>NC_143480.1:1288052-1932079 GCF_027475165.1 Benincasa hispida
CGTGTAGGCGGGCGCTGGACGATTGTATAGTAAATGTGCGGAGAGCTAAGCGATGCGGTAGGTGATAGTGTAGTAATTGCGTGGAGCTAAACGATGCGCTAGACGATGCGAAGGATCGCGCTAAACAATGACGCTACGCGTTGGACGATAGCGTAAGCGGCACTACACGATCGACATCTGTGCTAGATGATGAGTTGCACGACAAGCGCTAGACGATAGACGTTGGGCGCTAGACGATAGACGCTGGGCACTAAACGATAGGTGCTGGGCGCTAGACGATAGACGTTGGGCACTAGACAATAGACGCTGGGCACTAGATGATAGGTGCTGGGCACTAGACGATAGGTGCTGGGCGTTAGACGATGGAGTATGCGATGCAAGCTAAATTTATATTATGAGGCGAAGGCCTAACGTAGGTTATGAAGGAAGGGAAGGAAAAACAAATTAATTGAAGAAACTCAATAAGGGAATTGGCCGAAAGCACTAAGTGCTGGATGAGATGGCAGTTTGACCCTTGAACAGGGGAGGCGGAAGGAAGTATAAAAGAGAGAGGAACTTCAGAAGCTCGGTTTTGGAAAATGATTTGAGTAAATTAAGTGAGATCGGTGCCGTTTGAAAGCTGGGAGGATCTAGTTTTTTAGGTTGTTTTTCCGAAGAAAGATTTCACACAGAGAATAGCAAAAAGTGAAGAATTTGCAGAAGGGGCAGATTCTTAGATTAATCAGATCCCGGAGTGAAAATTGGAAGCTCTAAGACAAACTACAAGAAATTTTCGGCTAATATTCTAAACAAGTTTGTAGAAGGAAGTTTCTTAAAAAGAGTCATAGATTTTGAGTTATGAATTTTTGAAGTTGAAACAGGGAATCGGTGCATAAACAGGCAACTGCTTGGGAAGAATAAGTAAGCAGCTCACCATAGTGAGCGAGAGCGAGCGAGAGATAAGAAAATGAGTTAGAGCGAGAGTGAGTTAAGGAAGAGGAGGATCTCGCTAAGGATGAAGATCTCGCTGGTTTTGCGCTGAATCTCGCTGAAGTCACAAATCTCGCTGGAAAAGTCATAAATCTCGCTGGAAAGTTACAAATCTCGCTGGAAAAGTCACAAATATTGCTAGAAGTCACAAATCTCGCCAGAAGTGGTAAATCTCGCTCATGAGGGTGATCTCACTCATAATGATCATCTTACTAGTAATGCTGTTTTCTTGGTGAAAGTTTCATTAGTAAGTGAGCTACCTGAAGCTTTTTTGTGATAATTCTAAGGAATCTAACTGGGGATAATGTCCTTTCAGGCCAAGAGGAGCTAGGAGAGGCATATAAACCGTTTAAGAGCCCCGACGAGTTATGAGTGATTATAAATGATTTATAAATGGTTTATAAATATTTTAATAATCCATGCTTTATTAACAGTTACCTTTATGTTGGTTATTTTACAAGAAGTTCCAAGCAAGCATTTCTCTAAAGTTTATAAATGCATGCTAGTTACAAAGTTTATGAAATATGCTTTGGTATAATGGTTGAACCATGGTAATTTTCAAAAGGAGATTCTATGACATGTTTATGTTACAAGTATTTGTATTATGTTTTAAAGCATATGTGCTTTTAATGTTGTTGAGCATGCGTTAGCAAATGATGTTCTTGTGAAAACTATGATTTATGAGATCAAGCTTTCAGTAAGCATGTTTTATGAAAATGTTTTCCTATCAGATATTTTCAGCTCAATATTGAAGTACAAGGAGAAGGTATTCGAGTTGTACTACCTAGTTTCAGTTATGTTATGATTCTGATGCTGAAGTATATAGAGAAGGCATCAGAATAATTCACTCAGTTCAGTGATAAGCAATGGTACCCTGCCTCAGTTATGATCCTTGACATCAGGATCCAGTTTGCTCTACGTGTATGCATGACAGTTAATCAGTTCAGTAGGATTGAACCATGAGGGTTGTTCGTTGCTATAATGATTTGCTCTAGGAGTGTATTATATAAAATAAATTGGAAAAATAGGTTCTAAATACAAATGATGCGTTTAAGCTTTGACTCGTTTAAGTAATTGTAATGCGTTGGGGCGTTAGATATATATACAGAATGCACACAACTCCTTGTAATGACGTTCAAGTTTTCCTAAACCATACCCAAGTATAAATCTAATTTAGGTTTCTGGTAAGTCTAGGATCAAACTCAGGGATTCAGTTAACCAAGTTGTATCTACTGTAGGGGTTTTCCTAAATGAATGTGAGAAATGTATTATTTACACTAAATTGTTGTGCTTGTGCAAGAAGATACAAAAGGGGAGTGGTGAATAATGGATCATGCAAAAATGGAGTTAGGTAAGTAGACGCGTCGGTCTAAGATAAGTGTACACAATTAGGATGTGATGTGAATGAGATGGGATGATTTGCTTATCTTTTGTTTATGCGTCAGACTTCATTCAACATTTCTCAATGTGAATAACATACAAAGCCTATCTCTAGGATGCATGCGTCTAATATAAAATGCAATAGACACCAGTAAGTCTATCTCTAGTTATACTAGGCGTCCTACTTAATGCAGCTTAGTTATTCTTTCGAATAGTCTAAATTAAAAATGCTTTTACCAAGTTGTCAAGTTGGCTTGAGCATTAGAATGAAGTTGTGCATAAAGTATTAATGCATTCAACATAAACAAGAAATAAACAATAGTAAGTATGATGGATCATATATATGAATTTTATAAAGAAACAAAGAGTCTTTACAAAAACAATATTCAATCAAATGGAATGAAAGCGAAAAATAAGAAGGAAACTAAGTCAAGCCAAAGAATATAATCTCTTGTATTTCTTTGGCTCAATCTCGTTGTGTACAATCACTTGTATAGGAAGTGGACAGAGTGTCTTTCTCAAGAGTGGCTTCCTCTGCTCCCTGACCGGCGGTGGTGGTGGTTCTCAACACTTTTGATCGTCTCAACACCACGACACTGCTTCTACAAAACTAAGACTATGACTACAATTTACAGAGAGTAAGGATCTTGATAATTTCCGAACTTCTTAACTCTGGAGGGAATTCATCTATTTATAGGTGTTGGTCATGTCCACTTGGTGAATGGGCAGCATTAAAGTCCATGCCTTGGTTAGCCACCTGACTCTTGGAAGCTTTTCAGACGCCGCTGCTGCAGGTGCCCATACTTGCAAGTGGTGATGTGACACAATCAGCCACGAGCAATGAATCTTCTCTGCATTGAATTCCCTCCGACGCATGACCCTTGCGTTAGAGCTTTTCCTGTGACACTTGTCTAATGCGTTAGCGTTAATCCTTGCGTTGAAATCCTGCAATACAATCCGTTAGTGCCTGATATTTAGTAATAAAACTTATTTTGTATGAGTTTGCTAATGTTTGAATAAATCCACGCGTTTCTTCTAAAAATGTGAAGAATTTATCATTAAAAATCTTAGTTGTTCCAACTTAAGAGCAGAAATAACTTGTATTTCTACAAGTTATCACCACCCCCAAATTTGAACAATGCTTGTCCTCAAGCATTCCAAAATAATTCTTTGTTATCTCTTTTGTCTTAAGTGTGCAGAGTTCGCCTCTCATCATACTCAGTCATAAGCTCGAGATAAGAGTTTGGAAAATATAACTTAGATTGACTCTTTCTTAAAAGGACTGAAGTTTAGTTTCAGTTGCAGCAGGCCTTTTATCACAACTCTTTTCATTTCTTAAAACATTCCCATTTTTCTAAACCAACAATGCGTTAGATGCTCTTTTTAAAATAAATGTCGGATAAAAAGAAAAAATTATGAACTTACTTACCCATGCGTTGTTCCAGGTATCCCACTTTCGTTTTGGCTTGTCCCCACGGGTGTCATGCGAGCATCCAACTACGGGTGAGAACCTTTCACAACTAAACTCATATATAATATTCGTGCGTTTCAAGATATAATTTCTTCAGACTAGATAGAGGAGTTATATAGGACACATTGGTCTAGGAGACTTAACTTTGTTTTGGCTTGCCCCCACGGGTGTCATGCGAGCATCCAACTACGGCTAAGTGCCTGTTCCAACTAAACTCATGCCATTTTAAGGTTTTTTTTTTTTTTTTGAAGTAATGACAGAGGAGTTGCGTTTAACATTCTTCTTATTTTGTTCCCCTTTTTTATGATGTATTCATTTGATGCGTCTTAACTCGGATTTTCCTCATCCTCAATTTGGAGATGAGCTATACTCATCCCAAATTTGGAGACGAGCTAAATCCTCAATGCTAAAAGAGAGAAAATTTTAAAAGGCTTTGAGAGTCTGAAAGGAGTTTAAGACTTAAAGCTTGCACGCGTTAGAAGGTAAACTTAATCTTTTTTAGAGAAGTTCAAGCCTTGTTGATTTTCCTAACGCCTACTTTATGCTTATAGATTTCATATAGTTGATATCATTTAGGTTAGGCCAAGCACAAGACTTAGAAAATATCTAAAGAACAAAAATCAGGTATGCCAAAGTCAAACGCAAGTAACAAAATGATAAGGAATCTCTCATTCATTTTCATAAACCCACATGAAGTAAACAAACAAGTCAAGCAGATATAAAAGAACAATTAAATCAATATACAAAAATAACCCAACACCCAAAAACTTTATTGTGCTAGCGCGTCATCTCTGCGTTCTTCCTCAAGATTTTCATCCATGAAACGCAAGGGGTTTTTAAGATGAGCAGGCAGTGAAGGCAGAGCAAACATTCCAACTAAGACCTGATTGATGTATTGCGTTGTGTAAAAAAATTGGTCTTGCATCCGTTTTATTTACTGCCTTAGATAATCCCTTAGAACCCGATTCTGTTGTTGAAGACCTTCATTAGACGCGGCCAGTGGTCTGAGCTGATCACTGATAAAAGTTTTCAACTCTTCTAAGTCTGCGCTGCGTTGAGGTGGTGTTGGTTCTTCACTTCTTTCAACTGGGTCTTCAAAATTTGTTGCGTTGCTTGACCCTAGCCCAATTGGCTAAAAAATTATTGAAGGAGGCACAAAATTGGGAATTGGACTTAGTTGGGGCGAAGGAAGGGAATAAAGGATGTCCTGATCTATATGAGTTGGTTTTTGGTGCGTTTGATCAAGACTCCCTTCTGGCGGGGCCAATGGTGAGTCTTGGAAAGTAAGATTGAGGGGTAGTTGTGCTTCTTCAGCTGGAAGTTCAGGCTCAGCTTCATGTTCTTCGTGCTCTGAAGCTTCATCGTCATGTTCAACAATCTGGACGTGTCTTCTTTTGGGGGCGCGTTTGGATGATCGAGGCTTGGGTGCCACTTCCTTGACAGGTAAGGCAGGTTGATGCTGTGAACCGCGAAGTAAACGCCTTACTAACTTTATGTCTATCAAGCCATCGATATCTTCATGATCATCCCCCAGAGGGATAACCCCACGTTCGAATAGTGCACAGATCAGCCATGGAAAGTAGAGTTGCCCTCGTGGCTTAGTCTTGATGGCTTTGATTTGATCCCTTATAATTCTTCCAATGTCCAGAGGGATGCACTGCATGACGCAATAAGTAACCAGGACGCGTTCTTTTGATAATGTTTCATCATGCGTTGTAGGTATGATGCTCCGTTTGATCAAGTAATACCACAAATTCGCATATGGAGTTAAATTCCTGGAAGCTAACATTTTTGCCTCATTTCTTGATGTTTGCCATTTGCTTCTAGGTTTGGCTACCATCTTTAACACATCTTCTAATTGACTTGGCGTTGGCTGTTCCAAGATGCGATTTCCTTCCTTGTCCAGATTACTGTCAATGTTGAACACTTCATTTATCTTAACAGTTGAGAAGCGCACTAACACCTCATCAACAAAAGCTGTGTTCTTTTCCATGTCAAACTCACTGTTGTAGAACATGCGAATGAGGTTGGGCCAAATACGGGTGTGCCCAACGCAGAACTAATTCCACCCCAATGTGTTTATTGTCTCAGTTATATAAATTGGCAGTGGGTGGTGTTCGGGGAAGAAGCCCTTTTCTACAAGTATGTCATTAAATTGACGCTTTCTTCCCGAAGTCTTCTTAGGTAATGCGTCGGTTACCTTGCGTTTTCTTGCCGCATGCTCTTTTTCTTCCCTTGCCAGCTCTCTTAGTTCATTCTCCAATTCCCTTTGGAGATCCGTCTTCCTTCGCCCATGTCTTGCAGGCTGGTAGTTTCCAATTCCTGCTCTAGTGCATCGTGCCTTGAGTTGTTTTCATGCGCTGCACCCTCAGGTCCGGATGTAGATTGTTCATCTTCTTCTTCCTCCAATATCAATCAAAGATCAAAGGGTGGTAGAAAAGATCCTTAGTTTAACAGTACTTTACTTTTTATCTTTCAAAGTTCTGCTCAAACCTTCTTTTTGAAATTTTCTTCTAAGTGTTTGTCTAGTCTACCCAAACAACGCAATGATGACCTTGCTCATCTTTAAATTTGGGGGTGGGGAAGGTCTGAGCAGATGAGATCAGAAATATGCAGTATTTAAGAAAATGCGTTAAACAACTTTAAAGTGAAGGTGGGTTTTCAAGAACAACGTAGTATGACACCCGTAGAAGCAAGCCAAAATGAAGGTGGGTTTCCAAGAACAACGTAGTATAAACAAAAAGAGAAAAATAAAGGAATGCAAGGGACAACTCCTCTGATTATCATGAGTTAAAGTTGAAACTGGCGCACAACCGTAGTTGGATGTTCGCATGACACCCGTGGGGACAAGCCAAAACAAAAAGTGTAACCATGATCAACTGTCTCTAAGTGAATAAATGACACAAAGTTTTGCTCACCGCATATAGATACATCAAGTTGTTTTGATAAAGAAGAGATAAACATTCTATTTTGAACACTAGAAAAATGTCTTTGAGCAGAATTTTGTTAAATAGAAGAACAAAGTAGGGCTTGCTAAGAATTAGCAAGGATGGAAGGAAAGTACGATGTCAGGTAATGTGCCTAAGTGTAACTTCGGAGCAACCAATCATCGCAAAAATATAGGATAGGAATGGAGCTTGATTGTCTTGGTAGAAGATATGCTTGAGGACAAGCATATATCTAAATTTGGGGGTGTGATAACTTGTAGAAATACAAGTTATTTATGCCACCTTATCTAGATATTGTGGCCTAAAGTTAGTAATTATGCACCAATTGTATGAAAATTAGCCTAGTATTACAATAATTATAAATGTTTGCGATTACACCCACTAACACCAAAAAGATGGAAGACAAGCCGAACTTTACTCTGTTTTGCAGAAGACAAAGTCACCGCTTACGCTCAAGGCTCATGAGAGACTAATCAACGCATCTCTGACACATTGTGCCTGTCAAACGACCATGAAGAGACGATTACTGTAGTGACGACGCAATGCGACAGTCGGTCCAGAGCTATGCTTCAACCGCATGTGGTAATAAAAACAAACACCGCATACGAATCTATGATCGAAAGATGCAGCTGAGCAACGCAAGAGCGGAGGATTGAGACACGTGTACAACTAACGATTGTGCATAATTGATGGTCTGATTGCATAACAGAAGGAATAATATCTCTCCATCTTTGAAATTACCATAACAATCAAGTGGGGACCACAAGGTCGGAGTCAAAGATTTGCACCTATAAATACCCCATTGATTTCAAAGAAAAGGTATGCTACTTGATACGGGGCTAAGTGCTGCAAGATTGTAAAGAGAAAAGGCTGAGTTGAATGCTTAAGAGAAAAAATCTGGGAAGAAGATGAGATAAGGCCGATAGGTGAAGCACAGATCCAACCTGCCATACACCCGATCGAAGCTCTGAGAAAATATCCCTACTACTGGTGGAGCAAGCCTGAGAGGGAAACTTTTCCTGCCATCAAATCCATCATATCCGACAAGAAGATCTCCATCAAATCTGTGCCAAGATATGTGTCCTTTGCCCGTCCTTAGCCAAATGCAATATGTTGAGGTATCCTCCAGAAATGTGTTGGTTAAGGGGTGTGTTGCCGGGATATATGCGCTGTTGCCCGTCCTCTGCAAAGATACAGTTGCGTTGGTAGGCACAATGCGTTATTCTTTCTCTATGCATCCATTCAAATAAAATGTTAAAGAAAATTTTGTCAGGTAATTTGGGAAGAAGTCCAATCGATTCGTATCCCCAAGCAATTATGACTTGGCAGACGAAAGGACGCTTTATCTTAAAATTCCATAAATGCGAGAGGTGGAACGACGCGCCTGTTGAGCTGCTCGAGGTCAGTCGCCGCACAAATCGCGTTGGGCCCCACCACGACCCAACCTATAAATACAACCTCCCCCTTCTTTGGAAACCCTTTATCGGCAAATCAAAAACCCTAGAGTTTTACTTTCCAAGCCTTTCGTTCTCCCCAGAAACTCAAAGTTTTACCAGACCTTCTAATCCATTTCAATGGTCGACCAAACCCCAAACCCATCCGCTTCACCTTCCACCCCTGACCAAGCAGCCATGTGAGAGGTAACATTTCTACCTGCCAGTCGTCGGCTTGCTGCCCAAGCCCCCACTGTATCCAGACTTGCCAGAAGAACCTGGAGAAACCCTTTGGCCATTAGGCCCCATGTGTTCAAAAGAGGAGGAAGCACTGAACGCATGCCTATGCCAACACCGTCCATCTCCACTGAAAGCGAAAGGAAGAGACGAGATGATATGAAGGTGTTTGGCAACATCATCATTACTTTGGACCAAGTAGGTGGACTGCCCGAGGCAGGAGTTGTAAACCAACCACTGCCTACGGAGGAGGAAGTGGCAGTAGTGGCAGATGAAACAGTAAAGGATGGAGTAGTGGTGGTTGAAGAAGAAGAAAAGGAAAATGATATCCTGGTCCTAGAGACGCCGGAGGCTATTTTCATCGTAGAGAATTAGGAAGAGCCTCCAAGAAGAGAAGATGAGGAAATTGCAATCAAGCAAAGAGAAGAAGAAGAGATCGCAGTCGAGAAGGCCAGGGAAGTAGAGATCGCATTAGTAACCCATTGCAAGGGGTGTGCTGCCAGAAGAGACCGAGAAGGCAGAATTGAAGAAAGAAGCAGAGACCGAGAAGGAAGAGAAGGAAGAATTGAAGAAGGTAGTAGAGGCTGAGAAGGAAGAGAAGAAGAAGAAGAAGAAGAGCAAAGGAAAGAAGGCTGAAGAGGCAGAGTCTTCACGTCATCGCAAGTCATGAAAGAACAAAGAGCAAAAGGATGATGATGATGATGAAGAGACTAAGAAGGAGAGGAGGAAGAAGGAGAAAGAGAAGAAAAGATTGCGCCGACAAGAGAAGAGATGCCTAAGAGAGGAAGAAAAAGCAAGGCAGAGGGCTGCGAGCCCCGAGAAGGATTGAGAATCGACCTCCGTAAGGGAGGATATTGAGGAAATGAAACCACCGCAACTCGTAGCAACACATTTGGTTACGACGGATGAAGGAGAAGAAACAGAGGGAACCCCCCGTAATGCGGCGTCGCAGGGAGAATGCACCGCAAGGGTCCAACGTCGACCCTCAAGGTTTAATTTTAGCTTTGGAATAGGAGGGGAGAAAAAGAAAAGAAGAAGAAGAGAAGCAAGAAAAGATGGAGAGGGGCAAGCTCATCATCGCAAATGGGAATAGAAGAAGAAGATTGGAGTTTGAGGAGATGCGAAGCAATAACAAGCTTGCCCAACTTGAAGGGATCCAGAAGTACGAGGAGGAACAACGCCTACTTCTAGCCTCTGAGCAGTTTGAAGAAGAAAGAATAGAGAGAAGAGAGAGAGGCAGAAGAAGAAGAAAGGAGGAAGAAGAGAAGAGACTGTTTTTTGAGGAGAAGAGGAGGAAGCGCGAAGCTAACAAAAAGCGCTTGTATAAGAGCAAGGGCAAGGAACTCGCTGTTTATATGCGAGAAAGAAGAGCAACGCATGGAGCAGGAAAAGAGACTAAAGCAAGCAGCTCGCCTTGGGCAGGAAAAAGGCAAGGACGTAGGAAAAAGCAGCGAGCCAGCATCGGCCAAGAAGCAGTTATAAAAAAGAAAAGAAAATGATGACATGTTGATCGAGATGGGCTTCTACCCTGCGCTGACTCCACTACCTGACCTCATCACGAGCGTCATTGTAGAGCATGGGTGGGACATGTTCGGTCAGTGCTCATCCATCATTGTGCCTCAGGTAGTGCGGGACTTCTACTGCGGGCGTCTGCACGGAAATAGAGATGCAGTGACTTTTAAGAGAGAGACAGTATACTTCAGCGCAAAGAACATCAATGAGCTTTATCAGATGAAGGACAACCCTGATGCACCAGGGAACATGATCATTGATGATCCTATAGAAGAACTGATGAAAGACGCGCTGAAGATATTAGCGCAATCGGGCACACAATGGACATTCAACCTAAAGGCATCCACACCCTGGAATCCAAGTCTTTGCTACCAGAGGGAAGGCTCTAGGTTTATCTAGTCAAGAAGCGGTTGATCCCAACAACGCACGACAGAACTATATCAAAGGATCAAGTGATGGCCGTATACTGTATTGCTCGCGACATTCCTATCGACGTGGGACGGTTGATCGCAGAGCAGATCAGAGCATTGGTGGGGCATATACGGGGGGAGTACTTCTTCCCGTGGATCGTCTCAAGTTTATGCCGAACTGTGGGTGTAGGCATATATGAGGAGCCCATGCCAGAAGTCCACGGCCTCATCAACATCAAAATTCTAAAGATGCTCCTCTAGGATTCCCCACATTGCCCCGAGCTGCTAGCAAAGAGACCTGCGATTGATTTGAATGTGCCGCAGGAACCCAGACCAAAAAGAAGACGAAGAGAAGATAAGGGAAAAGAAAGGGTTCATGAGTCACCAACATAAGATCCAGATCCCATAAACGCTCTTCTCTTAGTTATCCGATCTTCAAGCCCTTCGAGTTTGGCAGCGCAACCCTCTTCCCCTTTACATGAACCTTTTACAAACCTTCCTCTTGTTCCCAACTCTCCTATTCAACCAGTAGCCCCACCTTCACCAACAATTTCATCACCACATCCCACCATCCCACCGCCGCAAGTTGATGACTGACACGATTTGGGTAAAAGCACATTTACCCAACCCCAAAATGGTGCTGGCGAGACATCGCAGGCACAACCATCCTCCACCTCCCTGGCTGCTGAGTTAGCTGAAATGAGAACCCTCTTCTCTCAACAGCAAGAACTTGTCTCTCAGTAGCATCACTTCTTCAATCATCGATTTGAGGTAGCAATGGAGCGCATTGATGAGATTCAACGCAGTGTTGCGACTTCAAGGGAAGCACTCATCAATATCCAGCGCAATATGCATATGATCTTCCTACACCAAAGACAGATAGCGGAGTGCAATCAAGAGTATTTCAACTGCCTTACTGCCTATCTGCATGGTCCGATGGTGCCTCCGCATAAGGCAGCACTTACTATTTGATGATGCCTCTGTTGCACCGCCTCAACATCCTCCACCGGATCCCCCTACTCCTCAGCCTTGATGTTTATTCTTTCTTCCAATTTGAGTTTTTTTTTTATTTTATTTTATGCGGCCATTCTTTATTTGTATTCATTTCTTTCATTATTTTGTAAGATAATCAAATTTTTTTACTCTTGTACATGCAATAGAAAATTTTTGTAATGCATTCATTTGTAATATATTTGTATACTTTGTTAATAGTCAATACAATAAGAGTACATAATTCACTTTACTCTTTGCCTGTGCCTCTTTCTTTATCTTCCTTTGATAATTTTTGTGACATTCTTAATCTTTTATTTTTACGATCTTCATTGCGTTGCTATGATGTATATGTTTACACTTAGAAACATTTCCCATACTTAGTAAATTCTGACTAACACTTAGTTAACTCTTAGTTTAGCAGTACTTTACTTTTTATCTTTCAAAGTTCTGCTCAAACCTTCTTTTTGAAATTTTCTTCTAAGTGTTTGTCTAGTCTACCCAAACAACGCAATGAGGACCTTGCTCATCTTGAAATTTGGAGGTGGGGAAGGTCTGAGCAGATGAGATCAGAAATATGCAGTATTTAAGAAAATGCATTCATTTTCATAAATAATAATAATAATAATAATAATAAGTTATGCAAAACTTAAATGTCAGCGCAAGGGAAAATTTCAAAACTGTTTCTAACCTGATAAGAGTTTAGTTGTGAAAGAAGCCTACTCGTAGTTGGATGTTCGTATGACACTCGTAGGAGCAAGCCAAAACAAAGGTGGGTTTCCAAGAACAACGTAGTATAAACAAAAAGAGAAAAATAAAGGAATACAAGGGACAACTCCTCTGATTATCATGAGTTAAAGTTAAAACCGGTGCACAACCGTAGTTGGATGTTCGCATGACACCCATGAGGACAAGCCAAAACGAAGAGTGTAACCATGATCAACTGTCTCTAAGTGAATAAATGGTGCAAAGTTTTGCTCACCGTATATAGATACATCAAGTTGTTTTGATAAAGAAGAGATAAACATTCTATTTGAAAACTAGAAAAGTGTCTTTGAGCAGAATTTTGTTACATAGAAGAATAAAGTAGGGCTTGCTAAGAATAGCAAGGATAGAAGGAAAGTGCAATGTCAGGTAATGTGCGTAAGTGTAACATTTGGAGCAACCAATCATCACAAAAATATAGGATAGGAATGAAGCTTGATTGCCTTGGTAGAAGATATGCTTGAGGACAAGCATATATCTAAATTTGGGGGTGTGATAACTTGTAGAAATACAAGTTATTTATGCCATCTTATCTAGATATTGCGGCCAAAAGTTAGTAATTATGCACCAATTGTATGAAAATTAGCCTAGTATTACAATAATTATAAATGTTTGCGATTACACCCACTAACACCAAAAAGATGGAAGACAAGCCGAACTTTACTCTGTTTTGCAGGAGACAACGTCACCGCTTGCGCTCAAGGCTCATGAGAGACTAATCAACGCATCTTTGACACATTGCGCCCATCAAATGACCATGAAGAGATGATTACCGCAGTGACGACGCAATGCGACAGTTGGTCCAGAGCTATGCTTCAACCGCATGTGGTAATAAAAACAAACACCGCATACGAATCTATGATCGAAAGATGCAGCTGAACAATGTAAGAGCGGAGGATTGAGACACGTGTACGACTAACGATTATGCATAATTGATGGTCTGATTGCATAACAGAAGGAATAATATCCCTCCATCTTCGGAATTACCATAACAATCAAGTGGGGACCACAAGGCCGGAGTCAAGGATCTGCACCTATAAATACCCCATTGATTTCAGAGAAAAGGTATGCTACTTGATACGGGGCTAAGTGCTGCAAGATTGTAGAGAGAAAAGGCTGAGCTGAGTGCTTAAGAGAAGAAATCCAAGAAGAAGACGAGATAAGGCCGAGAGGTGAATCTTAGATCCAACCTGCCATACACCCGATCAAAGCTCTGAGCAAAGATCCCTGCTACTGGTGGAGCAAGCCTGAGAGGGAAGCTCTTCCTACCATCAAATCCATCCTATCAGGCAAGTAGATCTCCATCAAATCTGGGCCAAGACATTGGCACTTGTTTGTATCTGTTCTACCTCTCTTTCATTGTGTATTTCATGTTTTCTTTATCTCTTCATTCACACACCATGTATCAAATTCTTAGTAGAAATATTAAATGTTTCGATAGATTCCATTTACCATTTTTTGTCTATTTTCGTTCACCCATCAGTCACTTTCTTCATGATGTCTTCTTAATTCCCTGATGAGTAATATGAATCACTAAGAACTTAATCTGTATTAAAGATATAAAATACGTTTAGCTAAAGCATGCTAGACGACATCTTCACCTGTGAGAGCAGAAGTAAAGATGTCATTCTGATCTATCGAGAGAAGGTCAGAAAAATGCGTTAACTAAAGCGAGTAGTGCTTCCAAACATAGAAGTAACCTTGCATTCATTACGTTAGTCTCTGTTTCACTATAGACATGTGGGAGCATTGCCGATCACTGAGAGGTGTACGCCAAGAGAAGAGCAGAACAATATTTGTACCTTCAATCCGATTAAGAACTTGCATTGTTTGTATTATTTGTCTTTCTCTTTCTATTCTGTTCATAAGACTTATCGCCGCATCCCACGTCTTTGCATAACTTTCACAGCCAGCCTTAATCCCAACATCTTGTACATGAAGTCTATAGCTTGTAACATCTAGCTTAGGTTAACTGTATTTTTATGTTTTCATTGTACCTTTACTGTTTTCCTTTATTTTACTGCAATTTACATACTTGTACAAACTCATTTTTAAAAGATTGAAAACCTGGTCGCATATACCATGAATGTACTGTGATAACCTAAACCATTTCCCCGTGTTCGACCTCTGATCACACCAAGAAACTTGCGGTGGAATTACACTTGGTTCCATCGTAAGGAAACTTGTGACAGCGCATGACATACTACATGAACATCCATAATTAACGCATAACTAGAAGTAGTATCGCATCATTGTGAGCACTTTATATCATACATCCAAAAATGGAGTTATAATGCCAAAATTGGAGAAGAAAATAAGGTGTGTCGATTGAAGAAAGCATTGTATGGGCTAAAGCGAGCACCAAGAGCTTGGTACAAGTGTATCGATGATTTTTTCTTGAAGGATGGTTTCAGAAGATGTCCATATGAACATGCTCTCTACACCAAAAAAGACGAAAATGGTAATTTCTTGATGATTTAATCTTTATGGGAAATTCAAACATAATGCTTGACGAGTTCAAAGAGAGCATGAAGAAAGAAATTGAGATGACTGATATGGGTTTACTTCATTACTTTCTTGGTATTGAAGTTAAACAAGGTGATAATGAGATTGCAATTTCTCCGAAGAAGTATGCAAAAGATTTGTTGATAAAGTTCAAAATGGAGAATGCTTATCCTACTAGTACTCCTATAGAACTGGGTTTAAAGTTAATCAAGCATGATGATAGTGAAGCTTTTGATGTCACCATCTATAGAAGTCTTCTTGGAAGTTTAATGTATTTAACTACAATTAGACCTGATCTTATGTTCTCAGTAAGTTTATTGAGTAGATTTATGGCATCACCAAAGAGAAGTCATTGGGAAGCTGGAAAGAGAGTTCTTAGATATATTCTTGGAACTATTGACCATGGAATCCACTATAAAAGGAATATGAATAACGTTCTTGTCGGCTATAGTGATTGGGGAGGAAATATTGATGATCTCAAAAGTACTTCTGGGTATGCATTTAGTATTGGTTCTGGAGCCGTTTCGTGGACATCAAAGAAGCAAGATGTTGTAGCATTGTCAACAACGGAAGCTGAATACATTTGTTTGTCTGCAGCTAGTTATCAAGCACTTTGGCTTAGAAAGGTACTACATGAATTGAAATGTCCTCAAGAGAAAGGGATTGTCATGTTCTGTGACAATAAATCATCTAATTACTTTTGAATATTTATTTTTAATTTAGTTGTGATTTTTTTGTTACATAATATTGTTATTTTAAATATTCAATTCTTCATTGATTCTTTATAAAATATCTTGTAATTTAGGTACTCATATTCAAACCTTTAGTTTTGTATTGAGGATTATATAATCATGTGGTCTCAATTAGAAGAATAATTGAAAAATTTTATGAAGAAAACAATTTAATTTTATAGAAAATGAATAATTTGGGGATATGTAAGCAAGCTTAATTTTTTATGATGAATAAAAATAACAACAATAATAATAGAAAAAACCAAAAATTGTGATTTGATTTTTTAAGTTAAAGTATAGATTAATAAATAAGGTTTCATTTGATAACTTTTTTGTTTTTTTTTTTTAAATTAAGTTCATGGGTACTTTCTAACTTAAATATACAAATCATAGTAAAAAATGTGGATGAAATATGTTTAATTTTTTTAAAAAATAAAAAATTAAATGGTTATCAAACCGACATAGATAAGGGTCATTTGATATATTTTTTTTCTAAGGAAAGTTTGATTTAGTTTATTAAGATATGGAAAAGGAAAAGAAAAAAACAGAATCGCAAGTTAAAAAGGAATAAATTAGTAATATGAGTTTTAAATAACATGAGTGGATGCTACCAAATAGGCAAGCCGAGTATTTTGGGACAAATAAAGTGATGATTGGTAAAAACTTGCTCGGCATGTAATTGCAAATAGTATATTGATTCTTTCTTTTGATTACGGGCTTGATTATGTCTAAATCAAACGCATGGAATTAAATATCTATTAGTTTAAGTATAGCTCAACTACATATTATATGTTAGCGATTAAGAAGCCTATAATTTTAAATTTATTGTATTTAAAAAATTGCATGAATTTCTGTGGGGGAAATTTATCTCATTAACAACAATAAAATCAATTGAAATTTCAAAATGGAATTTAGTTTAAAATCTAAAAGTTTTTTGTAGAGAAATTTTTGGGTTAAATTATACTCTCTCTAAACTTTGAATAGGTTTAAAGTTTCATTTTCATCATTAAACTTTGAAATTTCTTCTAAAAAATACTATTGAACTTTAAAATTGTTTAAAAAAAATTGCAAAAATTAGAAGGTATATATAATATTATCTACAATTATGTAGAATATTATGATCATTGTTACAATTATTTCATCTCAAAATATATGATTAAGATGATCTACACGATCAATTATTACATATTAGTTACTATATTAATTTACATAAGTAATGCTGCATATGCATTTCAATTGAGTTGTTACATCAATTCTTTCAAAAAAAATTTTTTAATAAATTTTAAATTTCAAGAATAAAAGAGATTAAAATCTAGAAACATAATTGAAATCTAGCCGAAAGTTGAGGCGTATTGGATATAATTTAACAAATATTTTGTTTTCTATAAAGATCCTGAATAGGAAACGAGAGGCAAATATGAGATTTGATTAGAAAGAGGAAAAATTATCTTTTTAGTCTTCAAATATTGGAGAATATGTGTTTTGACTCTAGATTTTTGAAACTTTGTATTCTCTTGGGGGTGTTTGTTTTAGTGGTTGAGTTTAGGATTTAGACATTCTAAGCCTAACCTTTATTCGGAATAAGGATTTAAAAAGTAAGGCTTCCTATACTCTTTTCCATGGGTTTGAATGGTAAACACTATTCAAACTCATGGGTTACAATTTTTTTTTTATAATTTAATTTACGAATTTTGTCGATCAACTTCCAGACATCACCTTTGGTGATTGTTGTCGACCAATTCCGTCCACCACCTTTGAAGACTACCGTCGACCACCTCCGGTTGCCTCTCTGGCGACTTTGCTTGTGAACTTTCAGCCATATCTTGTAGCATGATTTATTTGGAAAACGATTGGTTTTGTGAAGTTAATTCTCCAATTAATTTTCTAACTAGAGCGATAAATAGGGGTTTTGATGTGGAAGAGATAACATGCATGAAATTAAAATAAAAGGGGTAAATGTGATCTAGAATAGGAGTCTAACTAATGTTTAGAGCAAGAGAGAGTTCTTATGCAGCTTCTTTCATTAAGCATCAATTAATTATACTGAATCTGCCAACCCCTCAACCTATTAGAAATTCTAATAGCCCAATTAGCCAATTTTGATAAAAATCCAAACCAGCCCTAATTCAGTTTAAAACTTTTCTTTCTCAGCGACATACAATTTAAAACTGAAAAGCATTAAGAAAGGGTTCAATTGTTGAGACATACTACAAGCTGGAAAGCCATATCTTGTAGCATGATTTATTTGGAAAATATTATATTAGGGCATACATGCATTAGGTTAGAAAAAGTCTAGGCTTCATACATGCGATCCTAATAGGTGCAACTAAATCAATCAATATTGCACAGGCTATGATGATTTTGCAAACAAGAATTTCAACAAATTAATTTGTCAGAAGAATTCATCGAAACTCTATTAATATTAAAATGAATCCATCCAAAGAATTCACAAGAGTACAATTAAATTAATTAGAAAACCTTCAAGAAATTAACATAAGGCTCTTGCTCAAAGAAATTAGATAGCGATTACCTCTCAATTCATAGACAAATTAAGAATGAACCTCCAATCCATCGATTACAACCCAAAATAAAAAAACAAAACTAACCTAAGGATACTAAAAATCGAAGGGAATAGAAGAAGAAGGAAGTTTGACTTCAGCTTCCACCTCCAAGAATCCGCATTCGCCTCCAAATGTTAGCATATCTCAACCTAGGCCGAAGAGGGGAATATATAGTGATCAATGCAGCATTTGCAACACTTGGAATAGCGTTGCAATGTTGATACGGTGAGAGGGAAGCGTCAGACAAGAAGTCCATGTCCTTCATTCTTCGCAGCGTTGTAACGCTCTAAAGAAGCGCTGCAATGCTGATGCTTCTTCCTTCAAGTGTTGGAGTTCAGTGTTAAGATGCGTTGGGACGTCGACGATGATTCAACTTCAGAGTGCCGCAACGCTTGGAGTAGCGTTGCAACGCTGCGTTTACTGCCAGATACTCATTCTCTGATGCTCGATGTCTTGATACTCATTCAATTGGTAGCGTTTTCTTGATTACTCAATAGCTTTTTACTCGATGGTACTCGATAATGCTCGATGGCTAATCATACTCGGTGGAACTTGATGGCATTTTGGTCTTTTCAACTCCTTTGAGGCCCAGATGTTCAAATCAACTCCAAATTGCTTCAAATTAACCTCGTTCTTCACCAAATGATTAATTCTACCTCTTGATTGCTCAGTACCTATAAAATAGGAAAATAAACATAGAAAATCCACTAACGAGCCCAAATTAAGTAGGAATAATAGCTATTTTTGTGTGTTTATTTCTTTATTTTATAAATACTGAGCAATCAATAGGTAGAATTAATTATTTGGTGAAGAACAAGGTTAATTTGAAGCAATTTGGAATTTATTTGAACATCCGGGCTTTAAAGGAGCTGAAAAGACCAAAATGCCATCGAGTTCCACCGAGTATGATCAGCCATCGAGCATCATTGAGTACCATTGAGTAAAAGGTTATTGTGTAATCAAGAAAATACTACCGAGTGAACGAGCATCAAGTATCGAGTCGTTGAGCATCGTGTAGCGAGTATCTGGCAGTGGACCCAGCGTTGTAACACTAGTCCAAGTGTTGCAACACTCCAAAGTTGAATCATCGCCAGCGTCCCAATGCATCTCAATGTTGAACTCCAACGCTTGAAGGCAGAAGCATCAGTGTTGCAACACTGCAAAGAATGACGGACATGGAAAGGAGTGCGTGCGCAAATGAGCGTTGGCCATGCGTTGGACTTATTGTCTAACGCTTCCCTCTCGCTGAATCAGAATTGCAAGTTGATCACTATATATTCCCCTCTTCGGCCCTAGGTCGAGATATGCTAAAATTTGGAGATGAATGCTGATTCTTGGAGGTAAATGCATGAAGGTTGAAGTCAGACTTTGTTCTTCTTCTATTCCCTTCAATTTTTAGTATTCTTAAGTTAGTTTTGCCTTTTTATTTTAGGTTGTAATCGATGGATTGGAGGTTCGTTCTTGATTTTTCTATGATATGAAAGGTAATCTTTATCTAATTTCTTTGAGCAACAGCCTTATGTTAATTTCTTGAAGGTTTTCTAATTAATTTAACTGTACTCTTGTGAATTCTTTGGATGGATTCGTTTTAATATTAATAGAGTTTCGATGAATTCTTCTGACAAATTAATTTGTTGAAATTCTTGTTTGCAAAATCGTCATAGCCTGTGCAATATTGATTGATTTAATTGCACCTATTAGGATTTGATGTGTGAAGCCTTGACTTTTTCTAACCTAATGCATGTATGCCCTAATAATATCTTTTCCAAATAAATCATACTACAAGATATGGCTTTCCGGCAGGTAGTATGTCTCAACAATTGAACCTTTTCTTAATGTTTTTCAGTTTTAACTTGTATGTCGCTAAAAAGGAAAACTTTTAAACTGAATTAGGACTAGTTTTGATTTTTATCAAAATTGACTAATTGGGCTATGAGAATTCTAATAGGTTTAAGGGTTGAAAAATTCAATGTAATTGATGCTTAATGAAAGAAGCTGCATAAGAACTCTCTTTTGCTCTAGAAATTAGATAGGCTCCTATTCTAGATTACATTTACCCCTTTTATTTCAATTTCACCCATGTTATCTCTTCCACATTGAAACCCCCCATTTATCGCTCTAGTTAGAAAATTAACTTAATGAAACCGATCGCGCTTCTCTGCGGATCGACTCGGGCTTACCACTGTTACTATGTCTTTGTAGTAATAGGAGTAGTTCGGTATTGCAAATTTTCTTTTGTTTCGGTTTGGAGTCAAATTAACGACATTGATCCTCGATCCAAACACAATGGGAACACTCATCTACTTACCTTTAAGGTGGGAATGAGTGAACTCCATCATGTATTATTATGTTCCCAACTCCCCACTTGGTCTTGTCCCTAAAATGGGTCGGCAGACTTGTCATCCTTACCCATACAAATAAAAGGACGATCCCTCATGAACAGGAGTTCATAATATACTCAGGATTCAGACTAAGTTGCCTAGGTCATCCTATTGAAATAGAAACCTAACTAGTCAACAGGGTTACATCTAGTGGTTACTATTTTGCGGTCCTGTCTTATGCAAACTCATTGCATAGGATACCCCCACTCCCATGTCACTTACACAAACGTGTTGGATCATAATATTTGTATCAAATCCAAAGTGGGTTGTATCCATAGTGTTATTAGGACAAGGTACCCAACTTTATCTCTATATTATAAACCTTTTAGGTTGTATCTTGACCATTGATCCCTGTATGTCTCCACATACAGTTTAAGACTCATCAGACAATCTTGGATGTTAGTTTATTGGATTTAAGGTTATTAAGACAAATTTTATAATAATACAAATAATAACATTTATTGATTTAACATCTATAACTCTTTATTGATGACGGTCAATTGATAACATTTACTATCTATAAGTTTTAGGGCATAAAACCCAACAAGAAGAACGATAGCAAACCAATTGTCTGTAAGGATGTGGAGGCTGCATTTGAAAAGTTCAAATTTTCGAATGACGAAGATGTCGTGAAGGTTTCATTGGCATTATACATAGAAATGGTGACGAGGGGAAAGACAAGAAAACCCAATTCAATTTGAAGACACAAGAAAACCCAATTCAATTTGAAGACACTTTGGATCGTCGATGACACTAAAGTCTTCAGACACTATGACTGGTCCTCATACATATATAAACAAACATTGGAAAGTCTTAAGAACATTTTTCATGGGTAAAAGAAGGTACACGAATTAAGGAGACAATCAAATACCAAACATGACACATGTTACTGCGTAAAGGGATTTGCACATGCATTTCAGGTAGGTATTGTTCCAATTTATTTCAATATCAACTGTGTAGGTAAAGGCTTACGAATTATTGTCCTCATCTAATAAGTTCATAGCTACAAAAGTTAGCAAGAATGCAATCCCACGTATTTTGAAGTGGACATATTAGGTAGCGCCATCCTGGAAGCTGCTAGAAAGGAATGTCTTCCAACCCAAAAAAGTAAGAATGTGTTTCTATATACACTGGGATTTACCTGAAATTGTGAAATCATTTAGTATAAGCTAAAAGATCGTTTAGATTTATCTAGACAATCATTTAGCTTATACTAAATGATCGTTTAGCTATAAGATAAATGATCTTTTAGCTTATACTAAACGATCGTTTAGCTATAAGATAAATGATCTTTTAGCTTATACTATTCGATCGTTTATCCTTTAGCATAAACTAAATGATCGTATAGTTTTAAGTATACAATCGTTTATTTTACACTGTGATTGTGTAACTGATCAAGTAATCTTTCATACTAATGTTAATAGCTTTTATATACACACTATTGTTATGCCAAAAATTATACTGACGACAGATGAGATGGGGTACAAAGAGGGTTGACTACTAGGGCTCGATGTGACCTAACTACTTGAAGAAAGAAGAATGGATGATTAGGATATACCCAAAGGTGGTGATGTTGGGCTTGATCAAAACTCCTTCGACCAACTTCCCTCAAACCTTGAATTTGAGGAGTTTGATCATGATGAGGCGACTGTAGGACATGACGATCATGATAAGCACCAGATGACCAACTTCCCCCAAATTTGTCAGTCTCATACGGAGCAGCTTGACACATGTAATAAGAGGCAGGTTGAACATGCAGAGAAGCACATAAAATCCTCACGAAAATACAAGAAAAGCAAGTTTTATAGAGTTATACGTGAGAAGCTATCAGAAATTCGGAATGATTTGGTGAACTTAACTAGCATGTTTTGTCGGTTGGGTGAGAAGCTAACATAAGTTCATAATCTCTATGTCCAAAGTTTAGGAAAGATAATAATGGTGTGTTGGGTTATTTACTAAACGATCGTTTATATTTATCTAGACGATTGTGTAGTAAACTCTAAACAATCATTTGGATTTATCTACACGATCATGTAGTGAACTCTAAAAGATCGTTTAGATTTGGATAGACGATCGTGTATCTTTATCTGGATGATCATTTAGGCATACTAAACGTTCTTGTATCTTTATCTGGACGATCATGTAGACACATTAAATGATCGTCTAATGTTTAATATATGATCTTTTATTGTTTAATACCCGATAGCCTAATGTTTAATACATGATCATTTAATGTTTCATTTATTTCTATGGGATAACCCCAATGATGGCATCAATGATGACTGAGATGATGATGAAGGTAATAATAGAGGGACTAGTCATCATCATCATGGTGATGTGGGTGACCAAACAGTTGATGGTAATAAAAAAGCTAATGACCAAACAGCTGATGAGGGAGATATTGGACGAACCCCCCTTCACGATCAATCGATACCTATTAGCGACGAGCAGCCCATGCAGCCAATGCCCATAGACGTAACTGTTGAATGCCAAACAGTCGATGAAGAACATATAGTCGATGAACCATCAATTGGACGATCGTTGAGGGCCAAAACCGTTGATAACCGTCCGTAGTTGTTGAAACTATAACAACTGAAGAACGTACAGTCGATGAACCATCAATTAGATCTATCGTCGATAAAGGTAAACTTTCTGAACAACCGTTCAATGTGCAGATCCACTTCGACCTGAATTCTCCCATTGAATTACAAGCTGATGTTGAAGGCAATGCAATACAAGAAGAGGTCACTCAAACCAAGGTACGTATGTAATATGAAATATTAACACACTCAAAACACTATAGTCACTAACTTAGAATCTAATTGTAGGAGGAAGTTGAACTCCCTGAGCGCCAGAAAAGGAAGAAGCCGAAAAAGTTTACACCTGAAGAGGTGAAAAAGACAAAAAAAAAAAAAAAAAAAAAAAAGAGGTTGAGTCTTGAGAAGCTCGATCAACTTTAGATGTCCCTAGACAACTTCAACCACCTTCAAACGAGCCTCACCCACCTGCAAGGGAATTAAAACCACCCACAGATAAATCCAAACCCATTGGTCTCAATTCCTAACATTCCCACTAGGAAGGTTAGATCATATGACCCACTATTCTTGATCGCAGATGTTCAATGGTCGGCATACAAGACATGGAGAGCCAATCCAAAAACAAAAAACAAAGAGCAAACGGTGGTGTATACCTTCCAGACCAAGGTTTTTTTCAAAACACTCGAGAAGAACACATAGGTGCTTGGGGATGTCAGTATTTAGTAGTACATCACTCATTTAGTTATAAACGATCGTGCTATCAATCATGTACGATCGCATAGAGTTATCTACATGATCATAAAAATTGATCTACACGATAGTGTTGTTATTACGTAAATGATCGTGTACGTAATCTATACGATTGTATAGTTTGATCTTCATGGTTGTATAGATTGAGTTATACGATCTTATAGTTTGATCTACACGATCTTGTAGATTGAGCTAAACGATAATTATCTTCATGATCGTATACATTAGCTAAATGATCATACACAATTAAATACACGATCATTTATGATTAACTACACTGTTAATTGTTTGTATTAGGATATGGATGTTCTAGTGATGCACGTGCATCAGAAGCTACATATGAGACCTAACCTCTACCAATATCGATTCACAGTGATGGATTCGAGCTTCATGGTATAGATTATCCAATTTTAATTACAGTTCGAAACATGGTTATAAATACAATCTAATATATATGTTCCTTCAGGATGCCATCATGGAATTAGAAGGTATTTCAACAAATATTTGTGTAGATGGTTTGGTAATGGAGGACGAAAACATGGCACTCAGGATGAATCAAGGAACACATATGAAGCACTGGGCGAACAATCAGTTCTTTCTCGACTATGCGCTTGGTGCATTTGAGGAGTACAAGTCTGAATGGAATGTAGTGGAATTCGTCTTTAGGCCAATCAACATCAGACAACATTGGTTGATGGCTGCCATCGACTTGCGTAACTGCAAGATAAAAGTCTTCGACTCCATGAAGAACTACATCCCCGATGACATCATGAATGATTATCTGCAACGGGTGGCCAGATCAATACTGTCCATGTCGATAGTCGTTGGTCATGACCAAGGTCATTCAAACTTCAATTACGGTCTATGGGAAGTGAAATGATTGAAGTTATCCTCAAGACAAGCAAATCTCTAGATTGTGGTATTTTTGTGCAAAATTCATTGAATATCTTGTAACGAGAAAAAATAGTAGCAGCTTGTAAGAAGAAAATATGCTACTATTTAGTAAACAATATGTTGCCTAATTGTGGGTCAATAAATATTTATGGTAATTTAAAATTCATTGCATATTTCACATACGAATATAATATTTATGGTAATTTGAAATAGTAAAAAATTGTTTATATATAACTATTACATTTAATTAGTATATTTCACATATGAATATTACATTTAATTATATTTCACAATCAGATAATAGTATGGTATACTCTCCACAAAAATTACATTCAATTAGTATACCTAACCTAACCTAAACTATCTCTTAGTATAATTAAACGACCGTTTATATAATACTAATAGATCGTTTAGGTATAACTAACGATCGTTTAGATAATACTAAAAGATCGTTTATGTATAACTAAACGATCTTAGGTTATAGAAAGAGATCATTTAGCTATACCTAAACGATCTATTAGTATTATCTAAACGATCGTTTAGTTATACCTAAACGATCGTTTAATTCGGTTATATATTGTTTATCCTTGATGGACTTACGTCTGGTGTTATCAGTGGCCTACATGTCTTTTTGTTATGTCGTGGCTTCTCTCCAGCAGAAGGTATATGAACTGCCTAACGTCGACCAACACTTGCTACCTTTCGTGGTGGTAAAATTTCACAGTCATTAAAGTCCGTCATTGCCTCCATTCTTGTCTATGACCAATTGGGTAAATCTAAAGGAACTCTTATCAAAGAGTACTGATGATATGAAATTGGAGTGTTGTTATGCATGCATTGTGACGATAGATACTGTGCTACAAGCTCATGTTGCCATAAACTTGTAACGCTAAAAATGGAATGTCATGCTGTGTTATCGCTTATGCACACTACTTCTAAACATGCGTTGTTAATGATATGCTTGTAGTATGCGATAGAGTAATGCATGTCACAAGTTTCCTTGCGCTGAAACCAAGTATAATTCCAACGCAAGCTTCTCAGAATAATCTGAGGTCGAACACGGGGATTGTTTTCGTTAATGCATTACTTTTGTGATACATGCGACCGTTTTTTATAATTAATAAAGGATTTGGTTTATACATGAATTTAAAGTGCGATGAAAATAAAGTTACGTTGATAAAATAAAATTGCATTGAAAATAGAATCCTAAACTAATATGATACAAGATACATGATACATGATACTGAGGTCGAGACTGATTGTGAAGTTATACAAAGGATTGTGGTATGCGATGACAAGTTTTTATGGATGAATCAGAAAGAGAAAGAGTAAATAGGAAAAACAACGCAAGTTTGTTAATTGCGTTAAAGATGCGACTAAGGTTCCGCTTTCCCTTGGCGTACACCTCTCGGTGATCGGCCACGTTCCCATATCTCTATGGTGAAATAGGGATGAACGTGATGAACACAAGGTTGCTTCCATCTCTGGAAGTACTTCTCGCTTTAGTTAATGCATTCTTCCAACCCTCTCTCGATAGGCGGAATAACATCTTCACTTTTGCTCTTACAGGTGAAGATGTCGTCGAGCATGCTTTAGCTAAAATTAATTATTTTCTTAATTAAAATTAATTTACTTGCTTAATTCTTACTAATTACCCAGGGAATTAGGAAAGCATTATGGAGAAAATGGATCATGGATGAACGGAAATAGACAGAGAGATGATAATGGAAATGATCATAATATTTAATACTACGATTAAGTGTTCGATACATGGTGTGAATGATATATTAAGAAGATGAATACAAGTGATGAAATAGTGATTTAGAGACAAATACAGAAGGAGTGTCAACGTCTTGACACAGATCTGAACGGAATTATGCTTGCCGGCGTGTGAAAGTAATGGAGAGGAGAGTTTCCCTCTCAAGTTTGCTCTTCTGGTACAAGTGACCTTCGTACAGAGCTTCAATGGCGGGGATTGGAAGGATTCTTTGCCCAGAGACTCACCTCTCAGCCTTCTCTCGTGATTATCCCGGATCTACTCTGGAAATCGCTTCAAACCAGTCTCTCTCTCAGATCAGTATATACACGTTTCTATGTATTCAAGTATATCTTTTAATGGAATTACAGAAGCTATTTATAGGCAAAGTTTGACTCTTGGCATTGTGGTCCCCACTTTATGGTTAAGGTAGTTCCTGAAATGGCGGAATGAGAAATTCCTTCTGTTACACAATCAACCCGTCAGAAATGCACAACTGAAAGCTGTACATTTGTCAGAATCCTCCGCAATTGCATTGCTCTTTACATTTTCGATCCATCGCCCGCATGCGATGTTGTTTTTGATTACCGCATGCGGTTGAAATTGCGTTGATCGCAAAGCTCTTGATCGATTGTCGCATGCACCGTCATTGCATTGATCATCTCTTCATTCATGAATGATAGGCGCAATGCGACGTACATGCGTTGTTCATTTTGTCTTTGAGCCATGAACGCATGTGGTGACTGATTTCCTACAAAACAGAATTGAAACATTCTCTTCTACCATCGTAATGGTGTTAGTGGGTGTATTGAAGACATTTTATAATTCTCGCATTTCTTAGCCAATTTCTATACTATCGACGTAATTTTTCTTTCTTTTAGCCGCAATATCTAAATAAAATAGTATAAATAACTTGTATTTCTACAAGTTATCAAGTACCTCCGAGCAGAAGTAAGATCGTTCCAAACTCATTGTGACAGAATTGTCACATTCACAATCAAACAAACTAGATATGCATTTAACTACAAATTACAAGCATGCTTTGAACTTTAACAACAAAGAGAGGAGATATGTACCAGTTGAAGAACCCCTCTTCACAGAAATCTCGCTCTCGTCCACGAAGCCAATCTAATCGTCTACCCACGAACGAATTCCTCATGAACTCGGCAGCAAGAAAGACACCACCACTTGGAACCCTCGGTATTCTCGAAGTGAGAATCTAGGAGGTGTGGGCTCTGTTGGATTTGGCAGAGGGAAAGAGGAAGAGACAATCGTATACCATGACCAAATAAGTGGGAGAAGATAAAGTGTCTATCGTATAGATGATGCTTGATCATTTAGGAAAAAGTACATGATCGTCTAGTAAAAAGGGCGTGATCGTATAGACGATCGTTTAGTAAGACGCTCGGACGGGCGATCGTTTAGAAAGAGCTAGACGATCGTTTAACAAATACTATGCGATCGTTTAGTAAACTATACACGTGTATACGATCGTTTAGAAACTTTGAGCTATCGTGTAGGCTCTCGGTTTGCTATGCGATAGGCAGTATGCACCACTCATGAGCGAATCTCTGATTTTTTTTGCATAACAATTTTCATTTTATCCTTCAGTTACGAAAATTAAATGCAACCTCCCACTATCATTCGATTACGAAGAAAAAGTCGGGCAACAATTATCCTATAATCGTTTAATTAAAAAATAAATATAATCATATTATATTTATTAACCTATGGTTGAATATCACATCATATGCAATACATTAACCATAGTCATTTTCTCCTCCACTAGATACAAATCACATTTATATCATTTTCCTCTAATTAATGTATCTCATACATAATGTCAATCATATCATATATAATTAACTAGTTCAATAATATCATATATAATCGAACTCCCTCTTGTCAATTTGAACATTTCAAACTGACCCAAAAACTAATTCTCAACTTGAATCCATTGAGCTACCAAGGGGACCTTATGAACCTATGGCTCGAAGCTCCAACAGTAACTGTCAGAGATTCCACTAAAGACCGACAACTGCACTCTTCTCACCACAGATATATTTCTGTGTCCATCGGATATAACCAATCAACAGTACGATAACCCTTCACAGATGCTCGTAAGTACAGTTGGGTCAATTTTATTGTTTTGCCCCTGTAGTTAAATCTAACTCCTTAAGTACCACTTATTCCTCTAATGAACAATACAACATAGTCCTATTATGTGTGGACACCTCTCGGAGCATGAGAAGGTGTGTGGCGCCACATCGTTTAAGCCCCGGAATCAGCCCTTAAGGGAGCAATCTATCTACTTACCCCTGCTTCGGGGAATGAGTGAATTACATCTTGTGTAGCTGAGTTCCCAGCTCCCAGATCAGACGAATCCTCAAAGTGGTAGGTTTGAGTTGGTGATCTTGCCACTCGCACCCATGAAAATCAAAGGACCGTCCTCAAAGGCAGGAGTTCTCAACTCACTCAGGATTGAGGTCATGTTACCTATGGTCATCCTAGTGAAGTGAAGTCTCTATCATGAACGACGTTATATAATGAGACTATAACACTTCGTGGTCCGATCTTATACAAATTCCTTTTTATAAGACGCCCTCGCTCGCGTGTCTCCACATGAATGATCAGGATTAGATCATCTGTAGTAAGTCACAACACTTGTAACTATTCTACAAAGTGAGTCGCATCCGTAGCATTACCAAGATAAGGTTTCCCTCCTATATCCATATACTACAAACCATTTTGGTTATCACTTAAGGCATGATCCACCTATATGTCTCCACATACATGCTTAAGTTACAAATGACAACCAAAGATCTTAGTTTATTGGTTGTGATAAAGCAAATAAAACATCCAATGTTCATAGAAAAAAGTGAAGAAAATATCATATATTATACATCACAATCGTTTGTTTAAAACTGTATTTATAAATTACAAAACCCAACGAGAGTTTAGGGTATCATCCCCAACAAAATCGGTTCTGCGTATGCAGCAAGGACATACTCAACAGTAAACCACTTTGCACACAGAGTTTAAGCATTTATGTGCTACAGTGCAGCCGCAACAATTGCATGCGAACAAGGAATCTCTAAACAGTTGAATTCCATGCAACTACACGTACGTGCATGAAGATCCACGAACCCCCAAAATGTCCATTATCTACATTGATTACATGCATGTCAACCAGGAAAACATGGTATGTTCTAGATCTCAATTCTTCAGCCTTCAGAATATCAAACGCATAATTAGAAACTATATTTGTGCATGCAATTGCGTTTTTCTGGCGAATGTAGAACCAACCCTGTAATCACTCATGTATGTACTCCAACAGTTTTGTGATGGGGAGTTCTCAAACATCCTTTAGTACTGCATTAAGGCATTCTACTATGTTTATGGTCATATTGTCATACCCACAGTGGACTTGATAAACTCTTTCCCACCGTTGTACCCCAATTTCTTTGAGATATCTCGTCACACCAGGATACCGTTGGAGCTTGGCCTAATAAATTTCAAAATCAGATATCCTATATACTTTGGCCGCAAGATAAAAATGTAGGATTATATCATTGTTTTTGAATTGGATCATCAAGTTATTCTGGATGTGATATATACATAGTGCATGAAATGCCTCAGGAAATACATATGTGACCGCTTTTCCAATTGAGATACGACGGTCAGATATAATGACTAATCTTGGAATTTCTTCAATTGATGCCTTTAAATTAGTCATGAACCAGGTCTAAGTTGCATCGTTCTCACCATCCACGATACTAAATGCAATTGGGTAGATGTTGTTGTTACTGTTGATGCACGTTGTTATTAACAACATACCTTTGTATTTCTCATGTAAGTGGGTCCCATCATCCACAATGACGGGATGGATTCAGTTCAAGAATCCCCCTAATGCACGGTCCTAATGCCATAAAGACATATTTAAAGTAAATTTCATCTTCTATTTCAACCTAAAAAAAGGTACTTGGATTGATAAGTTTAAGTGCTTCACCGAATGCCTTAACAAAGGCATATGATTCTTCTGGCGACCCTCGTGCATATACCAATGCATATTCTCTTGCGTGGTAAACTTGTCCGTAGCTTATATTCACTCCATAATCTCTTCGGACGTCTTCAATTATATCCCTTGGGCGATATGATCGACTAACTTGATTGTATTTGGACTTGATTAAGTGTCCAATAACCCAACTCTTAGCCTATCGATGATTACCACTCCTTATTTCAAGTGTGCATGCCAGCAGATAGTGTTTGAGTGAAACTGAAGATGTGAAAATGATATTCGTTTACTTGTCTCATGGTTAAAATCCAATAACTTTGAATTCTAATATACAATGTTGGTTGAGAATAAATGGTTGCACTAAATTATAGACAATCGGTGGTTGGAAGGGAAGATCAAAGGATGAAGAAGAGTAGGAGAAAAGCATTTAAAGCCAGAAGTAAAAATGACATTTCACATGTGAAAAAAGTCAATAAGAACAAAGTTTTTAGAAAGAAATTATCTATAGAAATTTTTTTACTTTTTCGGTTATTTTATGAAATTTTTTTAGATGATCGGTGGTTGGAAGGTAAGATCAAAAGATGAAGAAGAGTAGGAGAGAAGTATTTAGCGTGTATTTCACATGTAGAAAAGGTATTCACCATAAAAATGTATTTCGCAACATAATTTTTAGAAAAAACATCCATAAAATTTTTTTTACTCCTGGGGTTATTTTATGAAATTTTCCGTGAGATTCTGACCATGAACAAAACTGGAAAATTGATAAAAATAGTCTATTTGGAGTTTGATTTTGTATTTTTGACCTATTTTTGAAAAACAAGTTTTTTTTTTACCCCTTGATGATGAAAATGATGTAAGCATGGAGAATTTTGGTTATACAATTACTCTTATGCCTCCTTATTAAATTCTCACTTCCAATTTCAACAACCAACCTACCAAATTAATTCACAAAAAGTTCTCCACCTCAAAAATTTATTAAAAAAAAAATATTTTATCCAAAATTAATTGACAAATTTTTTTCACATTCTAACACTAAAAATTCTCCACCAAATTTAATTTGTTTACAACCCCACAAAAAGTTCTCTTCACCAAATTATTTCCAGAATGATATTTATATAAAAAAAAATGAAAAAAATAGTTAGACGATCGTATAGCAATGTGAAGAAAAGTTAGACGAATATTCACCGAAACTTCTCATTTTGAGGTTCAGTTGCTAAGCGATCGTTTAGTTCCAGACGTTACACGATGTGAAGAAAAGTTAGACGATCGTTTAGCTTCGTTGTAAGAACTAAACGATTGTGTTGTGTCATCGTTTAGAAAATCCAACATATCATTTAGTACTGGGCGATGGTACTAAGCAGTCGTTTAGTCCCAATACTTCCACACGCGCCCCCTCTCTACCCGGTACCCTCCCCCTACCCGGTCTAATACCCGGCCGGGCCGAGATCGGGCGCCACCTACTCCTACCCGATTTGCCCCCTTTCCCCTCGTCCTTTCCTCTCTTTCCCGCCCACACTCGGTTGAAATACACATATAGCCTGGCCGGTCTACCACCGGGCACAATCTTCCCCTCTTCCCCAAATCTATCCCAAAGCAATCTCAAACTTGCCCACCCGATCACATACCCGGTCACAATGGTATGAAGCCGGTCCGAATAAGACCAATTTTCGAAAATGCATTTTATGCTCAAACTTGTTCAGAAAATGTCAAACATAATGTTTTTAGGGGAAAAAAATAACATTCAACATAGATCTAACATAAATTTTAAATATGCACACAATAACACCTAACATAAACTAACACATTGAGTGAAAAAATGAAAATCTATACCTTAGTTGAAAAACCCCAGATGATCTTTCATGAAAAGGAGAATGACAAGTAAATGTAGAATGAGAAAAGTGAAATGGAGTGAGATTGAGGACTTTTGAAATGGAGAAGAGTGAAAATGAAAAAAAAAAAAAAAAAAGGATTTAGAGGGTTTGAGTGAGTTTTGAAATGTGAAGGGTATATTAAGATAATTTTCATTCATTTTCAAAATTGTGGAGGTAAAAAAAACATATTTTTTAAAATGATCTAAAAGTCAAAATCTAAACTTGAAAAATGATATTTTTGTCAATTACCCAACAAAACTCTTCTTCGCACTTGTAAATTGTAAAGCAAATTCCTGTTTGATTTGCTAGACATTTCCACAGAGCATGGAAATCGACGGTGCGGTGGTGGTCGAGAAAGTTGCAGGAAAATCCGCCGTCACCAGATGCTTTTCTAAGTACCCCCTCAAATTCATCATTCCCAGAAAGGTCCCTCTCCTTTTATTCTAATCAATTTCTTCTCCCTTGTTACCTAATTATATTGATTGAATCCCTTGTAATGGTTCTTCCGTTAGGTTGGTCCCTCCAAAACGGATGCTATTTGGATTTACAGCCTCAATTATGGCGGTGGCATTGTCTCTGTACGCTCTCTTTATCGTCTTTTACTCTTAATAACATTTCTCCTTTTCAATTTATTTTCGAGATTTTCTCTCTGCTTGTTCTTATTTGGGGCAAGTTTTTCCGAGGCAGGGAGATTCAATTTCGTACGAATTGACCGTTAAAAATGGTTCCACTGCAGTCCTAACCACTCAGGCTTCTACTAAGGTGATGAATCCTCAGATAATTTGCACTTCCTGCCCATTTTGTTTCTAATTTTGCAATTTTATGCTGCTTTAGGTATACAAGTCCAAGGGAGAAGTGTGCTCTGAACAATTATTCGAGGTAACGAAACGAACATTGTTGATAATCTACCTTAACATTAAGTGCTAGTTTGCTACATGCATGTTTCTTTATATGTCTCTATAAATGTCTGTGAGTTTTCATGTAGTTTAGCGTTCAACTGCAGTAGGCAAGGATTGGTAGTGATGCCCTTTTGGCTGTACTTCCAGATCCGGTTACATGCTTCGCCACCGCAAGGTATGCACAGAAACAAGTCTTTCGAGTTGATTCAGGCTCTAGTTTGGTTCTTGTTGATTGGTTTACAAGTGGGCGCCATGGAAGGGGAGAAATTTGGGAATTTGATCTTTTCAAGAGTAGTAATCAAATATTTCTAGAAGACGGCCATCCATTATTTTTTGATACGGTAAGGTTAAAAGTGCCTTCATTGTTTCCTTCTGTACTCTATATAATTGCTTAAGAATGTGGCATCCTATGAAACACGTATACGGGTATGAGACAAAAATACGACACAACACGGACACAACGACACATCATTTCTTAAAAATTTAAGAAAGAAATTAGTTTGATATATTTTACCCTAAAAAATTTATTATTATTATCATATATGTCTTTTTAATCTACTTAACAAGTGCTCTATGTATATCTAACACATATGTGGCACTTATAAGTGTTCGACACGTCACCAACAAGTGTCGGAGTGTCCAAGTATTTGACACGTGTCAGATACGGACATGCTAACCACACTAGAGTATCTGGAACTTAGCTTTTAGGCATGGATTCTACGAGTGTCTCTATTGTTTATTTTCTCTGGATTTCCACTTGGCAGATGTGTCTTTTATTTACAATCCAAATCCGAGTGTTAACAGATACATGCAATGCGATCAAATTACTAACTGCATTGTATCATATACTTCATCTTGATATGGCACTCACTAGTCACTCTCAATTTTTCATATTATGTATTTTGTTTAGAAGTTTCGTTATCTTTTCAAAGAAAATTTGGGGTAAACAAAGGCTTCTCAGAATCTCAAGTATATCTCTGTATTGGGAATTTTCCTTCCTTTCACTTTACCATTGGTTTAAGTTTAGTTCTTATTACTGAGACAGAGGGTCATGGGATTGCTCATCTTTCACCAGGCCATTAGTTTTGTTTTAAACAGATGTACTGTAAATTTACATAACAACGAAAAATTAGGCATGAAAAGGGCCATTTTTTTCAAAACTCCCTTGTGACGATATATCTAATGGCAATATCATTGGTGCGAAGCCACTTCCGAAAATTAAACATTGTTTTCACTGCATACTTCTATAGTGAGAGATCATGAATCCTAATCTAGAACTGTACATAAGCTGTGGTGCAACCCATCCCTTTCTTACTCTGTTGCCATCCTTGCCTCATATAGACTGGTTAAGATGGAAGGCGTTTGTTCATTTGTTCATGAGAAGTCTTTTGTATTAACATTATGTGGTGGAGTATAATTTTGTCCTCCGATCCTAGATACAGTTTCTTTCAAAATCTGCCCAAATATGATTTATTTGTCTGGTGACCTCTTTTTCTGAAATCATATATTCTTATTGCAGGTTCTTCTAGAGCGAGGAAGCACCAACTCTATAATAGAACGCATGCATGGATATCAAGTCATTGCAATGGTTGTAATTTTGGGGTACACATTTGAGCATCTATGAATAGTTTCATTTCATTGACACCAGTTGTATATGGATCAGGAAATTTGTGTTCTAATTTACATTATTGTTGATGGTGGCACTACAGGCCAAAGGTCAAGAACATTCGAGACCAAGTTCGAGAAAACGTGAAAAAGATTATGAGTGAACAATTACACTCTCCTTTCACTTCTGCCCATGGCGCACAAATGAAAATGAACTCTGATCATTTGTCGACCAAACCTCGAATCATGGCTTCTTCCAGCGTTTTTGGCCCCATGGTTAGTTAAATAAGGCATTCACAATCTGTTGGTTAAATGAAAAAAAAAAAAATGTACAGGTAGTAAATTTTGTTACAGGTTATAGTAAATTTTAGTACGACCTCCAAATTTATTAGAATCTAGTAACTGTTAGGTGAAGTAAGAATTCTAAATGCTTACTTCTTACATGTAGGGAATTGGCACCGTTGTTAGAATAGCTGCCATGGAAACTGAAACGGTCTACAGGTTCCTTCAGCAACAGTTAGCTTCAATGGAGACACTTCTTGGAGTGCCACCTTATAAATGAGAAGCATACCAAAACTTTTGGGCTTAAGCATTCAAGGTGAGATCGTGGTTGCTGAGTTGATTTGAGTCATTAGCTGTGAATATTCCAAGTGTTTTACTGATCTTTGAACACGAGTCATTTCCTTGTGATGGAGCAATAATAACTAATAAGTGGAATATTGTATGTGGAACTTAACATCAATAAAAGTGAAGAACACAAGCCCAGGGTAGGCAGCTGTCTTGTGGAATTGGAGCCTATGAAAGCTATAGATTAGTGTTGTTTTGGTGCTTCCAATCCGTGCAACGGTGGAATATTGTTTAGAGTCTATGAAAGTTGTAGTCTGGTCTGGTTTTACATTATGTGTAAAACTTTAGAAATGACGTTTTGTATGGTGCAAATTGTTAGAAATGGAAAACTTCAAGCTTTTAGAAACAATCTTAAATTGAAAATAAATAAAATAATCAGACCAGCCTTAAGCAGTTCAACATTCAGGTTAGCCTTCGAAAACAATAATCGATGATCATTAGTCAGACGACAGTGAAGGAGAAAGACCTTTACTTGAGACGATTTAAATTCTATTTTTCAACAGAAAACCATAACAATTTTGAAAGCTAATAGATTTTGCATCTTGTGTAACGAAAGTCATCAGTCAATTTGAAGCGTGGAATTGAGTTACTGTTCGTTTCCAATGACTAAAATATGGGTGTTAATTATGTAAATTGTCCAAATAAATTTATATAGTTTAAGCTAAATCGATAGTAATCAGAAGAATGGTAGCTAAAACCCACACAAATTTTAGATGGTCTTTAGGAAATATAATATTAACATAGCCGAAGAAGTACTTATTGGATGTCACAAAAGCATTAAATAATGCACACTATATCTCACAAATATACGAAAAATGAACCTCATTTTCAATGCTAACTCTAAAATAATAAAGCCGATGACTCACAAATAAAATTTGGAAAGGTTGACTCGAACTAGAAAGAAATTTCACAAGGTGCATGGAATGTCCTTCCACGGCATATCGCTTCTAGATTTTCTCCGGCATACGAGCAAAGTGGTGATACTTCCACGCCTAGGTTTCAGCATCAAACATATATCATATCAGAACTAAGATGTTTGGTTATCAAAATACTTTCAGCTTGGCTCACTGAAGTCCTATTTTCTATGTACTCTAAATCAATTGCTTTTAAATGTTCAAGATAAGATAATGTATGAAGATTATCCATAATTCAAAGTATGGATAAATATACCAGTTGCATATAAGGGAACTGAATGTGTTAGGAATCCACCAGCTGCAACCACCCAGCGAGCATGGAGTCGGAGAACAAGAAGCCTAGCACTATCTGGAGTGTCAAAATTTGACCCGTTGGCATTTTTCACGGGTGCAAACTCTTCTTCTCGTAAGATCTAGTTAAAGATGACAAAAATGAACCTCAGTAGTCTCAAGTATGGTGATAAGAACCTTCCTAAAACAGTTCAAAAGAATGTACATAAGAGAGGAAACAAGAGATGCTTTCACCTCAAATAGTGCAGTAGAAGGAGCATAGGGAAATGCATCGAATATGAACTGCTCCATTTTTAGTCCCATCGTCTGCCCGTGAATGGAAGGAATTTTTTTCTCCGCCAGATGGTAGCTACAAAAAAGAAGAAAATGAGCAAGCTCTTTATGATACATACGAACTGTAGAATCGATGTTAAAACTAGTAGATGGCCTGACGTTGTAGGCCACATAAGAACACACATTGTAAGACCAGCAACTTTCAGAAACTGTGGGATACTAAATACTAACATTGCATCATCTATCAAGCCCTTAACACGGTTATTTATCAAGCAATACCAGGGTATTGAAGATAAATTGTAAACTGGATGGCTCCTAAGCTAATTGCTAAGCCTCTATTTGATAACTATTTCGTTTTTTGTTTTTGGTTTTTGAAAATTAAGCCTATATCATTTCATTTTCTTACCATAGTTGGTATCGATATTAAGTAGGAGAGTTGTATTCTTAGTCAAATTTCAAAAATAAAAACAATTTTTTAAAAACTACTCTTTTAGTTTTCCAATTTTGACTTGGTTTTTGAAAATATGGTTAAAATAGAGATATCAAAGCAAGAAACTTAGAGGTGGACAAGGTATTTATAAGCTTAATTTTTAAAAACCAACAACAAAAAATAAAATGGTTACCAAACGGGACCCAAACTAATCAGATTCTTCCTCCTTGGATATTAGAAGGAATGACTGAAACTACTTACAATTCTGGGAAAGTGAGACAATGTTGGAGGCATAAATAATCCCCTTCATAACAAAATAAGAAAGTTTTCTTATTATTTTGTGTTTGGTCTTCTAGAAGACTAAAAAAAAAAAAAAAAAAAAAAAAACAACGAAAACGAAAACAAAAACAAATCAGAAACTCAGAAGAGAAGTCTTTGGAAACCTTTTTATTTTGCATAAATGAGAGTCTGTAGAACCGATACACAAATGATCAAGGTCATCTGTGAGTGTATGTGCATTTAAATAATTGTGGTTGTGCAAGTTTATGTGCCTCAACTAATTCCATGGTATAACCAGTTAACCACCTGTACATCTGATGACAAGAAACTTGAAGAATATTTGGCATCCTACGTAGGTTGCCATTATAATTTGAACCCATTATCTCTCAGAAGCATTTGGGTTTACACTGTGTCTCGTCCCTTTAACTATTGGCCCAACCCATGATAGTTAAACGTTCTAGGGATCGTTTAAACTAACAAAGGTTTGCAACACACATATGTATATAGATATCAACCCATTAGGCACATAAAATCTCACGATCAGGAAATTGGTGTAATTCCAAATCCATGGTTTGCAACACACAAATGTATCGATGTTTTATGATAGGAACGAACCCAAGAATTTCAAGTTACATACTTTTGCATAAAAACTAGAATTTATGTGCCTAATCGAGAAAAATTAACAAGAGATAAATCTTCAAATTTATTTGAAAAGCTAGGTTTAAGTGGCTGAATATTTAGTTAACAAAAATGTGAATACAGTAAAGTAGAACCACAAGAATAACAAATAAGTCCGAGCCTGAGTTCAGTATATAATTAACTCCATACTAGATTTAAGAAGCTTTTTCATATTAAAAGATAACTAATGTCCAATGTACACCACGTCTGAAACAGAAATATTTCACACATTCTACAATAATTGTAGATCCTTGTTCATTTTCGGATTACTTCAACCTTAGCAATCAAAACTAGAATAGAGTACTATTCAATAATCTAACCGTAATCATTCATTGAGCATTTAATTAGTTCCTAAAATGAAGAATAGTTAAAAACAATAGCAAGGACTATAACATGTTCTAACTAGATTATCATAACCACAAGGATAGAGAATCATCAAATGGACAATTGGAACCTTCCTCTGTTCAATTATAAAATTGGGGGGGGGAGGGAGAGAGAGAGAGAGAGTGTGCTACTAACATGCTGTCCTTTTCAAGACCATTTGCCACTTGGTTTAGAAAATCCAATGTAAACATGTGTAAGCACACCTGAACATGTAAGAAAATTTAAACATATTTAAATTTCATATTGTTAATATTTCAAGTTTCAAAGCATGATAAGTTAGTAGTATTGAGTGCAATTCTCAAAGAGGCTTAAAGATTTTCCTCCATCCAAGGAAAATATAATCTTTGTTACTAAAGAAATTAGTCTATTAAATTTATGAAAGCGTATAACACCTGTTATAAGGAGATAATTTGACATGCCTCCTATTAAGACGTATATAAGAGAAAGGAGCGTGAGGAAGGAGAGTGGGGTAAAGGATGTTACAAATCAGTTAGGAGTGGGTGATGACCGAAAATGTTTACATGTGTTGATTTAAAAATCAGTATAGATGTGGGCAGTTCATTCTTGTTTATAGGGGTATCTTTTTGCTAATCATTTTGTGAGGTTTTCTTGTAGAATAGGGGAATCTCTGGTTGACATTGTGTGGTTGATAAATAAACTCAGTTCTTATCAATTGTTAATTAGAGCAAGACATGATTGAGAATGACGACATGCATGGAAACTCGGATGGAAACTTTAGAAAAAGTTGGGCTGATCTGGGGGTTGTGAAGGAGGAGGTGGAGAAATCTGTGACCTAAATGGCTAATTAAGCCGCCACACACACATATATGAAAAGAATTGCAAGAAATCCACATGCAAAATGGTCTCCTAAGTGGTAGCTAGCATATGACCTAAACGGTTTAGGAAGATATGTATTATTCATGACTTATAGTTTATGCTGGAGGATATTATTTCTTGTATCTCTCCTATATATAGTTCGGAAATATGGTTATATTCAGCCACCATGCACATACTAAGAAATCAGTTCCAACAGCTGCTAGCACTCCTTGATTCACTTCTTAGAAGATTCAAAATTTCCTTCTGTTTCAATGCTTATGGTGGTCGAAAACTCGAACATCTTTCTTTTTCTCTTGTTTCATCTTTTCACTCACTTTTGGAAATAAGCGCAGAAACCTTTCATCACCGAGGGACTAGTTAAATCTTTTAGTTATAAGAATGTTATTCCCCTAAAATGTTTAATCATCCTCACTGACCTCCCCATCATCCATTCATTTGTACGTTAATATTTGAGAAGGAACTTCTCTGATTATAATATTTACTCCATATCCTCTGAGCATAGGAGTTAGTGTTAGATAATTCATGATATAATATTAAATTTACCTTCATCCAAAAGTTTAAACTTTTAGGTCAATCAGTGATTTAAAATGGTACCATTGCAGTGTGGTCCAAGAGGTCTTGTGTTCAAGCCCCTGCAACGTTATTTCCTTCCCGACTAAAATTGATTTCCACTTGTTGGACCTTTTTCATATTTCAAGCCCACAAGTGAAGGAGGGTGCTAGATGATATAATATTAAATTTACCTTGACCCATCAGCTAAAGCTTTTGGGTCAATTGATGATTTAAGAGTTCATAAATTAAGTGGATGTTTTTTTTTTTTCTTCCTGCATTTCAGGAGCAAACTGCTGGGGTGTCTAGGGCGTGTGCAAACTGAAATCAAAACATAATGCATAATATCAAGGATTGAAGACGAAATTTGACTAAATGCAGTATACAAGCAGGCAACCACTTAGGTGTTAAAAAGTTGACTTCATGAATAAATTTTGAGAGTAAAGAGATATTGAATAATTAATTTTCATCCACGCAAAGACAACCTCAAAACCTGCATTTGTAAATAATTGGGCTTGATACCAAAAAATTAGATACATTGAAAGTACTATTTCAGCAAAAGAAAAGGGGTGAAAGAAACATTACATTACTCCAACAGAAACGAAGGCGTCCTGTTACTTGATTGATGGCAGAAGCCAGTGACGGATCCAATTCACTGTACTCAACCACAGTGAGTGGTCCCCCTTTACCTCGTCGGACAAATACGCCAACCTTCTCTTGGGGATATGCCTGAAACCATATGAATTAAAATAAATAATAATACGATCTACTCCTTGAAAAAGTGCATGAGGGCCACCGAAGGTCGGAGAATGTTAAAGAATCTATCTCATTTGGTGGGCATTCATTGGGATTGATGCCAGAGACGTTATAAACTGGACGTGATAATTTTTCACAAGCATTCACCAAAAACTAGATCATATTTTATGTTAGGTTGTTCACTTGAGACCACATCATTTTCTTTGATATCCTTGAGTTTCCAAACTCGCTAAGGTGCACCTTTTACATAGCAAGAAGAAAAGTTCTAATCTCTACATGTAATCTACTTCCAGAAACCAAGTACCCTCATCAGAGTAAAACAATATCTAAAAAGAGATTGAAGCTGACATTATTTATTAGAGACCGACAACTGCATATAGATTTTAATTTAGACAAGAGGCTTCTTAGAGCAAAAATTATAATCAAAGAAAATTAAGACAATTAATCTCCTCCCATATGCATAACAAACAATAAGATTAATTACCTTACGAACAACTTTGGCTGCTGCAGATACACCTTTATCAATGAAATAACCCAAGAATGTTGGATCAGCCACGCGAACCTATAATCAAGATGCAAATTTTTGAAAGATATCAATAATTTTGCAAAAATCCCTTATCCAGCCAGCACAAAGAAAATTCCGGATAAGGCAACTCACTAATGCATTGTCTACTCCATAGCAGTCTATATATTTAATCCCTCTTGCTGACATATCTTCTAATAACTGTGAGGATCTTAAAGCTGATCAACAAACAACAGTCCACATAAGAGGGTGAAAATAGAGTGAGAAGTAGCCAACAACTTGAGAGTGTTAGTTTGACCAGCTTACCTGCATATACCCCTCCATTCCCATCTGGAGCCTTAGATACCTAGATTTTAAAAATTAAAGCGTGATACAGAGATGGAGTTCAATAACATTAAAATCATCATAGCGATAATTATTAGGATCCCAAGGAGATAGCCACCAATTTATCGATATCAATCCAGTATTCATCCACTATATAGTATTGCCCTAAATCCATGACTTCTTGCATTAACACATAGGAACACCAAAGCATTAACACGCAAGTTTAATTAAATGCACTAATGATCACTCACGCCCACTAATGCCACAAGTTCCTAAATCCATGACTTCTAACAAATACTTCTCATAAGATTCTCCCTTCCTCTTTAGTTCATCAAATACAAAATAAGAACTATCAATTTGTGAATAGTCCACACCAATGAATATATTTGAAGTCAAAATAGATTTCCTCATCCAATTCTAAAGTTTCAAGTCATGGCATGACATGACTTGTGCAGTAATGGGATTGTAAAAATTCCAGCCTAAATATTTTGAAACGATCTCCGGTGCCACTTCCTTTATTCAAGAAAAATCAGTGTTCACATTCATTCATTTAGTTCCTTTCTCAAAGAATCAAAGATTTTCTAGAAGAGTCACATACATACAGGGACATGTTGGGCGAACGGGGAAAAGTAGAAGGATAGCGTGTGAGATATGGTGTGATAAGTGGAGATTTATCAATTCATGTGGGAAAAAATTGAAGCCATACCCTGTATGGTGTTTCCATCACAAATCTACCATCCTTGGATATACAAGGAATGGTGCCCTGCTGAAAGAAGGTGACCTGCAATCCAGACATGGTGAAGGTGAACGCTAGAGCAAGAAGAGATAAAGAGAAGAATTACAAGCATCTAAAGGATTATAACTTGATTAGCCTCCAAACCGAAATATTTCTGACTTTCAAAAAAATTGCGAGTGGCCTCATCGGTAAATGGACTGGTCATCACATACCAATGAATTGAAGCAGAACTGGTAGAATCTGAGATTAATGATGTATGTCAATAACTATCAATAACATCCATTGTAATCTAAATTCATCTAAAGTCCCCAAATACACGGAATTAAACCCCAAGTCCGTTGTTTTCAAGCAAAAGTTGGTTACAAGCAGGAGGTCCCAACCTTCAGGGACAAAGGGAAAAAAAAGGTAGATACAATGAAAAGTGAAAACTTACTATCGGTAGTGGCTTGAGCAGCTAATCTTTGAACACGCAAAATTCTCTCAGCTTGAAGTTGAAAAAGTGATTTCCCCGATGGAAGTCCAATATCTAACAATAAGTATATTTATTATAATCTCATATTTGTTTATCTAACAATAAAGTATATTAAAAAGAACTCAAAATATTAGAGTGCATCGGTGATATAAATACATAAACAAATAGGAGTATTGAATTTCCTCCTCCATTCAATGTAAAATAAAATGATAAAAAATGAGGATTCAATTATAATGTGTATGAGAGAGGAGAGAGAGATTTAAGTCATTAATCTTCCTTGTATCTCAAATAGTTTGAAAATACTCAGACATCACTGCCATAGAAAACACTACATAGACAAATCTTTTAAGAAACACTTTGTATGTCAGCTGAGGACCAGAGAATATAACTTTCTTTTTGGTTCTTACTGTAATTGCTATCATGGCAATCTTTCCCTTTCATAAGGTGACCTACTACTTCAGATATGCAGCGTATGCTATTTTTAATGTACACCAATTTTTCAACTCTATATTACTAGTTTCAGATATGCTTATGTCATCATTGTACATTTATACTCTCTCAAATTAAACATGTACGGCTGTATCCAGACTGGGAAACAACTTGCTAAGACAAGACTAGATGTATACGACCAGAAGTAAATAGTTGTTGGTGAATTTACAAAAAGGATCAAGGATAATGCAAGACCAAGAAAATCTCAACAAAACATGAACAACCCTATGAACATATTCAGACGTGTCTACTGATTGAATCATAATTCATTGAGCCATCAACTATTGGATTCTAGAATCAAATAACCACTTCAAAACATTATGAAGATTGTTATGAGAATCAGCAGGTAGAAGAAACAACTAATTCAACAAATAAATAAATAGATGAGTAAATCAATTCTACATGTAAATCAATTTAAATGACACCTCCATGGAGAACCCAGTAATTGCTCTACTATTTAGCGAATATGATTGTACTTACTGAAACATCCCTTAGGATCAGAACTGCCCAGCCGAGTTCCCTGCATTTCAATTTCAACAGACGGAAAATAAAATATTAATCGAGCATCCACCCATGAAAAAAATAAACAATCGTAATGCCCTAGATATGAATCAATTGTAAACTAAATAGATAAACAAGAACATATCTAGTTAGGCAGCTTTTTTGGATCCCTTTTCTCAGTAAACCTACAAAATTCATTCTTCTACATTTAGAACCCTCACTTTTGTGAAATTCTTAGTTTCCCATCTGTTCAACTTCAATGAAAATCCACCACTATAAAACATTATTAGGAGTATAGGAGGTCATTCTTAAATTATAGAAATATTTTCCATAAGAGTAAACTAAAGGTTGAAGTCATTGCAAGAACATCTTCTTTTTAAAGGAAATAAGAATAACTGTTCTCATCTTAAAAGAAAAGTTACTAAGAAATCAGATTCTTTAGAACATCTACATTTGACAGAAGAAATTTTTTTCAAGAAAAATGTTGAGCTTAGTTAAGGCTTCATGTATTCTGTGATACTCAGAAGAAACATTAAGGCCTTCAAATTTTTGTATAAATCAGTAAAGAGAGGAATTTCCCTTCTTCCACCAGCTCATAATTTAATGTCATAGAAGAAGAAAAGAGAGAGTAGCGAAAACTTCGATGTATATGCGTCACCTTTCTCATGAAATTGTATGTGTCTAAATTGTACAGAAAATATTTCCAAACTAGATGATATAACCCAGCTGAAAAAGCAAGTATTCATTTGTTCATTTGTGTGACTAATGCAAGTAATAATCTAGTAGCAGTAGTAGTAGTCATAGCAGTGGTAGAAGTCATTGTCACAAAAATTCATGTTGACTATTCAATTCAAGTACCAGCATAGCACGAGATAGGTTACTCAAGCGATGGAATCCTTCTTAGTTTATTCGTCTCTGGCTCTCTGCCATCTTATATCCTTTAATTGGACAATGAAGAAAGTAGTGCCCTAGACTTCATGTTTAAAAAAATTTTAATTTAATTTATAGGTGGTATTTTTTTTCCCTTTTTCTTTTCCATTTTACGCCTTACGTCTAGGAACTAAGCATCTTCCACAAAGGAGCTGCCGCGAGGAGAGTTGTTTCATTGTGATAAGTGTCAAGTGGAAGTCCCAGTTGGCAGACTACTTCTCAACAAATTTTGCATATGGACTTCTCCATAGGGTAATAATAATTATCTAGATCAATCATTTTCTTAAAAAAGAATAACAAGAATTAAAAAGGAGATGGGGAGGGAAGGATCTAACCAAAAAGAGAAGGATCGCTTAAAATGCATAATTAAATTAGATTGATAATGCTTTATAGTGGAGTATAAAGGTCGACACAAAGTAAAGGGAATCAATGCCGAACAATCGAATCAAGTTTTGCCAAAAAGTTAAAAGATGCCAAGGAGAATTGGAGAACTAACCTGACCACCAGATAAAAGCAAAACAGCCAACTTTCCATCTGAGATGGCCTTCAACCCCGTCTTCCACCATCTCTCTCTTTCGTCAAGGGTTCGCTCCTCCAGCGTCGACACGCAACTCTCTGGTACGGGCTCAATTGCAGCCGCAGGTAGCCCTACAATACAAGCGCAATACGATTAAATTTAACAAGAATTGATTGTTTCGATCAGAAAGAGGAGACAAGAGGAAGATACCAACCTTGAGAACGAAGCGAACATCGAATAATTCGATCTACTCTGGAAAGATCCAAACTCTGAAAAAAAGCATCGACAATCATGTAACACTCACGCTTTGCCCATCGGTGATGATTATCTCAAGAAAATAAAATAACTAACTTCCGGCATCATGCAGGATTAGCAACAATCAAAGCCATAAGCCAAATCAGCTTGTTTAGTTGCAGAGAAAGCGAAAAACGATGAGAAATTGAAAATTCAGAAAACTAGAGAAGTCTCACACACTCAGCTCCCTACTAACTGAAATGCATGAAATGCGAATTAAAGCAGTAAGCGATCCATCTGTTCCAGCAACATCCAGTGAAAGAGAAATGAAGGATCGAGCAGGAGGTGAATTGAGAAGGAGAGATAGGGGAAGTATACCTCAATATCCTTGACAAGAAGGTCCCGCTCTTCGTGGGAGAGCTCGTCCCAAAGAGCAAAAACATCCTCCTGGCCGTAATCCTTGAGTCGCTCAAGCAAGGCCTGAGGTGGTTGTTGAAGAAGCAGCTGCTGTGGCGGTTGCTGCTGTGGCGTCAACGGCGCATTGGCGTCGAAACCAACCACTGCCATTGGCTCCGCCATGAAACAGAAAAAGTGAGAGATCTGTTCTGTGTGGGAAATCAAATGTTGAATGATAATTGAGATTTGGAGTGTCGGTGTGCGTTCGGTTTTGAGCTTTTTAGCTTATAGAAGGGAAGGAGAAATAGAACAGTAACGACGAAGACAGGGGAATCACTCGGTGTATAAGCATAAGCAATAACCACCTGCTAGAAGGTTAAATGACCAAAATGACCTCATTCTTCCATTTCTCTTCCTAATTGGGTCTGGTCGCTCAGCTTTCCACTTTCAACTTCAACCAATGCAATATCAAAACGCTTCTTGGCTTCGATTTAAAGCTAATTTGGACTATTTGTATTTTAATAAAGCAATTATTCGGTTGAATAAATTATAAATTTGGTTTAACCTTCATATTCTCATTACTTTCGATAAATCTTAAATTTAATCTCAAATACTAGTTTATTATTGATTTTTCTAAATCTTTTATTATCTATTAGCATTTTTACTTTAAATTTTGAAAATATATTCGCGTATTATATTTCTTTATATGGAAATTATTATTATTTACCAATTTCGTTAACAGAAAATTGAGGAACTAAATTCAAGACTTATTGAAAGTATATGTACTAAAAGTGGATAATTGAAAGTACGAAGAGTGAAAATGAACAAATTTCAAAGTATTGAGATAAAAATGATGATTTAACTATAAGTAAATAGATAGTCTATTCGGAGTTTGATTTACTATATAAAAATAAACAAGAGTTGTTTTCAAATAAAGAAAAATGAATCAATTTCTTAACAAATATAAAAAAATGTCACTGTTCATCAGTGATAGACTACGATAGATCATAGGTGGTAGAAGTCTATCACTCATGGATAAAAATCTAGCGTCATCTATCACTTATAGATTGTGACATTTTGCAATACTTAAAAATATTTTCATTATACCATTTAAAACAATTATCCAATAAACTAACTAATTAAATATTAAATGCATTAGTAGGGTTGAATCCATCCAATCCTATAAATAAATTAATGCAAAGTGAATTGGATTTAAATTATTGTATTCAGTTTAATTCAACTTATTAATGTCGTTTTTTTTTTAAAGTTGATAATCAAATTTCTGGCTTTAAAATTGATAGGGCATGTACTATATCAATTAAATTATGATCTTTTTATTAAAATATAATAATAACAAATTATGAATAATTGGAAAAAGAGAAGGAACGTGGAAATTTTGGAGATGATCATATTGAAGGCCATCGAACATGATTGGTTAGGTTGATTTAATATTTGCTACTTTTGATTGTTTAGTCTACATATGTTTTACGGGTTTCAAGACATTGTTTAGTCTACATATGTTTATTACATATGTCTACATATTATGTCTTAAAAAATCCCTGCCCAAATTCTTATTTTAAAAACACTTCCCCTTCGAGTCCTTGTAAAATCTTAAGTGAAAGCTTAGAATTCCTCTCTAGAAGTAGAAAGAGAACCTCACCTTCAACACACTCTTTGTGAAGCAGTTGTCCACATAGCCGAAGGGAGCAAAGAATTGCATACCATGACTTGACTTTCAATCTCTATCTTTCTTCTTCTACAATTTATTATTTGTATTGTGTAAACATTGAAAGACTTCTTTTTTTTCAATATGAGTGCATTTTACAGTTGATCTCTTATCCATCTCCTCAACTTTTACCATGAGCAACTAATTTATTTATGAGTTGAGAAACATTGCAGCTAACATGAACTAAATAAGACTTAATCATGCGTTCAACTCGTTTTGTGTATGTTTTATAAAGTATTTGAATAAGTCGAAAGATTAATCTAAGTAGATTAAATCTAGGTTTGAAAAGACCAAGGATTTAAACCTCATAAAACAAGAAGAGAGCATCTTTAGAAATAAAGAAACATCTTTTGCATCAAATACTCATTACATGCATTCTAGAGATATGATATTGTGGCTAAATACACTGAGATGTTGGTTGTAATTTTTGAGTAGTTTGCTTGAACGCATGATTTATGTTTTCTCAACCTTACCTTCATTTATTCGAATCTTGTATTTCTTGCATAGACTGCTTCACTCTCAAATGTGATTTCCATCACATTCATCACTCTTTATTTTAGAAATAGAATAGGATCAATTCATCACATATTTAGTAAACAACTCGCGTTAAGATCAAAACAATGTTTGCCATTGCATATATAGAACGCAATCCCTGAATTCAACCCTGGACTCACCAGGACTCTAGTTAGACTTATACATAGGTTTAACTAGGTAAAGCAATGTGTTAATAAGACAACACATCGTACTTACTCCATCGCATATATAAAACGCATCACATGTCGAATTTGCTTTCAGGGTAGTGGTTTCCACGGCACAACAAATAGGTTTCGGATCTGACTACTACTAACAATTTGAAAGCAAGTCGGTACTAATGTTGATCAAATTCGTGAAAGTTCTTTCAGATCTGTCCAAGTTGGAGCTGCTTGATAGAGCCAATTACTGTCATTGGTCCTATAAGCTGTTGATCTTCTTTGAGCAGTTAGAGGTGGATTATGTTCTCAACATGGACAACCCTAACAAATCCAAGGATGCTACTGCCATACTGATCTGACGTCTTCCAAGGATGTCGCTATCTTCGCTAATCCGACGACCTTCAAGGATATCGCTACAGATCTAATTCATACAGTGGATGTTGACAAGTTCAAGAAGGACAACAAAACCGTTCATGGCCATCTACTCAACCACATGACAGATTCTTTATTTGATATGTTCGTCGTCCAAAAAACTGCAAAAGTTATCTGGAATACCCTAGAATCTAGATATGGAGGCAACGATGCAGGCAAAAGAAAATATGTAGCTGGTAAATGGTTGTAGTTTTAGATGTTGGACGATAAACCCCTGATAAAGCAAGTTCATGAGTACGAAAATTTAGTGGCCAACATACTGTCTAAAGGCATGAAGATGTGTGAGATTCTTCAAATAAATATGTTGCTTGAAAAATTTCCACCATGACTACCGTAACCACCTGAAGCAAAAAAAGAAAGATCTGATACTGCAGGAGCTGATTAGTCACATGCACACTGAAGAGGCAAGTAGACGGAAAGATGAGCTAGATTATTTATCTGTTAATTCTATTAATGCTAACCTTCTTAAATCTTCAAATGTGAAAGACAAGTTTAAAAACAAAGGGAAACAAATAGCAAAGACGTCACAAAAGAAGGGTCAATTTAAGGTTGCTAGTGGTTGAATTGAGAAGTCCAAAGTTACCTGTTATGTCGGTGGAAAATCTGGATATAAATCCTATTAGTGCAATCAGAGAAAGGGAAGGCCGGACCAAAATTTAGTTGTTGCTAAACCTATTCCACAAGCCAATGTAGTTGAAGAAGACACTATTGTTGTAGTGGTGGTGAAGGTAAATTTGGTGGAGAACAAGTCTGATTGGATCCTAGACACTGGTGAATCAAGGCATTTCTGCTCAAACCAGAATCTTTTCCACGACTTCTAGGACACCAACAATGGCGAATGTGTTTTCATGGGAAATTTAGCAACCGTTGGTGTTCTTGGGAAAGGGAAGATTTTATTGGAACTTACTTCTGGAAAAACACTATCCTTTAGTGATGTACTATATGTTCCTTCTTTGCGTAGGAATTTGGTGTCAGAGAGTCTATTGAACAAAGCAAGGTTTAGGATTGTGTTTAAAGTTGACAAGGTTGTCATCACAAAAAATGGTGACTTTATTGGTAAGAGATATTTGTCTAATGATCTGTTTGTTTTGAATGTTGTTCCTGCTACTATTTCCATGAATGAGAATGCCTCCCGTTTTTCTTATATGGTTGAATCATTTGATATGTGACATGGTAGATTAGGACTTATTACTATTGTATCAATTAAAAGGCTTAAAATTTTGCATCTAATTAATATATCTGATTCACATGAAACTAATAGATGTCCAATGTGTGTAGAAGCAAAATTTGCGAAAAAAAAATAATTTTAAATTAATAACATGTAGTACAGAATTCTTGAACTAATTCACGCAGATCTAGCTGATTTTAGAAATACTATGAGTAAAGGTGATAAAAGATATCGTATATCTTTTGTTGATGATTTTTCTAGATATACAAAAATTTACCTTATAAAATTAAAGGATGAAGCTAGTAACATGTTTGTGAAATTCCAAGCTGAAGTAGAAAATCAATTAGATAGAAAAATAAAAAGAATTAGATCTGATAGAGGATGTGAATATAGTGACACTTTCCTTACGGAGTTCTGTGAATTAAACGGTACCATTCATAAGGTAACTGCTTCGTACTCACCTCAACAAAATGGCATAGTGGAACATAAAAATAGAACTTTAAAAGAAATAATAAATGATATGTTATTAAGTTCTGAATTGTTTGATAACATGTGGGGGGGAAGTTGTGCTTCTGCATGTTTTATACTTAACAGGGTTCCTCACAAAAAGTTGGATAAGACTCCCTACAAGTTGTGGAAGAGTTATCCACCTAACCTAGATTACTTAAAAGTGTGGAGGTGCTTAGCCAAGGTAGCATATTCAGAATTAAAGAAACCCACAATAAAATCTAAAAAATTTGACTGTGTTTTCATCGGTTATGCTAATAATAGTATTGCACATAGGTTTATGTGTTTAAGTGATAAATCATTGTGTGAATATAGAGATGCAATGTTTTTTAAGCATGTTTTCCTATGAATAAAGCTGTTGATAAATCAGTAGATAATTCACTCATTAATCAAACTGCTAGTATTGCAAACATCGATCAAATTTTTGAAATCCATCTTTCTAACCTAAATAACACACTTGAATTAGAGCCTAAAAGAAGTAAAAGACAAAGGGTTAGTAAAGATTTTGGACTTGATTTTCTAACTAACTTCTTAGTTGAAAATTAAGGAACTTTAAGCTCAGTAAATTTTAGTTTTTGGAAAGAGGCAATCAAGAGTGAATTAGATTCCTTAGTCATGAATCAAACATGGGAATTAGTGGAACTACCTAAAGGAAATAAACTCATTAGGTGTAAATATATCTTTAAGAAGAAAATGAGATCAGATGGTGCAATAGATAAATTTAAGGCTACATTAGTGGTTGTGGGATACACACAAAAGCAAGGCATAGACTATTGTGATACTTACCCATATGTGACTAGAATAGTCACTATTAGAGCTTTGATAGCCTATGTTGTAATTCGTGGCCTTCTAATACATTAGATGGATGTAAAGATGACATTCCTCAATGAGGAAAGGAAATATATATGATACAACCTGAAAGTTTTGTTGTTGTTGGTCAAGAAAATAAGATTTGTAAACTTACTAAATCTCTTTATGGTCTAAAACAAGCTTCTAAACAATGGTATAAAAACTTTAACAATACTTTAATAAACAATGGTTTTAAAGTAAATTGTTCTAACACATGTATTTGTTGAGGTGTATGCCCTAAAGCCTCCTAGTCATGTGTTAGTTGAATCAATAGCTAATTAGTATCATGAAACTTATGCAATAATTCATAAACCAAAGATCCAAGGTTATCTGTTGTAACTTAAACATGTATGTCGAGACATACAGGTGAATCATGTTTAAGTGATAATCTAAATTGTTTGTAGTATATGGATAAGGTTTGGTGTCTTATCTTGGTAACATCATTACTAAAAGAGACTATTTTTCAACAAGATGACTATAGGTGACTCGACCTTAATCTAGAGTGAGTTGTGAACTCCTGCCTATGAAGGCGATTCTTTTATTTGTATGGGTGAGAGTAGTCAGGTTCGCTAACTCAATATGCCTAACATTTTGGGAATTCATCTTATTAGGGAGCTGGAACACAACTACACAAGAAGGAATTCACTTCTTCCTTATAGTTAGGGTAAGAAGATAAATTGCTTCCTTAAAGGCTGATTTTGGGGCTTGAACAATCAGGCGTACATCGTTAGCTCTCAAAAAGAGTTATTATTCTTAGCTTAATTTGATCTCGTTAGTGGATTTTATGTGTTTATTTCACTATTTTGTAGGTAACGAGCAACCAATAGGTAGAATCAGAGATTTAAAGCTAATCTGGGCTAATTTGAAGCAATTTTGAGTAGATTTTAGTATCTAGGCTTCAAGGGATGTGAAATGACCAAAATCCCCCCACCGGAGTGTCACAACGATCGAGATTGGCCAAGTCCGACGCTAACCTGACGCTTTGAGGCCGTGGATCGAAGCACAGGAGAGCATTCCAATGCTTCCCACAGCGTCGTAATGCTCCGGATATCACCCATCGTCAGCGTCACAACGTCACGCAACGCTCCACCCTAACGTTGTAAGACAGTAGCGCAGCATTGCAATGTTTCTTTAGAGTGTTGCGACGCTATGATATTTGACAGACAAAGGCGAGGCACGCGCGCGAGTGACGTTGCAACGCGGCCTTAAGATTTTCTATAAATATCTACTTTTGCTAGGTCAAAAATATACTGGATATGAAAGACCAAAAAGGCCAAAAAAAAAAACGCAGACACTCTTCATAGAGGCTGGGGAGAGGTCTTGATTTCTCCTTTTCCCCTATGTTTTTAATATCGTAGGTTAGATTTACTTTTCTGGATTATGAATCTGTATTGGATTGTATCCCATTGGTTTGTCTTCGATTAGTTCTTAGATTGATTATTCTTTGTAATTTAATGAGTATATGTTCAATTTTGTGCTTCAATCTAGAATGATGTTATTCTTTAATCTTGCGTGATTTAGATTTGCTTTTGTGTGTTGGATTGATGACCCTATCACGATTGCATGTCTTTGCTAGTTAAATTCAGGCTCACACGTATCCTTGTAATCGTCCATGTTTTGAATTTACCCCTGTAGCAAAGATTAGACTAACATGCTTAGGTGTATAGATTGACCTTAAATCTTTGCATTATACGTCTAATCTAGATTTAAAGAATACTTTGATTATTTGAACATGGCTTTCCTAACATTTAATCAACATAGTTGAACCCTTGATCTTCATGCATGTGTTTCTAGTTCTTTATGGCCGCTAAAGACCCAATTGCATCTAGGAGCATGTAGGCTAGTTAGGGCACGATCTTTCCAACCTTAACTACGGATTAGGACGCTCGATTTGGTTTGAACTAATTGATTTTCGGCCTTTGTAGAGATTGATTAATTCTTATCAAATTGAGTAGTTATGCATGCATAATTCGAATATTTTTTATTTGGCATAAAGCAATGATTTAATTTATATCAAATGGCCACTTGATCTGATAACTAAACGAGTCCTTTACCATTCCATATATCCCTTGCAATTTACCTTTCTTGCATCTTCCTAAATCGAAAGCAAAACCTCGTTTTTACTATTTTTCCCGCAATAAAATCTAACACAAAAAGAAATTAATTCTTCACTTCTCTGTGGTTCGACCCCGCACTTACCACTGTTGTTACATTTTAGTAGTGATAGAAGTAGCTTGGTGATTTAAAAATTTTTCTTTTGCTTCGGTTTGGAGTTAGAGTTGATTGTTAAACATTAAGATCAAATTATAACAAGAAATTTCTAAACTAGCCTCTATTGTGCGAGCTTTGGCAAATATGCAGGTTCAGAATTCACACGACCCTGAGTGCGGATATTATTCTCCTTGGGAGTTGGCTGGCGGCTAAGCACCGTTGCCAAAGCCATATTAATCTACCCACATAGGTATTTCTTTAGAGGATATAGTTAGAGGACTTTCTAATCGCTCTAGTGAGTTTGTACAGGAACGCCCCTACTATTATCAAGAACTCATCCATTTCCAATAGGACAACCTCTATTTCGAATGTGAGGTCAGAGCTGAAATTCAGAATTTGAGTGACCAAATCACTCAAACTGCTGAATCAATTAGGAAACTGGAGGAGTCTTGTGAATCACCCTCTGAGAATGTCGAGATGAGCAATGGAGATATGAGCATCAAGGATCCCGCAGAACCAATGGCCCCTCAAATTTTTTAGCAAGGTAAGGTCTTAGATTATTTAAACTGTGAACGTACTAATGAGTTTTCTAAGCATGTAGGAAATCATTTATAGTCATCCCGCGTCTGTGGCACTGAGCTCGACCTTGTGATGGAATATGCGTGGACCGATTCGGACGATGACGTTTATCTCCTGCCATAACAAGGACGAGTCAGTGAGGTTAAGTATGAGTATGGGCTTAATTTGAAAGAATTACACATAAAAGAGTTAGAGGCTCCCAAGCCTCGCCCTGTTATTTATACCAGTATTCCTCTTATTTTTGAATTTTGCTCGCCTTCACCTCACGAGTTAGTTGAGTTAGAGTCTTTCTTTTTAGTTGAGTCAGTTTTAGAGTCTTTTATTTTATTGTTGTTTTCAAAAACTAAAAATAAAAAATTCGACCTGTCTGGTTCTTTTCAGAAGATGGGAACCCTTGTGGCCCTACTAGGCCATATCGACTCATCCAAGAAAGGACCGGAGAAATACAAGAATTTCTTTGTACCTTGACAGGGGACGGGTCACGTTGAGCAACTGACATTAAAAAATTTCGCTTCCTAGAGGCAGCCAGGTTTCAAAAATATTTTCCTTTTTTGTTTTATTTTATTAGGTTAGATTTTTATTTTATTTTTATTTTCATTTTAGGTTAATTTTTGAAAAAAAATGTCAGAATTAGGGCACAACATCGTGACGACAATGCTGCGAGACAGAACAGCGTTAAAACGCTGCGTCTGTTCCATTTTTCTTCATCTTTTCAACGATTTCTCTCAAACCCGAGCCATCTTTTCTTGATTTCTTCAGCTTTCTTCACCGTTTCTCATCATTCGCACGATTTGTCACCTATTTCGTCCATATCTCCATATTTTTCCCTAGATCTAATGAGTATTTTGTGGGTTTTTTGTCCCTGAGGTCTAGCAAGGTTCTTGAGAATTTTTTCAGATTTCGTCGCTTCAAAGGTAAAAATCTTTAGCCATTCTTGTTTATTATTGCATATTTATAGTGAATGGTTGTAAGAAATCTGTTTTTGCCTAAATTGTTGCTTGAATCTTGTACGGGTTTGGAGATTTGGATGTGGATAATATTGAATATCATGAGAATTATTGGGTTTTTCTACGTGCAGGTTGAAACTTGGAAGAGTTGTTGAAAGTTGGGGGTAGGTTTGGTATGTTGGGATTAAAAGAAGAGTGTTGGGAATTTACCTAGGAATCCAAATTTTGTGAGCCCAACCTTTTGTCTTGAAAAAAATTTAGAATGGGTCCTAAGAGGGTAGGAAGAAATGAAGCGAGCACTAGTGGGCAGAACCCCGAGCCAGAATTTGAACATCCTAGGTTTAGTTCTAGGGAAGCCCTAGATAAATACAACTTCATTGTTTCTTCTAGGAGGTTAGTCCCCAAAAGAGCCCTAAACCTAGAGGCGAACTACTACCCCCACTTTACCGAGCAGATCCATGAGCGAGGGTGGGAGTCTTTAGCTAGCCGTCCTGGCGAGGCGGTTATACCAGTAGTCAAGGAGTTCTACGCTAACATCAACAAGAGTAGGGATATCTTGTTGGTTAGAGGTGTTAGGGTCCCCCCCCCCCCCCCCCCCCCCCTTTTTTTTAAGAAATGTAAGAATTTGCTTTTCTTTTTTTTTTCTTCTTCTTCTTCTTCTTTTCTCTACATACATAGGCCATTTTTTTTATATCCACTTTGTCTAATTTTTCTTTAAAACAAGGATAGTTACTTTTAAGCCAAAGGTGGACCTTTTGGGGTGACAACAGAAATATAAACCAGATAACCCAATTCTAAGTATGCAAGGCTTTAATGTCGCAAAACAATGATTTAAAGATGCAAATGATAAGAAAAAAATAATAAATTTGGGCTAAAAATCTTGATCATGCTATCCTAACATTCTTTCATGCAAATTTCATTATAGAAAGAGTGCATCATAGACTATCATGATAACAACAGAGCAAATAGGCTAGCAAGGCAATAAAAGCACACAACATAGTCTAAGCACAACGCTCAAGGACCCCAAGCTAATATATAGAAAAACTACCCAACGGGTACCCCACCCCCAACTTAAAATCATACATTGTCCCAAATGTATCACAAGTAAGGTAAAAAAGAATAAAGACAAGGGAATAGAAAACCTCCCTTGATACAATGTCACGCGTGGGATGGCAGTGGCATTGGGCTCTCTTGTTTGCTCAAAAATAGATAAGGCTCTGAAGAGGCCTACAAAAAAGAAAAGAAAACAAAAGGAAAACTACGAAAGAAAACCTACAAAACTAACAAAAAAAAGTTAACAAAACAAAAAAAGGAAGAAAAATAACTATACAACCTAGGGCATAAAAATAAAATAGAGTAGGAAGGAAGAAGAAACAAGGCCCAGTCGAAATCGGGAGAATCGAGGTCCCTCTGAAGGCCACTTTGGAAACCGATGCTGACATCGTAGAGACGGTTCTCTTTAGCAATGAAGTTCACCGTTCTCTCCATACGCCTCACTCGTGGGCGGTCTCCTGACTCATTCTAAGTGACTTAGCTGACATCATGTATGCTTGCTCTGCGTAGGACTCCCCTGCCACTAGAACGTCGTACGGATCCTATGGATCAACACGGGGAACCTTTTTTACTGCTACAGGAATCTGATCCTCATCTCTGTCATCCTCGTCGTCATCATCATCAAGCTGGTCCACTCCTCTCCCTCGGAAGGCTGAGATCGATGACCTACAAATGGGAGTACAACGCCTCATATTTTCCTCGTTGTTGGGAATCTCCACTCTGGGCCTCCGGCATAATTCAGTAATCAGGCTCAGGTGACCTAAACTACCAATGGTGGAACATCGCCCATAATGACAGATCGACGCCCTAATTACTCGACCGACGTTAATGGATATCCCTTGAAAAAGGCAATAAAGAAGTTTGGCTCAGTCCTTCGTGACGTCTGTGAGACACAGCACTGGCATCAATCTGGAGCATAAAACTGCGTGCCAAATCTAACCAGAGAGGAAAATATCTATGCTTCTGAATCTCACAATGACCTAGACTTGGCCCACCGAACTCCTAGCCCACATAAGGTCTGAATAACCTCTTCTTCCGAGAACTACCCGGAGCAAAACCTGTCATACTCATCAGTGAAGTCATGTAAACTACAGACTTCGTTGATGTGGGACAATGAAAAGGGGACACTAACACCTCTAACCAACGAGATATCCCTACTCTCGTCGATGTTAGCGTAGAACTCCCTAATTACTGGTATAACCACCTCACGAAGATGGCCAGCTAAAGACTCCCACCCTCACTTATGGATCTACTCGGTATTGTGGGGGTAGTAGTTAGCCTCTAGGTTCAAGGCTCTCTCGAGAACTAACCTCCTAGAAGAAACAATGAAGTTGTATATATCTAGGGCTTCCCTAGAACTAAACCTAGGATGGTTAAATTCTGGCTCGGGGTTCTGCCCACTAGTACTCGCTTCATTTCTTCCTACCCTCTTAGGCCCCATTCTAAATTTTTCAAGACAAAAGGTTGGGCTCACAAAATTTGGATTCCTAGATGAATTCCCAAAACTCTTCTTCTAATCCCAACATACTTACAAACCACCAACTTTCAAAAACTTCTCCAAGTTTCAACCTGCATGTAGAAAAACCCAAACATTCTCATGATATTCAATATTATCCACATCCAAATCTCAAACCCATACAAGATTCAAGCAACAATTGGGCAAAAATAGATTTCATACAACCATTCACTATAAATATGAAATAATAAACACAAATGACTAAAGGTTTTTTATCTTTGAAGCGACAAAATCTGAAAAAATGCTCAAGAACCTTGCTAGACCTCAAATGGAAAAAAAAACCCACAAAATACTCACTAGATCTAAGGGAAAATTTGGAGAGATGGACGAAATAGGGTGACAAATCATGCGAATGATGAGAAACGGTGAAGAAAATTGAAGAAATCGAGAAAATATGGCTCGAGTTTGAGAGAAATCGGTGATAAGATGAAGAAAAATGGGACAGACGCAACGTTTTAACCCTGTTCTGTCTCGCAGCGTTGTAACACTACGATTGCAGCGTTGAGACATTGTGCCCTAATTTCGGTTTTTTTTTTTCGAAAATTAACCTAAAATTAAAAAAACAAAAATAAAATAAAAATATAATCTAATAAAATAAAACAAAAAAAAAGGAAAATATTTTTGAAACCTGGCTACCTCCAGGAAACACAAATTTTTAACGTTGATTGCTCAACGTGACCTGTCCCCTGTTAAGGAACAATGAAATTCTCGTATTTCTCCGTTCCTTTCTTGGATGAGTCGATATGGCCGAGTAGGGCCACAAGGGTTCCCATCTTCTAAAAAGAACCAGACAGGTCGAATTTTTTATTTTTTATTTTTGAAAATGGCAATAAAATAAAAGACTCTAAAACCGACTTAACTAAAAAGAAAGACTCTGACTCAACTGACTCGTGAGGTGAAGGCAAGCAAAATTCAAAAATAAGAGGAATATCGGTACAAAGAACAGGGCGAGGCTTGGGAGCCTCTAACTATTTTACCTGTAATTCTTCCAAATTAAGCCCATACTCATACTTAACCTCACTGACTCGTTACTCATATCTTCGCTGCTCACCTCGGCATCCTCAGAGAGTGATTCACAAGATTCCTTCAGTTTCCTAACTAATTCAGAAATTTGAGTGATTTGGTCACTCAAATTCTGAATTTCAGCTCTGACCTCACGTTCAAAATAGAGGTCGTTCTGCTGGAAATTGATGGGTTCTTGATAATAGTAGGAGCGTTCCTGCACAAACTCACTAGAGTGATTAGAAAGTTCTCTAACTATATCCTCCAAAGAAATACCTATGTGGGAAGACTGATATAATATTGGCAATGGTGCTTGGCCAACCAACTCCCAAGGAGAATAATATATGTACTTAGGGCCGTGCGAATTCTGAACCTGCATATTTGCCAAAGCTCGCACAAAATAGGTTAGTTCAGAAATTTGATCTCTAAGGCCACCAATCTCCCTTACCTCTGGTGATTCTCCTTGCTCCGTATATTGAAAACCATACTTGTTGATATTTCCTACCATAAAAGAACAAATAGACACAAAAAAGGAAAATATACACATACACACACCCACACACACACATATCTGTGTATGTGTGTGCGTGTGTGTGTATATATATATATATATATATATATATATATATTTTTAAAGTTTAACAGTCAACTCTAACTAAAAGATATTAATTGGCTTGCCTCCCTGGCAATGGCGCCATTTTGGTCAGATCGAAAATCGATGTCGTTAATTCGACTCCAAACCGAAGCAAAAGAAAAATTTGTAAATCACCGAACTACTCTTATCACTACTAAAAGGTAGCAACAGTGGTAAGTGTGGTGTCGAACCACAAAGAAGCGAAGAATTAATTTCTTTTTGTGTTAGATTTAACTACGGGAAAAACAGTAAAAACGGATTTTGGTTTTGATTTAGGAAAATGCAAGAAACCTTGTGACAGGAGTAGTTGGTTTATAGACTATTTGTACTATTTTTGCATATATCCCTTGCAATTTACCTTTCTTGCATCTTCCTAAATCGAAACCAAAATCCCATTTGTACTATTTTTCCCGTAGTCAAATCCAACACAAAATGAAAATAATCAAAGTATTCTTTAAATCTAGATTAAACGTGCAATGCAAAGATTCAAGGTCAGCCTATACATCTAAGCATGCTCATCTAATCTATGCTACAGGGATAAATTCAAAGCATGGACGATTACAAGGATATGTGCGAGCCTAAATTTAACTAGCAAAGACATGCAATTTTGATAGGGTCGTCAGTCCAACATACAAAAGCAAATCTAAATCATTCAAGATTAAAGAAAAAACATAATTCTAGATTGAAGCACAAAATTGAACATATAACTCATTAAATTGCAAAGAACACTCAATCCAAGAACTAATCGAAAATTATCTCATTGATTCATAGACAAACCAATGGGATACAATCCAATACAAATCCATAATCCAGAAAAGTAAATCTAACCTATGATACTGAAAACATAAGGGAAAAGAAGAAATCAAGACCTCTCCTCGGCCTCCATGAAGAGTGTCGGTTTTTTTTATGGGGAGGCCTTTTTAGTCTTTCATATCTAGTATATTTTTTACCTAGCAAAAGAAGATATTTATAGAAAATCATAGGGTAGCAATGTAAAGCTCACTCGCGCGTGCACCTCTCCTCTGTCCGTCAAATGTCGTAGCATTGCAACGCTGCGCAACTATCTTATAGCATCAAGTTGGAGCGTTACGCGACATTGTAACGCTAACGATGGGTGATATCCAAAATGTTGCCACATTGTGGCCAGCATTGCAATGCTCCCCTGTGCTTCGATCCACAGCCTTCAAGCGTCAGGTTAGCGTTGGACTTGGCCAATCTCGAGCATTGTGACAGGAGTCCTTTACCATTCCATATATCCCTTGCAATTTACCTATCTTACATCTTCCTAAATCGAAACCAAAACCCCATTTGTACTATTTTTCCCGCAGTCAAATCCAACACAAAAAGAAATGTATTCTTCGCTTCTTTGTGGTTCAACCCTGCACTTACCACTATTGCTACATTTTAGTAGTGACAGGAGTAGTTCGGTGATTTACAAATTTTTCTTTTACTTCATTTTGGAATCGAATTAACGACATCGATTTTTTATCCGACCATACATCAAACTGCCCACGGAAATTGCAAAGGAGACTCGTCTCATTTCCTCAACCTCTTGAGGTGTCTTAGGATACTGTTCCTTAGACAATGTAAGTCCATGTCGAAAAGGCAAAGGGCCTATTTTGGAGTTCTACATCGAGTACTTGATCAACATCTTGTCAATGTATGATGCCTTAGACAGTGATAACGTTTCGTTCTTTCGATCCCGAAAGATTTGAATCCCAAGAATAAACTGAGCCTTTCCCAAATCTTTCATTTGGAATTGGGTCGCTAGCTAGTGCTTAGCTGAAGTTAGTAAACCTACGTCATTCCTGATGAGTAGGATATCGTCTACATACAACACTAGAAAAACTATTAAATTGTTAATGATTTTCTTATAGACACAAGGCTCATCAACGTTTTGGTCAAAGCCATAAGATTTGATCACAGTATCAAACCTTATGTTCCAAGATCGAGATGCCAGTTTTAGTCCATAAATGGACCAATTCAGCTTGCAAACCTTTTGCTCTTGACCTTGGGCTATGAATCCCTCGGTTGCACCATATAAATGGTCCCCTCAAGATTTTCATTCAGAAAAGCAGTCTTGACATCCATTTGCCATAACTCATAGTCATAATATGAGGCACTGGATAGGAGGATGTGGATAGACTGGAGCATGGCAACATGTGAGAAAGTCTCCTCATAGTCAATTCCGTCTACCTGGGTATAATATTTTGCCACAAATCTAGCCTTGAAGGTTTTCACCTTCCCAGCAGCACCCCGTTTCCTCTTGTAGATCCATTTACAAACTGAGTTGAAGTACAACCATGGATTTACAAAAGGAAATGGGGTGCTGATGGGAAGGTGAAAACCTTCAAGGCTAGACTTGTGGCAAAAGGTTGATCTACAAGATGATCTACAAGATCCCAAACTGAGTTGAAGTACATAGACTCCATCTCGAAATCCATGGCTTTGACCCATTCATCTCTGTCAACATCCTCCATTGCCTTCTTATAAGACAATGCATCCTCAACCTTGCCGTAAGCTACCATAGCTAGGATTTATGTTAAACCCATATAGCGAATAAGTGGGTTAACAACCCTCCCACTACATCGAGGTTCCCTTAACTCTTGCAGTGGATTTAACCTACTAGATGAACTTCCATCAACAACTCTTGCTGAGGTAGCAGGCTTTTCAACTACTCTTGTTGAAGTTTCAGTAGTTTCTTTGGAAAGTTCACTCAACACAACTTGACTTCTTGGACTGTGCTCCCTCATATGATCATCCTCAAAGAAAGTAACATTTTTCAACACAAACACCTTGTTTTCCTTAAGATCACAAAAGTAACCCCCTTGTGTCCCATTGGGGTAGCCTACAAATAGGCATATGGTTCCAGTTTCTTAGGATTAGCCTCAAGCATATGTGCTGGGCAACCCCAGATGTGGAAGTGACGTAAACTAGTGATGCGTTGTGAATGTGATGAAATAATGGTGTACATTGCGATGGTGGTGTATACGTTGCACATGCAAGTTTTCCTATTAAAATCCAAGTATAAATTCTACTAGGTTGCCTGGTAAGCCCAAAGTCGAAGACAAGGACTACTAAGTTACTTATGCAACGGTAAATTCTGATTCCTTTGCGGTGACAAAAACAATAAGTTGGTTGGTATATTGTGTAAAGTATAAATCTTATGCGGCAGAATTGAGTAAAGAGTTAATGACAGCAAAAGTTACAATGAGTATCCGGGAAACGGGTTGAAAAGGGATTTAGCTAACACTTCCTAAGATTGCGTTCAAGTTATGCAATCATGCTACACGCACACAACAGCATGTCATCTCTCAATGCAAATGCCATAGTTCCTAACTTTAGGACACATGCGATGTATACGATAATGTCTATAGGACTTATGTCTAAGCCTCTATTCTTGTCTATGCGATGATGAATGATACACACATACACAAGGCGACTGCATACTATTATATCCTATTTCTAGGGTGCATGGATGCATGACAGCAAACAGAACTTATCTCTAAGTCTCTATCTCTCGCTTATGCAGTTCTAATCTGACCTTCTCAAGCCTAGATTCTAACCTGACTCTCTCATGTCTAGGTTCTTTCTTTAGACTACTCTCTCAAGTATCTCTAAAGGGTGAAGGACGCATACATAATATAAGATGATCACATAAAATGAAGAGCTTAGGTCATGCTAGCTAAGTGCTTCTCAAACCATTCGGAAGTTTAGTTACTCATGCACAATGTGAAGAGATTGAACAGATGTATAGATGAAAATTCCATTTTATAAATAAAATCAGAATACAGAACGATAATGGAAAGTAGGGATAGGACGCCAGGTAGCAATGTCTTGCTCCCCGAGGCTTTTACACTGTATTTTACTTTACTCTGCCCAAAAGAATATTTTTGTTTTCGCAAGAGTCGACCCGCTCTCCGTTCTCAGCGCTTCCCAACGGTCTCTCGAGCTAACCAGAAGTGATCTTTTGGTGTAGTGTCTTTTCCTCGCCTCCGCCTTCTAAGTATATAAACACTACAGACTAACGACTATCTATGATTTATCTTCTACGTATATGGAGAACTATGTATATATCGAACTAGAACTATTTTTGAACTCCAAAGCTTCAAACTCCTTTATCAGTGGTGGCCTTCGGTAATTATAGAGCTTCAAGGTGAAAAAGCTTTTCTCTTAAATGATTGCAATGATGGGAGGTCATTAAATCTTTGTCTGATGCGCCGATTAATGGTCACCGAAAAGTTGAATGTACTTTCTACAGTGTGTCGTTAACGGCTTGTCAACTATATTCGGACTCGACACATCAGCTTTTCGTCCCATCATGATTTATTATGCTTTCCCCTTGATTCGTCGTCTTTATGCAACCATCTTCTTGAGCAGATCTTCGCGAGCGCATACGATCGCATAGCTTTACAGTCACAATCTTCAAATGCGATCGGGCGACGAATTCCTTGGATCGTAATTTGCTTTGCACCAATGCATTTTCCTACAAAAAATAAATAAATTAGCTGCTTTAATGCGATGGGCACATGCGATCACAATGTTCTCAACTTAATGTTTTTGGACACGATTTTATATGTTTTTATCGTCGCATTCCCACATTTTTTTATATCTTTACGTTGTAATAACGTTAATTTATGCCCGTTATCACACCCCCAAATTTAAAACAATGCTTGTCCTCAAGTATAAACTAAAGAGTTTCTTTAGAGAGTCAGCCACCTTCTCCTTACCTAGATTTCTCGAGGTGCCTTATTCAATTCTTATGAACCAAAATCTCCTTAATTTCTATTCTGGTCTCTTCTTAAAATATTTCTAAGACTTAAAAAAGACTTTACTTGTTTCCAGGACATCGCATGATTTATTTCAAGAACTTCTTCCAAACAGGGTGTTTCTAAATGATTTTTATTATTGTGTAGTTTAGATATTCTTTTTATGACCTTGCGCTGATCCAAGTGCATAGCCTTTGTTTTGGCTTGCTCCCACGGGTGTCATGCGAGCATCCAATTACAAGCACGACGCTCTTTCTCAGTCTAAACTCATGCCCATTTAGCAGCGGAGTTGCGATCATTTTATTATGCATTGATCACAATTTCTACCTTCGTTTTGGCTTGCCCCCAAGGCTTTCATGCGGACATCCAACTACGAGTAGGATCCGATCTTAACGTAATGTTTTTTCTTTATTAGAGATGTCTAAAAGTAGCAAGGTTGAAAATAAATACTGACCCTTAAATTTAAAAGCAGCAATGTCCTCATTGTTGATAGACTGAAAAAATTCATGCGATGCTCTTAGGAAGTTTCGTAAAAGTCGGTTTGAAAAAAAGTTGGTGAACCACTAACTTCTATAAATGTTTCATGAAGTGACTGTCCTGAAATTGAGTTGATTCTAGTACATGCGATAAGAAATGGAGGCATGCATTTCATAATTGAAATCATAATTGGTACAGAAAAAAATGTGGTGACTAACTAAAGTAATCAACATTTAATGATTGCATCAACTAAAGAGGATGCGATGATAAAATTATCAAAGTTAAAAATGAGATGCAAGGATGCAAATTTTGGAATAAACAAAGTCAAAGAAAGATACAACCCCAAATTTCTATTGCCCGCATCATCTGTGATCGCATCCTTCTTTGCAGTGAGCCGATTTCTTGTGATGGCTAGGGTTGGCAAAAAAACCTGGAGACCCACCCCGTTCGAGTCGGGGATTCCCCAGTTTGACCGGGGATGCGGTCAAACCAGGGAATTTATTTGGGGCTCTATCCGAGGATGGGGCGAGGACGGGGACAATATCCCCGCCCCGACCCCGACCCCGAATTTATATATATATATATATTATAAATTTTATAAACTTATATATAAAAAGACCCAAAAATGTAAAAGCCCAAAACTCAAAAGCCCAAACCCAAAAATCCCTAAATCCCTAAACTTATTACTGAAAATTGAAATGAAAAAAAATAAAAATTCCTAAAATCCCATCCCTCCCCTCTCTATCTCTTCTACAGCCGACTCACTGCCTCCCCTCTCTGTCTCTGTCTCTATACTCTACAGCCGAAGTTGCCGACTCACTGGTGCCTGCCGACTGCCGAGCCTCAGCCTACATCCACTGCCTCTGTGCCTCAGCTCCACTCCACAGACCATAGCGACAGCCTCCGGCTTTCCATCCACTGCCTCTGTGCCTCAGCTCCACTCCACAAACCATAGCGACAGCCTCCGGCTTTCCATCCACTGCCTCTGTGCCTCAGCCGACTCACTGTCGAACCCACGTCTCACACACGTGAAACCGCACCCTATCCACTGCTTCAAAAACTGCGCCCCGACTCCATCCTCTGTTGAAGTCTTTTAGCTCTAGTTGAGAAGTCCGTCCGGCGGCGTTTCATGTGAAGATCTAACTTCTGTGTTTGGCCGTTTGATAACGAGTCTTTGTTTTTTATACCTATTTGATTGTTCTAACTTCTATGTTGTTTTTCTATTGAAAAAAACAGATTTCTGCTATTTCGAGATCTATCCATTCAACTTTCAAGACTTCAAAGTTCAAGCCGGTGCCGGTAAAAATTTCCTTTCATTCTCTTGTTTGGCCATTTGATATTTCTGAAAAGTATGCTTGAAATTAGTAAATAATATGTTTGAGATTCTGAGAAATATGTTTTTTGTATGTTTGATATTTGAATGTTTTGATCTTTAGGCTTGAATATGTTTGAAAAATATGTTCGTGTATATATGATATTTCAATGTTTTAAATTTTAGGCTTGAATATGTTTGGAAAATATGTTTGTGTATGTTTAAAATTTGAATGCTTTCAATTTTGGGCTTGAACCGTTGAATGCTTTGAATATGTTTGAATACTTTAAAAATGAAGTCCAAGTCTGAAGAGGGGTTTTTAAAATTTAAATTAAATTTTTGGTAGGTTGAAAACAATGTCGTCATCACCTTCTACAAATAAAGATTCTTCAAATCCAATTCTAAGTCCAATCCCAAATCCAACCCCAGATTCAACCCCAAATTTAACTCCATTCTCATCGAATGATGATAATTTGAATGTTGATAATTGTGTTGTTCTTGATGATGATATTGAGAAGGGATCTTTAAAGAGGAGATTGACATCGGTTGTTTGGAACCATTTTAAGAAACAAAAAATAGATGAAGTAGACAAGGCGATTTGTAATTATTGAAAACGAAAATTAGGGGGTTGAAAGTAAAAATGGAACCAAACATTTACATGATCATATTAAGATATGCCCATATAAAGGACAAAAGGACATACAACAATCCCTATTGAATCCTAATAGAGAGAAGAACAATACATTGGGCTTATACAACTTCGATCAGGAAGCTGCAAAGAAAGCATTAGCTAGGATGATAATAAGATATGAATATCCTCTCTATATAGTTGAGCATGAAGGTTTTAGGGAATTTTGTAATGTCATCCAACCATTATTTAAGATGGTGTCAAGAAACATAATAAAGAAGGAGATTTTGAAAACTTATGAGTCTAAAAGTTGAAAACCATGGCATTGTTGAATGAGATCAAAGGAAAGATTGCCCTAACAACGGATATGTGGACTTCCAACCACCAAACAAAAGGTTATATGGCTGTCACTGCTCATTTTGTTGATGATAGTTGGGTTTTGCAAAACAAAATAATCAGGTTTATATATATCCCTTCTCCACACACTTCTGAGATGCTTCATGAAGAAATAATGGAATGTCTGTTAGATTGGAATATTGATCGAAAATTGTCATCAGTAACTGTAGATAATTGTAGTACCAATGACTCTATGGTTAATATGCTTGTTGACAGTTTGGGTGGAAACTTAATATTGGATGAGAGTTTATTTCATATGTGGTGTTGTGCTCATATTCTGAACTTGATTGTGAAAGATGGGTTGGCAGTGATAGGAGATGGAATCGAAAGAGTATGTAGTAGTGTGTCTTTTTGGATGCATACATAAAAAAAAGAAAGAGAAATTTAAGGAAACTGCTCGAAAATTGAATGTTTATGATGGTACGATGTTGAGTCTTGATTGTTGTACTAGGTGGAATTCTACCTATTTTATGTTAGCCACTGCATTAAAGTACAAAGTGGTTTTTTATCGATTAAAACATCGAGAACCAAAGTACAAGTGTTTTCCTTTGGATCAAGATTGGGCATTAGCAAAAGAGATATGTGAGAAACTGAAAATATTTCATCACGTGACTAAAATATTTTCTGGATCCAAATATCCTACCACTAATCTTTTTTTCCCAAAAATTTGTAAGTTGAAATTGGCTATTTCTGAGTGGACTAATTCTGGCATTCAAGAGATTAAAAACATGACTTCAAATATGATATCAAAGTTTGATAAGTATTGGAAGACAATTCATGGAGTAATGGCCATAGCTGCAATTTTAGATCCACGTTATAAATTAAAGTTGATTGAGTTTTACTTCCCTAGAATTTATGGAGATGGTTTTTTTCTTGAAATGGAAAGGATTAAAAAAATTTGTTCAGATTTGGAAACAGAATATCAGCTGAAGCATGAAGGTGAAAGTGATGATTATGCTAGAAATTTAGATGGAACCTCACAGAATATCAAATTTGATGATTTTAATGATTATGACTTGTTTGTATCAAATTCTAATAATATGAATCAGAAGCAACAGTTTGATGCATATTTGGATGAACCTGTCTTACCTCGAACATCCAATTTTGACATTTTGAGTTGGTGGAAATTGAATGGTGTCAAGTATCCAATTTTACAAGAAATTGCAAGAGACATACTAGTCATCCCATTATCTAGTGTTGCATCAGAGTCTGCTTTTAGTACCTGTGGTAGGATTGTAAGCCCACATCATAACAAACTTCATCCAAAGACGATAGAGGTTTTGATGTGCACTCAAAATTGGATTGCAACTGAAGTTTTGTCAGGTTAGTTTGTTTATTTTGTTTTACATCTTTCTATCATTTAATAAATTAATAAATATTTTCTTTTATTACAAATATTTGACAATGTAAGGTACTAGCACGGGAAAAGAAATGGTTACACATTTAGCAACTGTTCTAGAAGATGCAGACGATTCTGATGAAGTTGGCGTGGTGACTAAGGCATATGTTCAAGGATTAACATTATTTTATGGTCTAGTTTTTTTTTTTTTTTTTGTGACATTATTTGTTTATTACATTTTAAATGTAGGAATGAATACAACTAAGGATGGGAAGGTGATGGTGAAAGATTTGATTGTGAAGTCGTTGAAGAGAGAAGGACGAGTTTTATTGAATTTTAAGTTGTATACTTATTTGAATGTATAAGACGTTTGCCTTTAATTGACTTCCTTATTCAAACTTTATTGAATTTTAAGTTTTAAAGTTATCTAATGGATTTGTTAGCTTTTAAATTGTCAATTGTGTTTATTTCATAGAATAGTCAATTGTTTTTGTTCATTTGTTGTGCATTAGTCAAATTTCAAATAAAATCACTTGAATTAAAAAACAAGGAATTCGATAAACTTTTTTAATGAATTTTTCGTGGACTAATAAAATTTTAACTAAAAAAAATGAGGAATTGAGGATTGGGGACGAGGGACGCCCCCCCGCCCCACCCCGGCCCCATTGCCAACCCTAGTGATGGCTTAACGAACTAGTCGTGTTTTTTGGTTATCGCGTAGCTCCACCGCAATTATTTACCACGATCATTGCTAAAAACATCGAGAGGGTCAAAAATATAAAAGACAGAGTTAAAAACTTTTTTTTTTTGTAGAGATTTTGTAAAAAGGATATAAAAGGTAGAATTAGTTCATGAAATGAAGATTTAAAAGGATACTTCAAAAAGATTGTCTCCCTGATGAGTTTGAATCCTATGATTGCGTAGGGACTACCCACTTCTTCCTTAGTCGGAATTCCTCAGGTACACAGAGGTTTTCTCGTGATGCAAGTCTTCCCCGTGATATATCTTGACTCTTTGGTCGTTGACTTTGAATTCGTTGGTCCCGTCCTCATTGGATAACTCAACCGCTCCATGCAGAAATACCTCTTTGATTATAAATGGACTAGACCATCGTGATTTTAATTTTTCGGGAAAAACTCGTAGCTGAGAATTATACAACAAGACCTTCTGACCGACTTGGAGATTCTTCTCGCATAGTTGTTTGTCATGCCAACGTTTTGCGCGCTCCTTGTAGATTTTGGCATTCTCATATGCTTGAGTTCTCCATTCATCAAGCTTGACCAACTGAAGTTTCCTTGCCTCCCCTGTGGTTTTTAAATCAAAATTGAGCTTTTTCACTGCCCATAATGCTTTATGCACTAATTCAAGTGGTAAGTGGCACGCCTTTCCAAACACCAGCGCATACGGGGCATGCTTATAGGTGTTTTATAGGCAGTCCTGTATGCCCACAAGGCATCGTCCAGCTTCGTGGCCTAATCTTTGCGCGAAGGCTTCACCACATTCTCTAGGATCAGCTTGATTTCCCTATTGGACAACTCAGCTTGGCCGTTTGTTTGTGGATGGTATGTGGTGGCGACCTTATGGTGGATATTATACTTGAGCAGCAATTTGTTGATGATGTTATTAACAAAGTGGGAGCCTTCATCACTTATTATGGCATGTGGGGTGCCAAAACAAGTGAAGATATTTTTCCACAAGAACTTGGAGACTACCACCGCATCGCTTGCGACGCACGATACCGCTTCTACCCATTTGGAAACATAATCGATGGCCAATAGAATTCATTTGTGACCATTTGATGGTGGAAATGGCCCCATGAAATCTATGCCCTAGACGTCGAATAGCTCTAATTCTAAGATGATATTCATGGGCATCGCATTCTTCCATGAAATGTTTCCCGTGTGTTGGCACCAGTCACATTTCATTGAGTAGTCTCTTGCGTCCTTAGCCAAAAAATGTCCACCATATGGTGAGTCATGGCATTGGGATAATATGTGCTGGTGAGCAGCTTCTGGTACGCATAGGTGCAAAATCTGGTCTGACCCTCTTTTGTAAAGATTTGGCTCGTCCCAATAATATGATTTACATTCGTGTCTAAGCTGCCTCTTTTGGTGGGCTGTGTAGTTCTTAGGAAATTGTTCACAAACCAGAAAATTGACCACGTATACATACCATGGTAACTCTTCAATTTTAAACAACTGCTCATCTGAGAAAGATGTGTTCACCTCCGACTGGTTTCGGTCGACTTCAGGATTTTCTAGTCTTGATAGGTGGTCTGTAACCTAGTTTTCCGTCCCCTTGCAATCAATGATTTCCATGTTGAATTCTTGAAGGAGGAGAACCCATCGAATCAAACTCGGTTTTGCATCTTTCTTTGTCATTAAATGTTTAATTGTCGAGTGTTCGGTGTGCACGATCACTTTGGATCCTAGCAAGTAAGCTCTGAATTTCTCCATCGAAAAGATCACCGCAAGAAGTTCTTTTTCAGTGGTAGTGTAATTTTTTTAGGCAGGGTTCAAGGTTCTACTCGCATATGCGATGGGGCGTAGCATTGTTTTCTTCTTTTACGCTAGCACCTTCCCATCGCATAACCGCTAGCATCACACATTAGTTCAAAGGGCTGTGTCCAGTCTGATGTGATCAACACAGGTGTGCTTATTAATGCGTGCTTCAGTATCTCGAATGCGTTAAGGCATTGTTCATCAAAGTTAAAAGTTCTCTCGGCCTCCAGCAACGCACTCAATGCTCGAGTAATCTTCAAAAAGTCCTTCACAAAACATCGATAAACTCCTGCATGCCTCAGGAAGCTCCTGACAGCCTTCACATTTGTTGGGGGTGGGAGCTTTTCAATGGCCTCAATCTTTGCCATATCTACCTCCAGCCCGTCCTTGGAGACTTTGTGCCCAAACACAATACCTTCCTTCACCATGAAGTGGCACTTTTCCCAGTTTAGCACAAGCTTCGTTTCTTCACATCTTCTCAATATCTTTTCCAAATTTTTTAGACAGACTTCGTATGTTTTCCCGTACACCGAGGAGTCGTCCATAAAAATTTCCACCAAATCTTCAAGATACTCAGAGAATATGCCATCATACACCTCTTAAGCATGCTCGGCGCATTGCATAATTCGAACGGCATGCGTCGAAAAGCAAACGTTCCATAGGGGCAAGTGAATATGATTTTCTCTTGGTCTTCAGGAGTAATCATGATTTGGTTGTAACCTACATATCCGTCCAAAAAGCAGAAGTACTTATTTCCTACTAGGCGATCTAGCATCTGGTCAATAAAAGGAAAGGGAAATGATCCTTCTTCATCGCCGCATTCAGTTTGCGGTAGTCCATGAAGATCTGCCAGCCATTGACGGTCCTCATTGGTATTAATTCATTATTTGCATTTAGAACTACCATCATCCCTCCCTTCTCGGGCACACATTGCACGGGGCTGACCCACGTGCTGTCGGCGATTGGATAAATAATGTATGTGTCCAATCATTTGATTATCTCTTTTTTCACGACTTCCTTCATCGCAGGGTTTAGTCTGCGTTGATGTTCAATCGACCCTTTTTTATTTTCCTTAAGACGTATCCTGTGCATGCAATATGCGAGGCTGATTCCTCTAATGTCTGCTAGCGTCCATCCTATTGCTTTTATGTACTTTTTCAGAATGCTCAGCAGCGCATGCTCTTATTTCTCTTAAAGTGCAAAGGAAATTATTACTGGTAGAGTTCATTTTGCCCCAGAAAAGTATACTTCAGGTGGCTTGGTAAGGTTTTTAATTCCATAGTGGGTGGTTGTTCCAAGGATGGTTGTTGTGCTTTTCTCTCTTCATTCAACATTAGTTTTTCTTCTTTGGTTGTTGTTTCCACGATCACATTGCAGGTTACTATGGATGCGGTCGCATCCTTTCTTTCATTTTTATCTTCAGATTTTTCTTCTTCATAACAACTAGGTTCATTGTCAAAATCTATTAGGTCTTCTTCTTCCAGATACTTCATGGCTTTAATAATGTCAAACCTGAGCTTCCTTCCATTCACGCTCAGTGTGATCTCTCCCTTGTACACATCAATCTAAGCATGACAAGTGGATAAAAATGGTTGTCCCAAAATGATGGGTACATTCTTGTTCGCTTCATAATCTAGGATGATGAAGTCTACCGGTAAGATAAATTCGTCAATCGAGACTAGGACATCCTTCACTTTCCCTTTTGGATGAACAAGGGACCTGTCAGCTAGATAGAGAGTCACCGTCATGGGCGCCAACTGTTGTAACGGTAAATTAATGTATCTTATGCGCTATGTAATCGCTTATGCACACTACTTCTAAATATGCGTTGTTAACTATATACTTGTAGTATGCGATAGAGTAATGCGTGTCACCAGTTTCCTTGCGCTGAAACAAGTATAATTCCAACGCAAGTTTCTCAGAGTAATCTGAGGTCGAACATAGGGATTGTTTTCATTAATGTGTTACTTTTTTTATACATGCGACCGGTTTTTACAATTAATAAAGAATTTGGTTTGTACATGAATTTAAAGTGTGATAAACATAAATTACGTTGATAAAATAAAAGTGCATTAAAAGTAAAACCTAAACTATTATGATACAAGAAACAAGATACATGATACATGATACTGAGTTCGAGACTGACTGTGAAGTTTATACAAAGGATCGTGGTATGCGATGGCAAGTCTTTATGGATGAATCAGAAATAGAAAGAATAATTAGTAAAAACATCGCAAGTTTGTTAATTGCATTAAAGATACAACTAAGGTTCCGCTTTTCCTTAGTGTACACCTCTCGGTGATCGGCCGCGCTCCCATATCTCTATGGTGAAACAAGGATGAACATGATGAACGCAAGGTTGCTTCCATCTCTGGAAATACTTCTCGCTTTAGTTAACGCATTCTTCCAACCCTCTCTTGATAGGCGAAATAACATCTTCACTTCTGCTCTCACAGATGAAGATGCCATCGAGCATGCTTTAGCTAAACATAATTATTTCCTTAACCCAATTAATTTACTTGTTTAATTCTTGCTAATTATCCAGGGGATTAGAAAAACATCATGGAGAAAATGGATCATGGATGAACGGAAATAGGCAGAGAGATGATAATGGAAATGATCATACATTTAATACTAAGACTAAGCGTTCGATACATGGTGTGAATCATAGAGGAAAGAAGATGAATACAAGTGATGAAAATAGAGTTAAGAAACAAATACAGAAGAGTGTCAACATCTTGACACAGATCTGAATGGAGGTTTGCTTGCCGGCGTGTGGAATGGATGAAGAGGAGAGCTTCCCTCTCAGGCTTGCTCTTCTGGAAGAAGTGACCTTCTGATAACGGGCATAAATGCATGTTATTATAGTGCTAAGTTCTTAAACAATGTTGGATTGCGTTGATAGAATACGTTAAATTGTGTCCATTAAGAATAAATTCTATACTTTTGCGGTCGCATGTGTCCAACGCATTAGAACAGTTGATCTTTATGTTTTTTATGCAGAATAATGTGTTAACATAATGCAAAGGAGGTGATCATAGGAATACATCGGTTGAGCGCAGCTTCACCGCAAGAATTTTTGTTGATCGTGCTTGCAAACATCCACCCAAGAAGAATCACCGCAACTTGGTCGGCACAAATGGTGGGCGCATCCGACGAAAGGACAATTAAGATCGATGGGACAGAAAGCTGACGACAGTCGGATCCTAATTAGGTTGACAACCGATAATGGTCACAGGTACATCTAGCTTTATTAGTGACAAATATCGGGCGCGTCAGTCCGGAATTAAAGTTGTCCCATCTGTACAGCTAGGAGAGAGAAGTCACCTTTCACTTTTGATGCCTTATAAATACCAAGTGCATTCTTCAGTTAAGGGGTTAAGCAGTCAATTACTTCAACTCTTTACAAGTTCACACCTCTATGCATAGTTTTCTTTACCATTTTATGGCAGATCTAGAGAAGAGTGATGACGTTAGAGATCGTCCAAGGCAGCTCAAGAGAGAACCTTGAGGCATAAGAGTAGAGAGCGGGCTGACTCTCTCGAAAGCGAGAATATCTTTAGAGCACAAGTAGAAAAAGTGTAACGCTTGGTGGCAAGAAATTGCTTCAGGCTCTTTACTTTATTTGCACTGTTATTTTGTACTTCATCTTATATTTATTCAATGGAAGTTCTATCTCACATCTTCTCACTCTCTTAATACGCATGAGTAGCTAAACTAGCTGAATGGGTTGAGAGGAACTAAGCTAACATGATCTAGGAAGTTCATTACCTGCGATTGTCTTGTTTTATGTTGTGCAAAATACCCCTTTAGAATTACTCGAGAGAGAATCTAAAGAAAGAACCTAATGTCTCGAGAAAGCTAGGTTAGAATCTAGACTCGAAAGAGCAAGATTAGGCTTGCATAAACAAGAGATAGGGACTTAGAGATAAGCTCTATTTGCCAAATTGCATCGCATGCATCCTAGGAATAGGAGTGATATTATATGGTCGCATATTTGTGTGAATGTCATGTTGTCATCATAGAATTAGAGATAGAGGTTTATGTGTAAACCCTGTAGACTTATCGTATATTTATCGCATGCGTTCTAGCCTTAGAAGTCGTGGCATTCACGCCGAGAGGCTGTTTACTATTGTATGTATGTTGCATGATCACAAAGCATGAACGCATCTTAGGGAGTGTTAGCCGAATTCCTTCTCAACCCGTTCACCGCATATTCATCGTATTTCCCGTTTACCATCTCTTTTCGAACTCTGCCACATTTGTTATTATTTTCATTGACGCAATAACAACCCAACACTTATTTATTTAAACCGGTTACCGCAAGTTTTCATAAAAATCTCCAACACAACTATTTTCACAAGTTACTGTGTTCGACCCTAGACTTACCAGGAAACTAAAAGGAATTTACACTTGGATTCCGCTGAGGAAACTTGAGTGCACAACGCTATCCATCACATATCTCATCCATTATTCACCCATTCATAAAAATAAGCATCAAGTTTTTGGCACCGTTGCCGAGGACTTCGGCAAAATAGTTGTTAACGGTAATTTTTGTGAATTCCTTGCAAAACTCTCAATCTCTGGCGAACTACGACCTGGAGATTGAGAGAACGTTCCGAAGGAGACTGAGAGAACGCCAATAGTAACCACAATCTGATAAAAAAGAAATGGCGAACAGCCTAGGAATGAAGCACCAAATAACAACAATGTCATGGCAAATCCAATTCTGTTGGCAAACGATCGCAATAGACCCATTAGGGACTATGCATCACCAAACCACTATGATTTCTCTCTGGGAATCATGACGCCTACCTTAAACGGAAGTAGATTTGAAATGAAACCGTTGATGCTACAGATGATCCAGGTTATAGGTCAATTCGGAGGAAGGCGTTGCGAAGATCCGCATGCCCACCTCTGAAGTTTAATTGAAATCTGCAATACTTTTGTGTTCCCGAACATCTCTACTAAGGAGGTTCGACTAACGTTGTTTCTATTTTCTCTTTTTGATCAGGTGAGAAAATGGGCTTATTCACTCAAACCAGAAGAGATCACTTCTTGGGAGTAGTTGGTGGAGAAGTTTATGAAGAAGTATTTCTCACCTACAGAGAATGCCAGACGAAGAAAGCTTATTACTAATTTTGAACAAGATATGGACGAATCGCTCAGCGATGCCTGGTCGAGGTTTAAGAGGTTGGTCCGAGATTGTTCGCATAATGGGCTACCAGATTGCCTACAACTGGAAATTTTCTACCACAGTTTGAACCCTACTTCACAGACTGCTGCCAATGCGACAGCAGCTAGTGGTCTGCTTGACAAGACTTATGATGAGGCGAAGAATATCCTGGATCGCATCTCCAAGAATCATGAAAACTGGAGGGAGAGTGACCAGAGTCAGCGTTACTGATGAATTTGATTCAAGAAATTGCAGAACCAAATGACCGTAATGATGAATTTGATTCAAGGAATGACGATCAGCAGCCTAACATCACAAGATGGGCAAATCAACGCAATAAGTCAAAACACCGCAAGGTGTGCGACTTGCGGTGACGGGGATGTGATGGAGGATTGCCCACAGAACCCACAGTCTGTATATTTTATAAAGAACAACCCTTTTTCCAACACTTACAACTCCGGGTGGAAAAACCACCCAAATTTTGCTTGGAAGAATCAATAACAAAATTTTCAATTTGTGCCACAAAAAGAAGGGCCACCAAGGTTCTTTCAATGCAGCAACGGTCAACAGAGCAACCAAGCAAGCAGCTCACAACAACCACTGCAATCTTCTTCCCTAGAAAGCCTATTGAAGCAATATATAGAGAAAAATGAGACAGTGCTTCAAAGTCGGCTACGTCCATCCGCAATCTTGAATTGCAAATGGGACAGATTGCAAATAAGCTTAAAAGTAGACCACAAGAGGCGCTTCCAAGTTCAACCGGGCTTCCACGCAACCCAGGGGGTTCAGGTAAGGAGCAATGTCAGGTTGTGACATTGCGCAGTGGAAAAACTGTGGAAGGAAAAAAGAAGGAGCAGAACAAATCAACCTCCATCGTAGCTGAACCCGAGATTACGGCAACGCAAGAAGGAGAAAAAGAGAATGAAGCAGTAGAACCTGAGGTTGCGTCAACCTCAAAGTCAAATGAAACGGGAACCGTGAAAGTCTAGTTACCACCTTTCCCTCAAAGGCTAAAGAAGAAGAAAAACGAAGAGGTACAATACCGACGCTTCTTGTCTATGCTTAAACAATTACATGTGAATATCCCTTTCGGTGAAGCAATTGAGGAAATGTCTGCCTATGCTAAGTTTCTGAAGGACATGGTAACCAAGAAAAGAGGCGCTGGAAAATTTGCCATAGTGGCACTAACGTGGAGTTCATAATATATTATCCCACCAAAGATGAGCAATCCTAGGAGCTTCACCATTCCTTACTCCATAGGAGGACTCTATATTAGGCAAGCCCTATGTGACCTGGGGGCCAGCATAAATTTGATGTCGCTATCAATCTTTCGACAATTGAATGTGGGGAAACTTGTGTCCACATCCGTGACTCTTCAGTTGGCTGACAGATCTCTAGTTCATCCAGAAGGTAAGGTGAAGAACGTGCTGATCACAATTGATAAATTTATTTTGCCAGCCGACTTCATCATCCTGGATTATGAGGCCGATAAAGACATGCCCATCATTTTGGGGCGACCTTTCCTATCAATGGGTCATGCTCAAATTGATGTGCACAAGGGAGAGATCACTTTGAGCATAAATGGAGAGAAGCTCATATTTAACATCATTCGTGCCATGAAATTTCCTGATGAGGAAGACCTGCCAGATTCGATGGATGAATTGAATTTAATTGAAGAAGAAAAGTCTGATGAAGAGTATGAAGAAAAGGATGCCAATGCATCTGTAGCTGCCTGCAATGTGATCGTAGCAAAGACAAACAAAGAAGAAGAATCGATCGTAATGCAAGAAGAAGAGCTAAAGGAAGAAAGAAAAATAGCGCAACCTTCTCTCATGGAGCCACCAACCCTTGAATTAAAAACCCTACCAACACATTTGAAGTACGCATTCCTGGGGTAGAATGAGAAGCTGCCAGTGATAATTTCCTCCGCGCTTAATGTAGAACAAGAGAATGCGTTGATGAGCATTCTCAAAAAGCATGTGCGAGCAATCGGCTGGACGCTCGATGACATCAGAGGAATTAGCCCCACATACTACATACACCACATTTGTCTTGAAGACGACCACAAAGCATCCATTGAAAATCAACGCAGACTTAACCCTGTGATGAAAGAGGTCGTCAAGAAGGAGATTATCAAATGGCTGGATGCGGGCATTATCTATCCCATTGCTGATAGCACATGGGTCAACCCCATGCAATGTGTGCCGAAGAAGGGCGGAATGACGGTAGTCCCTAATGAAAACAATGAACTAATACCACCGAAGACCATCATCAGATGACATATCTGTATGGACTACCGCAAACTGACTGCGGCCATAAAGAAAGATCACTTCCACTGTCATTCATCGACCAAATGCTGGACAGATTAGCAGGGAATGATTTTTACTATTTCTTGGATGGATATGTCGGGTACAACCAGATCATGATAGCTCTTGAAGACCAAGACAAGACCACATTCACCTGCCCATATGGGACATTTTCTTTTCGCCGCATGTCGTTCGGCCTATGTAATGCGCCAAGCACATTCCAGAGGTGCATGATGGCGATCTTTTTAGATTATCTCGAAGACTCAGTAGAAATATTTATGGATAACTTCTCCATTTATGGGAACACTTATAAAGTCTGCCTGGCCAATCTGGAGAAAATTCTGAAAAGATGTAAAGAGATGAACCTGGTGCTCAACTGGGAAAAATGTCACTTCATGGTGACAGAGTGTATAGTGTTAGGACACAAGGTCTCCCGAGAAGAGTTGGAGGTGGACAAGGTTAAGATTGACGCAATTGAAAAGCTTTCACCTCCAACCAACGTGAAGGCAGTGCGAAGCTTCTTGAGGCATGTTGGATTCTACAGACGAGTTAAAGACTTTTCTAGAATAGCAAGACCATTGACTACGTTACTGGAGGCAGACAGAAAGTTTGAATTTGACAACAATTGCCTCAACGCATTTCGAATTTTAAAAGATGCACTGATTACCGCACCCATCTTAATTACGCCGGATTGGACACTCCCATTCGAACTCATGTGTGACACAAGCGGATATGCGATGGGAGCTGCATTAGCACAAAAGAAGAAAACAATTTTGCACCCTATCGCATATGCGAGTAAAACTTTGAACCCTGCTCAACTTAATTATACCACCACTGAAAAGGAGCTCATGGTTGTGCTTTTTGCGTTGGAAAAATTCCGGGCATACTTATTGGGAACCAAGGTACTCAATCATACTGATCACTTGGCAATCAAATATTTAATGACAAAGAAGGACGCAAAGCTGAGATTGATCAGATGGGTTCTCCTCCTTCAAGAATTTGATATCCAGATAATTGATTGGAAGGGGAAAGAGAATCAAGTTGCGGATCACATATCCAGGCTGGAAAATCCCGAGGTTGACCGCAATGAATCTGAAGTGAGTGCTATATTCCCGAACGAGTAGCTATTTCATATAGAAGAACTACCATGGTATGCGAACAGCGTTAATTATTTGATATGTGAAAAATTTCCTAAAGATTACACCTACCATCAAAAGAAGAAGCTCAAGAATGAATGCAGACACTACTACTGGGATGAGCCGAATCTGTATAAAAGAGGTGCAGACCAAATCATTTGATTATACATACCAGATTCTGCTCAACAACGCATATTATCACAGTGCCATGATTCACCTTATGGAGGGCACTTTGGAGGACAACGTACTGCAGCCAAAGTTCTACAAAGTGGATTCTTTTGGCTTTCATTATTTAAGGATGCTGCTGACTACACAATGAAATATGATCGGTGTCAATGCATCGGAAACATTTCATGGAAGAACGCAATGCCAATGAACACTATCTTGAAGCTGGAACTATTTGACATATGGGAGATTGATTTCATGGAACCATTTCTTCCTTCGAACGGTAAGCATTATATCCTATTAGTTGTTGACTATGTCTCTAAGTGGGTAGAGGCAAATGCATGCGCCGCAAGTGATGCGACAGTAGTCTCCTAGTTCCTAAAAAAAATATTTTCACTCGTTTTGGCACTCATCGTGCCATTATAAGTGATGAAGGATCCCACTTTGTCAACCACAATATAAAGGAGTTGCTGCGCAAGTACAACATCCTCCATAAAGTGGCCACCGCATACCATCCGCAAACAAATGGCCAAGCCGAGGTGTCCAATCGTGAAATTAAATTGATACTTGAGAAGGTAGTCAAACCTTCGCGGAAAAATTGGGATATGAAGCTTGATGATGCGTTGTGGGCATACGAGACCGCATTTAAAACACCTATAGGTATGTCCCCTATGCGTTGGTATTCGGCAAGGCGTGTCACTTGCCCTTGGAGCTAGAATATAAAGCTTTATGGGCGGTTAAGAAACTGAATTTCGATTTAAAGAAAGCAGGGGAAGCGCGGAAGATGCAATTGGTCGAGCTAGAAGAATGGAGGAACAATGCATATGAAAATGCGAAAATTTACAAAGAGCGCATCAAGCGCTGGCATAATCAATGCATATACAGTAAGAACCTCCAAGTCAGGCAAAAGGTCTTGCTCTTCAATTCACGTCTGCGACTCTTCCCAGGAAAGCTAAAGTCTCGTTGGTCCAGACCATTCATAATCCAACAAATGCTTCTGCATGGCGCGGTAGAAATATCAAATGACGACAGTACCAACATATTCAAAGTTAATAGGCAGCGCGTAAAGATATACCATGGAGAATACTGGCATTACCAAGTCGACTCCATGGAACTAAGAAACTTTGAATGAAGAAGGAAATAGGTGGTCCCTGCGTTATCAAATGATCACAATTTATCAGGGACGCAAGTTTTGGGAACCTTCAAGTCTTCAACTTTTTTTCTCCACGACTCAGAATTTTCACTATCTCTTCAGCTATCTTTTCACTCTTCAGTCCTAATCTCTAAAAAAAAAACGGAGAGAGATAAAGAGAGAGAATAATGCCTTTTTATTTTGTTTGAAATAATTTGACCCTATCTCTATTTTCCTTACAACGATCGAGGCGTTGGATTGCGGGAACGTGCGCAAAGTAACACTTATCTTATTCTATTTCCGCAACCCAATGAAGAATGATTACCGCAAGATGGATATGTCAGTACAATGCAGGCGACAGCGCTAAATTTGGGGGTGTACTTTTCCTTATCTTTACTTCAAATTTTGCTCTATCACATTGCATATTACTTTTCAAAGTTTTATCACCACATCCTCCTTGACTACCGCAATCATATAACAACTAGATAACTTTAGTAGTTACCGCATGTTGTTCTCTACCAAGTATGATTTCAATGATGAAAAATATGCTTCTATCTCTTTCGTATATACTAGAGTCAGCGTAAATCTTAAGATAGTCACCTCATGAAATATTTCTAGCAGTTAGAGGTTTGCTAGCTTTCTCTCAAACTCTCTTTACAATGCATTATTTGACCATCACATGACTTGTTCTACTCCTTTGGCAATGAGGACATTGCCGTATTTTAAATTTGGGGGTGGGGTATTTGTTTCCGACCTTGCTACATATAAAAAAAATTAAATAAGAAAAAAAAGTGAGAATAACAACTTCACTATCAACGCAATGGGAAACCCATGTTGATAAGAGTTGAGTTGTGAAAGGCACTTACCCGTAGTTGGATGTGTGCATGACACACATGGGGGCAAGCCAAAACGAAAGTAAGTCAATAGGATCAACACACAAATAAATGACCGCAACTCCACTACAAAATTGGTATGAGTTCAATCTGAGAAAGAGTGCATTGCCCGTAGTTGGATGTCCGCATGACATACGTGGGGGCAAGCCAAAACGAAGGCAAGGCACTCAAATCAGCGCAAGGTCAGAAAAAAAAATAGAAATGAAGAAAATTTTTGTGCAAGGATAAACCATTTGACACCCCAGTGAAAAATTTTCTCTTAAAATAAATCATGCGATGTTCCGGAATTAAGTAAAGTCCTTTTAAAAGTTAAACTTGCAATCCCTAAATCCTAGAAATATTTTAGGAAGAGATTCGAATAAGATTTAAGGAAATTCTAGCATATAGAACTTGAATGAAGTATCCTTGAGAAATCTACGAAAAGAACTTTGCAGTTAACTTGCTAAAGAAACCTTTAGCTTATGCTTGAGGACAAGCATTGTTTAAATTTGGGGGTGTGATAACGGGCAGAAATGCACGTTATCATAGTGCTAAGTTCTTAAACAATTTTGGATTGCGTTGATAGAATACGTTAAATTGTGTTCATTAAGCATAAATTCTATACTTTTGCGGTCATATGCGTCCAACGCATTAAAGCAGTTGATCTTTATGTTTTTTATGTAGAATAATGCGTTAACATAATGAAAAGGACGCGATCATAGGAATACACCGGTCGAGCGCAACTTCACCGCAAGACTTTGCGTTGATCGTGCTCGCAAACATCCACCCAAGAAGAATCACCATAACTTGGTCGGCGCATCCAGACGAAAGGAAAATTAAGGTCGATGGGACAGAAAGCTAACGACAATCGAATCCTAATTAAGTTGACAGCCGATAACGGTCACAGGTACATCCAGCTTTATTGGTGACAAATATCCGGCGCGTCAGTCAGGAATTAAAGTCGTTTCATCTGTACAACCAGGAGAGAGAAGCCGTCTTTCAATTTTGATACCCTATAAATACCAAGTGCATTCTTCAGTTAAGGGGTTAAGCAGTCAACTATTTCAACTCTTTACAAGTTCACGCCTCTGTGCATAGTTTTCTTTACCATTTTATGGCGGAGCTAGAGAAAAGTGGTGATGCCGGAGATCGTCCAAGGCAGCTCGAGAGAGAACCTTGGGGCGTAAGAGCAGAGAGCGAGCTGACTCTCACGAAAGTGAGAATATCTTTAGAGCACGAGTAGAAACAGTGTAACGTCTAGTTGTAAGAAATTTCTTCAAGCTCCTTACTTTACTTGCATTGTTATTTTGTACTTCATCTTATATCTATTCAATGGAAGTTCTATCACTACATCTGCTCACTCTCTTAATATGCATGAGTAGCTAAACTAGTTGAATGGGTTGAGAGGAACTAAGCTAACATGATCTAGGAAGTTCATTACCTGCGATTGTCTTGTTTTATGTTGTGCAAAATACCCCTTCAGAGTTACTCGAGAGAGAATCTAAAGAAAGAACCTAATGTCTCGAGAGAGCTAGGTTAGAATCTAGACTTGAAAGAGCAAGATTAGGCTTGCATAAACAAGAGATAGGGACTTAGAGATAAGCTCTATTTGCCAACTTGCATCGCATGCATCCTAGGAATAGGAGTGATATTATATGGTCGCATATTTGTGTGAATGTCATGTTGTCATCGTAGAATTAGAGATAGAGGTTTATGTGTAAACCCTGTAGACTTATCGTATATTTATCGCATGCGTTCTAGCCTTAGAAGTCGTGGCATTCACGCCGAGAGGCTGTTTACTATTGTATGTATGTTGCATGATCACAAAGCATGAACGCATCTTAGGGAGTGTTAGCCGAATTCCTTCTCAACCCGTTCACCGCATATTCATCGTATTTCCCGTTTACCATCTCTTTTCGAACTCTGCCGCATTTTTTATTATTTTCATTAATGCAACAAAAACCCAACACTTATTTATTTAAACCGGTTACTGCAAGTTTTCATAAAAATCTCCAACGCAACTATTTTCACAAGTCCCTGTGCTCGACCCTGGACTTACCAGGAAACTCTGAGGAATTAAAACTTGGATTCCGCTGGGGAGACTTGAGTGCACAACGCTATCCATCATACATCTCATCCATTATTCACCCATTCATACAAATAAGCATCACCTTCGTACAGAGCTTCAACAGTAGGGATTCAAAGGATTCTTTGCCCGGAGATTCACCTCTCGGCCTTGTCTTTTGATTCTTCCCGGATCTACTCAGATTAGCAAATCAACCAGTCTCTCTCTCAGTATATACACCTTTCTATGTATTCCAGTATTCAAGTATCGAGTATTCCTGTATATCTTTCAATGGAATTGCAGAAGCTATTTATAGGCGAAGCTTTGACTCTTTGCATTGCGGTCCCCACTTTATTGTTAAGGCAGTTCCTAAAATAGTGGAGTGAATATTCCTTCTGTTACGCAATCAATCCTGTCAGAAATGCACAACTGAGAGTTGTATATGTGTCTGAATTCTCCGCAATTGCGTTGCTCTTTTACATCTTCGATCGTTTGCCCGCATGCGTTGTTATTTTTTATTACCACATACAGTTGAGAGTGCGTTGATTGCAAAGCTCTTGATCGATTGTCGCCTGCGTCGTCATTGCATTGATCGTCTCTTCGTTCTCGTTTGACGGGCGCAATGTGACGTAGATGCGTTGTTCAGTTTATCTTTAAGCCATGAACGCAAGCAGTGACTTGATTTCCTACAAAACAGAACTGAAACATTCTTTTCTACCATCGCATTGGTGTTAGTGAGTGTATTTACGATAATTTATAATTCTCGCATTTCTTAGTCAATTTCTATACTTTCGACGCAACTTTTCTTCCTTAGCGCAATATCAAAATAAAACAGTATAAATAACTTGTATTTCTACAAGTTATCAGTTGCCCCACATTCAACTGTTTAAAAATCGAAAGGGGCATTAGGTTGATAATGGCCCTGACATCGCAAAGCGCTTGACCTATATATATCCTGCCAATTGAGCAGGGTATTGTGAAACTTTTGGGGTCACATATTTTCGATGGAATTATGGTTTTTTGAACTTTGCGTTAATGCCACCGTTGCGAACTTACCTGTGCTCCTTTTCTTTGTCACCATGTTCTTAAGAAACTTCGCATATTTTGGCATTTGTTCAATCGCTTCAGTGAAAGGGATGTTGATATGTAACTGTTTCAGCATGTTCATGAAGCGATGATACTGCACTTCATCATTTTTCTTCTTCTTAAATCTCTGACGAAATGGTGGCAGCTGAATTTTCACGGTTTCTCGTTCCATAGGTTTAGAAGTGGACGAAACTTTCAGTTCCATCGTCTCATTTTCTTCTGGTTCCTCTTGAGTCAACAAGGTCTAGGGTTCCATCGCGACTGAAATAGTCCAACTGGGCTCCTAATTCTCTTCCACTACTATTTTTCCGCTTCGCAACGTTACAACTTGACACTGCTTCTTTCCTGTATTTCCCGAGTTGCACGGGAGGTCAGTTGAACTCAGCAACGCCCCTTACGGTCTGCTTTTGAGCTCACCTACAATCTGTCCTATTTGAATTTTGAGATTGCAGATAGACGTTGCCTGATTCTGGAGTACTATTTCATTCTTGTCATATACTACTTTAGTAAGCTCTCCAGAGACGAAGATTGTGGCGCCTGTGAGCTGCTAGCTTGATTCTACGATTGACCGTTTGTGCGTGGAAAAAATCCTTGCGGCCCTTCTTTTTGCACCATGGGTTGAAAATTTTTTTGTTGATTTTTCCACTTAAAATTTGGGTGGTTTCTCCACCCAGAAGTTGTAAGTATTGGAGAAAGGCTTATTCTTTATGAAGTAAACAGATTGTGGATTCCTTGGACACTCATCCATTGGATGGGCTTCTCCACAAGTGGCACAACTTGCGCTCGTTTGATTGATTGCGAGCCCTCTATGCGTTCCTGGGCTATTGATTGTGATGCCTTGTATTAGATTCATCATCGCATTCATTTGGTTTTGTAGGGATGCAATGGCCCCATTACTTGCGTCACCTTCTTTAATTCTCAGTCGTTGATCGCTTTCCCTCCAGTCTTCATGATTCTTCGAAATGCGATCAAGTATATTTTTCGCCTCGTCATATGTTTTGTTAAGCAGACCTTCAGCTGCTGCCGCGTTACCAGCCGTCTACGATACAGGGTTCAAACCGTGATAGAAATTTTCCATTTGGAGACAATCGGGTAAGCCATTGTGCGGACAATCTCACACCAGTCATTTAAACCTCGCCCAGGCATCACTGAGCGATTCGTCAATATCTTGTTCAAAATTAGTAATCAACTTCCTCCTTCTTGCGTTCTTTGTCGAGGGTAAGTATATCTTCATAAACTTCTCTACTACTTGTTCCCAAGACGTGATCTCCCCTGGTTCGAGAGAATATGCCCATTTCCTTGCTTGGTCGTATAATGAAAATGGGAACAACGTTAGTCAAACCTCCTCAGCTGAGATGTTTGGAAATACAAAAGTATTGCAGATTTCAATAAAACTCCGGAGATGGGCGTGCGGATCCTCGCCACATCTTCCACCAAACTGTCCGACTGTCTGAATCATCTGCAGCATAACCGGCTTCATCTTGAACCTCAATCCGTCCAAGGATGGCGTCATGATTCCTAGTGAGAAATCATAGAGGTTGGGCGACGCATAGTCCTAGATGGGCCTATTGTGGTCGTTAGCCAGGAGAATGGGGTTTTCCATGATATTATTTGCATTTGGTGCTCTATCTTCCGGTTGTTCCGCCATGTTAGGATTTCTCTCTTGTTGTTGTCAGTGGTTGTTTCTTCTTCTTCTTCGAAAAGTTCTTTGAATCCCTGGGTCATAATTGGGCTCAGGAACTTTTCCTTCGCTCATACGATGCCCGCTTCTTCCCTTACCAAAGGAGAAGCAGTGCACAAAGGTTGAAAACGGCAAAGAAAATCAAAAAGTTACCATTAGCATGATATGTATTGTTGTAGTCCCCGAAAATGGTGCCGAAAACTTGATGCATTGTGAATTTGATGAAATAATGGTGTATATTGTGATGGTGGTGTATATGTTGCACATGCAAGTTTTCCTAGTAAAATCCAAGTATAAATCCTACTAGGTTGCCTGGTAAGCTCAGAGTCGAACATAGGGACTACTAAGTTACTTATGCGATGGTAAATTTTGATTCCTTTGCGGTGACAAAAACAATAAGTTAGTTGGTATGTTGTGTAAAGTATAAATCCTATGCGGCAAAATTGAGTAAAGAGTTAATGACAGCGAAAGTTACAATGAGTATGCAGGAAACGGGTTGAGAAGGGATTTAGCTAACACTTCCTAAGATTGCATTCAAGTTAGGCGATCATGCTACACACACACAACAACATGTCATCTCTCAATGCAAATGCCATAGATCCTAACTTTAGAACGCATGCGATGTATACGATAATGTCTATAGGACTTATGTCTAAGCCTCTATTCTTCTCTATGCGATGATGAATGATACACACATACACAAGGCAACTGCATACTATCATATTCTATTTCTAGGTTGCATGGATGCATGAAAGCAAACAGAACTTATCTCTAAGTCTCTATCTCTCGCTTATGTGGTTCTAATCTTACTTTCTCAAGCCTAGATTCTAACCTGACTCTCCCAAGTCTAGGTTCTTTCTTTAGACTACTCTCTCAAGTATCTCTAAAGAGTGAAGGATTCATACATAAGACAAGATGATCGCATAAAATGAAGATCTTAGGTCATGCTAGCTAAGTGCTTCTCAACCCATTCCGAAGTTTAGTTACTCATGTGCAATGTGAAGAGATTGAACAGATGTAGAGATGCAAATTCCATTTTATAAATAAAATCAGAATACATAACGACAATGGAAAGTAGGGATAGGACGCCCAGTAACAATGTCTTGCTCCCCGTGGCTTTTACACTGTGTTTTACTCTACTCTGCCCAAAAGAATGTTCTTGTTTTCGCAAGAGTCAGCCCTCTCTCCATTCTCAGCACTTCCCGAGAGTCTCTCGAGCTAACCAGGAGTGATCTTTTGGTGTCTTCTTTCTTCGCTCGCCTCCGCCTTCTAAGTATATGAACACTACAAACTAACGACTATCTATGATCTATCTTCTATGTATATGGCGAACTGTGTATATATCGAACTAGAACTATTTTCGAACTCCAAAGCTCTAAACTCCTTTATCAATGGTGGCCTTCGGTATTTATAGAGCTTCAAGGTGAAGAAGTTTTTCTCTCAAATGATTGCAATGATGGGAGGTCATTAAATCTCTGTCTGATGCGCCGATTAATGGTCACCGAAAAGTTGAATGTACTTGCTACAGTGTATCGTTAATGGCTTGTCAACTAAATTCGGATTCGACCATAATCAGTTTTCCGTTCCAACATGATTTATTATGATTTCACCTTGATCCGCTGTCTTTATGCGACCACCTTCTTGAGCAGATCTTCGCGAGCGCATACGATCGCATAGCTTTGCAGCGCAAACTTCTAATGCGGTCGGGCGCCAAATTCCTTGGATCGCAATTTGCTTTGCGCCAACGCATTGTCCTGCACAAAAAAAATAAATTATATGCTTTAATGCGATGGGCACATGCGATCACAATGTTCTCAACTTAATGCTTTTGGACACGATTCTATATGTTTTTATCATCGCATTCCCACATTGTTTTATATCTTTGCATTGTAATAACATGCATTTCTGCACGTTATCAACTAGCTTGATGCCCGTTCCACAACTCCAAAGGTGTCCTGGAAACACTCTTGGAGGGAAAACAGTTGAGGATGTATGTTGCAGTCTCTACTGTAAAACCCCAAAATGAGTCTGGTATAGAAGCATAACTCATCATCAACCAAACCATGTCCAACAGGGTTCTGTTTCTCCTCTCTAATACACCATTCTGCTGAGGTGTATTAGGTGTTGAGAGTCGGGAAACGATTCCATGTTCTATCAAATAGTTCAGGAACTCAAAATCCAAAAACTCTCCACCCCGCTCTGATCGAAGTGTTTTAATCCATTTACTTAATGCGTTTTCAACTTCAGCCTTAAACTCTTTGAACTTTTCAAAGGATTCTGACTTATGTTGCATTAAATAAACATACCCATACCTCAAATAATTATCAGTAAAAGTGATGAAGTACTCGTAGCCTCCCCTTGCTCGTACATTCATCAAACCACAAAGGTCTAAATGCACTAATTCTAGAGACGCTTTGGACCTATAACCTTTTCCAGTAAAAGGTCTTTTAGTTATCTTGCCTTCAAGGCATGACTCGCACACAAGTAAAGAATTTTCTTCTAACTCGTTTAGAAGTCCATTCTTCACCAACCTCTCAATCCTATTGAGACTAATGTGCCCCAAACAAAGGTACCAAAGTTGGGCATTTTCCTTAGGAGAAACCTTAAGTCGTTTGTTGCTAACGACCTTAGCACATACAAATTATTTTCCAGTTTAGCTAAACATATTTCAACACCATTTTTCAGAATAAACGCTTTATTAACCGAAAAATTTAAGGTATATTTACATTCAAGCAACGAATTTACAGAAATTAAGTTCCTCCTTAACTCGGGAACAACGTATACAGCATTCAAAATGATAAACCTATTCTGTACAGTCAACTGGAGACATCCCAATGCCACAGCTGAGACAACGTGCCCGATGCCAACTCGCATCGTCATCCACCAGCCTCAAGCTGCCGCCAGGATCTAATCCTCTGAAATGAAGAACAAACATGGTTAGTGGCCCCATAGTCTATAATCCAGGCAGAATCATCATTCTCTACTAAACACATCTCTAAAACCAATAAATCGCATTTACCTTATTTGGCTTTCTTCTTTTCCTTCAAATATCGCGGGCAATTCCGCTTCCAATTCCTGTCCCGGTTGTAGTGGAAACACTTTCCTTTGTCAACCGACGCTGGTCGCCTACCCGTGGAGTGACAGGTTGTGGGTTAGCAGATACCTTCCCTTTCCCTTTACTACCCTTCTTCTTCTTCCACATGTTGGTGTTGGACGAAGAAAGTACAGACTTAGTTCTTAAATGATTGAACCTCGGTGGAACTTCTTAAATGATGAAGGAACATTTGCCTCACCAACCTTCTTCTCCTTGATTTTCAACAAGGATTGGAATGTCTGCAACTTGTTGAAGAGAGTTGTAAAGGTGTACTCAACCCTGTTCAGAATAGTGTTGCTAACAAAGTGTATGAAGCTTTCTGGCAACATCTCTAGAATTATGCTAACATGGCTGGCCTCATCGATGCGAGACCCGTTCATCTCCGTCACATTAAAGTGAACCATCATGTTCAAAACATGTTCATGAACAGAAGTCCCTTCCTACATTTTGGAGTTGAAGATGAACTTAAGAGCGTCATGTCTGAGTTACGCGGACGGTTGTCCGAACATTCCCCTCAGGGACTTCTTGATCTCACGTGCAGTGACCATGGGCTCATGCTTCTTGGCCAAAACGTCGTTCAGGCTGGCCAAGATATACGTTTGGGCCTTCTCATTCGCCCGTATCCATTTCTCATAAGCCTCTCGAACATTTTGAGCGGTGTTTTGAGGTGGAATAGGAGGACACTCTTCCAAAAGGATGAACCTGAGGTCATTGATGATAATTATCGTGTTTATAATGTTTTCTCAACTAGCGTAGTTATCATCAGTCAATTTGTCGGTGGCTAATAAAGCTAAAGTAGTGGTTGCCATTTTTAAAAGTTGCTGAAAACAAGAACAGGCTTAATGAGTCTACTTGCATTACCACTTTTAACACCAGTTTTAGGTTTTAGCAAAATAATTCTATTGTACCCTAAGTGATATCTATTTTGCAATGATGCCCCAGCGAGGCAGGACAAAAGTCCGATGGGGTGATCAAGTGCCCCTTCACTGGAATGAGACATTTTCAACTATTAGACAGAAACAACTCTTTGTAACTGATTCTAACTGTCATTATTGTTTGGTCAAGAATTTGTTACCAACCTTAACAATTCCACGTAAATGTAACTCCTCATTTTAGGCCCTAAAGTCCCACCCTAATGCGCCCACCGTAGGAAAAAAGCATATTAGGACAAGAGACTAAAGCAACCCAATCCTTTTTAGGAGATCGGATAAAGAGTTCTGCAAATACAGCCATCCTTTAGGGGGACACTCCCAAGGTGCCTTGAGGTGATGCACAAAAACGTTATCCAACCTAATGAGAGAGACCGTGGGATATATTGTCACACGTCCCGATCCCACTTACTATGAATATTCTCTCCATTCAGCTTGATATTGACCTACCCAAACACCATCCTTAAGGGGATACTTCTAAGGTGCCTCGAGGCCAAGGATAGATCTCACGGTGTGAACTTTTAGGGAGAAACGTGTAGAGGTTTAAGTGAAGTATCATATACCTCAAGTATCTCCAACTAAATGTTCTACCTAGGGATTCATTAACTTAGTAAATCCGGCAACTGATTTTAACTAAGTGTGTATTTAACTTGCTTAAAAACAACTCTTGCTTTTGATAATTAAACAAGCCTGATTCAAGTCTCATTAAACTCTTTAACAAACTTTAATCAAATTTGCATGCATGCAGCAAATCTATCTAATTCACCTTTCCAGTTAGGTTCCCAAGTAGGGATGTTCTATTTCCATCAGCTTAAATACCTCAACCTAGCCAGAACCCACCTTAGACAAAATGTCCCTTATAGATAGATTTGGTACATATTTACTCTTTTATTAGTCAATTTAATCCTATTAAGTCGAATTAAAAGATTAAACGTAGGTTTCTAATCTCATTGGAATTGTGATCTTAAGTCTATCTCAGTCAAATTTTAAAACTCTTTTAAAAAATGATTAAAGCCTAAGTTTGCATGCATGTCTTTCTTATTGATTTTAGTTCTAATTTTAACTCTTACAAAACATGAAACAACTAAAACCAACCACATTGCTAAGCTAGACTAGGTATTTATAACTTTTATAAATTAACCTAAGTGTCATACTTCATGCAATGTTCATTTATTATTATATATAACTCTTATATAACTTGTAATGAACTAAGCATACATGCTTTTATACACTCTTATACTATAATACTTATAATATAAAGATGATGCATGGATATGCTTAATATATGCATATATTATAACTCTTATATTATATGATGCATGAGCATGCTTTAATGTAATTTAATCATGCAAACTACTATATTATAACACTTATAATATAAAGATGATGCATGAAAAAAAATGCATAACCTATGGTAGGTTTTAAAACTATGTGACATACATTATGGCATATAATTAAACATACATCGCATTTACATTCATTAAAAAAAATTGATGGACCAAGATAATTGGCCTAAAAAATCAGAAATAAAAGCTATCTATTACATAAACCATCGAGTCAATTGGTTTAAACAGGCAAACTAGGTCTTGAACCGCCCAAACGAAGCCTCGTTCCTTAAACGTGCATCAGCTCCTTGTGATCGTTGAGTAACACTGATCGAGTATAAACGATCTGTAGCATGGATCGAGTGCCTTTGACTATGCGATGAAGCATGAAGGCCACGCGATCGTGCAGCGCACATCAAGAAATGCATGCTAAACGATCGAGTAGACGACAACTATGCGATGAAGCATGATCGTCTAAACGATCGAGGAGCAAGCGTCGAGTATCTTATACCGAGGATCGAGTAGCCAGTGACTATGCGATGAACATGCTGGCCTACTCGAGTGTTTAGTGCGTGTGCCTTGCCATGCTTTAAATATCACATATTCAATGATGGTTTAACCCCAGCGTCCATGCGTTCGAGTACCCAACGCAACATGATCGAGTAAACTCTTTACTCGATCGCATAGTATTAGCCATGTGATTGTTTAGCAAATACTACACGATTGAGTAGAACTTTTCTACATGATCGCATAGCCAAATCTAAACGACCATTTAGCCTGGGCTACATGCGACCAACCTTTGGTCTTCTTCCTCAAAGTGAACAACATCTCCATGCATTGAAGCTTCATCAAGAACGACTTAAACAAACTAAAAACATGAACACGGACTCGATAGCAAGTTAATTATGCCCAAAAACGCAAGGGCCCTTACAAATTAACTTTGAAATGTAAAAGAAAGCTTTAAAACATAGTCGATCATCCTGAAACATCTATCAATTCACATCCACAACTACATCTAACACTTAAACGCATAGATTACCTACTTCTGTTCTGAAAAACAAAAGTCCCATGGAGAATTTGTTTGGTCTTCAACCTAATTATCCTTCACTAAAGGTTTTTGGGTGTAAATGTTTGCCCAATCTTAGATCCTATAACAATCATAAACTTTCCTTTCGATCCAAACCATGTATTTTCATTGGGCATAACAATTCTCATAAGGGTTACAAATATTTTACTTTCGATGGTCAAATTTTTATATCAAGACGTTCTTTTTTATGAATCTTTCTTTCCTTTTGCTAAATCACGTAACAAAAAGTTGCATAACTCGAATACTAGACTGATTGATCCAATCTATCTTTTTTTCTCATGAGAACCATAATGACGGTAGACTTATTACTATTCCAGTTTCTGACAATCTTGATAATCCAAATCATGCTAATGTGTATCCTTTAAAAACATATTTTGTTAAAGATTTTTCACAGGATACTACGCAGAAATAGATTTTGTTGAAGATTTTTCATAGGAAACTATGTAGGATCAAGCCTCGCAAGACAATATTCAGTCTTCAGTCCCACATGAGAGCAATCAATCTTCAGTTCCCACTGCTGTATCTCTGACTACTACTCCTCCTCTTGCTTCTACTCACCTAATGATAACTCGAGGTAAGTGGTTTAAGCATATGTTTTATGTACTATACTTTCAAATATGTTTATGTTAATGAGGAAGTTTTATGATGATTAGGAGGAACATGATACCGAAGGACAATGAGAAGGTATCCGGGATGAATGTTTCAAAGTGAAACCCGATACTAAAGGACAATGAGAAGGTATTCAGGATTGATGTTCAATGTTAAGCCAATATTGAAGGACTTTGAGAAGGTATCTGGCCTAGAATGAGGGAACCGATGCTGAAGGACTATGAGAAGGCATTTGTCTCTGATATCTAAGTATGATGATATTCAGGGATTTACCATGTGCATGTAGGCAATGTTGATGTAGGTAGAGTCAACGTTGGATGTGTCGAAAGCACTCCACACCAAATAAGGTATGATGTTGAGGGATTGAGCAAAAGAATTCTTTCTTAACTAAGGTTTAGAATGTGTTATGTTTTAGTTATGTTATGTTTTAAGAAAAGTTTTAAGTATGAGTTTGCTTGACAGTTTCAGTTTAAAGCATGATGTTTATGTTTTAATGGTCACTCACTGGGCTAGTAACTCACTCTTTCAAATGTTTTCCTTTTCTTAGGTAGCGGTCATCTCCTCAAAAGCTAGCTGCCCTACTGCTCTGCCACTCAAGGACAGAGTCAAAGCTCAATTTTTCTCAGAGAAATTTTAGGTGTTTACTTTGTAAATGTCTATACATATGCATCATTCATATAGAGACTAGTATGAAGTGTTAGGACCCACTGAACTCTATGTTGTTAATACAATGTGAATGTATTGTGAGCTAACCCTAGTCTAGTTTTCTGAGTTTAAGTAACTTTAGGATGTTATATATGCCGTCACATTCTCTTCTGGAATAAGAGGGTAATCTGGGAGGGGGTATGGCAGTAGAGGTTATGTATCTTTTAGGATTTGTAGTCTCCCATATGGGAGAATAGGTATTTGTGTTAATAGTTTGATATGAAGGAGATGTAATGTTTTGAAAATAAGTCCTATATTTCATCTAATGGAAGAAATATATATTTATTTTGATTTTTTCCATTGTTTTGTAATATTCATCACGAATCTCACTTTGTTCAATTTTTTAAATGATTCAAAAAATATATTTCTTAAGAGTTTATTTTTGTCAGACCAAAATTTTGTATCTAGTTCTATTTTGTTAATTATAAAAGGTTTGGAAATAACATTTAATTGATTAATATTTTGCATATAAGAATGGGTTGGAGACAAAGTTGGATCCTTATCTTTTGTATAAAAAGGTTGTGGTATTGTATTATCAAATCGACTTCCTTGAGGGTTTATAGAAGTACTTGGTTAAGGAGGTTCATACATAGTAGAAAATCCAACTTGTAGAAGTACTTGGTTGAGGAGGTTCATACGTAGTAGAAAATCTAGGAAGTTCCATTCTTGAAGATTGAAATTGTATTTCTACACTTCCATCTTTATTTTCAATAATTTGGATTAATTTTGGATATTCAATCGATGGTTTAAAGGCGTCTTCTAAATTCCATATGAGATTATGAGTAATTTGATTCTAAGATAACATTTTTGGAGTAAAATTATCTGAGTACTCAATATTAGCTTCCATTAAAAGGGTTTGATCTTTAGGAGAAGTCCTAAGAGCATTAGGGGATAAATTTGTATGCATTAATTTATAATGTATTCGAAATATTCCTACAATGGATTCAATTTGTGGTTCCCAATCCATATTTAGAATTTTACTATCAAGCATTAAAGGTTGAAGTATATTTGGATCACTTAATGAAATTGAAAAGTTTGGATAACAATTGAAGTAAACTGACCCTCTTTCTAGATTTGATTCAACTATAGAGAGTACCAATTTTGAAAAGTTTATGTCTTTTATCACGTAATAGTAATAAAATAGGAGTATCTAATCCTATCCTATAAAGAGGTTTTATGGCAATTTGAACTAATCCTATATGAAGAAATTTATATTTTTCTTGGTGTTGGAGAATTGATTATCTTGAAAATAAACGAAGACTTTCTGAGAGTTTATTAATTGGGACTAATTGTTCTGTGGTCTTGATTCTATAATCTTGAAGAAAGTCAAATTTTTCTATTTGATAAATAGTTTTAATATCTACTTTTGGTATATTCAAATTATGGAGTTTTTTTTCTATTTTTGTTATCTGAAGCTCTTGACTATTGACTATGGAGAGTTGAGAATCATTTGTATAATCTTCAATTATGTTTGAGTCTTTTGTAATATGGGCTTTAGAGAGTATTTTTCTAATTAAATTATACATTAAGCTTAAAATCTTATTAAGATTCTAATTATCTGTTGTGACGAATAATCAAGATGCTAAAATTCTACAACACTAGAACACAAAGTTTACCAACAGTCTTATGATTCTACTGTCGGAACACAAGGTTTACCAAAGTGTTATTCAATAGAAGTAATTAGCAAAATGTAATTGTTATCATAAAGGATACTTAGAATAATATTAAGACAAAGACTAATAAATTTTTAATGCTAATTTAATTGAACTAATATACTCTACTAATAATGCTAGGCTCCGATACCATTTTGACATGACATGTGGACAATACGAGATGGATCATGAGTTGATGCAATACTAGTAATGCTAGGCTTTGATACCATTTCCGAACCTTGGAATGTGAATGTCAAAGTTTTATTATAGACATGTTTATATCATGAGTTAATGGAAGCATGTTTTCTTTAAGGAAGTCACTCACTGGCCATTTAGAGCTCACCTTTTTTAATGTTTTTCTCCCCAGCTAGTGATCGACGTCTCTAAGCCTAACAATTCTGTCAGTTAGTCATTGTTAAATTGGTAAGATTGGTGAAGTTAAACGCTTTAAGCCTTTTGGATTAAGGGTAATTGTAGAAATCAAGTTGTTAAATGTGGGTTTTGTTTTTATGTTCAGGTTGGCAAATTTAATTAAGTTTTGGAACTAATTTTGAACCAAGCCCTAGCCATTAAGTTAATTGGAGACATTAGGATTAACTTGGTTAATGGGATTTAGACCCTAAAAGATTAATGTAAAATTTGGACTTATTATTTTAGGTCTTGTTTCAAGGTTATTCTTGGAAAAGGGAAGATAAGCTTACATGGTTTTAATTTTGAGGTAAGTAATCTTACTACTGGAATCGCCTTCGTGTCGTGCAATAGATTTATGGATAATATTGTTGGTTATGAGATTTTATGAACTAATTAGAAAGGATAAATAGGAAAATGGTGAGTATGTCTGACGTACGTTATAAGTATGAGCATGATTTTGATTTTTATAAGATATACTAAAAGGATAATTGGGCATAGGCCTATTAAGAAGAGTTATATTACATACTGTTGGAGCTACCTTTGTGCTAGACAAAAATAGATTTAAACTATTATTCTTGGTTTTTCCCAATAGTTTCATAAAAGATATATTTTTATTGTTGAAAGGTATTTAGTTATGCATGCTATAAGTTAATGAGATATTACGCTATGAATTCATGAATTTATGTTATGTTATGATTTCATGATAAGGGATCATTTTATTGCATATTTCTTGAAAGACCAAATTAGTGACAATTGTCCTCCCATCCGTAGTTGTGTACACCTCAATTTCAGTTACATGCGCCTTCGGGTTCACTAGATTATGTGTGCTCTCATGTCCACCAGTTTATGTACGTCTTCGAGTTCACCAATTTATGTGCGCCTTCGAGTCCACCAGTTATGTGTTCCTTCGAGTTCACCAGCTAATATGAATACATCTCACCTATGGTAGGGCGGGTTAAATTGTCCATTCAGATAACAGTCCATGTACAACTTTATGACTTCAGATTAGCTCTCACCAGCTTAGGATGTTCAGTTCATGTTGCATTTATTGGACAAAAATGCTTATCCTGACCCCAGTAATGGGGTTACTTATTGAGTATTTTATACTCATTCTTTCTCATGTTTCTTTTTTAGGAAAAGGTAAGGGCACATCGACGAATGATAGACGAAATCCATGATCAAGCCACTGGGCCTAGTCATATGCTTCCGCTTGTGTTTTTAGGATTTATGTTTTTTTAAAAAAAATTCAGTCTTGATGTTTGAGCTTGAAGTTTTAGTACTTTTACTTTTAAACTTTTTATGAGAATTTTCTATGTTTTATGGTTTTAAAGGTACCCTGTTAAATGAATTTAAATTATTTGCTTTTAATAACGTTATTTATTTCATAGTATTTAGGTTCTTACCAAATCATGAAAAAATGTCGATTTCAAATGTATGCATGCATGTAGTAACGATCTAGTATAAGTCCTAGGGAGTCGAGTCGTTACATTATGAGTCTTGAACAATGAGACCCCAACCTTTTACTGGCCAGAGAGGTGTTAGTTTATAGTTGGACTACAAACTGTTTGTTTATTAGAGGAAACAGTGATACTTAAGAAATTAGATATAACTATAGGAGTAAAAAGATATTTTGATCCAACTGTAGTTATGAGCAATTTGTGAAGGGTCGACTGGTTATTGATTGGTTATATCCATGGACACAAAAATATATTTACAGTGCCAAGAGTGCAACTATCGGTATTTAGTGGAGTGACTAGTAATCAATGAATATTGATTATTTAATTAAAGAGTTTAATTAATTAATCTTATATCATTGGAGCTTCTAATCTGCACACCCATAAGGTCCCATTGTTAGCTCGCTAAGGATAGTAATGAGGAATGATTTGAATTGTTCAAATTACTTAAAGGAATTCTATACTGATATGATTAATATATAGTGTATTCTGATACATTATAGAATATAGTTAATTATAGATATGATCTATAATCCAAACTAGATAAGTGTGATATATTTGAATGAGATTCAATTATTAAATTCATATAAATTGGATTTATATAGAATTATAGCATAAGAGAGATGTATGCATATAAATATGTGATATTTATATGTTAATTAATTAACTCTAAATTAAATATGATTTGTTATTTAATTTATGTTAATGACTAATTAATTAAGTAATAAATAATGGAGAATGGAGGCTAGTATAAATATGTGATATTTATGTTAATTAATTAACTGTATATTAAATATGATTTAATAGATAGTTATTTAATTTATATGTTAATTAATTAATTAATAGTTAATTGATCAATTACCATGTGATGGAAAGTGAGAAAAACTTGGAGAGGGGGTTACCCTCTCCCTATAAATACAATATTATAACCCATTTAGGGTAAGGGTTTTTCATTTAGTGAAAAGAGAACCTAGCCTCCACTCTCATATTTTCTCTTTTCTCTCAAGAACATTATGAAGGAACCATTGAAGGTCCATGAGTGGAAGAGGATCGAACCAAATACCCAAAATTTATAGAACATAAATTTTACAGCAAAAACAAACAGATTATGCATTTAAAAGATAATTGCAACATGCTTTAAAAAAAAAATTACAGAAAAGAAAAAGGGTTTAAGAAATCTTACCCTTGAAGAACTCTTCTTCACGAAATTCCTTCTCCGAATGTTGTCACAAAAAGTCTCGAACCCTCTAACCATCAATGAGAACACTACCACAAAAGTTACCTCTGTATTCTCTAAATAAGAATCCAGGAGTTTTGTGGGCTCTGGGTGTTTTGGAAAAGATGGATCTTTTCTTTTCTTTTTTTTTTCCTTTTTAGAGAGATGAGAGGAAAAAATAAGATTCTGATTCTCCAGAACATTTCTCTGTATCTTTGTATTCCTTTTGTGAAAATCACACCATGAAGAAGAAGAACACTTTTCCTCTTCCTATTAGCACGTTTTTTAGAGAAAATATGAGGAGGAAGTTACAACTCTCTCCCAAAATGATTTTAAAATAAATTAAATTAATTTAATATATATATTTATGTGATAACTATCTTATCATATAATATATTTTAAACCATATGGTATATCAAATATAACACATAACCTATAGTTTCTATTCTCTCACCAGTGGCATTTAATATAAATCTCATTTATATTAAATTTAATTATGTGTATCAAATTCATATAATTAATATTTGAATCATATTCAAATATTTATTTCCTCTAAAATAAACTTTATATTATAATGTATCAAAATACATTATAGTAATTATATCATATATAAGTAGATTAAATTAATTATATCACATATAATTAATTCTCTCAATTAATTTGAACAATTCAAATTAATCTAAAAATTGATTCTCATTAAATCTCGTTGTGCTACAGAAGGGACCTCATGGACCTGTAGCTTGAAGCTCAAACGGTACGTGAATAATAAATTAAACTCTTTTAATTAAATTATTCACCATTCTTTAACTGTCGAACACTCCACTAAAGACCGACAACTACACTCTTTGCACTACAGATATATTTTTGTGTCCATTGCTTATAACCAGTCAACAGTACAATGACCCTTCACAAATTGTTCGTAAGTACAGTTGGGCTAAAATTATTGTTTTACCCTGTAGTTACATCTAACTCTTTAAGTACCATTGATCCCTCAAATGAATAATAAATCATAGTCCAACTATGACCAAACCCCTCATGGGCCAAGATAGGGTGTGGCGCCATATTGTTCAAGCCCCGAAATCAACCCTTAAGAGAGTAATTTATCTACTTACCCCGACATTGGGGAAGGAGTGAATTCCTTCTTGTGTAACTGTGTTCCCAGCTCCTCAATCAGACGAATCCTCAAAATGGTAGGCTTGTTGAGTTGGTGATATGGTCACTCTCACCTATACAAATCAAAAGATTGCTTTCATAAGCAGAAGTTCACAACTCACTCAAGATTCAGGTCATGTTACCTGTGGTCATCTTAGTGAAATGGAAGTCTTTATTATGAATGTCGTTATATAATGAGACTAAACATTTCATGGCCCGTTCTTATACAAACTCCTTTGTATAGAATATCCCCACTCACTGTCTCCACATGAATGATCAGGATCAGATCATTTGTAGTACTTTACAACAATTGTAACATCTACAAAGTGGGTCATACTCGTAATGTCACCAGGATAAGGTATCCAACCTTATCCATCTACTACAGACCATTTAGGTTATCACTTAAACATGATCCACCTGTATGTCTCTACATACATGTTTAACCTACAAGAATCGCAACGCCTACGCCACTACATGTTGAACTCTTATGGGTGTATATACTCCTGTGTAACCTTGGATGTTAGTTTATTGGTTTGTGGTAAATGCAACTAATTTGGAAATAAAAACATCACATATTTTATTACATAAATAAAATATTTGTACATTACAATTAAAAACTATAGGACCCTAGGAGATTTAGGGCATCAACCCCAACACATTCCTCTACCTTTCATTCCCTCTTCCAATGTGTTAGAGCCCACACATCTAGCTCCTTAGATTCCTAGAGCATAATGGGGAAGCTCTTGCGATGGTGTCTTTATTCTTTGAGAGATTCAAGTTTGTTTGATTGCGAAGGAGAGAAAAACGTGAAGAAAGGGGAATCTTCAAGGTTGAGTTTTCTTCTTCCATTTCTTCTCTTCTTCTTCATTAGAAGCATGCTTAGGCTTATTAGAATGTTTATCCTATTTTGTGATAATTAATTCACTATTTTTATTTTTTATAAAATCATTTTTCAAAATACAAGGTGATCACACGCTTCTGTGGGAATCAGATTCCCTTCAGGTACGCATTTCATTAATCGCATCATCAACAAATTACTGATAAAGTATGGTGTACATCATAGGGCGAAAATGGCACATACAAATGGACAAGCTAAAATTATCAACTGCGAGATCAAAACTATTCTTGTGAAAGTTGTCAACACAACTCACAAATATTAGGCACAGAAGCTAGATGAAGCGCTTTAAGCCTACCGAACCACATATAAGACACTTATTGGGATGTCTCTTTATGCGTTGGTATTTGGAAAAGCCTATCATTTGCCATTAGTGCTGGAGCATAGAGCCCATTGGACCACCAAGAAGCTGAACCTTAATCTAAATGCAGCCAGAGATGTGAGGAAAATGCAATTGAATGAATTGGACGAGTGGAGATTTCAAACTTATGAAAATGCAAAAATATACAAAGAAAGAAAAAATCGTTAGCATGATCAACGCATCAGTAAGAAAACTTTCTTTGTAGGTCAAAAAGTTCTTCTATTTAACTCTCATTTGCGTTTGTTTCCAGACAAATGGAAGTCGATATGGTAAAGACCTTTTATAATCAAGGAAATCTACCCTCATAGAAATGTTGAACTAACAAATGAATATGGCACAAATGCGTTCAAAGTTAATGGGTAAAGAATCAAACCATATTATGGACGCAACGTTGATTGTGAAAAAGTCTCAATTGATCTTAGAAAGCTCGAATGAAGGAGAAGGGATAGTCCCTGCAGCGACAATGATAACATCTCACTAAGGATGCGTCCTAACTTTTTGTCTTTACTTTATTGCTTTGTTTTCTTAGTTTCATGCTTTTTTTAATATATTTGAATTCCTTGAGTTTTGTGGATTTTGGTTGGTGTTGAATTGATTGCGATGAGTTGTGATTAGTATCTTTACACTTAGAATTTTTGGAAAAAATGAAGGAGAGTTGCAATGAGTGTAGGGTGCACTGAGTGATGCCTCATCTCATCCAAAACACTCATCGTAGGTGAGGGTGCCCAAAGGTTTTCTAATCATTAATGGAATTTGAAGTGATAGCCATGCGCTGCCTGACACACATTCCATCAAGCACTATTAATGTTGGGATTGGTGTCCTAATTCTCCCGCAGTCTCGTAGTTTATAAACTGTACACATTGTTATAAATAAAATAAGAGTTATTTTATTTGGTATTTACTCATATCCAATAAACAAAGCTCCATGGTTATTGTATGTAAACTTAAGCATGTATATGAGATATATAAGTGGATCATGCCTTAAGTGATAACCTAAAAAGATCTGTAGTATAAGGATTAAGAAGGGATATCTGATCCTAGTGACACTACGGATACGGCCCGCTTTGTAGAGTTTTACAAGTGTTGTGAATTACTACAGATGGTTGATCCTGACCATTCATGTGGAGACATGTGAGCGGGGATGTCCTATACAAAGAGTTTGTATAAGACCGGACCACGAGATGACTAGTCTCTTTATATAACGTCGTTGATACTTGAGACTTACATCTCACCTAAACGACCATAGATGACATGACCACAAGCTTGAGTGTTTTGGGAACTCCTGCCTTGAGGGCGGTCCTTTGATTAGTATGGGTGAGAGTGGCCTTGCCAACTCAACATGCCTACCTTTTTGGGGACCTGTCTGATCTGGAAGCTAGGAACTCAGTTACACAAGATAGAATTCACTCCTTCCTCGAAGCAGAGGTAAGTAGATAGATTGCTCCCTTAAGGGCTGATTCTGGGTCTTAAACATAATGGACATAGCATCTCTTTGGAAGAGAGGATTCAGTCATAGTAAGACTATGACTTCTGTTCATTAGAGGGATCAGTGGTACTTAAGGAGTTAGATGTATCTACAGGGGCATAACAGTTATTAGCCCAGCTATACGTACAAGCGATCTGTGAAGGGTTATCGCGTTGTTGATTGGTTGATATGGACACAAAATATATTTGTAGTAAGGAGAGTGCAGCTGTCGGTCTTTAGTGTAGTGCTCAACAGTTAATGGCTGATGGATCCCGTGACTAAAGAGTTTATTTAGTGATTCACGTACCCTTGGAGCTTCAAGCTACAAGTCCATAAGGTCCCCTTGGTAGCTCAATGGATTCAAGTTGAGAATCAGTTCTTGTGGTTGATTTGAAATGTTCAAATTGACAAGAGGAAATTCGATTATATATGATATGATCGGTATGATGTATGAGATACATCAAATGGAGGATTAATGTAAATGAGATTTACATTAAGTACCATAAAATAGAAAAATAACTATGGATTATATGTTTCATGAGATGAAATATTAAAACTATAGGTTATAAATATAATATGGTAAGCTAGTTATCATATATATTTATAATAATATTAATTATTGGATAATTATCTCTTTCTCTCTAATAACCAATTAAGTGGGAGGTTATTGATGGTTTTATGGTAACCTTGAGATTAAAGGAAAAATGTTTTCCTAAATTTAAAAGAGTTTCTATTCTCGGAAAGAACTCACGGAATGTTGTCATGTGAATTGGTTTCACTAAACGATAGCTTAAAGAGAGACTAAACGATCATGGAGTGTTACTACAGATAGTTCACCAAGTTGGTCGTAGCTAAACGATCGCAGGGCATTTTCTATACAATAGGTTGCCTTCTTCCACACGATTGAGCATTCGTCTATACGATAGACACTTCTCATCTCCCACTTGCTCAATCGTCTACACGATTGTTATTTCTCCAGTATCTTCCTCTAACTAAGTCCACACAGAGCCCACACTTCTGGATTCTCACATCGAGAATACCAAGGTAGCCATTGTGGTGGTGTTCTCACTCAACTCAGCTGAATTTGATGTTTTGGAGGCCGTTCATTGGGTTCGTGATCTTGGAGATCGTTGAGTTCATGTTGGCTATTGATCGTGTTGTGTTACGGTCATTGTGTTCGAGCATTCGTGTATCGCTGTCTTGGAGGCTGATCGAGCGTTCATGATCGAGGGAGTTTGGAGAATGAGTCTTCAAAGGTATGTATTTATTATCCCTTGATTATCTAAAGCATGCTGTAATTTCGTATTGTGCATGACCTGTTAGTTTCCGTTTCTTGATTGTAATTGTGTATATTCAATATCGAATGGAATTTGGAACTATCATTCCGCTGCTCATGGAAATCCTCATGTCTGATTTCCTTCAATTAATGCACCATCATGATGTTGATTTCATCACCCACAATCATGTGCCCACTAACCCCTATAAAACCCCTTCCATTCAACTTCTTCCTCTTTTGTTTTCCTTCAAATTTTGATTAAGCTCTCTTAAAAATCTCCCATTCTCACTGTTTTCTGGTGAAGCTCCGACAAAGCTTTTAACCTTTCCTTTTGATCATCCTACCTTGCACATACTTCAGAACAATCAATGGAGGGTCAAGGAAAAAGCACCAAGTCGTCCTCTGTCTAGAGGATGAACTTTTATGAAACTGTTTGGAATAGGAAACATTTGTCTATCCTTCTACTAGTCCCTTAACTTTCATAAGGAACTGAAAATTCTGTAACTCGTTTAGAAGGGTAGTCAGATTGTACTGTATTTTTTTCATTATTGCATTGCTACAAAATTGAAGAAAACTCTTCGAAAGAGATTCCAAAATAAAGGACACCAGACTCTACTCGTCTATGACCGCATTGTTCATTTTGGCGACATTAAAGTGGACCATCAGGTCGAGAACATGTTCTCTCACTGATTGGCTCTCTTTCATGCACACATAGTAAATATACTTGAGGGTTTCGGGCCAAATCTTAGCAGACGGTTGTCCAAACATCTCTTGGAGTGACTCCATGATCTGATATGCAGTCATCATGGCCTCATGCTTCTTGGTAAGAACGTCGGACAGACTTGTCAAGATGTAGACTCGAGCCTTACCATTGGCCTTTGTCCAACGGTCATAAGCATCCTTCAACGCTTGAGATGAATTTCGAGCGGGGACTGGAGGACATTCCTCCGTCAAGACAAACCGCAGATCATCAATAACCAGAATCGTATTCAGGTTAGATTTCCACATCACATAGTTTTCATCAGTTAATTCTCATTTTTAAGCAAAGATATGATTGTGGAAGACATGTTGAAACAATAAAAATCAATTGACCTTATTAGTTATCTTTGTCATAACCTATTACATAATTATCCAATCAATTAAGCAAAAACACATTTAACCATAGAACCCTAATTAAACTAGTGATTTTAGTTTTTGCAACGATACTTCAGAGGTTTAGAGCAACAGCCACCTAACGGTGATCAGCCACTCCTCCCCTGAATTGAGACAATCTTAGCCAATCACTAATACCAAAAAAACTCTTATTCCTCTAGTTTTTAGCTATCGTTGTTTTGATCAAGATTCATTAACTAACTTAACTCCTCTCATAAGTGTGACCCTCCATTTTTGGATCCTAGAGGTACGTTTTAATAGGCTACCGAAGGGAAAAACAACTATTGAAAATGAACCTAAGAAACATTATTCATTGTTGAAGTTTGTGTTGTTCTGACCCCTATGATGAGGCCCTTCAAAGGGATGGTCGCTCTATGACAACACGCAGGCAGATCATAGAAATCTCACGATACAATCTAATGGAGGAGAATGTGGGATACGTTGACACACGTCCCTCTCCCACTTGAATATTGTCCCCCATTCACCTTGTTATTGACCCATACAAACACTTTCTGAAGGGAGGCCGCACCCAGGGTGACACGAAGCCGAGCATGAATCTCACAGTGTGAACTCTTGGGGACGTGAGAGCTGAATATTTGATATATCATATATGCCAACTTCCTCCCATTAAAGTATTCTAATTTTTTATTAGGATTTTATTATACTTAGTTAAAACCTTGGCTAATGAATTTTTCTGATTCCTTTAAATTTGCTCAATCTAACATTTATATTGAATAATTTAACAATACTTAATTTCATTTATTAAACTCTTTTAGTAAAATCAAGCATCATGCTTATAAAATATTTGCTCAATTCACCTTCTAGGTCGGTTCCCAGGTAGAGATATTTCGTTTTCGTCAGTTTAAATACCCACTCCTAGACAGAACCTTCCTTAGACAAAGGTGTTGAACGCTGAAGGATATATAAGCTATGCAATGTGATGCACGCAAGATGATGTGATACTACGTCTAGATATGCGTTAATTATGAAAGTTCTTATAGTATGTTATGTGTTGTCACAAGTTTCCTTGCATTGGAACCAAGTATAATTCCACCACAAGTTTCTCGGTGTGATCCGAGGTCGAACACAGGGACTGTTTGAGGTTATTACGGTATGTTTGTGATATATGCGACCAGGTTTTTCAATCTTTAAAAATGTTTGTGTACAAGTATATAAAATTGCGGTAAAGTAAAGTAAAGCAGTAAAAATGCAATAATAAAAATAAAGTGCAGTAAACCTAAGCTAGATGATACAAGATACAGGTTTCATGATACAAGATGTTGGGGTCCAGGCTAGCTGTGAAGATTATGCAAAGAACATGTAATGCGGCGGCAAGTCTTATATACAACGCAGAAAGAGAAAGATAACTAATATAAACATCGCAAGTTTTTTTATTGCGTTAAAGCTATAAGTATGGTTCCGCTTTTCTCTTGGCGTACACCTCTCAGTGATCGGTCGCGCTCCCACATGTCTGTGGTGAAACAGAGACGAACGTAATGAACGCAAGGTTACTTCCATCTCTAGAAGTACTACTCGCCTTAGTTAACGCATTCTTCTAACCTTCTCTCGATAAATCACATCTTCACTTCTGCTCTCACAAGTAAAGATGTCATCTAGCATACCTTAGCTAAACATATTTATCTCTTTAACATAGATTAAGTTACTTGTTTAATTCATACTAACTATCAGGGGATTAAAAAGACATCATGGAGAAAGTGATTAACGAGGGAACGAAAGTAGACAGAGAATGGAATATGAAAGTGATCGAGACATTCAAGATATCTATTAAGCGTCTGATACATGGTGTGTGAATGAAAAGATAAAGAAGATGGAATACAATGATGAAAAGAGATAGAAACAAATACAAACAATGTCAACAACTAGGCATCGATTCGGATGGAGATCTGTTTGCCAGATTGGATGGATCGGATGATAGGATGAGCTTCCCTCTCAGCCTTGCTCAACCGTTAGCAGGGATCTGAGCACAGAGCTTCTCGGTGAGGATTTGGCAGAATAGAACTGAGACTCACCTCTCGGACTTGTCTCTTCTTCTTCCTAGATTTCTTCAGTTTAGCACTCAGCTCAGCCTTTCTCTCAACACTTTAGCATCAATTAGCCCCGTATCCAGTAGCATATTTTCTCTGAAATCTATGGAGGTATTTATAGGTGAAGATCTTTGACTTCGACCTTGTGGTCTCTACTTTTTGTTATGGTAATTTCGAAGATGGAGGAATAATTATTCCTTATGTTATGCAATCAGACCGTCAAATCTGCACAACCGTTAGTTGTACACGTGTCACAATCTTCCACTTTTGCATTGCTCAGCTGCATCTTTCGACCGGGTGTTCGCATGCGGTGTTGTTTTTATTACCGCATGCGGTTGAAATATAGCTCTGGATCGACTGTCGCAATGTGCCGTCATTGCGGTAATCGTCTCTTCATTGTTGATTGATGGGCGCAATGTGACAAAGATGCGTTGATCAGTTCGTCTTGAGCCTTAATCGCAAACGGTGACTTGGTTTCCTGCAAAATAGAGTAAAAATCTTCTTTTCTTTCATCTTAATGATGTTAGTGGATGTAATTGCGATAATTTATAATTATTGTATTTCTGAGCTAATTTTCATACAATTGATGCATATTCACTATCTTTTGGCTGCAATATCTAGATAAGGTGGCATAAATAACTTGTATTTCTACAAGTTATCAAAAGGTCCCTTATGGAAAATTATTTTATAAATTTAATCTTTTATTGAAATTCATTTTAGTCCTATTATAACAAATTAAAAGATTAATCTATTTCTAATCCCATTACAATTAACATAAGTCAATTTTAAACAATTCAAAAATAATTAGGACCTATGTTTGCATGCAATCTAGATTATAGATTTTAATCAATCTCATTAATACTATAACTCTTTACAAAATAATGAATTATTAAATCTATAAACATATCAAGCATTCACATACAGCATTCCACTATTTATTAGAACAATTTTAATATATAGTTTAATGCATGGACATGCTTAGGTCAATCAAACATCACTAATATAACTCTTATATTATGATGCATGAGCATGTTAATTCAATCATGCATCTATATAACTCTTTATATTTAATCATGATACATGTACATGTTTATCCTCAGGTAAGTAGTTTTTTAGTCTATATGACATACAATATGTAATATGAATTCAAAAATAATAATTTAAAACATACATCTAATGCATAATTAAATTAAATAGAAAAAATTGGATCGATTTTGGCACCCTAATGCAAAATTAATTGATTAAATTAATATAAATATTTTATTAATTTAATTAATTAAAAATACAAATGAAAATTAGGTTAAAACGCAGCTTCAGTTGAACCATGTGCGTCGCATCTCTCTATCAAGAATTCGAAGTGTTGCAACGCTATGACTGCTGCTCAATGCCACTTACCTTTCAGCATTACAACACTACAATAGCAGTGTCAAGACATTTATCGGCAGATTAGTCTCATTCTGTACGAATTCAAGTTCGAACTTGCCCCAAACACCTCCGTTTGATCCTGATCTCTTCAGCAATCATTGCTCTATCGATCGACACGAACTTACAAACTCAAAGCATGAACTAAATTGCCCAAAAGTACAACGGGCCCTTAAAATTTAATCAAATTAAAACGTAATCTAGGCCCAAAATAAAAAAAAAAACATCCAATTTGTAAAACAACATTCAAACATTCATAATGCAGAATATGAAAACCCACCTTTAAAACGATTTTGTTTCGAAAAATAAGAAGATCAAAGATACAAGGAATTGGCTCTGATACCAATTGAAGGGATCGAATCCCGCAGCGGAAGCGTTGTGTTAGAATACTTGCATCCTACAAATCGATTTTACATTAAACAAAATCATTATACAAAGCCTCTCCAAGGTTCCAACGAACAAGATTAAAATGATTCTTACCTTTTTAGATTCCCTAATATCACGAACAAGCCTCTCCAAGGTTCCAACGAACGGATCTCCAAACAATCTTGATCACGAACAACTTCTTGAGCGATCTCGAACAGTACCACGAGAGTAACCACGTTATTCTCTAGGATTCCAATAGAGGAATAGGTGGTATTCAACTATTAGGGGGGGAGAGGAGAATAGGGATTTTAGAGAGTAGAGAGGCTTAAAGAAAATTCTGCACAATAACACTAGGGAGTTGTATATTGTTAGGGTTTTTTCACAATGAGAAGTATGTATTCAATGCATTCCCAAAGGGTCATGGTGAGGTCTTTATATAGAGAATGGTCAAGCCCTTATCCCAATATAATTCTTTTCTATAATTAATTAAATAACATTTATTTAATTAATTAGCCCATTTAATTAAACAACGTTTATTTAATTAATTAGCCCAATTAAATAACACTTATTTAATTTTAATTTGCACAACAATTAAATAACTATTTATACATTAAACCCAATTTAATGTATATATTTAATTATCATATACATCCCATGTATATGTGCAAAACCTCTCTATTAATTAATTCCTTGTGAATTTAATTCACTTGAATTAATTAATTTGAATCTTATTCAAATATTGCTCTCCAATTTAATTATAGATCATATTCATAATTAATTATATAGTAATCTCATTAATATATAGTTTCTTAAAATTAATTTGAACAATTCAAATTATCCCTTCCAATTATCCTCTGATGAGCTAACGAAGGGGCCTGGTAGACCTATAGATCAGAAGCTCCAACAATATGAGATTACTTGGTCAAACTTATTAACCAAGTTAATCAATATTCGTTAACTGTGGGTACACTCTACTAATGACCCACAGTTGCACTCTTCTCACTACATATATATTTCTATATCCACGGATATAGACCAATACCAAAAAGTTAGCCCTTCACGAGTGTTCGTAACTCAATTGGGTCAAATTATCGTTTTACCCTTGGTTTACCTCTAGCTTCTTAAGTACCAGTCCTCCTCTAATGAACAACCTATTTATGGCCCAACCAATAAACAGAAACCCCTCTTGGGCCAATGAAAGGGTAGGGCCCTTTGCCCAAGTCTCGGACACACCACTTAAGGAAACACTCATCTACTTACCCTCAAAGAGGGAAAGATTGAATTTCATATTTTATTATTATGTTCTCAGCTCCCCACTCGGTCTCGTCCTCAAAATGATAAGCATATTGGGTCGGTGAACTAGCCACCCTCGCCCATGCAAATTAAAGGAAAAATCCCTCATGAACACGAGTTCATAATATACTCGGGGATTAAGACTAAGTCACCTAGATCATCCTATTGAAATAGAAACCTAACTAGTCAATAGTGTTACATCGAGTGGTTACTATTTCGTAGTCCAGTCTTATACAAACTCATTGCATAGGATACCCACACTCTCGTGTCACCTACACGAACGTGTTGGATTATTACATTTGTACCAATTACAGAGTGGACCGCATACATAGTGTTACCAGGATAAGGTACTCAACCTTCTCCCTTTAGGTTGTATCTTGAAAATTGATCTCTGTATGTCTCCACATACAGTTCAAGACTCATGAGACAGTCTTGGATGTTAGTTTATTGAATTTAGGGTTATGAAGACAAAATAGATAACAATACAAACAATAAAATTTATTGATTTAACATCCATAACTCTTTAGTGATGATGATCAATTAATAACATTTACTATCTACGAGTTTTAGGGCATAAAACCTGACAAACTTCGTCCATTTTCTTCCCAAACAAACCACCCAATGGATTTGCTCTTCCATTCACCCTAACCCTATTCGTTGGATATTCCACCCATTCGGCCTTTTACCTTTTTATTAGATATCCAACCCCTTCTCTAAATCGGCCCATCTCATGCCCTACAACCAACTCTCCCTATTAGCCCTGAACCATCAACGGTGGTTTTCTCTCATGAACCAACCATGTCGAGTTCTTCATTGCTGCATAAGGGCAAAGCTCAAACTAAGTCATCCTCCGCGAGACTCGCCACAGGACCAAGCAAGGAGAAGGTCCGCACTGACAGCACTGAGTTGGGTGTGTGTCCACTTCCGCCAGCCACTAGTGACCTAGAGGGCTCCAGCAAAGCGAGGAAAAGAAATGAAAGGGAGAGTTTTGGAAACGTCCTCACAATTATGAAGTCGCTGGAGAGTTTGGATGATGAAGAAGTTGTGAATCAATTGAGCAAGGGGATGGCTAAAAAGGAAGAAGAAGGTCGTCGTAAGGGTCTATCCCTACAATGAGTGGCCCTAAAGCGCTCACATCGAGTAAATGGAGCCCACTTCGTGCTCAAAATGGCCCTAAGGAAGCAAGAAGCGAAGAAGAAGAATGTTGAAGAAAAGAAGAAAGAAGACAAGGCAATTGCATTTGGCGTTGGCCTTATAAATTTGGAAAAGGAGGAAGAGGTAGGGCACACTTCAAGAACATAAGAAAAGGTATTTCTTCCCATATCCTCTGTGGAGCGGATTGTAGCCAAGCTAGCTGAGAAGAAAGAGAAGGTGAAAGCGAACATACAAAAGTTGAAGGGCGATGCCCAAATTCTCATCCCATCAACCAAATTTCAAAGAGAGATCTGCGAGGAAGAAATTCAAGAAGCATGCGTTGTGGCTAGACTAGGCTTTATGTGTCTATAGTGAAATATACGATGGATATAGCCGTAGAGGAACTAGAACGAGAAATGTTGAGAAGAAAGTGATACAGAAAGGCGGTAAAAAACTTAGTGCATTAAGAAAAAAACATTAAAAAGATAAGAGAGGAGAAGAGGAAGAAAAAAAAAGCCAGGCTGATGAGAAAAAAAAAATAGCCTAAGAAAGGTGTTGAAAAGCAAGCGATGGGAAAGAAGCCTATGGAAAAAAAGAAAAAAAAAATGAAGAAGGAGAAGCAAGCAGGGTGCCTGCTAACCTGAGAGAAAAATAAAAGAAAATGGTAGGAAAAAGTAGAAGAAGAGGAGGCACCGAAGGAGAAGTCACCACTTAATTCATTGTTGATGGGAGTGGGATTCTTCCCCGAACACACCCCGTTGCCCTCCTTCATTACAGACACCATCAACACTTTGTGATAGCGAGAATTTTGTGAAGGCCCCCAAACGCTTAAACCAACAGCAATGCGCGCTTTCGACGATGGTATGCCACATAGAGTGGATCACCATGTCATTAATAGCACCGAAGTGTCTTTCGATGCTAAGAAGTTGAATGCCCTGTTCAATCTACCCGATAACTTAAAGGCTAAAGGAAATAGAGTTATCGATGAGCCAACACCCGAGTAAATGGAGGATGCATTGATGGAGTAGGCCAAGCCTGGTCAAGGTGGAATACCTTTCCTAAGGGAATAAAAAATTGGCCCCAAATTGTCTAACATTTTCCCAATCGATAGGCATTATGAGATAAGATGATATTGTTGATTCCATGTTATATGAAAATTTTGATTGTTCGGTTGCTCTTTCCATTAATTATGACTTTGATTGGATTTTTCATAATTCTTCTCATGCACCTCTTAATCTTTGCAATCATGATAATTCGAACAAAAAGCATGTTTCTAATTCTTCTCTTGAAATTTGCAAAATTAATACATCTTCTTCAAAAGATGATTATTTGAATTCCTCCAATAATTTTTTGCCAAAATGTTGATACTTTAAAAGTAGATTTATAATCTCAAAATAAAGTTTGTTTAGAAGAAAAACTTTCAACTGATGATTCTAATTCTAAATTTGTTTGTAATAACAAAAACAAAAATAAGGCTTCTAACTTTTGCTCTGTTTATAAAATGCAGGAAAAGGGATTGAGCCCAAAGCTCTTCCATCTCCTAAGAAGATCAAATTCTTGGGTAGTTGTTTCAAGATTCCCAAGAAGAAAGGGCCTAAAAAGATTGAAGATTTTGATGTTCCCTAAAACAGGAAAAATCTTCAAGGTGAACGGACATAGGTTCAAAGTCTACAACAAAAGGCATGTAACCAAGTTCAATTGGACTTGAGTTTGACTAATCCCTCATACACATGATACCCCTCTTCACCAACGTCGAGCAAGCGGCGCTAAAAATTTGCAAAAACAAGACAAATTTTCTTTCTTTTCATTTTCAATTTTTTTTCTTTTTCATTTTTTTTTCTTTCTTTCTTATTTTTACATTTTAAATAAATAATAATAATTTATTCTTCTTTTTCTTTGTAGGCAAACTCAAGAAAAAGGAAAGCTCAAAGAAAAACAAAACAAAAGCAAGAAATTCTCTCTTAAGCAAATAAACGATCAATCCCAAAAACTAGGGAAGTTTCTCTCTACATCCCTTATTTTTTGTTCTTGAACTCATTTACATATTTTAAACATTGAGGACAATGTTCAATCTTTATATTGGGGGTGGGAAACATTGCATGCTTTTTACATTCTTTGATTAAATTTTTTTAGGATTGTAAAAAAGAGCCTTACTGAAAATATTTGCTCTATATATAGATGATATATAATAATACATGTCTAGAACCCTTAAGCATCTGAGCTCGGGTTAGATTTTGATTTTGATATTTTGATTTCTTGATTAGATTTTGTGATTCTGAATTGACATATCTTGATATATTTAAGCCTCTTATACATTTTGATAACATAACTTTGATTCTCTGAGAATATAAACTTTGATTTCTTAATGCTCCAAAAGACTATTCTTTGACTCTTTACTCATTTTGCTTTAAAGGAAGAAATCCATGAATGATTGAATGCATAAAAACACAACATTTAAGAATCACATTCATTTTGTTTTATGTGTCATTTGATTTACACAATCATTTATTTCTTATCAATGAAATTTTGATGACGCACTATTTCAAGTAAAGGTACAAGCAAAATTTTAGACATCTTAAAATTTGCAAACAAATTTTTGAAACCATTTTTTCGAAAGAAAAATTACTTTCCTTTTAATTTCATAAAAATTCGAATACTTAGCATTTACATTTATTTAGAATCTTAATATTTTCATAAATGCAACATCTACTTAATTTTTTTTGTCACCCCGATAGGACAACTTTTGGTCTAAGAAAAAACTAACTTGTTTTAGAAGTAAGTCTAGATAAAGAAGATAAAATAGGGCCTACTAAAAAGATGCTAAAAAAACAAAGCAAGCTTGGAAAATAACATGACTTTCGCTAACGTGTGTGTGTGCATGGATAGAGGTGAAAAGAACTACCTCCATCATGTCTTGTTACAGCTCGCGAGAAAAGAATGATAGGTTCTCGACAGTGTGAGTATGAAAGCTATCTCTCTAGGTAAAATAAATGCCAATTAAGTTTTGTGTGCACGAGTTTAAAAAGGCACCCTTTTCTTAGAATTGTTTCTCTTTTTTGAAAGTTAGGTATATCTTAGACCAATAACAGGGCCAATGTAGGGCAAAGAAAAATTGAGAGGACTGAGAGTTACATATCACCTTTCCACTAGTTTTGACCTTTAAATAAACTAAAAACTTTGTAGTCTTTTCTTTTATGACTTTGCAAGAAAAATAAATTTTCTCTTCAAAAATAAGTTTCAACTCTTTGTTAGCAAAATTTTAAATTCTAAATGCTTATTTGTATTATTACTTCCTTGATTGTTGAGAAAAGAGATTTGAATCAAATTTTTGTGTAAGACAACTAGACTTATAAACAACATGAATAAGTGAAATAAAGTTTTGAAAAGTCTCAATAAACATTAAACAAATTCACATTTTGTTTGAACGAATGCATATTTTAGTTTTTAACTTGCCGAGACGACCAAGAGCTAAGTGGGGGTATTTTGATAGGTCTTGAAAAGAGCTATGTTCTTAATGTTAAATCCATCAATTCTATATTAATTGTTTGCTTAAAATGTCTATTTTATAGGTAAAAATCCAATCCCGACCGCTGGAGTCATCACGAGAAATATGGAGTTACATGGTATCAAATTGAACAAAAGAATCAACTTAGAAGAATAACAAATACAAATTACCATTCTATCCCTCAATTGAACCAATTCAACATGCTTCAGCACCACTCAGAGCGTTGCAACGCTTTCTCCATAACATGGTCCAACGCTAGCTCAACGTTGTAAGACAAAATGCACCAAATTGCTGCAAAAATAGGACAGCGTCGTAATGTTATACCCATCGTTGCAACACTCCGGAGATTGAAGAAAAAATAAAACGTGTGTGCGCGCCTTTGCGCAACACAGTATCGGATCAATGTCATCATTGGAGCTAATTAAACTTCAATTTCCAAAATTCTTCAGAAAAGGGAGAAAACCCTTTTTTTTTTTTTTAATAGAGAGAAAAAATTAGAACGAACTTAAACAAATAAACCCACAAAATTCTTTTGTTTTGAAAGAGTTATTGTAAAATTCACAAGTCTTTTTTGTGAATTTCTTCATGGATTCTATCAATTCTTCAACGGATTCCTCCAAGACTTCTCAATTTTATGGCTAGGTAAGTAATTTTCATGGGAAATCTTTAATCTAGGTTTAATTTCTTGAGATATTTTGTATAATTTTTTGGAATTTTCTGCATTTTTGAATGTTCTTGTGTTGAATTTGAATAGAAACTAATGGAAAATAGTTGACGCCTTGATTCTATTGAGTTCTTGTATGCAAATATTGCTTGGCACTGTTGCATAATAGTAAGATAGGTTGCAAAAATTAAGATTTCTTGTTTTAATTAGGACTTTCTTTCCGAAATTAATTCTTGAACTTCTTAATTTAGAGCATTCAATCAAATCGCTCTTGAAATTAACTCGTAGTGTTTCTCAAATGTCATAATCACGAGAACCCTAGTTTCTAAAGCAATCTAAGAAAAGAACATGAATTTGCTAAATTGAAGTATTTTTTACTTAGATTGGGGCTAATTAGTGTGGTACACAACTAATTGGGTCTTTAGGGTTTTTACCCTATTGGATTATGGGATGTTGAATTTTTATATGTTCAAGATCAATGATAGAATTAACCTAGCTAATAAAGATTTTTCAAGAATTTCTCCCTATTGAATCTTTACTATTAAAAAAAAAAAGAAAAAAAGAAAAAAAGAAAGAAAGTTTGTGTTACAATTCTTGTTACAATTGCATTTTGATTTTACTTAGTTTCTTTAAAACCAACCCCCCCCCCCCCTTTCTCCCCCTTATTTCAAAAGTAAAATCTTGCCAATTAATAGAGGTTCCTTGTGGATCAACCTCTTACTTCCGCTATAACTACTTGTTAGAAGTTGAACTAACGACACCGATTTTAGCCCGAACACACGACCACTCCTTCTCAAGGGACAGAGTTATGGCAATCTTCTTTATTATGCAATGTATCCATATGGATGTTGACTGCATCATTATTGTCCAAAGGTGTTCTTTAGGCCAAGAGGTCAGCTCTTCTTCCCTTTCATGGTGACAAGATTATGCACAGGGAAAGGTTTAATGAAAAATAAGCAGGAGGTGCCGGTCAAGGGAATTATCACTAACAACATCCTCTGACAATTGTTGAGGAATTCATCACTTCAACTTGATGCAATTAAGACTGTAAATCCCAAAAAACGACCCTCTCAATCGCAAACCTCTTCCTCACCTTAACCCCCGTAGCAAAAAAGGAGAAGATCGATGAAGAATGATTTGAGATTAGAGTGTCAATCATTGAATAAAAAATAGTAAAAGAACAACTTGGCGCCTCCTCTTCAATAAAAGAGGCAGGTCACAAACCAAGTTCACCGCTTAAAGAAAGGACACCTTCTCTGCAACCTAAGGATTTGAGTGATCAAGAATCTATCTCCCCTACATGATAAAGGGAGAAGGATGTCCCTGTCTATACCTGTTGACCTAAATAGAACACCCTTCACTCCTTTAGAAGAATTAAGAGAAAAGATTCTATCTTCACCTCCCAAAAAAGAAATATCTCAACTGCTTCCTCCCTCCGAAATCAAAAATGAGATAACTCTAAATACTGAGGAATCAACTCAATGCGAGCACCCCTCCCTGCACATGTTCACTACAATTGGACGTAGAGTACAAGAGACTCCTACCACACAGTTCGTTGACATCGATATGACTGACCTCGAGATATTTTGGAGATAGAAAAGTCTTCACTTGATCAGTCAATCAATCGATCAACTGGCCAGACAACAAGAAAGCATCCTTAGCCAGCAAAATGAGATGTGGAAGTCTTGGCTGCATCAAGAGCAGAAGCTTGAAGCCCAGGCCTCTCTAGGGGAAACTAGTACAAGGTTGAGCAGCCTTCCTCAAGAGCCTGGTAAAGAAAAAGATGAGGGATTGGAGGAGCTCCTCAAGCACTTAGATGATGGGGTTTTGCTTCCGATAATGGACTCGTTGGACAACCTTTCAAGCCAGCAAGATGAGCTTCAATGCCAACACGATGACTTGAAAGAAATTTTTCAGCACCAAGTTCATCAGCAAGAGCAACTTCTTCGCCATCAAGCTGAGCTCTATGATTTCATGCAGAGGAAGACTCGACGCCAAGACGACCAGTTCCACGCGTGATGAATTATATTCATGATGCTTTTGTTCAACGCATGTCAGCTCCCATTATTCCACCAACACTTCATCAACCCCTTCGCTTTTCCAATTATGAGAATCCTCCCGCTGCACCCAATGATCACAACAATGTGGGAAGAACCTAAATTTGATGGTGTTGTTATTTTTTGTCAATTTCATTCAAAGTTTTGTAAACATTTCATCGCATTGTATGAATTTTATGGTTTGAATGAATTATCTATGTTATCCATTTTCTCATAATTGTCCCTGCGTTTGTTTCTAATGTGTATTTACGACCTTAATATTTCTCCTTATTTTGTTGTGTTTGCGCACGACCTCAATGATGATACTTATGCTCTCCAACATTTAGATTTGTTAAAATAAGTGTTTGGGACTCAGTTTTAGGAACTTTGTCTTAGGAAACATTTCTTAAACTTAGTATGCGTGGAAGTTTTACCTCAGACCTCTTTTGCAAGAATTTTCTAAGGATATCTCATAACTTGATTTCAACAACGAGGACCTTGTTGCCTTCAAAATTTAGGGGTAGGAGAGGTTTGAGCTAATGCATTAAAACTTATAAATTTCTTTTTTTATTTCTATAAAAAAAAATTATATATATATCATGGGAATAACAACTCCACTGTCAGTGCAAACTTGCCTATTAAGAATTGGTTGAGATTGGCACCAGCTCGTAATTAGATGTTCGCATGACACCCATGGAGATAGGCTAACAAAGGTGGGTAACCATGATCAATGCAAACTCCAATGCTTATTCAAAATGAAAAGAAAATGTAACTAAGGTAGGAGTAAAGTTAAGAAGGGCATTTGCTCGTAGTTGGATGTTCGCATGACACCCGTGCAGACAAGCCAAAACAAAATGAGAGGTCCAGATCAATGCATAAGTCAATAAAAATTGTAAAATAAAAAGGTAATAAAGAGAGATTTCATATTTTTGAAACATGAGCATATTTCTGATAGTAGAATAAGAAATTCTGGAAATGAGTAAGAAAATTTTGAGGAATAAGCTTGTTGCATATAAGGTTAAGAAATATTTCTGTAGAGAGATGAATAAAACTTTGAGGAGAACTACTGGTCAGATAAATCTTAAGCAAGGAAGCATGTTGAGAGGTCTAGTTATTGCGCCGAATTGAGTATGAGATTTATGTTAAGACTAAAATTTGGAGGTCTGATAACTTATAGTAATACAAGTTATTGTATCTCTTTCTTTAGAATAATTAGGAAATTTAGAGGAAAATGTGTAGAGTTGATATGAAATTCATAGCAAATAATCTTACTCTGCGTTCATATGCTTCCAAAACTCATAATCTTGAAAATTATGAATTTGATCATTTTTTAATGCGGGATTTGAAGAAAAATGGCCAAGGGAGCAAAAGCTGCAACTTGAACACATAGAAGAGATCAGCTCAACCCCTAACTTTGCAACAAAAAAAACTATGTGATGAGATGAAACATGAAGAGATAAAATGACAAACGCATAGGCGGTGAACGCCACATCAAGATGCAAGTTGGTAACTGATTTGAGACATCCGCAATGGAGCCAATGAATCTGTGACGCGAATAGTTTGGCGTAGCAAAACATGAAATTAAATGCAAGGTTCTGGTAGAGAGAGGTAAAGAACCTTTTTTTATGCTATAAATAGCACATTGAAGACTTGTCTAAGTGTCAAACTTCTTACCAAGAAATTTGTCGAAGTTCTGTCCATTCTTCATCTGAAACCCGCCATTACCACCACTCTTTCAAGCTTTTCTTTGGAGAATTTTGAGTGATAGCTTAGTTTTCTTCTCTGGAAAATAAGAAGAGAGGCTACCATCACCATACAACCACATTGAAGCATCACCATTAAAGCCAAAGGGAACAAGAAATTGTGACCAGCTGCTTGACATTTTTATTTCTTGCTTTTCATTACATTTTTTTCAACTCCCTCATTTGTATTAAGTTGTAGAGATTGAAAGACTCTTTAATATTAATATGACCACAACGTCTTTCATATTCTATCCATCCATATTTCTTTTCGTAAACATGTGCCGCTAAATTCTTAATGGGTTGAGAAAGACAAGCTAACCTTTTTACTAAGTTGTGCATAAATAGACATTCATCTAGTTTAATGCATACATAGTGAGTAGCTAAGAACAAATTGAAAGATTAGTCTAGGTAGAAAACAATCAATTGCTTGAGAAAGAATGTGGTAATGGAATTTGTTAAACAAGGATAGAAGTGGCTTTGAGATAAAATTAACTTGTTGCAATTAAAACTCATCACATGCATCCTAGAAAAAATACATTGTGGCTTAAAACACTGAGGTATGAAGTTCATTACTTTATGTGGTGTCAAATCAAATCTAAATTTTTTTATCAAAATGAATCTCTTCCTCCATTGAGGGGAGGGAAGCCTTTATTGATAGGTAAACAGAGTATAGGTTATGCTTACATAACAGAATTACAAACAAAACTAACAAATTTAAAACAATAATCAATTCATAACAAACAACTATTAAACTAACAAACTATCCTTTAAAGTTAAAGCTTCTAATTACACCATATTCCACCCCCTAAAATTAGACTCGTCTCGAGGATGACAATTAGGACGCCAACTGGAAGTCATCAGGAGGAAAATAAGGCTTGAGATAAAAGACATTGAATATTGGATTAATATGTAGGTCACAGGGCAACTCAATGTGATAAATTGGTTTGGTCATCGGTCTGTGAATGAGAAGTAGGGCTTAAGTGCAATCTTCCATTCATCCTCGACCTTATTAGAATCCGGTGGTATTCATTCTTTAAGTCCACTTTTGAGAATTAAGGCTCCTCGAAGTTGGTCAAGCAAATTTCTTATTCAAGGTATTGAAAAGTAGTATTTCACTGTGATTTGATTGATAGCGCTACTATTCATTCACATCCTCCAACTACCATCCTTTTTTGGTATAAGTAGGGTGGCACTACACATGGGCTCAAGCTTGGTTGAATATGTCTGTTTTTTTTAGTAACTCCTCCATGTGTTGGTGAAGGATTTCATACTTCTTAAGACTCATCTTATAATGAGGTAAATATGGTAGTGTAGTTCCTGAAATTAAATCGATATGATGTTGGATGTCTCGCAATAGATGTAGTCCCTCCGGTTCCTCTTTAAGTTGAGGGAATTCCTCAAACAATCTTTGCACTTTTGGAGGAGCTTCATTCTTGAGTTTGTTGGTCTTTTCAACAACAAGAAGTCCTAGAATATTAACCTCTCTTTCCTTCATCAAAATATAGTCACTGATTGTAGTAAACAAGTGGTTGCTGTCTTTTTTTCTTTGAATTTACTCCTTCCTCATTCTTCTTGTGCAATGGGAGTAACACCACTTTCTTGCCCATCCAATGGAATTCGTATGTATTCTCTCTCCCCTTGTGCAAGGTTTAAGTGTCATATTGCCATGGTTGTCCCAGCATTATGTGACATACATACATTTCTAGCACATCATATACTATTTGGTCTTTATAACTATAGTCAATTGACCAAAAAAATGGTGCAAATTTCACTTACTTGTGTCTCGCCACTTTCTTCACCTAACCGATCTTGTAAGGGCATGGATGAACTTCTACCTTGAGGTTCAAGGCTGGCACTAGCTTCTTGAAGGCGAAGTGCTCACTATTTCCACTTTTTATAGTCACATTGCACACCTTCCTATTAATTGTACATCTTGTCTTGAAAAGACAATGTCGTTGAGGGTTGAGGTTTCCTTTAGGAGCAATTAGCACCCTTTGGAGAACACAATATACCCTATCACCATCATCTGGTTCAATGAATCCAACTTCTTCTTCAATTTCATCACTATTTTCAGTTTAGATTTCTTCTTCATCTTCCATGTAAGCTACTATCTTCCTTTGAGGGCACTCATTGGACAAATGTCCAGCTTGGCCACATCGAAATCATTTGTCCAATGAAGGTCGGTTGTAAGGATTTTAGGACTTCTTTTTGTTTGCTGCTTTAGTGCTTTTCTCCATGGTTCCTTCAGGGTTTTCTTTATCTTTTTCTTTTGCTAAGGGTGCGGATGTTGGTTGGTTTATGATTTTATTTGAGGAATTCGTTCTCCAACTTGTGATGCATCCCATAAACTCTTTCATGAAGCTTTCTTGGAGCGAACTTCAATGAGTTCCTCCATAGTTTTAACAAAATAAATCACATCAGCTAATAAATAGAATTGTTGAAGCTTTACTTTCTCTTTGATGTCCATTTTCAACCCTCCAATGAACTGTGCAATTAGGTGTTGCTCGTTCTCGGCCAAATTAGTTCTTGCTCCTAAGCGATGAAACTCTTCTATAAAATCTGATATTGTTCGTAGGCCTTGTCTGAAACTTTGATATTGGTTATATAATGTTTGCTCACAATTGGGAGGAAGGAACCTTTCTTTCATCAGTCTTTTCATTTTTTTTCCCTCGTTCGGATAGGCCTCTTACCTTGTCTTTGCCAATTGACTTTCAATTGATTCCACCAAGCAAAAACTCTCCCTTTCAACTTGAATACTACTAGTCGTACTTTTTTGTGATCTGGTACGCCCATGTAATCAAAATCTTGGTGTTCTTGATCCAATCAAGAAACATTTCGATACTTGTCATTATTAAAAAAAAAAAAAAAAAAGTAAGTCAATCTTTATTTTGTAATCATGTAGATCACCTCTAGATTCATATCTTCCTTCTCTTCCTCTTCATAGAGCATAAAACTCTTCTCCTTGGTCACGCTCACTAGAAGAATCCCAATCTTGGAATTTTTGCTACCTTTTTGCCTATTCAAACGTCTTCTTGGATTTTCTTGGAGCTGCCTATTCAATCTTTGAGGCTCTTCTTGATGAATTCTTGCTGAAATTGAATATTTCTTGGTTGTCTAACACCACATCTACCCCTTCTCCCCCACACTTGATTGAACGTCGGGGTATCTTCCTCGCATTGGATTAGTGCTGTCAAAGCATCCAACTTTCTCATGACCGTGGCTACCGTTTCTTGAAGATTATTCAATGATCTGTAAATTCCCTCTAAGAAATCTTCAACGAATAGCAAGCCTACCGTTTTCGTTCTTGGAGAGAGGGTGGAGGTTTCTTCCACCTCTTGGTCTTGCACTTGAACGTCTCCTTCTATCGGGTGAGTAACCCTTAACCCCACCATCATCCTAGATTCTTGAACACTCTAATACCACTTTTGGTGTCAAACCAAATCTGCATCTTTTATCAAAATGAATCTCTTCCTCCATTGAGGGATGGAATCATTTATTTATTTATAAAAAAAAAATATAGAGTATAGGTTCTATTTACATAACAGAACTACTAACAAAACCAACTTATTTTTAAAAAAAAAAACAAAAAAAAAAACAATCAATTCATAACAAACAATTATTAAACTAACTAACTATCCTTCAAAGATAAAGCTTCTAATTACACCATTGTGAGTTTATAGCGTGAACGCATGATTTGTGTACTGCTTAGGAAAATGTTAGTGAACCTTTCTCAAATCCTGTCTTGTTATTGATATTCTCTCCATTTTCAACACATGTTGTTTCATCTTATGAGCGTACTTGTTGATGGTGTTGACATTCAACATTCGAAATTAATCATAATCTTAAGCATTCTAACTACATTAGTTTTAAGATACAAACATGCATGTTCATAGTTTTCCAGAATTTAGGGTTAGAAAAGAACAACCTTTGAATAATCCCTTAATAGCTCCAATCCACTACAAATTTCTTCTTGGAATCTTGGTATAGACTATTATAAGGACTTCTCTACTATATTCTTGGCCTTAGATCGGGTGGTGGAACCCAAATTGAGAGAAAATTTGATGGATTTTTTAATTTGGAGAGAAAAACACAAAATTTCAAAACTGAAACAATTCCTTCAAGTTCAGAATTTTGCATGAAAATTTTAGTCAAACTAATACTCCTATTTTATACCAAAAAAAAAAAATTACATGCAAATGGAGTTGACCAAAAAATGACACCCAATTTTGCATTATCAAGTTGGATTAGGCGGATTTGATAGTGGAATTTTCCCAAAAAATTCCACTATCAAAACTAAATGTTTATTTATCTAAAATTAAATTAATTTAAATCAAAATCAAATTAATTTAAATACTAAATTTGAATTTCACAATTTCAAATTTTATGAAATTAGTTTTAAATAAACAAATAATCAATTAATTAAAAATTTTAATTAATTTAATTTAATATCAGATATTAAATTAATAAAATACCTTATCCAAATATGAATCCATACTCATATATGTATATAATATTTAAATAAAATTTAAAAATTTTAACTCTCCAATTTTACTTAATTCGATAATTGAACATTTATTATATCAAATATAATAATTCAAACCCTAATATGACTTTGAACATTTCAAATTCTCTCAACACACTATTATAAGGTTTAATCTATTTACGAGCTAGTAAAGGGACCTAATGGACCTACAAATCATGAGCTCCAATGATCTGAGATTGACTGACTAAACTCGTCTATTCCAAATTAACCAATATATTCATTAGCTACCGAGACACTCCACTAAAACCCAGTAGTTGCGCTCTCCACATTGTAGATATATTTATGTCCACTTGATTTAAACATGATCAGTAAGTCAATCATTCACAAATTGTTTGTATTGACAGTCGGGTCAAAATTACCATTTTTTCCCTATAATACACCTTGCTCCTTAGTCTCTACTGATCCATTAATGAATAATTGGTTTATGGTTCTACCGATAAACCATGTCCCTCTCAGTCATAGAGAAGGTGGGACCCCTTGTTTAAGACTAAGAGTCAGTACTTAAGGGAACAATCTATCTACTACCGATAAACCCAACACTTGTCATCACACATTCATCATCATTCATTGCATCACCATCATCCACGCCACCATATTTGTAAGTGGATTGATCCTTGTGATTGTGAAGCTTTTGTTAATATTGATCTTGATGTGGTCTCTACTACATCTTGAGAAGGGATTCTCACATTAGGGGGAGCCTAAGTTTTCCAAGTGAATTGGTTTTCATTTGAAGGTGGAAAGATAAAAGTTTTTTGTGAGAGGGAGTCTCACATATATGGGAAGTTAGATTATTTGTGTGTCGTTGTAATTTTCGTTTATTTACAAATAAGTACAACATTGTAATTGCTTTACTTTATATTAGTGAAACTATTTCTCCTACGCACACTGCTCCAGATGTAGCATCGAATTTGGTTACAAAACCTTGTGTTCTATCTTTCAATATTTGTATATGTGCTTTATTAATTGTCTTTGAGATCGTTGTAACATTATGAGTAATGTGTTGCATTGTTTGTCAAATAATCCTTCTTTCAATGATAAAAATATTGTCCGGTAGAACTTTAGTTATTTTTTTCATGGATTAATTAAACATTAAATTATAGAAGTTCGACTAACAAAATACTTCAAAGTAAGTGTTAATATAAATACCTAACCAAAAAACCAAGTATGGAAAATTCCGCCTCAAACTTAATAACAAAATACCCCACCTACATATAAAGAATTTAATGACTAAAATTACAAATATTAGTTTCATCCAATATATAAAAATTAGATATATATGCCAAACTTGAACACAAAACATAGGCTCTCCACTCCACTTGTTATCCAAAAGATAATAATAATAATAATAAATTTAAACTTTTTATATTTTACTTTTTTAAAAAGATCCAGTTGAATGATTAATTGTACCTTTTTGGGTATTCAAATAATATTTATAGGCGTAGTCAAAACTTTTTAAAGCCTATTATCATTATATCCCAAAACAAGATAGCAATTGGCACTTTACATTAACATAACATTATTTTCTCTATTTCATATTTTTTTTAAAATAATATAAACATCTCCGACTAGTTTAGAAATAACTTTTTCTAAACTTCCTGACAACCTAACTTTAATTTAAATAAATAAATCGATTATCATCATAAAAGTCCATAGTTTAATCTCTATAAAAAAAATAATAAAAAAAAAAAGTAAAATAAAATATCCTTTAAAAATAGAAAATCTATTTCCCATTATTACTAGAGTAAAAATTACAAAAGAGATATATTACGAGAACAAAATTTATATATTTTTTAAAAGTTTATTACTAAGAATTTTTTTAATATAAATAGCTGTATGGATCTTTCATTTCGAACAAATTTTGTCCTTTTTCAAAGTTGAATTTAAAAAATCATCATTATAAATAAGTTAACCAATAAAATTAGTTAAAAGAAAAAAATATATGGTAGGTGTTTTTAAATGTATCATGATTTGAATTCGGTGAATCGATAGTTTTTTCATTTATTAATTATTTCCTTAATCTAAATTGGTTCATGCTATAAGGAATTCGTTGGACCTTATTGGTCATGATCATTTAGTTGTATACTTTCGTGACTAGTTGGTATTCGTGTTTTGTGTGAATTCGGGTTATGAGCTTGATTCTTTTTTTCCTCTTATTATTTCCTTTTGTCTTGATTTTTGGTTGGGAGAACCTCCTTTAAAAAATAATAATAATAATAATAATTACCAGTTTTGAAGTGTTTTACGTTTTTCAACTTTTATAAATTTTGGATTAAAATACTATTTTTCATTTTTTATATTTTGAATCTTATTTCATTTTAGTTTTATAGTTTTAAATGTCCAAATAATCCGAATCAATTATTTACTCATTTATATGCCCATATCACAATAAAATTTTAATGTGGATACTTAACATTACATCTTTGAAAGACAAACAAAAAAAATAAATTGGTACAAAACAATAAGAGCCGTTTGTTGTTTTTTTTTTTTTTTTTTAAAGTAAATAATCAGAATTATTGATATACAGAATTTTAGATGGCTAACATCTTTAAATGACCAAATTTATAGTTTATAAATAATTTTGCATATAGCTTTGAATGTTTTGATAATTGTGTTTATTTTGTAAGATTTCTACTTAAAAATATATTGAACTTATAGATCTTCCAAAAATATCATTAAAACTATTTATTAATTTATAATTAATTTAATATAATTTGAACTTATATAACATAGTTATTTTTATCAATTTGAATTTCTTTTTAAATTAACAATTTATGTTATTTTTCTCAATAAAATAATACATCATAGTTTAACATTTTTTTATAAAATAAATGTTAATTTAAATTTGAAGTTGGATATCTTGCAAACAAAAAAAATAACAAGAACTACGATATAATCAAAACGATGATACATGTGGTTGACAATATACACTTGGCGGATCTAAAGATTTTGTTGATGTGGGGCTTTATATAATTTAGTAAAAATAAATATAATAGAGTAAAGCTTAAACTTGGATCTAAAGAGGGTTGATAAATAGATTAACCACTAGCATAACCAATGATTTTGATACTATGCTAGTTTTATACATATATATAATGTTTCAAAAGTGCATCCAACACTCTCGAGATGTCTAAGAGCATCATAAGATGTCCGAGAATCTCGAGATCTCAAGACATCTTATAGGACCAATTGGTTAATAAATTAGAGGGACAATAAATAAATAAATAAATAAAATTATTTTGATACTTAAAAAAGAAAAAATGAAGGGCCCAGAGTGGCTGCTTCCCTCCAACCCAACAACTGGTGACTATGATGTGAGACCAAACCTAATAACCAGAAACCCACTTGTTCTTTATGAGCATAAACAAGGATGGGCCTAACACTTTTTTTAATATATATATATTTATTTATTATTTTTCCTCTCTCTAATAAATCTCATCCCTTAACCAAATCATACTTGAATTGAATACTACTCTTTATCTCAATTTGTCAAGTTTCATTATCAAATATTGAGACTTGAGAGACAGATATGACTCTCTTTTTACTTTAATTTCACAATTTAAACAAACTTTGGTACTACCACCCATCATTCTAACCCAATCCCTACCTTATTTCAAACTTTATATGTTTTCTATAAATTTACTTTTAATGGGTTTTTTTTTTCACTGTTCTTAGAGAATACAAGTGGCCCATTTATATAAAACCAAAAATAATGTGTAGAAAATTACAGCATATAAAATTAAAAAAGATACAACAATATATCATAAATATTTGATTGAGATCTAATATGGGTTTCTAGTCCCTTTACTTTATTTTCTTTTCTTTTTTACCAGTAATTTATTTTAATTAATTCACATTGCAAATCTAGATATTTTTTTTTATTTTTATTTTTTGAAGCAACAGAAACTCAAAAAATGATTAAAAATTTGCATATTCTTGAAGTTAAGGTCCCCGAGATCTTTAGGACTGTAGAGTTTTGACCAGCTGAGCCAATGGATTTTCTTTTTTGAATTTAAGGAGCTCCACCAGAATTTAGCCATAGCTTTAGCAATGCCTTCAATGGTTGATTTAGGTAGCCTGAAGCAACTCATAGAATAAACAGGGATAGCTTGAATTACTACTTTGAAGTTATTTCTGATTAGAAAGGCCACAATCAAAAATTGCATCTTTGAAGTTATTCATAAATTTGTCGAAATATTGTTACGCATATTGACCAAAAATTAATAATTATAATAATTTAGATAATAGTCTTTTTTATTAAAAAGAAAAGGAAAAGGAAAAACAGAACCGTTGCACATTTTATATGGTTAAATTCTAACAAAATTTCTACATCGAAATATTGTCTTTTTCAAATATACATTATTTAGTCAAAGATATTTTTGCATAAAAAATACTCCTTCCACCATATATTTCATAAATGTCTTTAAATTTGAAAATTTTCAATAAATCTATAATTTTAGATAAATTTATCATTTTTCTACTTTTTATAACTGTATTTTAGGTAATTAATGAGAGAATATACATTTTACAAAGCACTCTTAATGTTAAAAAGAGAAATGCACTTAGTATATAGTATTAATTAGTTGAGATTTTCTTCAATTGGAGAGAGAAAGTACAATTAATATAATTTTATTTTTCATTTATTGCATTTCATATATCAAGCAACTCGTTTTACTAGAGATTCATGTTGTTTTAAAATATACCTTTAAACATTGTATTAGATTTTTACTATTCTAATTAATATATTAAATATATTAGTAGATACATTTGATATGTCTTTAATACAACTGGTTTCACAACAACATGTTGGTTTTTCTAGTGGATCCATAGTTATTTTTAAATATACCTTATACTATTGTATTAGATGTTTGCAAATATTCTAACCAATATATGAAATATAAATATACTCAAATACATGATTGTACCGTTTGATATACTAGTACAATATATAAATTACGAGTATATATTGTTTAACCAAACTCATTTACCAATTATACCATAGTATATATAAAGCAAATTTTGACTCAATGTTCAATATAAACCATAACGTATATCATAAATTTCGTTTATGTCACACATACATACATACATACATATATATGCGTGTGCGCGCGTGCGCTTATCTTCATCTTTGTCTCTTCTTCGTGAAGCCTTAGATCTATCGTTGCTCCGCCTTACCTATTGTCGTTGATGGAATCCTAGCCATTGTCCAAAACCCCTATGCCAATCAAATCCACCACACCAGTCATCGCCCGACATCCACCTCCCATCGCCAACCGCTGCAACTCACACCATCAGAAAGAAGAAAAAGATAGGGAGGAGGAAGAAAGGATTCAATTAGAAGAAGGAGAATAATATGGATTCCAACATTTTTTTTTCTTTTTAGAAAAGGAACATCGATAGGCACATAGCCCTAGGCTATGTATGAGGGAGAGATACACAAAATCCTTGTTTTTTTTTTTTTTAATAAAAATAATGGACGAGACCTTTATGATAAATAGATACCAATATTTGTGAAAATTTATAATTTATTGAACTAGTTCTAAAATGAATAGAAGGTTGTAACAATGGTATAGTACCAGCCAAAGACTATTTATGTAGAAAGTCCTTAGTAAAAAGGGGTTTCTACACATATAGCTTTAATTATAACCCGATATTACACTTATATTTTGGACTTTCTATTTTTTTTCATAAATATCATAATGAGCTTCATATTTTCAAGAAAGTAAGTGACATTTTACTATTTAACCCTCTAAGCATTAAAAATAAATAAAAAAATGCAAAAGAGGAAAAAAAATTTCATATCTCACCTACACGCCATTAATGATTTATTTTTAATAATTTTATTTTTCTCTCTCATCTTTTCATATCCAACCCACACTTCATCTTCTCCAATTTCTTGCTCAAAACTCTCTTTCTCATCTTTTCGTCGTTGCCTCCCTCCTCCGTCGACCTTGCCATCGTCGATGATGTGCCTGCCAAGATCTAGTCATTGCCTCCCTCCGTTTGGGCCACTAATCAACTATCGTCACCTTATTCCTCAGATCTAATGTGTGGAGTGAATCTTCCGATGGGGGACGAGTAGATCTAATACATCTTTCGGTGTGTAGCGAGTAGATCTAGCGTAGGGTGTTTTTTCCGACGTCGGGCTAGGAGATCCAATGTAGGGTATTTTTTCGGCATAAACAAGCAGATCCAGCGTAGGGTTATTTTTACGACGTAGGGCGAGTAGATCCAATGCGGGATGAACTGTATGCGTGGGGTTCTGAATGACGACAGTCAACGGTGATATAAGGTGGTTTTCTTTTATATATACTATGACTGTCATATGGGAGAGGTTTTTGATATATACTGTCGTATGATGATTTTTCATTTTCAATATATATAATGGTTTATATATATATATATATATATAGGCGATTTTTCGATATTTACTGTGATATATAGGGTGGCTTATATATATACACTATGATTTTATATATTCGTTTCCAATCTTACTAGTATATTTCATATATTATTTATAATATTTACAAATATCTAAATCAAATGTTCTGACATATATTTAAAAATAACTATAAATCTAAACTATGGTATATATATATATATCATTTTACTAGTATACTTAATAATACGTTGGAATATTTAAAAATGTATTATCATTTTACTAGTACACTTCATATATCGGTTTGAATATTTGCAAACATCTAAAATAATGTTCCAAGGTATAGAGACATGCATATAAAAGCAACGAAATATCGATACCTAATTAGAAGTGCATATATATCATAATACTTGGGATATATACATCAAATAAATAATGAAATATATTGACATACATATCAAAACACATTTGAGTTCTAAGGTATATTTAAAAATAACCGTGAATATTTGAGTATATATCAAATATATTTACCAGAATATTTCTTATATTTTTTAGGATGTTTCCAAATAAATAGTGGAATATATTACATGAACAAATGAACAAACAATGGAATATTTCACGTAATATAAAAAATCAACATGAAAAATGAAATGGTGACTTGTGTCAAGAATTGAATCAATCTCTAAATTATATACCGTGGTATATTTCAAATATTTATTGGAATATTTTCAAATACCTAACAAAATGTTATGAAGTATATTTTAAATAACCATAAATCCGGAAAGAAAACAATATGTTAAAGCAAGGAAAATGGAAAATAAAATTTCATTAAATACATTTTATCTTTCCAATTAAAATAAATTAAGAAAATTATCTCGAATTTTCTCTCTCTATTTGAAAATGTTAAAAAATCATATTAAATGCATTTTTTTCATCCATAATAAATGCACTCCCTCCATCATCAAGAAAGCTTGTAGATAGAGAAATATATATAAATGTCAGAAATAATAAAAAATAAAAAATGGTAATTTTTTCTAAAAAACAATACTAAAAGCCATTCTTGAAAAAAAAATCAAATTTAAAAGACATTTTTTAAAAATATGATGATGTTTTACGTAAAAATGCCTAGTAAAAATTATTTGGGCCAGGCCCACCAAAAGCAATCTCAGTAAATGCACTGGGCTGAGTTAAGTATAACTGAGCAGCCTGCTTTAATCGCAGTGGGCCGAGGCAGCCCATCCACCTCTCTGTGCATTTCACTTGAAAATCAACAAAACTTCAAACTCGCAAATTGCAAAGACAATAAGTAGGCAATTCTGTAATATTCACAGGAAAAAAAAATATCAATATTTTGAAAATTAAAGTTTATAATGTCTGGGCTTTTTCATTTTTCAGTTTCTTTATATTTTTTTGAAGCAGCTAAAGTTTCATAATACTAATGGATAAAGTAAGCTACCCTTTTAATAATTTCTTAGAAATTAGTTAGTCAACAATTTATTATTGATCGATCAATTCTTTATAAAATAAATAAACGGTTTGTTATTTGTCAAAAAAAAAAAAAGTGTCAAAACACTAAAAAGAAATAATAGTAATAATTTTTTATCAACATTGAAATAAAACAAATAGCTGTGTTCATGTTGAACACTAATTTTATGTTGATCAGTCAATTAATGTTTTAGCAAATAATCAAACACATATGTTTCAGAATTATATTATATTAATTTAGAAAAGCGCACATAACCCTGCACACAAACTGTTTTCTTTGATGAATGAAATGTATATTAAAAAAGAAAAAGGAAATTAATTTTCTTTCCAGGAAATGTATAATTAAATATTAGGAATTATTTTAACGAATAATAAAATAAAACAAAAGATTAAAATTGGGTAATTATGATTTGTATTTGTGAGTAGGGGAATATTTTGGAAAGCTAATTGCACGTTGCATTCCACGTGCAACTCAAACGACACGTCAGGTAATGTCGTTTGTATGTGAAGAAGGAAGGATGTTGAATGATTAAATAAAACCACATAGTTAATTAAATTCCAAATATTGCTTTTTACTAATTTATTAATTATGAGCCTAATTCATACGTACCCCACCTAAGTGTGAAAATCACTTTATATTCTCTGCAAAAATATTAATTCCCTCGAACCCATTTTTTAAAAGTTTTTTTTTTTATAAATATTATAAATAACAAAACTACTTGAAATATTTTTACACATATATATTAAGTTTTGAATTTTGTTTCAATTTAATCTTTAAATTTCAAAATATTAAATATTTACAATTGAGATTTGAGTTTCTTTTGTCAATTTAATCTATAAATTTTACGATTTACACTTTTAACATCAATTTTCATTAAACATTCATTTTATATTTTTACATTAATTCTATTAATTGATTTAAAAGAATTATAATTAATCATGTTCTACTATTTATTACTATTAGAATCGAATTTAAAATTTTAGTTTAGGATTATTTTAAATTAATTAATAGACATTTATGTTAATAATAAAAAGTTAGTATTGAATAGAAAAAAAAAATCAAAGTTAAATTTAGTAACCAAATGGAACAAAATCCAAAATTCAGTAAAAATAAATAAATAAAAAAATGTATTTTCCTTTTTCTTAATTCGATTAAACTCTTGAAAATAAATTTTTAAAAAATGATATAATATATGAGGTGGGGGAGCGGAATCCGATGAGACACGTCTTCCAAAGGAAAACTTGTAGGCAAACACGACTATGGTTGGGTAATATTTTATTGTTTGTTTAATTATTATTTTTAGTAATTCAATGAATCTCTTTCATTTAAAAATATATTTCAAAATCTTAAATGATAGTTCTATCTTCTATGACGAGACTCACCGCTTGCTCAGTACAATCGAAACAATCGTTTTGAGAAATATCACATGACCCATCACGTGACGCAACCAAGCTAATAAACGTTGTTTGCTACTACTTGTATTTCAACATTACACACGCAGATATCAAAAATTGATTGATTATTTTATTTTCTCGTCCTATAATTCTTCATTTAAAAAAATTCAGAAAATTTCTCTCTCTCTCTCTTTTTTTTTTTTTTTTAGTTTTTAATCTAATTTCTATTTAGTCTATAGATTTCAAAATGTTACCTTTTTAATTCTTAAATTTTGAGTTTAGTTTCAATTTAATTTCTAAATTTCAAAATACTACAATTTTACTCTTGACATTTGAGTGTTGTTTCAATTTGATCCTTTATGTTTTAATGTTTACACTTTTAAACTTTATTTTTCAATAAATACTCACTTTCCGTCTTTAGTGTTAATTTAGGTTAATAAATTAAAAATCGTTAAATAAATTATAATTAATTAAGTTTTACTATTTTTATCATTTTTAAAATTTCACTTTAGGATTATCTTTAAATGGGTAATAGAAATTAACGTTGGCGATTGAAAATGAGTATTGACGAAAAATTGAGGTTCAAAATGTAAAATCTTAAAATCAAATGACTAAATTGAAACAAAAGTCAAATCTTAATAGTAAAATTGTAACTTTCTAAAATTTAATGACTAAATTTAAATAAAATTCAAAACTTGAGAACTAAATATGTAATCATTTTAAAATTTATGGACGAAATAGATATTAGAGTCCTAATTTATGGACCAAAAAAGTGTTATATAGTACCCATTTTTCTACTCATGCATATTGGAGGTTGACGTTAAATACAGTAACTTCAGCAATAAAATATTGGAGTTATTTTAAGTTGGTCTTTTATTTATGTTTGATCACAGCTCATACATGTCACCCTTTAACTTCAAATTAATTATTTTTAATTAATTAATTAATATTTTGATTATAATAAATCTGCTTTTATTTATTGATAATTTGAGTGTTTTAAAGTATTTATTGCATAGAGTTCGGAACAACGAATCCAACACAATTTAAATCGCCCAAATCGAAACTCAAACGAAAAAGATATAGGGGAAACAAGCTTAACAAAAAACTCCCGAACGGATGACGTGACATTTTTTTTTAATCAAAATGAACCAATTAAAATGTCCCACTTAGAGCATACGAAGAATGACATATGGTGGACTCTTGATTTTTGGATTGATTTAAAATGAAAATGAATATATATATTATATTATGTTTATGTCTTAACGGCTAGTTGGATTTAAATCTCTACCATTCAATTTTTTTTTCAAAATCCAATAATCCAAATAAAATGTGGTTTCCAACCTATTTAAACTCGTATTCTTCTCTAAATCACAATAACAATTACATTTTTTTACAATCCTTAAAATCACAATTGCTATTCTCTCCAAGTTTTTAATTTTTCTTTTCATCTTATTCGTAAGAGATTTATTATATTGAGTGGATTAATTTATTGAATGCTTCAATTTGTAAATCTACTATTTTAGAGAGTGTTTCTCATCTTGTTCTTCATTTATAAATCTATTATAAAGGGTTGCTCTTGAACCCATGTGAAGAGTATTGTAAAAAAAACGTTGTAGCAATCCGACTTTAAGCCGTGGAAAAAGTCAAGTTCGTAGTGACATATCCAAAAGAAGCTTGGGAAGTGGATGTAAGGCATGTTATACCGAACCACTATAAAAATTTACGGTGTTAATTTATCTATCCCTCTCCTACTTTAATTTTATAATTAATGTGTCATCAAGTTTATTACATTAAATTAATTACAATTTTGTTCTTTAAGTTAATTGCTCGTATTTGTATATTTTGATTGGTAGTTCTTAAATTAATTTCTACATTCTCATCAATCAAATTGTGTGCTTTAAACTAGTATTATTATCTTATCGATTATTTTGAATTAAATTTATTTGCATGAATTTATGGTTTAAATTACTTGTTAATAAAAACTTTGTTAATTTATTTAATATGGTCCACATTAGTTAAAAAATTTAATTAGTTTTAAATAAATTCTATTAACTCCTTATAGGGTTGTCATATCGATCATACATATACAACTTTGTATCTCAAATAATTTTTTAAGTACATCATTTTGCTTATTGTGTTGATAAGTAAAATTGACTATCACTACTAAATACTGTATTTATGTAGAAATATTAAAACAACTTATATCATTCGAGAGTACAAGTAATCATTTATGACAAATGAGCATAGTTCAATTGATATATTAATAATCAATAAGTCTATGATTTGAATATTTTAATCTTTATTGCACAAAAAAAAAATAATAAATACAAACATTTATGAAAGGTTGTGGTTACTGAAAAAGGAGCTTGAGTATTTATGCTTTCTGATCTCTTGAAGTAAACTAGATGCCTAAACCTATAAATGACAATTTCAATTCTTTTTTAATTAATTATTATTTATAGATAAGTTGTTTTCTATTTTTAAACAAAATCAATAGTAGTATATTAAATATGGACTATAAATCCTGTTATTTACCGGCATGCAGGATAATTATATATGATTTTCATTAATGATCTGTTTAATGCATTTTCATGTTTACTTCATTATTATTAAACATGCCTTGTTTTTAAGATATTAACTTATTAATATTTGTATTAAAAAAACTTATTAATATTTTACAACTGGAGTAAGTATATATGAATATATAACAGTTATATATTTTAATTATTTTACTTTTAATTTTGTATTGTTTAGTTAATAAAAAAGTGTGTTTATAAATACCAAGGTGCTTTTATCTCGAGTTGTTTTTTAATCTAATAATTATTTTTCTGAGGAATATATATTACGGAAAAATTATTATAAATAGAAAAATTTTAAAAATATTTGTACTTTTATTTTTAATTTTTTTTTTAATATTTAAAAAGTTCCATGAATTTTTTGAGTTTTTTAATAATTGACTATTAAAGTGGAAAGAGGATGAAGAAATGTTAGGCTCCCTTTGGGATTAAATCGTGCAGAGTGATTTGAGGGAATTTCAATCTCATTATTCTTTGATAAGTCAAATTATTAAATAATCTAAGAGAATCATTTTTTTTAATTCTAACTAATATGTGGAAGTTGATAATAGTAAATTTTCAATTCAACTTTTTTTTAAAATTTACTAATTTCTTAACCATTTAAATAAATATATTATAATAATATTCTTCCATATTAATATATTTGTTCACATATATTTTCAAATTTTAATTGATTTTCCCACCACTAGTAAATTTTACATATGTTATTCCATACTTTTTTCATTTTTGATAAAACAAAACTAACAATAGTTATTTAAAAGCTGTAGCAACTCCAAACGAAGCCTTACTTTTATTAGAATAAAGGAGATCACAACATATTACTTATATCAAATTAGGGTTAAAAAGAGTATATTAGTTGCTAAATTAAAATTCTTTAGTTCAATTATCACCAATAAAAGGATGCGACGTAACTAGTTGAAATATAGTTAAGTACGAGAAAGTAATAAGAAGTTATAGATCGACTTAAATTTGATTATCAAAGTTTAATCAATCACACATCTATATCTAATTCATCCAATTTGATATAAATAGTTTAAAAGAAATACTTAACGATGATCGAGTAAATCCAAAACTAATATGATCGGATAAATTAAACTCGAGAATGTTATAAGACAAGAAAAAGTGTATAAAATTCGTTGGAGGAAATAACAATATTTTTCAAACTAACCCAAGTAATCGTTTACACCCCAATGGAAAGTGCAATGAATTGCATTAATTGTGGGTTGGACCATACTATAAAACTGTAAATATTATAGGTGACGACGGTGTGTACTTAGCCTATCTTATATATACACAAACATGCACTTGGTTAACTCAAACCCAAGGGACAGAGGAGTGAATTGTCTAAATAAATAAATATATAAATATATTATCATTTGAATTATATATTTTGAGATCATAAATAGACCTTTATGTTTTGTATTTTTTTAAGACATTTATATTAAGTGGAAATATTAGTTGTTTTATGTATTATCTATTTTATCTTTTTTAATCTAAAATTTGATTTATCGAGATAATTATTGTATAAATAAACCACAACTAACTATGTTAGTGTCCACAAAATAGAATGGCTTTACTCAAAACATATATAAGTAAATATGCCGAATTTATGTCTAAATAATGTATAATCCCAATTATTATATAATGACACGTGGCCCAAATGGTGGTGGGAAGATAGTTGAGTCCAATTAGAAGGTAAAAGGTGACAAAACCAAGGAACCAAACTTAATTAGGTTATTTAATTAGTTAATATTCCTATTAGTATTTAGTAAGAAGTTATTTAAATAAATAAATAAATAAATAGAAATAATTTTCTGGGTTAAGATTGGACAGTACATAATTTTGGGCAACCCTAGGTAGTGATTTGAAAAGCATAAATGGCAGTACAAGTTATTATTTATGGGCATTTGTCAGTCACTCAATTTTTCAGATCAAACAACTACAATCAACAGAGAGGGGAAAAGAAAAAACCCTAATTTTCAAACCATTTCCAAATACACATTCAATTTTATATTCAATCATCAAAATTACTCATCAATTTTTAGAGGCCAATAATCACATCATTTTCTTTTCAATCTAGATTTGCTTTATGTGTTCATATGATAAATTTAATTTTCATAATCTTGAAAACTGACAAATTAAAACTTTTTAAATATAGAAACATAAACTAAACTCAAACTATATATATATATTTTCACTATATCTATACCATAAGTACTCAGGGGAATGGATGGGTCAAGCAAGCTTGATTTCTAATTTTTTTTTTTTTTTTTTAGACAGATGAATTAATGGTACTGTTGATTTGGAAAAAAAAAAAAACATTATAGATTGTATTATCTTGGGTTCAGAACAATAACATTAAAAAAATAGAAATAACACATTAAGTGCGATTTAAAATGATTATTTTTATAAAATACTGACTAATATATCTTTAATGTGTCACGGGAAATTGGGAATGAAGAAAATATTGAAAATAAATTTAGACAACTAAAAGTAAAATGGAAGAATATTGTTGATCGATGTTGATGTTTTTAGTTGATTTTTATTATTAATTTTTTAGGCTAAGCTTGATTGATTTCTATTTTCTTAAATTTATCTACCATTACTATGAAGTATCCCACTTTTAAATATTTTTTTAGATATATTTGGGAGTGATTATATTTGTCAAAAGTGATTTTGATAACATTATTTCAATGTTTGGTTCAAATACTTTTAAAAGGGTTTTTCCATCATAAGAAGTGGTTCTCAATTATTTGAAGTGGGTTTGTTATTGATTTGTAGAATAAATGTTTTAAGTTAAACTATTTAATTATAATTACTTTTATAAAAATATTATAAATCATGTTACTACAATTCGCTCCATATTTGTATAAGTGATTTAATTTAATTAAGAGTATATTTAAATTATTGGCGTTTGTTTTTAAAAGTAATTTTAAAATCATCAAATTATTTTAAAAGAAAAAAAAAACTACTTTTGAGATTGACAAAATTAGAGGGTGGTAGAAAAACATTATATGAAAGCAAATAACAATTTAAGAGAACAAAATAGAGAGGTAGAGGAAATTTTCAAAGATGATTTATTAATAAGTGATCCGTTTAAAATGAGTTTTATAAAACCCATTTTAATGTTTAATTGTACACTTTTAAAAGTAATTACGATCATAACTAAAAGTAATTTTCAATGAGTTAAGGACATGTTTCATGACTTTTAAAATAAGTATCTAGAGCTAAATTTAGTTATTATTAGTTTGATAATAATATTTAGTTTCATACTTGTACACAAGTGTTTTAAATTTAATTAACAATACTTTTAAATAATTAATTTGATTTCAAAGGTATTTTTGAAATTGTCCAATTACTAAAAAAATACATTTGATATATATATATATATATATAGAGAGAGAGAGAGAGAGAGAAATAAAAGTTAGAGAAAAAATAGAGAGCTGGGGAAATTTTCAAATAAAAAAAAAGTTAGAGGTAGTGAAAAAATTTAATAGAGATGGTGAAAATTGAAAGATAAAGATATAAAGTTACAAAGATATAAAAAATTTGGAGAGAATGACAACAATTTACAGAGAATAACTTTAAAAAGAAACAAAAAAATCAAGAGTGAGTAAAAAAAAAGAGAGAGAAATATATATGGAGAGTTAAAAACCCTGGAGAGAGGAAATGTGAGAAAATAATTTTTTTTTAATAAAAAATTCCATAAGATTAGGAAGGTGGTAAAAATTAGAGAGAAATAAAAATAAAAAAGGACATTCAATTTAAAAGGAAAAAAAATATAATTTTTCTAAAAAAAACTTAAATAAAATGAAATGAAATAGGTGAGAAAATTTTAATATGAAATAGTAGCATATATATATATATATATATATATAACACCACTTTCAATCACCTCTAACAAAAATCACTTATAGGAATTATTGCCTAAATATCATAATTTTAAAAGAAAAAGTGATTTTTGTCATTCTAAAATCACTTCTAAACCAATATTTTGTTTGTTGATATTAAACATGATAAATATAGACTCAATTTATTTCCTCTTCCATATGATTTACTTTTGTTGGAAGTGTAAATAAAGGTTGTTGTTGCTTAAACAATAAAATTAGTTTAAAAGTGAAGAAACCAAAGCTAAATCATGAGGGCAAATATACGAGGAAGATTGTTGTCCATAACAAATTCATTTTTTAAAATCATTCAACTCACAAACTATTTTTGCAAGTCAATAGAAATAATTAATTGTAATCATACTCTAAACTTAGGATGTGGTTGAATTAACTTTTTAAATGTTTAATTTTGAAAATATATTATTTTGACTAAAAATTTAAGTGTTTGACAATGACTAAGAATAGTTCTTGAAATATATTTAAAATATATTTTAAACTATTTTGAAATAAAAATAATTTTTTTCCCTAGTAAATCCGAACGTCCTTAATTTAGTCGAAATTTTACCTCTTGGAATTTTTTAAAGTGAATATTCAATCCTCTCTTCTATATTTGTTATAATTAAGGAAAAAAAAAACCACAAAACGTTGAAAACCACCGTAGATATCTCAGTTTTAGAAAATATCTATAAATACGTTTGGAAAAATAATAAATACAAATATTACAAGCATTACACTCTTTTGAAAATAAATTTAAATTTCTTAGTATTTATATCATGTTCCCATCAGTAAATTTTTCTTAAGGTTAAAGTTTGAAATTTGATTCTAGTAGTTATAGATGGTCAGAATTTCGATCATAGTTCACATGGTTTAATAAAACACTCATAAAATCATTTTTTTCTTTTTCAAAAACTAGGATTTAATAGAAATTTATCAAACCAATAAAGATTATTTACGAGAGTTTTATCAAATCATCCTAACAAAATTCTAATTAAACTATATAAACTAAATTTTAACCATCTCTAAATCATAAAAATCAAATTTTATAATAAAAACATTTTTCAAACATGTATAAAGTGAAAATTTTGATTCCTATTATGTCAAGCTCGTAGATATGTGCAAATATATTTAAAATTGTGATAGGAAAAGGTCGGGAGGGACATATTTAAGTTGTGTGAAAAAATAATTTCTTTTATTTTTTCTTTAAATTTTTAATTTTTTTTTATTGTCTAATTAGAGTTTTTTTAGAATAAATGGAGGGATAAAATTTGAACCACAAACCTCTTAATACTCAATTAATGTCAGTTGAGCTAAACTAGAGAGAAAAGGGTAATTAAGTGAAGGAGGATTCCCCGATTTGAAAAGTTGTTAGAAATAACCACATTGTAGAACTAGCACGCTTTTAAAAACTTGTAAGAATAGTTTTTCTCGGTCAATTTCGGGTGAGATCGGCCACCGATATTTAGTAAAAAATCAACATTTTCTAACTTATTGATTGTTTTGGGCATTATCGATACATATGACCCGATACATCTTACCAAATGTTATGCCAAATCTTCTATTTTCAAAATTTTTCCATTTTTCTTTCACAATTGTATAAATTCCCAAAATTTCAAATGGATTTTTCAGTTATCAAAATAGATTTTTCAAATTGATTTAACATTTTAAAATTTTGGAAAAGATCAATTTTTGCAGAAATTAAATAGGTTCTAGGATATATATGGAAACTAGGTGTTAGTCTTGCCCATCTTGCCCGATATTCAAGAGAAAACTCAAATATATCAAATTTCAAGATTAATTATGACTAAGATTTTCACGAGAAAGCATAAATATATAAAATCTTGCTTATTTTGTTGGGATTAGCATTAAGATCCACATAAATTTTCCAAATTATACAAAATCTCTCTAAATCTTATATCAACTCTTATTTTTTTTTTTTTTTCCAAATTTTTCCAGTAATATTTCCCAAATCTTATATAAATTTTTGCAAATCTTGCTTACAATCTATATTTACACGAATTTCTATCTAAATACTTTACCAATTATCTTTTCAAATTTCTTCAAATGGTATAATATTTGGTAGTATGATTTTTTAATTTTAGAAAGATTATATAACATTTCGATTTTTTTTATTCAAAAATCTTGGTGTATGATCCGATGACAATATGTAGCGAAATAAGATTCAAAACTATCGATAAATTAAAAAAAATAAAATAAAAGGATGTTAATTTTGTAAGATAAAAACTAAAAAAAATTGGTAATTGATCAGAATTTCACGTCCCATTTACACAGAATCCTCCCTTACCTATTTTTCTCTCTCCAATTTCCTACTCTCGAAACTCTCTCTGGGTCTCTCTCTCCATCGAGTAACGACAACATTTCTGGAAAGTGGAAAAGAAATTAAAAATAATAATAAAAAATAGGCTCCTGCTGCCTCCTTACTATTTGACGGACCTCCATTTTTATTTTTTATTTTTATTTTTAAAAAAAAAAAAGAAAAAGAAAAGAAAAAAAGAGGAAAAAAAATTGGGGTTTTAGGGTTTTTATATTTTAGTTTAGTTGCAAAAAGGGGAGGGAGAAGGGGAGTCCCATATTCCCATTCCCATTCCCATGGCTGTCATCACCACCTCTTAAATACTGCTGCACTTCATGCCATTGCCCCATTCTCCTCACCAACTCAACCTCTGATTTCTCACCATGAGAGAATCATCAACAACCACGAGAATCGATGACGATGATGATATTGATATTGCTATTGGTATTGATATCCAGATTGACAATGAAAATAGGATGCCCATGATGAAGAAGAAGAAGAAAGGGATGAGGAAGATGAAACCTGCATGGCTTCAAGCTTTAATGTCTAATTCTAATTTCTTCACTCCTTGTGACCTCCATCACTCTCGCCGGAAGAACGAGATGAACGTCTTCTGCTTACACTGTTGCCTCAGCATTTGCCCTCACTGCCTTCCTTCTCACCGCTCTCATCCCCTTCTTCAGGTCTTCCTTCCTCCCTTCATAATTTGGATTTTCTTTACAAATAATTCTCCTCTCTCACTCTGATTAATTAATTACTTCATTTTTATTATTTGGGTTTTTTTTTTCCTTTTAAAAAACATATGTATTATAGGGTCACAGCCACAGGTAGAGGCACAGGTGGGGGGTTAATGATGTGTTTCTTCATTCCCACTTTTTGGATTTGGTTCCATTCCCATTTATGGAACCAACTCCTTTTTTTTTCCTTCTTTTTTTTTTTTCAATTAATTTTCTTCCTGCAAAACCCCCTTCTCACCTGTTGCTTTCAAGGAAAGTGAAACTTTGACCCAACTTTCCTTTTTTCAGATTTCACCCATTTTCCCATATCTCTTCATTACTATTCTACTGTTTATTTTTTTCTTTCCTACGACAGTTCAATTTCTATTTTCTTTTTCCACCTAATTTACCCATTTGGAGTTAGTGTATAGCTGCTGCTAATTAGCTTCACCTTCCTGATTACACAATATACGCAAGTGAATTAAGTATAAATGTCATTAATGAAATATTGACTTGGGTTTTGTCTATAAATTTCCAAGCGCAAGTGAGGGAAGTGTGTTGTAATATTGATATAATTAAATCATCTGTGGTTACTCATCTATGTAAATTGTTAGGTGGGTTGCAATTAATTTTGTTATATGTGATTGAATTTGACAGATTCGACGATATGTTTATCACGATGTGGTTCGGCTTGGCGACCTTGAGAAGCTCATTGACTGTTCTTATATTCAGGTTGAATTTAGATTTTTGAAATTGGTGTAACCGATGTTTTTTTTTTTTTCTTTCCTTGTGAAATAATGTTAAAAATGAAGATGGAATTTGAAGTGCAACATCTTGTTTGTGTTTGTCTGTTGTGTTGGTCAGCCTTACACTATAAATGGTGCCAAAGTGATATTCTTGAATCACAGGCCACAGTCCAGGCCTTGCAAAGCCCCTTCCAATGTTTGTTTAACTTGTGACAGAATTCTTCAAGAGCCTTTCCACTTCTGTTCCCTCTCATGCAAGGTAATGCTTCTTTTAATTTTATGTATATGCTTCTTTCAACAAATCAAACCTGTTATATTATCGCTTAGTTGATCAAATTTGCAATGATCAAAGAAACTAAGCTTCGATGTAGGAGTGAGAGATTTGAACCATGACCAAGTCATTTAAACTCGGTTTTGGTAGTGGGGATTTTGTTTATGGCTGTGATTAATGTGAAACTTTGATCGTATTACATAATGCAGGTTGATCATATGGTGTTGGAAGGGGCAGATCTTTCCAGTATTCTGTTCAGGTTTGACGAATCAGATTTCGCATTTTCACAATTCGAAGGATTACGGATGGATGGCTCGGAAGTCACCGACGATGATGCCCAAATCACTCCAAATTTCGACTCGTTACAATGCCAAGGCTTGTCGTACTCGATTTCAAATGAAGCCACGAGCAATTCGGTAGTCTCACGGGAACCCGAGATCGTGAAGAAGAAGAAGAAGAGCAATGGTTTCCTTCCTGGAATTGTTCTATCCCTTGGTAGCCGGAGAAAGGGTGCTCCTCAAAGGGCACCACTGTCTTAGAATGAACCATATGGAAAATAAAGTAAAATAAATAAAGTAATTTAGGACTTAATTAAGAATATTATTAGATTAAATTTATATATATAAAAAAAAAAAGAAAAAAAAAAGAAAGAAAAAGGAAAAAAAGAGAAAGGTGTTTGTTGATTGTTGTTGTGGAGGTTAGTTTTCATTTCAAAGTGAGGAAGAGAGTGGCTGCCTGTTTGTAATATCCAAATCCAATGTGATTTTAAGGTTTAAATTGATTTAGTGTATCAAGTCAAGTGTTGTTTAGAACAAAAATCTTGAAACTGAGACCAATTCCATTGCCAAAGGAGATGTTTGGGGAAAACTTTGTTCTCAACATCACCAATTTTGTGCTTCATCATGTAATGGAATTTGGACCTATATATATATATATATATATATATATATTAATATATGTCTATGTATAATGTTATAAGCCTTCAAATTTATTTGTAATCTCCATGCCTTTCAAATTCATTTTAGCTGATTTTCTGTTAATATTAATTAATTCTAATAAATAAAACAGTTGTGACTCAATTCAACCATTTTGTCTAATCTAAGCATAGTGAATTTGTCTTTAGTTTTCTGCTAGATTTCAAAATTGTGAATTAAGATTTATTTACAATTAATAGTTGACATCATATTATACGCCATTTACATAAGATTTCATAAAATATTGAAAGTAAAAAAAAAAAAAATGCAAGTTCATTCATGATTAGAGAAAGAAACATCAGAGGATATCTTACTCAAAAAACTTTCAGCATTGAATACATTAAGATTCAAGTAAACTTTAGAAACTAAAACTATATTTTAACCTGGAATGAAATATAAAAATAGGGTTGGAAAAAAAAAAAAAAAAAAAGAAGAGGGTTTCAGTTTGAATTATGGTAATAATAAAAAGAAAAGAAAGTAGTGGGTAGTCTTTATCTTTATATTGCTTTAGTGAAATTAAAAATAAAATGAATTGGGATTGATTTGTTCGAGTGTTTGGACTTAGTTTTGTGTGTGTCTTGGAACTTGAAGACTATGGATGAGATGTTAGGGTTTTGAGGAGCAAACAAAAACCAAGTTATGGACATGGCATGGTGCGCTGGGTGAGGATTATTAAATTTCACTTTTTTTTTTTTCAATTAAAATACTTCTTTTTCTTTTTTTCTTTCTTTTTGGCAATTATATTTGTAGTTGGCTTTTAATTATTTATTCTTTTTTTTCCCCCTTTTCAAATTTGCTATTTTAAGGAATGGGTTTTGACTTGCCCTTTTGTCAGTTCCTTTTAACTTCTGTCTCATTCTCAAGTTGGGAAAACCCCACTTCATTAGCTTTAAATTAAAACTAATAAATAAATAGATTTTCTTTTACCAACTAAAAGTTTAAAACCCTAATATTAAAAAGAAAATTGAAGTCATGAATTTTCTTGAGAGAGAGAGAGAGAGAGAGAGAGAGAGGGGGGGGGTAATATGTGTCAGCCTTAACATGTGCTTCATGTTCTCTCTCCAACTGCACCAACTCCTGTAACTTGGGTTATTATGTTACCATACTGCCACCCGTACCCAATCTTTTTTTTCTATTTTTGATATATCTGTTTAATTATATCTCGCATTATTCAATTGGTTAAAGCATATATTTTAAATTAAGAGGTTGAAAGATGGAATAATACTACCCATAAATAATTAAATCCAGTTACAAAAATACATGTTTAGAAATTAGTAATAACTCAATAGTAGGATTATTTGTTATAATAATTGGAGATTAGAAGAGAAGGAAATCTTTGTCGTTAGTTGGAAAATAATATTTAATAATGGACGGCATAAGATGAAGAGTTTTGAAAATGAATGGAAAGGAGAGAGGAGATTAGGACACGTGGAAACATAAATGGTACGAATATCACGTGACATGGGCATGTCGCCTTAATTCCGGCATCCATTTGAAACTGCCCTGTCATTTATTTTAACAGCTTTCGTGGGGTTCTTCCACGTGGCACCTACGCCCCAATCCTATTTCAACATCAACACTTATTATATAACACCAACAACATTCGAATTTATTGTAGTAGCTACCAATATTAAATGCGTTATCTGTAGTAACTCTATTCCTAACAAAATTTATTAAAACATAGGGAGATTCCAACACGTGATGAATTTATTTTGCCTTCAATTTCGGTATATAAGGACTTTTAAATTTTAGAATATAATTCTCTCATCAATTAAATCGTACTCAATTTGACAATCAATACCTATATATTCTTATAAACATAGCTAAATATCAAGTAATCTATGTTTTTCTTTCACATTTGTCGAATAAAAAGGGAAGACCGTACACCCCTAACATTGCAGTAGATTTCAATTATGCACCAATGATTATCTCAAAATTACCCCCCAAGGATTTTCCATTAACATATTCAATGAAAATTTAAATGAAACCTAGCATTAAAATTTTGTAAGGCATCCAAAACAAACTCGAAGACATGCATGGCATTAACATTAAATTGACAAGAAAACTAAAGTGTATAAACTGATTTTATAAATAGTAATGCAAATAATATCAATATCTTTTGAATTGAAATTAATGATAACACTTCTAATCTTCCGTGTAAATCATTACAATTTTTTTTCTTACTCTACGTGAGTGTTCAAGCCAACCAACGTGCACCTCGACTAATCTAATGAGACAAAATCCACCTGACCCTACAATATTTAAGTGTCAAGAAAACTCATGATAATAGCAACACTACGTGGCTTCTAGTTTTTAAATGTCAACTACTACATCAATTCTCATATGTTATTCAATCAAAAAATTCTAAAAGTTCTCAAATGAAACTCTTCAAAACTAAATTAAGGGCATAATTGAAATCTACCCGAAGTTTAGATATATTTTGCAAACCTATTTCTGATAAAAATTAAATTGTTTATTAATAGAATTGTGATCTCAAGGATAAAACCATTTCCACTCTTTTCCAAAGAATTGTAAATTTGAATTTTCATTCCATATGGAAAAAGAAGAAAAAGACAAAGCTTATTCCAATGCTGTTTGCCTTCTTCCTTTGCCCATCAGTTATAAAGAGAGATTCTGAGCATGTCAAAGTTGAATGATTTTCTAATGGTGGAAGCTGATTTTTGTGAAAATTAATGGCTTCGAAGTTCGAATCAATTTTGGCATCAGACTTATTTTCTACAACTTCGATCCAGACTCCATCTGCCATATAAGATTTCAAATTTATAGACCATCTGATACACTTGAATTATAACATGTTCGAGAGTGATCTTTAAATAGCTAAAATCGTTTCTACTGTATGCAAATTCACTTTGGTTCACACTTCTAATCACTCAAAATCAATTCAATATTTAATTTTACACTTTCAAAAGCATTTTTAAGTGATTTTGAAAATAACAAAAGTGATATAAACTATTTTAGAATTACTCCCAAACATGTCATTAATCATTTGGGAGAAATACGAACTTACAAAAATCACACCAACAAATCAAAACTACTCACATCTGATATTATATCTTTTAAAAAAACGATGTCCTTGTCTCCTTGATTTCGCACAATAAAGACATTCAATCAAAAGTCTTCTTATATGTTCATCTCTACTTAGATTGATAGTTTTCCGTATAAATCTAAGTAGAAACTAGAGGAAATTGGATTATACGATAATCCAGAAATAGCATCGACCCTAAGTTTGGTGAATAAAGATGCTTATTTTTTCAGGAACATAAACAGTTAGGGAAACAGAGCAACTATTTAATTTTGATGCAGAAGCCAAATTTAATATCCGTATCATCTCTTCTACTATTCAACCTGAAAGGGCAGACCCCTCTTTTTCTTAGCTTTGCTTGCCAATACATATTATGAATCAACACAATAACAACTGAAAGAGGAGAGAGAGAGAAATTGAACAAGGGAAAAACAAAGGGGACCCATGATTCAAAACGACTCTGAAATTGAGCACAAGCATTGTACAATGCAGGATCAGACCTTTTCAGAAAGGATAATTAATCCTCTCCCTCCTTTCCCATGAGAGAAATTCATATAATCACACAATGGCCATGTCCCAAAGCCCCAAACTACATATTATATCATAAATCCCAAAGCTTAAACACCTAAATTTTAATCCAAAATCTTAATCTAATTCAGCAGTTTTAATTTAGCTCGACTTTCAAAATCTAGATTTGTTTTGCAATGAAAATTTTAACATCATGCGAATGGGGATGTACAATGCGTTGATATTATTAAAAAGAAAAGTAGTACAAGGGAAATTAAAAGGGCAGAGGAAAAGAAAGTGGGGACAGTGGGGAAAAAAAGGGGAGAACTGAAATGAGAGGATGGTGAGTGGGTGGAAGAATAATGGGTGGCATTTCCAAGTTCCAACACAATAATAATAAGAAGAAGAATAAAAAATAATAGATTAATAGCATGCAATAAAAATGCAACTTTTCATGCATTATATAATTTTAAATGTACGTGGAATGACCCTACCTGATATGACCAACCATGCATTGACTCTAACCTTTTCCCATTCAAACTCCTTCATCATTCACCACTTTGCAGCCACCAATTTCCTGTTTCCATACTGTTTGATTTGATTTCATTGCAATCCTTCTTTTCTTTCCTTCTTTTTCACTATACCAAATTAGTTAGTATCCTACCCTACCCCAATCAGAGTTTAATTTGATTGAAGATCACTGTGCATTTTCTTCATCATCAAAGTATCAAAGGAAGTAAATCTAGGGTTTATTGATCTTTCTTGTGAACGTCAGAAGCTTATTTTTATATCTAATAACTACATAATTGTCTCAAAGAAAAAAATTAAGGAGGCCTCAACCAATGGTATGTCATAATGTTTGTGAAAGGGATTTGGTGATTAGGTCATTGACTAATATATGAAGAAAATGGCAATACTTCATGGTAATCATGAAGAAAAGAATGCAATTGTGGTTCAATGTTTGTGCAAAGAAATGTTTACTATTACCTATCTGAACTTGCTAATGCCAAGTCGTATAACTAATAGAGTCAGGATTCTGTGAAGGTCTTGGAAGATGAGAGCTCATACGAAGGAATCACAATGAAGGATGAACTCTTAGAAACAACCCAAAGACCTATGAAGACAAAAACTTAGGACTTATTTGTGCAATGCAACTGTTTTCAAATTAAATATGTAGAGAGTAGAGGCTTTCCTTTCAAAGAATTGTCTACCCCAGAAAATGCTATCCTATCCAACTTAAGGTATCAATCGTTTTATTATAAATTATAGTGATGAGCATTCGGTTTAAATGTTCACAAATTCTCCCCAAGGATTCTCTGAGACGACAGATTGGTTTAGAAAAAAAGCAATAAAGGGATTTTGAGTGGACAAAAAGTTGAGATCTAAACATATGAGAAGTTTTGATGTCACTCTTTAGTCTATATGGTAGAACAAAAGCCTAATGCCTAGTTCAGTAGCAAGGAATTTGAGGAACGACCATATAATCTCATGTTACGGAGATCTCTCCTCTTAAAAAACGGAGAAGAGACAAACCATAGGTGATTATGGGTTCGAGAGTATACCGGTCATAGAATTTTTTAGCTGAAAAAAATATTTTAAATCCTCATATTCCAACCTTCAAATTTATAATAATTTAGACTCAAAACTTTAGTACATAACTCTTTTTATAAAATCTGTAAGTCTTGACCAACTTACACACGTCTCAATTAACATCAAGAGATAATCTTTCTAACCCTACAACATTTCATAGGATATTAAATCCTAGGTAGATGTCCTCCATGGTTTGAATCTATTTCCTCTAAGTTCTTATTAAATTCATGGCCCTTTTTGACCACTAGGCCAACTCATGATTATTATTACATCATAATGTAATTCTTGTATTTCAAACTTGTAACAATCTAGTTTCTATCATGAGAAATCTCATCAAAATTAAGTCTCTGATTGTATGAGGTAACAACTAAGTATTTCCAATCTATGAACATGTTTAGTTCCTCCATGTGAGTATTAATTGATAAATACAGAAAACTCTATGATAATCTTAACAATATCAATGTTCCAAAATTTAAATTACAATCTTAACCTAATTCTGTGTCTTGTGGCTCAGGCTCTAAAGTTTCAATAAAGAACATAAAAAATTAGGTTAAGAGGAAAGAAGGGGAGATTTGGTAAGGGAGATGATTGGTCCCCCAATCCCATCACAATTCAGGAAATGGGTCAGGCCTTTTTTAAGTTGAAGCAGAGCAGAGCAGAGCAGAGAGCAGCTGGCTGCCATTGCCATTTTTCTGATTTAGATCTCATCTACTCTTTCTTTTGGTAGTTTTGGGGCTACACGCTCCTTCTAACCTACGGTTACTCGACTACTCTCTACATCTTCTTTCTCTCTCTTTTCTTTTCTTTTCATTTAATTGACATTTGATTAAATTACTTTTTCAATTTTCTGTTTTGAAATAAATTCTTGAATGGAAAAGCACAGTATTTCATTTTCCGTCCTCCACTTGCTCTTCATTTACAAATAATTCATATTTTAGTACGAGTGAGATGAAAATCTTGTCTAATTTTAAGTGTATTTTGGAACTTATTACATTTTAAGAATTCTTTTCATATTTCTATAAAATATATTTTCACATAGATAATTAGTTTTTTTTTTTTTTTTAAAAAAAAAAAAAAGTGTATGCATGGATCAATAACCTTTTTTTATTTAAAATATGGTACCACTTTGCATTTATTGTATTTTTTCCCATAAAAAAGACAAAAATTTCATATGAAAAATTTGTACTTCATATTAATTTTTAATTCCACATGCAAAGATTTTTTTTCTAATAAAATAATATAAATTCTTAAAAAAGAAAAAAAAAATAAGCATACATTCCATCTCTCTATACTTTAAGGTTTGTGTAATTTCATTCCTATACTTGGAAGATTGTTAAAAAAAAAAAAACCTCAATTCATCCCTAATTCAATTCATTGATCTCAACAATTCCCCTTAATCATAAAAATTATACACAAATTAGAATTAAATTATACATTTCATTCTGATATTCACACATTTGTTTTATTTCTTTATTGTACTTGTTAAAGCTTAAACTTTCTTACTATTAGTTAGTAGTAGCATAAGTATAATGATGAATTGACCAGGCGTTAATGTAGTTAATTATCTGAACACTCGTTAATAGTAAGATTATCTAAATTAACAAATAAGAAGTTCAGAATAAAGAAAAGAGAGAGAGAACCGCAATAATGGAAGGACTAAGGGAGGAATATAACCACAGTATTGAATTATAAGGATGGAAAGTAGAGGAGATTAAGATAAGTCATGGTTGTCACAGTCGGAGTGATGGCTGTAGGCATTATGGGTGATAGAAATGGAGCCCAGATATCAGATATTTCAGAGGCCATCGTTGTCCCAATCCTTTGACTCATTTATACTGATGCAACCCTTCCTTTGACCATATAAAATAACCCCCCCCCTCTCTCTCTCTCTCCATCTCTTGCTTTTAGGTTCAATACCTATACCCTTCCTTTTCTCTCATTCATTTTTATCCGTTTTGGTTAGAGAATGTCTTGTCAACACCACCCTTGCTTCACTTCTGCTTAATCCTACCTCATCCCCTTACAGTACTCACTACCATTCAACAACTCCTGCCTCTCTCCACCTTTACATCTTTCCTTATTTCAAATCTAATCTCGTATGAATGCTAAAGAAGCATTTGTGTAGTGTAGAGTTTTAAATGCATATGAAATCTAATCTCATATTAACTCATGCCTGCCTCTACACTAAACAGTCCTTAAAGCAAAAGAGGCATGTGTTGAGTAAATATACGAATAAAATTTAAGAGGGCTAGAAATTGAATTGTGAAATCCAATATCTCTATATTTAGAGTACATAGTGTTAGGAGATTCAAACCTTTGAAGAGGGTATGTCTTAACTAGTCAAGCTAAAGCGATACCTAAATACAAACCCTTCCTAATTGACTGTGATTGTAATCTATATTCTATAGCTAATTATTTGATTATTTAAGGAATGTGTCAGTTGATTTATATGTAGGCCTGGGATTGGGAATTTTGTATCCTAGGAGGTCTTCATCCTATTTACTAGTTGGAGGAAGTGTTGTAAAATGATTTTCTTTCTTTTATTTCTTTGAGTTGATGTTTATCATAATAATATCGTTTTGATCAGTAGATTATCTTGCTCTGGTTCAAGTCTGATTGTTTTGTGTGTTGTTAAAAGCGTCTTTTATTTCTTTGAGTCGATATTTATCATAATATCATTCTGATCAGTAATTTATCTTGCTCTAGTTCAAGTTTGGCTATTTTATGTGTCGTTAAAAGTTTTATAAATTTTCTACGTAGAATGTTTTAACCTGCAGGCTTCGTTAGTTGGATAGAAATATCAAAATTGGCTCAACCATTCAGGAAAAGTACCTTCCCTCAGCTTCTATTTGTTCGGCTGCCAAGAAAATTCTCCTCTGTGAGAGATGCTAATTGAGGCTGTTTCCAATTCCCATATAAAAGGGAGACAACCAACGTCAAATGCGCTTCTTGATTTGGTTCCACAAAACAAACATCAATAGAAGAACTGGGTTCCTGTCTAGATTATATATAAAGGATACATTTCCTATTTGCATTCTTTTGTTCTGTTACATACAATGAATTCTAAATTCTGAATTCCCATTGATAATGACTATCCACCCCCCAGCTCCCAACATAAATGCATAACTTACTTCAAAGCACACAAGAAGTTTGAATTCTTATTCCTTTGTCATATTTTAGACCAAATGAAGTCTCCCTTGCAAATCTAGGCAAAAGTGGTCTAATGTTAAATCGGTTTTTTGATAGTATAAGTTCAACGGGTATGAAAATAAGCTAAGGTTTAGTAAAACATGAGGTAAGGGAAATAACTGATTGTATAGATTAAAAAATTAAAGCACATCTCCACTTGAATTCTTGATGATTATTTTCATGGTTCTAACTGGATTATATACTCTAGACTTCCTATCACTCAGTTCGAAAAAAATTGTAGAAATTATTCAAATGATGTACAGATTAAAATTTCAATCCGTAGAGCAGGTAAAGAGTAAATAACATTACATGGCTTTGACTGAAATTGTTGCACTTTTTATGTTCATCTTAAGACAACATTCAACCTGCTCTGAACCTGTTCTCTCACGTTCCTCTGCATTTGCAACCACAAAATATATGAAGCCTGTATCCAAACTTCTTTTTTAAACAAATTAATATACAATATGGATACAACTTAAAGTTGATAAATACCTGCAAATCATTGATTTCTTCATCTGTGAGTGACCGTTCCATAGATCGGTAAGCAATCCTGTAACAGTGACTTGTCATCCCTTTCTTCTCGTTGGTAAAACTGTCTATCAGTTGCACCTGCCAGCATTCATTTGTGAAGAATGAGATTATTTCACTAAACGAGGGGCAACTGTCAGATAACTGAACAGACCAGATTATCTTAAGCATGTACTTCAAAAAGAAAAATTTTCTCATGCTCCTACCATAAGCATTTACTTCACGAAAATTATTTAAGGAACTCTTGCCCTGAAAACAGTTAATAATATACCTCTTCAACAAGGTCCCCGGCAATTCCTCTCACGACTTCACACAAATTATTCTCGGTGAAAGAATCATTGATCCAAAAACTAATATCCTTGTAGCAAGGTGGAAACTGCAGCAGATACAATTACTAAAGCTTTTTAAAATAATTTAGAGGATATAATTTCTTAGAAGTCATACTGAAACCAGTTAGATGTTACTAAAAGAAATAAAATAAAAAAAATTGCGTTTTCAGGAAATCAAATATTGCTATCCCTCGATGCCTAAAATGTTTGGTAATAGTACCTTAGAAAATGGTTTAAATTTAACACCTAGCTTGCCCTTTGAGAACTGCAAAGAAAAAGCCCAAACGTGATATTGGATAATTTATTTTTGAGAATGCCAAGAGAAAATAGTGGAAAAAACGGAAGAGTACAGTTTGCATGATGTAATTAGCTACCTGCGAGGTAAATCGCTCATCGGCTGACCAAAATAATCGGACATCAGGTATATCAAAAAGAACCATGGCTAGCCTTTCCAATCCAAGACCAAAAGCCCATGCAACATGATTCTCTTTGCCACATTTTTGCAATATTTCTTGCTCCATCACCCCACATCCCAATACTTCCAGCCATTTCTCCTGCATAAGTAGCGCATCAAATAACCCTCAGATACAGGATTAATTTTTATTATATTTTTGTTTGAAAAAGAAAGAGAGAACAAAGAATAAATTTCATTCAAGAAGGAACCAACAGCAAATGCAACATAAATAAGTTGTCAAGGAAATCTCATCTCATAATTCAAGCACTAACTATTCATTATTTTATATGATTCATGGATGGAAATAATAGCTGAGAAATGGTTGTGGCCAATCCCAAATAGAGGAACTTTTTGTTGCCCTCTTGCCTTTGTCTGGTTGATTACTAAATCCCCCCCACCCCAACACACACACACAAAAATATTAATAATGGTAATAATATATTTTTTTTTATTTAAAAAGAGAGAGAGAGAGAGAGAGAGCATCTACGTCCCCTCCCTAACACATTCACACTTTGTGGTTCCCTTGTCTAACTTATCAAAAGTTAAAAAGTTGTATGGTTCTTATGATAAACCTAATGCTGTGTAAAACTTGACATAGATAAACTTGAATGCATATTGGTGACAATGAAAGCTATTTATAAAAGAAGCAATGCAGTGCACCATGATCAAAGTATTGAATTCTGAAGAGCAAGTTGACTTCATGATCATCTGACATACCTGAAAGAAAATCTCGAGTTCGAATGATGGGTTTGTAAATGGGAAATATGCATCAACCCAGCGCATTTCCACAGCACCTGGAAGTTTTAAGAGATTAGTTATTGAAAACATAGCTCCATCATGTGTACAACCACTGCAAAATTAAAGAATTTGGTTTTAAAAACCAAAACATAATTACGTAAGTTGGGTTCATTGTTATCTTAAAAATGTAACCACGTTTGGAAGAAGCTTTTTAGGGGCATTTGGACCACCAACTTGAGTTGGGTGGATTTGATTAAAAATAATCAAACTCTTTGTTTGGCCCACATACTTCGCAAATAACTACACTTACTGACTTCAAATAGTGTTTGCACATTTATTGAAGAACTCTATTTTCCTACACTCTATCCATCCAATATAATTACAATAACTCCACCCCCACAATTTTTTTTAAGAAAAGTGTTGATTAAATTTTTTTTTTAAAAAAAAAACATATCAATGTTGAATCTTTATCAAATTAGAAATTTTGATTCAAATTATAATCCACAAATTGGTCAAATTTAAATCAAACAAAAGATTAATGTTGATTCAATTTAATCAAATTTTCATCCCAAATCAAATTCCACAAAATCCATCTTAGAATTCTACTCCAAATCAAAACCAAAATTTGGATAGAACCTAACAATTAGGTTCAATTAAATTTGGACATAGTCCAAACTTTATCCCAAATGTTTTTTTTTTTTTTTAGAAAATGTAAAATCCAAATTCAAGCCATCTAGAGTTGATCTCACATTAAGAAAATTTGTTGCCTTCATACTCAATCCCATATCAAATTTGAGTGGGGTAGAACAAATAATGTAATGAATTTTAAAATCAATTTTGTAAGGATTGAAATATAGCTTTAATTGCATATTAAATCAAAAGTAGCAAAAAAAAAAAAAGTCAGCATATAGACTTCAGAATCCATATTAAACAACTTTACACCCCAAACATGGACTAACTCTTCAAACTAAACAACTCTAGACTTAATAATTCAACTCAGTGCCCAGAAACTTGTTGGGAGATTAGGTGGCAGTTGAAAGAGTCGCTCGAAAGCCCAAAAGCCCCCTTAATGATCATAGGCAAAATAATACTCATTAATACTTATCTGATCATTATATTTGTTACTCCTATAGTTTTTATGATTAACAGCTTATCCTGCAAGTGTTATTGTTTTTTCCCCAAAATCATTTGCATTGGAATTCCAACCGCAAACCTAAGGCAGAAACGGAAGAATCATGGGTGCCTTGATTAATACAAACTTACCAAATAAATGCCTTGCCAAACCTTCCAAGCATTTCTTCAAGTCATCAGCAGCATAAGAAGTTCCATCTGTGCCAGATGCCTCCCAATCATTTAGAGAAAAAACACGGACAGCTTCCATCTGTGGGAAGTGGCAACGAAATTCATTGAATGAAAATTTTGGTAAATTCAGCAAAAGTCATGAATTGATTACTGCATTCATTTAGACTACCTGATGAAATACAGGGTAATGAGTTGAATCAATGGAATCCCGACGGTAAACGTCTCCTGTCACAAGAAACTGAGTATATCCTCTTCTCAACAGCTCCGCTTGATGAGCACTTGTATGACATCTCAGAACAGTTTGCGAGTCAATGTAGTATGTATCATTATAACTTCGGCTTACATGATCTTCTGGAACCAATACATCATCAAAATTCTGCAGCCATAATCATAGGATTCGATAAGAGGCATTGTATGTTTAAAAATAATAACTATTATATATAAATAAATAACACATAAGCTATTGGAATGAAGGAGAAAAAAAACTTAACCAGTTGCCAGGAAAGTTGACAACTACGAAACTAATCCTGCCTTCTTCCAAAAAATATTTAGTACTTTTCTTTTTCAATCCAAATATGTCCGAACACTTTGGTCAATTTGAATTAAGTTTCCATTTGGTCCATAAGATGTTCGGTCCCTAAGGCTTGTATTAGCTTTTGGTCTTAAGTTTGAATTTAGTATCAATTTAATTCCAAGGTTTCATAGGCAACATGTTTGGACCCCAAGGTTTGAATTTGATTTTTAATTTGTCCCTGAGTTGACTTGATGGAATGATGACCAAATAAAAACCAAGTTCAAACTCTAGGAACCAAAAGCATTTTTGGTTACACGTGCAATGCACATTTATAGCTGATACATGATAAGACAACCACTTGGTTCGATGATAGTGGAGTCAGGATATTCAAGGGATATTATTAATATCCTAAATAAGTAGTAATCAAGACCTGAACCTGTAACCCTCTTTACACTATGAGTTTTGGCTTGTCCTTTCCACCGAAGTGCCAAGTTATGATGATTTGTTCTGTGCACTATATTAAGAAAAAGTTTCAACTACAAAAGATAGCTGATGCAATTAACACCTAAATGAAAGTTTTACATGCTTTCATACTGCATAACTATAGGTGTAAAAGGAGGAGAGAAAGAAAACTAAGATATACAGATTCTTCTGGAACTCTTAAAGAATGCAAAGGGTCAAAGGGTGTAGGAATGTTGTCAGTGTCCTAGCAGAGTTATAAAAGAAGAATGTGAGCAAAACTCAGATTTAACTAAATCACCATTTACTAAGAAAACCAACACTTCCAAGCGTAAGAAGGGTGGTTATAAAATTCCATCCCCTATAAGTCAGCAAGTACTTGCAGTTGCAGCTAAACCAGCACCTGCATTTAATTCTGCGTAGGAGCAGATTTCCTTTGTGCCCGCCCCCGCCCCCCCCCCCCCCAAAAAAAAAATAAAAAACATGGCAAAAGATTTGAGGCGTGGATAAATCTTCAAACTAAGTCTGGTCGCACAATATACTGAACAACAGAAGCAATACAAGTTGCTGAAATCGAGCAGTTATATGTTTTCTGTCATTAGTCCTTTTCATGCAGAAAGGTTGAAATACTTGCAATTTTCTAGATCAAAGATTCACATACAAAGGTTCTAAAGCAGCGTAAAACTCATTTTTCCAGAGAATTGGCAACTGGACTACTCAATTTTCTGGAAACTAAAATTTCCTCGGGATAGAGATAGACATCGAATGGGCTTCCTTTCAGCCTCAAAACCAATTGATGAGTTTAAAAGGCTTACCTCCTTCACAGAAACGATTGGACTGAGGTCATCAAACTTATTGAACTTATTTGAGTAATTGATATCAAAATATTTGTATATCTCATTCTTCAGAATGCCAAGTGGATGGTTATCTCTTCGGTGGAGTTGCATACCAAGTTTTGAGAAAATATTATCTGGGACATTGTTTGTAGGATCATCCCTCACAACATCTGCAAGCCACCAATAATATTAGTAACTAGTGCACATTAAAATTTAACTTCAGGCGATATAAATTTTATAAAAATATGGTTAATTGGCAGAACAGTTCAACAAGCACCTAGAAAATTAAATCCATAAAATAGTTTCGTTGAATTAACAAAAGAGAAATATGAACTGCAATGAATAATTATTTAACTTCAAATCAGGGGGAAAATGAAGCAACAAATAGCAACCGCATAACCATTTTTGGAAGTAGTTATCTTACATAAACGCCAATATAAAACAGGAATCTAGAAAGATCATTAATTATGGCTCAGAACGGCAGAACCAAACACTTTGAGGATGTTTAGAAATTGAACTTAAAAGTTATTTTCTTCATTAGAAATTAGAAATAAGCACAGATGCTGTACCCAGCTGTTTAACGTTCTCCTTAGTATAGAGTGATCTACATATGTTGTAGTTGACATCAACAAGAGAATTAATAAAGACGAGGAGGGGAAAACTCACTCTTCAAACAGCTTTCTAAATTAGAAAATAGAAGAATACAATATGGAAAAAGTACACTGACGGATTTTTTTCAGAAAAAGTTCTCAGAGGTCCGTGAAACAGAGCCCCTTACCATTCCCTGGTGCTCAGTCGCAATGTTAAAACATATCGTAGACTAAGCGAAGAATCAGAGAAAGTTCGGTGTTGTTTCTAAAGTCCAAAAGACGAAGCAGCAAAATTATCACATGAAAAATTACAATTATCCAAGATAGTAACTATATTCACATCGCTAAACAAAATTCAACAAAATCGTGGAAGTTCCACCAGAAAATCTCACGAATAGGAATGAATCCATGACACCGAATACAGACGCGGATTAGCAAAACAAGAAAACGGCATAGGCGGGTAAAATAAAACAGAAAAGAATAATTTACCATCTTTGGCAATTGCGATTCCGCCGAGCTCAAGAAGTGAAGAGACCGGCTGTCTCCATTTCTTCCGGTGAACGTTGTCGGAGGAAAGAGCTGAGGAGGAGGAGAAAGATGCAGAGAAGACAAAGGTTCTGAGGCAGTTTCTGCGTAGAAGATTAGACGCATTGGTGAAGAGAAGAGCTTGAGTCAGTGACAGAGTCGATGCCATGCTAGTCGTCCCGTCCACTTCTGGTCCTGCTCAATCCCAACATAATCTTATCGGGGGTGCCTTCAGGCACCGTCGATCGCAGCGCACAGAGAAACCATCGAACGAATTGTGGGCTTTCCCAGGCCCAACGTTTAAAACACCTCAAAGGCCCAATAACTTCAGAAAACCAATTTTTCAAGAAGTTATTTCACTTATGAAATAATAAAAATATAATTGATCAATTTGAAATTACAATTACCCAACCCCTTAATCAGAAAATTGATGGTTTTAAAAATGTTTTAACAAAATAAGGTAGTTTTTTTTTTTTTTTTCTTTCTTTCTTTTGGTAAAAAGTCTCTTTCAAAATTGTAATGAGACCCACACAATGAAATTTCTTTTATCACTTTTTTTTACAAATTCATTTCTTTTTTTTTAATGAATTATAATATCACTATTTTTTATAATTATTATCTTGTTATATCGTGTAGTTTTTTTTTTCATTTCTTTAGTAAGATTAAATTCAATTAAAATAAATTTTACATATTTAATCATTTTATTTGTAAAATAATAAACTATTATACATAACTAAAAATAATACCACTATTATAGTTTTATTTTAAAGCATTATTGAAATCTAATCAATGGTTTTTCATTAAGTCACTAAAATTTATTCTGTTGAGTGACTATAAATTCATTTGGTAACTATTTGGTTTTTAATTTTTTAAAATTAAGTCTTTTTCTTTTTTTCTTTTTTTTTATAATAGTTTACATCGTTCTTAGTTACAATACTTGCATTTTTAGTCAAATTATAAAAACAAAAACAAATTTTTAAAAATTATTTTTTTTTAGTTCTCAAAAATTGACTTGATTTTTTAATACATGTGTAAAAGTTAGATAACAAAGTAAGAAACTTAAAGGTGGGTGAAATGATTATAAGCTTAATTCTCGTAAACCCAAAAGAAAAAAATATATATTATCAAACGAGGCCTAAGGGGTCGTTTGGTTAGAGGGTTTTCTGCATAGAAATTGTACATGCAAAAATCATGCTTGTTTAACAGATTTCAACACTTTGACTGGGAATGAGCTATTCTCAAACATCCTCATTTGTCACAAACTATTTTCTTTTCCCCTCCAAAACCGTAGGTTTTCCTTTCTCCATATGTTTTACATTTTCTATATGATTTCATTATGGATATAATTAATTACTTGATTGATCAATATTAATTCTACAAAAAACCATCTTTCAATGATAATATTTGATTAGTTATCATTATTTTTTATAATAAAGCAGTTATTGTTTGAGATTAATTTTAATTTGATCGTTCGATATACATATAATAATTATTAATTATTTATAATCAGTTATTTATTTATTATGATCAATTTTTATTATTGCGTTCGTTTTTAATATGTCATATATATAAAACTTTTTTTTAGTATTATTTATTAACATATCATATTTTTATCTCTTTCTTTCACTTTTTATATAATCCATTTTTTAGTAAAATATATTTTTTATATTATATAATTAAAATTACTAGTATCGAACTTAATTAACGGTAAAATTGATTGACTAATAGGTTATAATACGTTCATTCAATACATAATTGGTTAATTTAAATTATAAATTACCCCGTTTCAAAATATTTATAATTAAGATTAGAGAAATTATTATAAATAGACAAAATATCAAACTATTTACTATCATAGAAGATTTTCATTGTCTATCAGCTATTATAGATTTTATCACTAGGCGATAGACCTATGCAAGGGATAAAAGTCTATCGCAGGTTATCACTAGTGAAATTTGTCTATGTTTGTAAATAGTTGGACTCATTTTACTATATTTGAAACTTAAGATTATTATTGATTCTGAATTAATCAATTAATTTTTATAAATGTATGGAATGATCTCCGTTGTTTAATTAATTAATATATTTCGATTATAAAAGATCATCGTGCTTAATTTATTAAATTAAATACAAACATAATTTTTTTATTAATAAAATCCTGATGGCATTTCTTATGCATGATCAAACATAGTTATTTTTTATTCCTAGACATTCTATTCATAGGGATCTTATTCTCAATCATGTTTTATTCGTATGCATCTATAAAACCTTGAACCAAACGGCCCTTAGCGGTTTTGTTATCTAGAGGACTAAAATTGAGGATTATTCAGAGACAAAAGTATTAGATTTTGAAACATAAGGATCAAATATAAACTAAATCCAAAATCTAGAGACCAAGATGTTTCTTTTTTAATATAATTATCTACTAATTTGATTTAGAATGATTAGTAATATATTAGAAAAAGAATAAAACTTTTTATATTTCCACATAGCAAGGTTTTATAATTTTACTTAATCATGCAGTAAATTTATTTTACTATATCATATTGTAGTTTTCTTCTTAAATATTACATAGCTTACACATTTAGTAAAATAAAACTACACTATGAGGTAGAATAAAAAACAGTGGTAATATCTTTATCCATATATAGTAGCTTATTATTTTCAAATAAAATGATTAAATATGTAATATTTTTAATTAATTTTAATATTGCTAAAAAAAATATAAAACAAAGCTATATGATATAATAAGATAATAATTATAGAAAACAGTGATATTATATTTCCTTAAAAAAATGAAGGAAATGAATTTGTAACTTTGAATACATATATATTTATTGTATAACTTTCAGTTGGAAAGTGACACATGTAATATCTTTTTAACTAAATTTAATATTGCTAAAAAAAAATAAAAGAAAACTATATGATATATTACGATAATAATTATAAAAAAAAACAATGATATGACATTTCCTTAAAAAATAAAGGAAATGAATTTGTTAAAAAAAATAATAAAAGAAATCACAACAACCGTCATCTCATTCATTGTGTGGATCTCATTCCAATTTTGAAGGAGACTTTTCACTTAAAAGAAGAAAAAAAAAAAAAAAATCATTTTTCTAAAAAATTTTAAAATTGTCCTTTTTTTTCCCCTCCAAAACCAACCTAACTTTCTTAACCTAGGCTACCTTTACGCGTATATCTTAAAGTCTTCAGCTCGTTAAATTTTAAAATATATTTTAATGGTAAAAGGTATCTAAAATTTCAATTTTGGAGTTCTATAATTTTCTAAAGTTTTAAAATGTTGAATAAATCTACTTTCGCCTACGTTAACAATTTTTAAAAAATCAATAAATTTATTGATTCGTGTCGAATAAGAAATTAACGTTAAGTTTTTTATTCAATAGGATTGTCAATTTTTAAAAATGTTAAATAGGTGGATGACCATTTAAAAACAAAACAAGACAAATACATATTCAACTAATTTTAAAAGCTCATAAACTTTCTTTCCCAAAAAAACACAGATTTATGTGAATACAAGCTTAAAGAGTTCAAAATTTTGAATTTGTAATTTAACAAATTCAATAAAGTATATTTATTTGTTAACTTGTATGGTGTTTGTGACTTTATATTCTACATCACTTATGTTCTAAAAAAAATAATTAACATCGCTTTTTTAATTAAACAATCAAAATACATACATAAATGTAATAAATGTGAAAGCAATTTGAACTTTTAAATTTGAAAAATAGATGTCTTAATCATTTAGCTATGCTCGTTTTTACAAGTGACTTATCTACTTTGTCATGTTGGAAGAATCCAAAATAATTAACATAATTATTCTTTTAAAAATCAAGTATTGTTAATAATTATTATATGACAATTTTAATTTAACGTTGACAAACTGGTAGTTTCATTATTTTAAAACATGTTTTTTTTCTTTTCAAAATGGATTATAAAGTAAGCAACCTAATAAATTAACATTCACCACCACATTTTCATATCATAATATATGATGATGATGTATAATTTATTTGAAGGCACAAATATTTGTAATTTTAAACATCATAAATCGAGACACACTCAAGCCCCTAAGTTATACTTCAACGGTCCATTCGTTGGTCCTAAGGTTTCAAACTTTCAACCGATTGTTTGCAGTTGAGATTCTCCGAAATGAGACGAGCATATGCAAGAAAAAAGACTTGAAAAAACAAAGACTCTCCATAGCTCTCAAATTTTAAACATCTATTTAAATATCTCAAATTTTAACTTAATGAATTTCCAATACATTTAGAGTAAAATCTGACGACTAAACAAGTACATCTCAACATTTAGCAATACAATCAACAATCCGTTAGGTCAACTAACGATCAAATAAGTTACCATGTAGAACCATTCTTCAAACTTCGGAGACTAAAAGTATCCATCATAAAACCTCTAGACCAAATAAAAATCTACTTGAAAACCTTGAAGTGTATTTTGTCCTACATTTATACATATACATATACATAAAAAAAACCATAAATCGAGACACTTAAACCCTGAATTATACTTAAACTAGCAAATATACATATACATTTCTTTTTGTTTTAAAAAAAAAAACTCCATAGTTCTCAACTCTCAAATGTGCCTCAAATAACTTTTTATTTCCTAATATCCGTGAGTGTCTGGATCAGCTACACGTACTTCAACTAATCTCATGGGATAATTCACCTAATCCTACAATATTTGAGTGTCACAAAAACTCTAAGATATTAAATCCTATGCATGTGCCGTAAATGCATTGAATAGTTAATTCTGTATCAGTTCTCTCATTAAATACTTTTGGTAAAAGGATTCACCTCTGCTAATCATCACATGAAAGAAAACCTGGTTACAACTTTATTAGTCGATCACTGATCTGATGGTTATCAAAATTCATTACACTAATAAAACTAAAGTTCATAGTAGGACTGGTTCCAGAACCTACGTGCCAAATCGTAAACCTGCTTTGAGGAGGGATTAAGCAAAATACGTCAGCTCATTTGTAAAGCTTCTCCATCATATTTTTTATGCCTGCAACATCAGCACCGACAATTTCCCCTGCCTTTTTGCCACTCTGAAAGAATTGAAGTGTTGGCTGTTTTGCCCAACATAACAATAAGCATATGAGATATGATTGTATCTACTATAAAAATATATATAACAAATGGATTCCCACAAGTTTTTAAGGTCGTTTGAACTAGAACATTTTTGGATTTAATATAAAACAGCGTTCAAAATTACTGGACACTTGACATTCAGACATCATTAGCAAGTATAATCACATGAGATTATACAATTTTGCTATAGGGAGTGTACTGAGAACTCAAAAAATGTTGCAGATACATGAAGACAAAGAAGGTACAACAAAATAAGAGCGTGTTTGGGCCAGTTCAACTAATATACGACAGCATCAGAATGTCTTCCCCCTCATTTTCACTCACCATCCATTATGATTGACGAATGCAAATTAAACAGAAACAAAGTTATTTACCTTAAAAAAGATAATTCGATTGGTTTGTCCTCTTCAAGATTAAATTTTTTCAGCAGTATTAAAGGTAAATTGGACTACAATCATCAAATAATACTGTTGAAATTAAGCACGAAAATAGAAATGCTTGAACTCTGGAACTATTTATAAAACTCATAACGAGGCTGTAGCAAATTACAAGAGCAGACTCTTACCACAGAGGTAATATTTAAGTTGTTCAAAGTCCTTTCGAGGCCTTCCTGTAAAAGGAATAACAATTTGATTATGAACCATTTTCACTGCATGAGATGATAAAGACAAACGAAAAGCGTTAAAAGCATATGGAAAAAAAATAACTACGCAAAATCAAGTATGCATTAGATCCAATATTTTACCAGCCATAAAGTACACTAAAATAACCTTTTTCTATTAGACACTGCTAAAAAAACAAAAAATCTAACGAGGAAAGAAATCTTCTCACGCCATAACCATTGAAAATCACAATAGGAATGCAGCATTGGGGAAAGGAGAGAATGCTTTAAAATTTTAAAATACATATTGTTTATTTATGTTTTTTAATTAAAAAAATTAATAATAACAATAATAATAAACGCTCACACTGTCACACCCTTTGATTAGCAACTTCATCTAGAAGCTAGAAAGAAACTGATGTCCTTTTTAACTAAAAGTCCCAAAATGGATCCTCTGAAACCTCCACTACTCTCCAACTGGCATTGCATAAATTTCAAAATTTTCCCAATTACACCAATCAAAAACCTCAATCCAAACTCCTTTCAAAAGTTCACAATCCAGAAGGTGCTATTATCCTGAATTTGGACAAGTGTTCGATGTTCCCATGTAATAAGGGCCAAAACAAAGACTTTCCCTTCTGTGGAATTTGAAGATTATTGCTAACCTATGATCCATTTTCTCAAGGTCATCACTGTTCTTTTATATATATATATCCGCGAGTGTCCGAATCAGCTTATACGCACCTCGACTAATCTCACAAGACAACCCGCCTGACTCTACAAAATTTGAGTGTTAAGGAAACCCATAAGATATTAAAATCTAGGTATGTGGCAAACATGGATGAAACCTTTCTTAAGGTCGTCACTGTTAAGAATCAGTAGGACCTAATTTCACAAGATTATAGAAATTAAAAAGTATCAGAGGTAATACAATCAAGTCCAACATTGGCAATCAAAACCTGACAATTATTTTCCTTTTCCCCCCTTTTTAAATTCAGCGATATGTGGGGGTGGGTGGGAATTTGAACCTCTATGCTTCTGGTCGATATAATGCCTAAAAAAGGTGAAACAATCAAACATTGAGTACTTACCTGATCAATGTCAATTTTATATGTTGTCACCTGAGGATGGTTCTTACTCAATTCTTTGATTACAGGAGCTAATAATCTGCCTGCAGATATAGAAATAAAACAAACTGAGAGTCCATACAAATTACAATACATCAAACAACTAGCAAAAACTGCAGGAAAACTATAGGAGTGCAAACGTTTATATATAGTAAGAAAAAAACTAAACCAATTGAATCGACATATGTAATACTGGTTTGGAACTCACAAGGACCACACCAGGCAGCTGTGAAGTAAAAAATTGCCGGCAAGGCTTCATCTAAAATGAGTTTTTGGCCAAGAAACAAATGAAGATCCAGCATTGTTAGGCATCTGAAAAGGCAAAGTAAGAAATTTATTTACCAAAACGATATTGCTAAAGAGGCATACCTTGTGCTTTGCTAAGTGACTTGTTGAATTGATCTTCAGATTTTATCAAGATAATGTTCGAAGGATCTGAAATCATGTAATTAAATCATCATTTATCACATGTTATAAGGTCATTGATGAAGAAGTAACATAATTCATCGCTAATGTCTGATAGAGAAGAGCCGTACTCCAAAGGAAGGAAAAACGATGTGAGCATACACCAACACAGCGAGAAGAGCCGTATTTTTTTAATTTGCTTCTGGGCTTATAATTAATTTTGCTAAGAGTGACCTCCTTGGGCTTCATGTTCTTGACTCTAATTTTGAATGGTTGTTGAGCTCTTTTGGTTGCAAAAGGGATTTCTAGCCAACTATCTATTTAGGACTTCCTTCGGGTGGCAATTCTACTTTAGTTAATCTTTTGCAACCAGTGGTGGAGAGGTTTCAACATAAACTCCATAATTGGAAGTATGCTTACATTTCAAAAAGAGGAAAAGATACCCTCATACAAGCTACTCTTTCTGGTCTCCCTGCATATTATTTGTCTTTGTTTCGAGTTCCTTCCTCTATCATTAATTGCCTTGGTAAGTTGGTTCGAAATTTCTTTTGGAAAGGTTCTTGTGTGACGGTGGTACGCACAATGTGAATTGGATGATTTTTCAACGTCCTCAGTTAAGGATGGCTGGTATTGGGAATTTTCATCATCACAATTCTACTCTGCTTGCAAAATGGACTTGGCAATTTTTATCTCAACATGATGTGTTAAGGAGATCTCTTATCGTGGCTAAGTATTATTCTTCTAATTATTTTTGGCCCACTCTTATTTCTCATGGCTCTTCTAAAACTCCTTGGAAGTTTATTTGTCGGTATATTGGTTGGGGGGTTGATATATTCATCGTAGGATTGGTGATGGAGCATCTACATCTTTTGGCATGATCCTTAGCTTAGTTGTGGTGTTACTTGCTACAATGTATTCATGGCTTTTACATATAGCTCAACAGACAGAGGCTACCGTGGCAACTATTTGGGTTCCATCCACTTGTGCTCGGAACTGAAACTTACGTCGTAATCTTACTGAGTTGAAGATTTCTGAATGGGCCTCTTTGTCTCAACATCTGGCATCTGTCAGATTATGTTCCTCTTCATCCTCTGGTTGTGGCCTCCTGATCCTTTTTTGGGTTTTACCATTAAAACCCTTATGGTCGATTTGGTAGGCACTTTGGATTCTACTTTGTTTGGTCTCTATACAATGGTTTGGAAGGACAAGTATCCCAAAAAGATTAAAATTTTTCTTTGGAGGCTTAACTGGGGTGCCATCAATCCTACTTACCGTTTACAGTGCCAAATGCCTTACATATTTATGTCTCTATCTCCTTCTTGGTGTCACACGTGTCGTAGGAATGCAGAAATGATGGTCCATTTGTTTTTGCATTGTTCTTTTGTTGCTAATTTTTGGGATATTGTTTTGCTTGCATTTGGATGGTCCTACACATGTCCTAATAGCATATTTGATACTTTGGCTTCTTTGCTGATGGCTTTTTGGTGAATCTAAGAAGACAGTTTGGTTGGCTCTTATTCGCACATTCTTTTGGTACTTATGGGGTGAAAGGAACACTCGGCTCTTTAATGACTCTTTCTCATCTTTTACTCTTTTTTTTTTAGATTTTCTTGGCGTAAAACAATGCATCCTTAGCTCATTTTAGCTTATCTTTTTTAATCAGTAATTGGCGCTCCCTACTGTAATTACCTTTTGGTGTTTGGGCTTTCCTACTTATTTCATATATCAATGAAATGTTTCTTTCACACAAATAAAATAAAATAAAAATACACTCGCACACAGCGAGAACTTCTTTAAGTTATTGTGCTAAAATCGAAATAGCAAAACAAAACATGACGGTGTCTTGATATTTATTTGAGAGAAAAAAAAAATGTACGATTGCAATTTATCCATACCAGAAACAAGAAACAAGTCAGCTCGCAGGAAATATCAAAGAACAAGAAATATTTATGGTGGTTTAATCAAGAAAAACCTACATCTATCGGCTCGTTTATTGAACAGTGAACAGTGAGTTTCAAAGAGCACAAATAGAAATGCTAAATAATCGAACGAGAGAATCTGCCTCTTTCTAAATCTCGGTTCCTTGGGTTCTCAGCGCAACCTGCACTGAGCGGCTAAGCCCAACCAACCGAAGCCTTCTAATTTTCCAAACGACGCTTATATATAATATATATACACGGAAGATGAACATAATAAATACAACACTCTAACAATCCAGTGCCAAATTGTCCTTGAGGTGTGTGTGTGTGGTGGTGGGGGGGTACGGGGGACAAGAAATGCAGAACCTGACGCTGAGCATAGAGATCGACAGTGCTGGAAATGTACACTGGGGGAATGAAAGTCCGGCACGTCGCGAAGGGAGGGACCGGAGGAGCTGAAGAGGAACTTGGGCAACGAAGACGATGATGATGACCAGCTTCCAAGAGGTGTTCCAGAGCGACTGAAAATAGAATAATTGCGATAACGTGGACCTCTCCGCCAGCCGTCGTCGAGGACTCGCCGGAGTAGACGCCACTGGGCGACGATATTTCTTCCCATTCTGCCGATTCGCCGAAATTGAGGATCACTCCTTTTTCTCTTTCGTGTTTCTTTCGGAGAAACTGAAAATTTCCGGATTGACGATTGAAAGGGAACCTCTGCCTTGCTGGGCCTAATTCTGGTCCTAAAAAGACAAGCCCGGCCCAGTAAAGCCCAATCTAAGGCCTAGTCTGTTTGGAGGCAATCTCTAGGTCCACCAGACACCGAGTTTCTTGTTTTCAGGTTTCTTTAACGGATATATTTATGATTTTTACCTAAAACATCCTCTCTTTAGGCCATATTTTTCAAAAATCTCTTCAAGTTTGAATTTTTTCAAGTATTATTTTTGGACAAATTTATTATTTTTTATTATTTTTATTTTTTATTTTTATATATATTTTTCTAGTTACGAAGTTTTCTTCATGATTGAGAGACAAATTGTATTTATTATGAAGAAAGAGAATGTATTTAATATGATTTTTTTAATATTTTCAAATAAAGAGAGAAAATGTGTTTATTTGTTGAATTTTTTTTCCTTTATTTAAATTTAATTGGAGAGAGAAAACGCATTTAATGAAAATTTATATTGGTTTTCACGTATTATTTTTTTTTTCAGATTCGTGTTTATTTAAAATATATCTTATAACATTTTTTTATGTATTTGAAAATATTCTAACAAATATATGAAATATACCACAATATATAAATTAAAGATTGATTCGATACTTGACATAAATCATCATATAATATACTTATAAAATATACCACAATATATAAATCGCATATTGACTAATGTTCAATATAAATCGTAATATACATCGTAAATTTCATTTCCAGTATATATATCCATTTAAGTAATTAGAAATTCTAACAAATCAAAATTTGTATATATCACAATACACGCAATCTAAATTAAAAGAAAAAAAAAAACTCTCAATTAATTTTTATATTATGTAATATATTTTATTGTTTGTTTAGAAATAGTCTAGCAAGTATTATGTAACATATTTCGTTATTTGGTGTATATATCCTAAGTATTCTAATAATCTATTCCTTTGATGTTTTGATATGTATGCCAATATATTTCATTATTTATTTGATGTATATATCCTAGGTATTATGATATATATGCATTTTTAATTAGGTATCGATATTCTGTTGCTATGATATGTATGTCTCTATACCTTAGGTTGTATGTTCTAAAACTTGTAGTTTTGTAAACAGTAAACATATATGAAGTTTATTCAGACGAGTGTTTGATTGTTTAATAACTCAAAATTCAATAAACTATGAATCCTTAGCTATTGTCATGAATACTCGGACTTTATGTGGAGACATAAACTAGATCAAGTTCGAGTAAAATAGCCTAAACGGTCTATAGTACTTTGATTGGGGTAGGTACCTATTTTTGGAGATGCTATTGAATATGACTCGCTTTATGATTGTTACATCTGTTATAAAGTGTTATAAACGATGTGATCAGTTTGGTGATTATGATCCTAAATCAATTGTTCATTAGAGGGACAATGGTACTTAGGGAGAAAAAATGTAACTCAGGAGTATTTCAGTATTTGACCTAGTTGAGGTTACGAACAATCTGTAAAAGATCAACTTATTGATGACAGTTATATCAAATGGACACATAATATATATATATATATAGTGAGGGGAGTGTAACTACAGGCTATAGTGGACAGTCTTGTTAGTTAACGAACGTTGATTAACTAGGTTAAAGAGCTTGATCGATTAGTCTCAGATCGTTGGAACCCATGATTTATTGGTCCATCGTGTCTCCTGGCTAACTCACTACGAACAAAATTGAAGAACTAGGTGAAGTAAAAATTTGAAATATTCAAATTTGGGCTTTAGGAAAAATTATACTTTATATGAGATATAATTTACAATTAAATAATTTATTTATTTATTTATTGTCTTTTAAAGTGTTATTGAACATTAGCATGAAAGTGTTTTCTAAACTTAATTAATATGATTAATCAAAGTCAGGTGTAAAAAATAATTTAATATGTGATATTAGATTTGTTTTTTTAAAAAAATATTTTATAAATTATGAAAATATTTTTTCATAAAAATTGATTTATTTATTTTTTAAATTAGTTAGTGAAAAAACATAACTATTGGATTTTCCTACTAACTAAGTGGACTTTGAAGTGACACTTCCAAAGCTTGACAACTAAATATTACATGTTGGTGGAGTTTGAGGTGGAAGATATGCAAGATAGGATTTTGCATGTATTTTGTCTATAAATAGTTTGGTTTTTGAATTTTGTAAGAACTAATGCTTCTTTGACTTTGACTTTACTCTTCCATCAAAACCTCTTTACTCTCCACTTTACTAGAGTGAAATTCCCTTTAGTAACACTAACAAAACGGTTCCACAACCGTGTTCTTCAGCCGGAGAATAGTGAGGATTTACCATTAGTGGTGTCGATCGAGCTCGGGAAAGGAAGATTGCAATGGATTTTACAAAAATTGTAATTTCTAACCCTTTATGCATGTTTATTCTTGTTTTTTATGTAATTGGGACGTTATCGATCTTCGCTTCCGCTATTACATGTGTTCTTTATATTCCAACAAGAGCATTTTTAGCTGTTTGCTAATACTCAAACCCATATATGAAATATACTAGTAAAATGGTAAAACATTTTTAAATATTCTAATGTATTTTTAAATATACTAGTAAAATGATTTTTCTATATATACCATAGTTTAGATTCATGGTTATTTTTAAATATACGTTAGAAAATTTGTCTTAGATGTTTGCAAAAATTATAAACAATACATGAAATATACTAGTAAGATTGGAAACGAATATATATAAATCACAAATGAACTTAATGTTCAATATATATTAGTGTATATATCATAATAAAAAAAGTCTCAATAAAAAATCGAAGATATATATTACAGTATATATAAAAAAATCAACTTATATTTAGAAAAATAATATGTGTGTGTTTGTGTATATATATATCACAATATATATATATATATATATATATATATATATATATATATAAAACTCTATATATCATCGTCGACCGTTATCATCCAGAACCTCTCATAGGCGGTTCATCCCACGTTGGATCTGCTAGCCCTAAACCGAAAAAATAACCCCACGTCGGATCTGCTTGCCTACACTAGAAAAATCACCCATGCCAGATCTCCTAGCCCCACACCGAAAAAATGCTTCGCGCCAAATCTGCTCGCCATACGCCAGAAGATGCACCAAATCTACTCACCCCGCGTCGAAAAATTCACTCGCATCGGATTCGAGGAAGAAACCCACAACGAGATATGAGGAAGGTGACGACAACTGGTTAGTAGCCCAAACAGAGGGAGGCGGCGGCTAGATCTTGACAGCCACGTCATCGATGGTAGCAAGGTGGACGAAGGGAGGGAGGCGGCGACAGAAAGATGAGAGAGAGGGTTTTGAGATAGAAATTGAAGAAGATGAAGTGTGAGTTGAATATGAAAAGATAAGAGAGAAAAATGAAATTATATGAAAAGTTTTTCCTCTTTTATATTTTTATTTTCTTTTAATGCTTGGAGGGTTCAATAGTAAAATGTCACTTACTTGCTTGAAAATATGAAGCTCACTATGAAAAAAAAAATGGAAAATTCAACGATACATAAGCGTAATATTGGGTTATAATTAGCCTACATGTATAAAGCTCATATATTTAAGCAAAAAATAACAGAGTTTTAAGGAATTAGTGCATTTAGTCCCTATATTTTCTATCTGACCATTTTAGTTATAAGTTTTGAATGATAAGTTTAAAAGGTCTTTCTTTTCATTAGTTCGATTATTTTTATTATTTTAAATAGAATGAAAACAATTAAAATAGTAATAAAAGGAAAAAAAAAAATCCCTTTCCTTTCTCTAACTCAGTTGGCTAGCCCCCACCTTGTAGATTTCGGATCTTTTTAAGGATGAAAAGTAAATAACCAGAGTCATCATTGTCTGTCGGTGGCCATATTTGCCAAATTTTTAAGCTACTCTATGCAAGTGATAATTTGTAGAAATACAAGTTATTGTTCTCTCAAAGTTGGAATAATTATGATCTTTAGTGATATAAATACACTAATTATGAAGGAAAACACATGAAATTTCATACATGTGATAAATACATACAGAAGTATCATTTTTAAAAAACTGTTCCACCATTTACAAGTTATTGTTCTCTCGAAGAGGTATGTGTCCGAGAATGTTTGACGTATGAAAGATACACTTGACTTGTACAGTTCGTGTCAAATCACCATTTACAGGCATGAGCATCTGACTGGCGGCGTCTAAGCATTTCAGAAGTAACAAGTGGCTGTCCCAGGGTTTGGAAATTAATGCAGTCAAATCACCAAGTTGGTGAGATTTGCCTATAAAAGGAGAAGCCACCTGCAGGACTGAGAGTTCTACTTTTGAGCCCAGACAGTTAGAAATTCTCTTATGAACCAGTAGTTAGAGTCCTCTGCCGGTGCAAGCAAGAAGTAGGAGGGAAGACACCATTTCCAACGTTGATCAAGAGGAGCTGTTGGAGAGAAGCTTGAGAAATATATCTTCCTCAACTCCTTCACAAAGTTGGTGTAACAAGCATTAAAAACAAGCCAAATAGAACAAGAAATTGAACTCTGCGACTTGACTTCTTCCTTTTTATATTTCATTCCGTTCACCATTTCATTTCATTAAGTCGAGGTTGTTTATACAAACACTTGTTATATTTAATTCGATCTTATCTTTGGCCATTTATCATTTCTCCATCTCTTTACCTTCAAAATTGTGTGTGTTTGTGAATTTTCTGACTTAATGAGAGCATAAAATCTATAGCTTAAAGCTTCCTGATCAATCAATTGAGGTGATTAAGTAGTTAAGTCACTCGAGAGAGATATTTAACTATTGAACGCATTAAGTCAGGGCATGAAGTAAGTCTAAAGATAAAGTTACTCACCTCTCTTATATGTTCTTTATAACTAATGCATGCACCCTAGAGATATGATTACACATGGCTTTCGCATCGAGAGATGTTGAACTTAACATGAACTAAAGAATATAAATTCCAACACATAGCACATACATTTAGATTATAAACAAGCATCTACACCATCTTCATTTCATCCCTATTGTACTCATTTGGGCTTGCTATTTCTGCTAGAAAATCAACGCATACCACTGACACTTTAAACCATTCATATGTAACCCCTTTCTCCCTCTGACTTCTATTTTTTCTTGCATTTGTGTCATAGATTAGCGTAAATAACCAACGCTTTAGTTAATGAGGAAATATCTACATCAGATCCAAAACAAAGTTTTTGTTAGAATTTTAAGAGTCTCTGCATTCGACCCTAGACTTACTAGGAAACTTAATTAGATTTATACTTGAGTCTGATTTAAGAGAATTTATACGCATTCACAAGGTGGGCATACAACATTACTAACACATCACTTGATTTTCTTACCAAGAGAGAAATCAATCCATCATCCATCTCCATTCATCATAGTCATTCAGTACCATTCTCTCTCATCATTTTAAGCACTTCTCGCATCATAATCACGGGGCAAACAGCAAGTTCCACAAACAAGTTATGAAGAGCCAAGTCGAACTTATTTCCACAAATAAGCACCACTCCACAACCCAACTTCCTCAAATGCTGCAACACTTTCAAATTTAGAGAGTGTCTGAGGGTGCTGGGAAGGGAACGTGGAAGAGAGTAGAGATTTACTCTACCATCATTGATTTTGGCGATTATGGCACCGGCAATGACGACTCCAAATATTTAATTTTCATCCCTAAAAAAGTTCTGACACTCTACAGGCTGAAGGGGCTGGCTGACCGAGTTAGGGAAATGAGGGAGATTTTTTTTCTTCCATTTATTACTATTTTAATTATTATTATTTCATTTAAAATAATAAAATTAATAAGAATGACCTTGTAAACCTATTATTCAAAAATTAGGGATTAAGATAACCAAATGGAAAACATAGGGACTAATAGTCTGTTGGAACTGCATGATTTTGAGGAATTTCAATTACTAATTAATTTCATATGAATTTCATTATTTGGTACGACACGAAATGATGTGATTTCGAATCTCATTTTATTAAAAACTTTTATCACTAAAATGTTCGAATTTTGTAGCATTTCATAGAATTTGAAAGTAAGTTACTTAATGAACATCGTCAAATTCTAATTTTCAATTAACACATCATACTTAAAAACCTCTGTTAGTAAATTCGTAACTTTCTTTTCTTTTTCGATGATCATCCAAACAAAAAATTTTAAATATATTCATTTCAAATATTTCTCATTCTAAACAAAGTAATTAATTTAAAATAATTTCTCGGATTTCAAATCACATGATTTTAAAATCATTTCTTAATAATTTTTAAATCCAACTAAGGGTAAATGCACTCATTCCTTAAAATTCGGGGATTAAAAAGATTTTTTTTTCATATTTAATTTCACTATATTAATAATTATAATTAAAATGTGTTATATATCCTGTCCAAAAAAAGTATTAGCTACTTAAAAAAATGTTTTTAAATTTTTTTTTTAGTTATTTAAATAAATAAAACGACAATAATATTGATTTAACGTAAATGCAATTTTGATGTATTTATCACGTTTTAATGAATATATAATAAAATAAAAATGGGAATAAATTCATGTGGGAATTAATCTCCAAATACAGATTCTTCAACTCAGCCATGATTCTTTGAATTGGAAGATCCACAGGGAAATGTGATGGAAAATGTAACATTAATTCTATGACACCCCGTTGCCGTCTCTAATTTTATCACCAACCAAAATGATGGAATTTCAAATCACTACATCCATTAATTAAGTCTCTGACTAAAAATGTTAATATGAACATAGTTTTTTCTAGGAATAATACGAGCATAGTTAAATTGTGGATTAAGTTGAATTTACTACACGATTAAAGATCTATTTGGATTGATTTGAGAAAAAAAATTGTTTTTCAAAAAACTCATTTTTATTTAAACACTTTTGATGAAAACGGATTAAAATACACTTGAAAAGCTATTTTGAATTGTTACAAAACACTTTCATTTCTTTTAAAATGATTTTTTTTTAATTAAATACTTAAAAATGTATTCCAAACACATCCTAAATTTTCTATCATATATTTAGTTAGAAATCATACGGGTTTTTGTACAAATGATCTCTTTTCAATAGCATTTGATTTTTAATCCGCCCCCCGCAAAAGTATGTTTTATAACTTTTCGTTGACGTCATATGACATTTTTCGCATTGAAGATGACCTCGCATTCGGGCTGATATACCCAGTCTGACGGTGGACCCTAACCTGATGACACTTTCAATCGCGAACTTCACATTTTAACGGATTGTTGCCACTAACCATCACTCGCGATAGAGATGATTACCCGAGCTTGACACATTTAGTGAAGTTTTGGCCTGATTCTCTAATGTAACTCGATGTTTAAATTTTTTCACCGTAGAAGCCTGAAGCTTCTTCTGATCGCGATAGGGATACCCCACTTAGCTCGATGAAACCTGTCAATCCCTGACCCATAGATATTGTAACATGAGATTTTGAACCTTATACAATAAGATATATTCAAATAAAGATTGGTAACCCCCACCTTCCAGTCGCGATAGGAACGCCCAATTGTGAAGGATGGTCAATTGGACGGGATAGTCGACATTAACGCGCATCAGTGAACATGCAAACTGTTCGACTATTTGGAAATTCCTTGCTCTCATACAATAGTCACTGCAAGTTCAATAAACATTAACCCATATACTCTTTGTAATAGAGCATATAGCATGGAGTCCCCCATCCTATCCTACGCAGAACCAATATATTCGGTCGAGTATGTGTCTGAATGGAAGAAACCACCAAGGTACGTGGAGTGTGTGATCCTACCACCGAAGATAGCAATATGCGTTGGTAGGCCATGTATGAATAGGATTCCATCCTCCGGAGAACATTGTCCAACCCAAAAGTGCAGTAGGTGTAGGCAGCCAAGACATAACAAGTCAACATGCACCCAACCGTTAACTTATAATACAAATATTAATCAATGAGGATGGAGGTAATAACCTTACAACAGTATATCCAAAATTCTTAAAATCGTGCTTCTGCTTAAAATCGGGCAAGGATTTGCATATTTGATCTTGAATCCGGATCAAGACTTTGTAGGTTTCATCAGGCTAAGTGAGGTGTCCCTATCACGATCAGAAGAAGCATCAGGCTTCAACATTGAACAAATTAAAAGATTGGGTTGCATTAGAGAATCGAGCTAGGACTTCACTAAATGCGTCGGGCTCGTGTAATCATCCTTATCGCAAGTGACGGTTGTTGGCAACATCTGTTAAAATATAAAGTTCGCGATTAGGAGTGTCATTAGACTAGGGACGACCTACCATCGAGTTGAGCATATCAGCCTGAACGCGGGATCATCTTCAATGTAGAAAAAGCCGTATGACGTTAGTGGAAGGTTATAAAACATACTCTTGTGGGTTAAAAATTAAACACGCCCACCATTGAAGAGAGGTCGTCTATACAATAACTTATTAAAACTATAGATTCGATACCTTCCATCCACATATTTAAAAATTAAATAAGTAACAATGATTGACCTAGAGAAATATATAAAATATAAAATTATTATAGAGTGTGTATTTTTTCAATGCAATTAAAAAAATGGTGACGAAGAGATCGAGTCCTAATCTCCTAGATATTGTAAGACTATAAATTATAATGTTTTTTTTAAGTAAACAAAAGAAAAGTTGGTTTAGATCACCTGCTTTTAACTGCCTTTTTGGACTTTGTGAATCTGTGGGTGGCCGACTCCTCTTGCACATACATTCGCTCAACGAACCACTATAACTTTTCACCTTCGACCAAATGACGACATTGCCCTCACTCTTTTTTCTTACCATATATGGAGAATAATTTAACTTCTATTATTTACCTTTAACTTGAGTTAAATTGTAATTGACATGATTTTTTTTAGATTAAGGATTTGATTTTCATTTCATATTTGTTCGTAAATCATCGATTTACTTAAAAATTTATATTAATTGATGAAGGTAAATTTAAGAGTAAATTTTAAAAACCATCCCTAAACAACCGTTATAATTACAATTACACCTTTAAATTTTCAATGAAAAAATTAGGTCCAACATTTATGAGTGTTAATATTGAACTCTCAAACTTACTGTAATTGTTGAAATTGGACTCACAAATGATAAAAATAAAACACTTAAATTTATACAAATGTTCAATTTTCTAAACTAAAAATTTAAAGGTATAATTACAACGTTAGTTGAATTGAGCTCATACAACATGTTTTGTTTTTATCTAAAATAAAAACAATTGAATTGTAAATTATAATGAGATAAATTTATAACATACAATGTAGAAAAATCGATTTAAAGATTCATTTACTTATTGGAAATTATAATGAGATAAATTTATAATGAAAACCATTGAGGTTTCTGGAATCGTAAATGTTATAAAATGTACTGGTAAGTAAATGAATGATGTTTTTCTCTTTAAAAAGAATGTTGAATGTGTTAATTTACTGTTTTCTTATAAATACTAATATGTTGTTAATTAGTACTTAATGATAGTTTGGGATCAATAATTAACCAATTAATGCCTAGTTAAAACTGATTAATTGGTTTTGTCAGAGAGAAATTGATTGAAGATAAATACATATATTTTGTTCCATTCAATCTCTTAATTATTTTTTTAGGGGTAATTGATATTTTGTCTACTGAATTATTTTTTAATCGATAAAGTAAAATAAATAGTTCATTAATACTATGACCACTATTATTTTATTGTTCTTAAAAAATCAACTAATTGTTTTTTATAATATTCCGTGAAAACAAAAATACCAACAGCTAGTTTAAGAATAAATGTATAAACCATGGTTGTCTCTTTTGTCGATATTCCTTTTTTTTAATACAATAAATGCAAATATGAGACTTTAAACATGTGACTTTAAAATAATAATTGAATATAAATTTATATATATATATATATATATATATATATATATATATATATAGTACAATAATTACGGAGTGTGAGATCAAACTCTTAGATTGGAAAGTATGTTAATACCACTTAACTAAGTTTACTTTGATGAAATATATATGTAATTTTACAATACAATATTATCTTTGCGATTCAAGACGACGGTTAATTGACCATATAAATGACTTTGCAATATTAAGAAGAAAACAAAAGTTAATATAAAATAATTGAATCAAAGGATTTCAAAGTAAAAAAAAAAAAAAAAAAAAAAAAAGTTTGTTTGAATTATTTTCTCATCTTTTTGCTTCCACCTTCTTCTTGCTGAAAGCTTTTTACGAAATTGGGTTGTATTTTGGTCCCCACATTAGGTCATCCACTTGAATCTTTTAAAAGCTTTTTTTTTTCCTCCTTAAATTTAGGTATATTTTTAAATATATAAATTCAGTCTTTATACCTTTAATTAAAAAAAAGTTGTCTTATTAATGGTTATTGTAATTTTGGACTAAGAGAGAAAAAATATTTTTTAAAAACAATTGAATCAAAGTAGCACAGTTCACGTAGTAAAGTCGTGTTAAGTGAACTTTCCAAAGAAACTACTGAAACTTCAACAAGAGTTGTTGAAGGACCTACTTCATTAACTAAAGTTGTTGATGATAGTTCATCTGGTAGGTCGGTTCTACCTCAAAAGTTGATAGTACCTTGACGCAGTGGGAGGGTTACGAACCCACCTCGCTATCTGGGTTTCACAGAAATCCTAGCTATCATGGAAGATGATGACGTTGAGGATTCGTTGTCCTATCAAAAGACAATGGAGGATGTTGACCAGGATGAATGGGTCAAAGCCATGAATCTCGAGATAGAGTCGATGTACTTCAACTCAATATGGGATCTTGTAGATAAGCCTGATAGGATAAGACCAATAGGTTGTAAATGGATCTACAAGCGCAAACGGGGTGCTGATGGGAAGGTGCAAACCTTCAAGGCTCGACTTGTGGCAAAGGGTTATACCCAGGTGGAGGGAGTCGACTATGAGGAGATTTTCTCACATGTTGCTATGTTAAAGTTGATCTGCATCCTCCTATCCATTGCCGCTTATTATAATTATGAAATTTGGAAAATTGACGTCAAGACGGCTTTTCTGAATAGCAATCTTGATGAGACCATTTATATGGTGCAACCCGAAGGATTCATTGCCCAAGGTCAAGAGCAAAAAGTTTGCAAACTGAATCGGTCTATTTATGGGCTGAAGCAGGCGTCTCGATCTTGGAATATTCGGTTTGATGCTATGATCAAATCGTATGGCTTTGATCAAAATGTTGATGAACCTTGTGTTTACAAGAAGTAATCAACAATTCAGTAGCTTTCTTAGTGTTGTATGTAGACGATATACTACTCATTGGGAATTATGTAGGTTTACTGACTGCAGTTAAGAACTGGCTAGCGACTCAATTCCAAATGAAAGATTTGGGAGAGACTCAGTTTATTCTGGGTATATAGATCTTTCAGGATCATAAGAACAAAGTGTTAGCACTGTCTCAAGCATCGTATATTGACAAAATCTTGCTCAAGTACTCGATGCAGAACTCCAAAAGTGGCATACTACCATTCGGGCATGGAGTCACTTTGTCTAAGGACATGTGTCTTAAGACGCCTTAAGAGGTTGAGAAAATGAGACGGGTCCCATATGCATCTGCCGTTGGCAGTTTAATGTATGCGATACTCTGCACTAGGCCAAACATCTGTTATGTTGTGGGAATAGTCAGTAGGTATTGAAGGAAATCGGATTCAGAGATTTCCATGAGCAGCAGAACAAGACTATTCCAAATTACAATCATGAATGAACAATGCATTTCCAGTCGACTTCAAACAAGCGGTTATATAATTCATACAGAGAAATTACAGCATGAAAAACTACAAATGCACAGAAAGCAACTCTACGCATAAATGAAGATATGTCTCCACGCTCCGTTGCGTGACCGCTTGAATAATCAGCAACCTCAAATGCTCGATCTACACGACCGCAACACAGCACGAACTTTTCGCGCTCGTCCTCAATGATCTCCTCGATCACGATATCCTCTGCAATAGCGAACAACCTCCACAGCACCACGAACGACCTCCAAAAAACCTTGACAATGTCGAGTTGATTCTGACACCACCAACAATGCGACCTTGTTATTATCGATGTGAGAATCCAGAGGGTGGGATCTGTTTAGACTTGGTATGAGGTAGATGAAGGAGGAAACACCGATCGCATACATGATTGGACAAGTGGGAGATGGCGGAGACCTAACGTATAGATTGATGCCCAATCGTTTAGATAAAGCTAAGCGATCGTTTAGCTAAAGCTATGCGATCGTTTAGCTCATCGTTTAACTCGGTCTGTTGCCTACATACACTATACATTCGTTTATCTTGGGCCAGCGATCGTCTAGCAAAACTATGTGATCGTTTAGTAAAAATTGCACGATCGTTTAGCTCTACTCTGCACGACCGTTTAGCTCGCCCAGTCGTCGTTTAACAAATCCGAATTTACTTCGAAGATTTCGTGAGTTTCTTTTTAGCGAGAGAAAACTCAAAAACCTTTTCAAATGTTTGTAAAAAAAAAAACTCTTCAAAATAGGAAAACCATTTTTCTTTTTAAACTCACAGTTGCCATTATCCAATAACCACTCACTCATATGGTTTTTCAAAAGAAAAATAATTAATTATCCAATAATTAATATTATTATAAACATAAATGATAACCAACTTATCATACCATATTTATAATCTATAGTTTTAATATTTCATCTCATGAAACATATAAACCATAATTCTTTTTTATTCCATGGTACTTAATGTAAATCTCATTTACATAGATCCTCCACTAGATGTATCTCATACATCATACCGATTATATCGTATATAATCAAAATACCTATGGTCAATTTGAACATTTCAAATCAACACCAAGAACTGATCCTCAACTGAATCCATTGAGCTACCAAGGGGGCCTCATGAACCTGTAGCTCGAAGCTTCAAAAGTGCGTGAATAACTGACTAAACTCTTTAGTCATGGAATCCACCATCCGTTAACTGCCAGACACTCCACTAAAGACCGACAGTTGAACTCTCCTTACCATAGATATATTATGTGTTCATCTTAACCAATTAGCAATGCAACAACACTTCACAGATCGCTTGTAAGTACAGTTGGGCCAATAACCGTTATGCCCATGTAGTTACATCTGTCTCCTTAAGTACCACCGGTCCCTCTAATGAACATAAGTCATAGTCCTACTATGACTGAGTCTTAGAAAAGTTATGGCCACTATGTTCAAGCCCCAGAATCAGCCCTTAAGGGAGTAATCTCTCTACTTATCCCTGCTTCGGGAAAGAACTGAACTCCATATTGTGGATTGAGTTCTCAGCTCCTAGATCAGACAAGTCCCCAAAAAGGTAGACATGTTGAGTTGGCAATCTGGCCACTCTCACCCATACTAATCAAAGGACCACCCTCAAAGGTAGGAGTTCCCAAAATACTCAGGATTGAGATCGTGTCACCTATGGTCGCTTAGGTGAGATGCAAGTCTCTAGTATCAATGACGTTATATACATAGTCTAGTCATCTCGTGGTCTAGACCTTATACAAACTCTTTGTATAGGACACCTCTGCTCCATGTCTCCACATGGACGGTTAGGATCTACCATCTGTCGTATCCATAGTGTCACTAGGATCAGGTATCCCACGTTAATCCTTATACTACAGACCTATTTAGGTTATCACTTAAGGCATGATCTACTTGTACATCACATATACATGCTTAAGTTCACATAAGATAACCAAGGAGCTTCGTTTATTGGATATGAGTAAATGTCAGAATTAAATAACACTTATTTTATTCATTGAACAATGTGTATCTTTACAAAACAACGAAACTCTGGGAAAATCAGTACACTGATCTCAACAGGTATCAGTCTAACCAAGGTCAGGGTCATGGACTGCAATTAAGAATATCCTCAAGTATCTTCGGAGAACGAGAGACTACATGCTTGTGTATGGGTTTAGAGATTTGATCCTTACTAGATACACGGATTCTGACTTTCAGACTGATAAGGACTCTCGAAAAACCACTTGAGGGTCAGTATTTACTCTCAACGGAGAAGCAGTAGTATAGCGGAGCACTAAGTAGGGATGCAACGTCGACTCCACAATAGAGGCCGAGTACTGTTGGATGGACACCATCACGCAACGGAAGAAATCAGGATCTATAAGCATTCTAATTCATTAATTTTGGTTGAAAAGAAACATGCTAAAAACAGAGTATAATGAGTTTCATGAACATACCTTAGCCGAATCAACGAAATCTCCAGTTGCAAAATCCTCTGAATCTTTATGTAGACCACCACAAGATCTTCCCTACTATCCTCTTGGTGCTCTAGATTGGGTTGTGGGACTCAAAATAAGCTGAAATCAAAGGGAATATGGAGAAAACTCACTGAACAGAACCCATTGAAGAACACCTTCTTCATCCGAATTTTTCAGTAAAAATTCAATCGGTTCTCTTGCCTTTCTTCACTCCAACCTCTTCAATATGTTGCAGACTATCATGTAAAGAGATGTGCTGCATCGAATGCAGATCATGCTTCGAGTAGAGTAAAGGAAAAGGTGGGTTCAAGTAAGCTACTTTGAAGATGAAAAACCCATTTTCTTAAATTTGTGTGATTTTTCATTTTCTAAAAATCCAAAATTGATTTTAAAATACTATTTTATTTCTAAAATCAACACTTATTAATTTTAAAAATTAACTTCAAAAATTAAATTTCTAATAAAATTAATAAATAATTATTTAAACAATTTAAATAATTCTAATTAATTTAATATCTAATATTAAATTAATTTTTACACAAATTCATTTTCATATATTTAAATCATATTTAAATATATTTTCTCCAATTCCGTTTGATTCTAATTTGAACGTCTCAAATTAATTTATCACACTATTCTAGAGCTAATCTATTTCTGAGCTAGTAGGGGGACCTCATGGACCTATAGATCATGGGCTCCAACGATCTGAGATTAATCGACTAAACTCATTAGACCGATCTAACCCCCATTCGTTAATTAATGGGTCACTTCACTAAAGTCCATAGTTGAACTCCCCTCACTGTAGATATATTATGTCAACTTGATATAACCATGATTAGTAAATTAACCCTTCACAGGTTGTTCGTAATAACGGCTGGGTCAAATCTTTGTTTTACCCCCGAAATTACCTCTTGTTCCTTAAGTCCCATTGATCCCCTAATAAATAATTTTTTTGTGATCCAATCACAAAACCGAGTCCCTCTCATGCCAGAGGGGGATCCCTTGTTCAAGCCCCAGAATCAGCACTTAAGGGAACAACCTCTCTACTGTCCCTAAAGCGGGTAGGAGTGAATTCCCTCTTGCACCCTAGCTATCTATCAAGTCTTATCCCTAAAATGGCAGTCATATTGGGCCGACGCTATTGAGCTAACCTTCACCTATGCAAATCTAAGGGCAATCCCAGATAAACAGGAGTTCATAGTTAGCTCAGAATTAAGGTCAAGTTACCTAGGTTATCGCTTGGAAATAGTCAGTCTTAAACAGTAAATAGCGTTATAAAGTAAGAGTGACTCATCTCGTGGTCCGATCTTATATAAACTCTTTTGCATAAGGACACCCTCACTCCTCATATCCAACATGAATGAATTAGAATCACTTCGTTTGTAGCACTTTCCAACTCCTTGTAACAACTACAGAGCAGACCATATCCAATAGTATTACCAGAATAAGGTACCCAATCTTATCCATGTACTATAGACCATTTTGACTATTTACTCGAACCTGATCCACCTTATGTCTCCACATAAAGTTCAAGTACTCATCCAATAGTCAATGGACTTTTACGTTTATTGGATTTCTATTCAAGTAATAGATCTATTCAATAACACCTTTATTGATTTTTCAGAATAAGCTCCATTGTTTACATACCACAAATTTTATGACATAAAACCCAACAAACTTCCACTTGGACTAAAACTGCAGTGGTAACTTATACATCCGATATATAAGACTGAGTTTCTGAGTTTTATAGAGAAATACAATAAACTAGGGCATCCCATACCCATCTTTTACCATTTGGTATCTCTATACCCAATATTTCTCCCACTTACCCTAGGTTATCTGGTATTCTTAGTCCTACTAGATAATTCTTAAACACTTTAGCCGAGAGAATTATTGTAAACATTTTAGTATACAATAGGCTTTAGATTAAAATATAAGGGCATTGCATCTTAATCTCAATAATGGCCAAGAAGCACACTTTCCTCCCACTACATTGAGGTACTCTCAACTCTTTAAGCAAGATGCATCTAATCTGTCTCAACAATCTTTGTTAACAGTCAGATCTAGAAATCTTTAAACTTTCTATACTTTGATCTAGCCATTTAGATATCCGAATATCTACAAATGGCTTTTAACAATTTGATTCTCAACAGAGGTTGCTAGAACAAACATAGTTTTTGAAAATGAACATTTCATTTATCACAAAAATATATATAATTTGTTCTATACAAGTTTTAACAATTAAAACCAAGTAGCAACTTCTCCCACTGGATGAGCTGAGTGAATAGTCCCAGGGTCTAGTTAGCCTGGTTACCTTTTCTCTGCTCTCTTCTCGACAAGATATTGAGGGCAATGTCTCCTTCAATGCCCATCATCGTTGCAATAGAAACATTTTCCTTTGCATCGCTATCCTTGTCTTTCAATCTAGTAGGCTTCTTTTTCTCTTTCCCTTTGCCTTTCTTCACAAGAATACTCTTACTCTTTGAAGAGGAAGCAACTTCAGGCTTAAAGGACATTCCTCACTTCTCGGCAGTAGTAACATTTACTTCTGGCACCAAACCCTTTGTTCTCAGCATTATCTGGTAAGCTTGTAGCTCATTGAGTAGAGTAGTCAAATTTTATTCATTAATGCATTTAGAATTTACAGAAAACTCTTCAGAAGAAATTCTAGAATAAAACCAACTTGACTTCTCTCGTTCATGACAACACCGTTTACTTCTGTCATATTAAAGAGGACCATCATGTCCAGGACATGTTCACAAACATAGGTCCCCACTTTGATGTGACTGTTTCAAACGTGCTTAATGGCATCCCTCACAGAGATTCCATAATCTCTTTGGCAGTACTCATATCCTCATGCTTCTTTTGTCAACACATCAGATAAGCTGGTGAGGATATAAGCACAGGCTATATCATTAGCCTTGACCCATCTGTCATATACATTCCGAACATTTCGGTTTGTTTTAGAGCTAGGAATGGGAGGACAATCCTCAGTTAAGACAAATCAAAAATCGTCTATCACAAGTATAGTGTTCAAATTTGATTTCCAATTCACATAATTATCCCCAATAAAATTATCTAATGCCAACACTTGTATTAATGAACTTGTCATTTTGAAAATTTAAAAATCCAATCAAGTTTTAGCAATTTTAATAATTTACCCAAGATTATTCTTTTGTAACGATACAACATCAAGACATTCTTAACTAAATACTACCTCCATAATAACTCATATTCCGATAGTCATTCAGGTACCATTTTTGGTCAGACATTATTAACACTTAATAATTCTATAAGTGTAGACCCGCAATTTTCGGATCTTATAGAACGAATGAGTATCGCTCTGAAAATAGAAAACAAGCTTACATACCACGAGTTTACATACCATGAGTTTTAGGACATAAAACCCAACAAGAACATAGCGGCTTGTAAAGTTGTTAAAGAGGTCGTCTGGCTCAGAAAGTTCTTGACAGAGCTAGAAGTTGTTCCAGATATGTCTAAGCTCATCGCCCTCTATTGTGACAATAGTGGTGCTATAGTGAACTCCAAGGAGCCTAGGAGTCACAGGCGCGACAATCACATAGAACGAAAAATATCATATGATCCGCAAGATAGTGCATCGAGGAGACGTGATTATCACGAAGATCTCCTCGGAGCAAAACATTTTTGATCCGTTTACGAAGGCTCTCATGGCTACAGTGTTTGAGGGTCACCTTCAAAGCATGGGTCTATGGGACCGCCCGCGGCTGGACTAGGGCAAGTGGTTGCACTGGATTTTTATGTCCTAGTTTATTGTTTTGTACCTGTTTGTTTGTACTTCCCACTTCGCTTTAGGACAAGTAGAATATTGTTGGGGTTTGTGCCTTAAAGTCTCATGTCCTGTAGTTTGTAAACAACTTTGTAAGAATGCTTGTGATGTATAATATATATGATATTTACTTCACTTCTTGACTTTGCACATATAGATGTTTTTTATTTTACCACAAACCAATAAACTTAATATCCCTAGATGTCTTTATGTAACTTAAGCATGTATGTAGTGACATACAAGTGGATCATGTCTTAGGTGACAACCAAAATGGTTTGTAGTATATGGATATAGGAGGGAAACCTTATCCTGGTAACACTACTGATGCGGCCCGTATTATGAAATTGTTACAAGCGCTGTGACTTGTCACAGATATTTTGATCCTCATCATTCGTGTAGAGGACATGTGAGTGGGGACGTCCTATAAAAAGAGTTTGTATAAGACCTGACCTTGAATCCTGAGTGACTTGGGAACTCTTGCCATTGAGGGCGATTATTTGATTTGCATGGGTGCGAGTGGCCAGAGCGCCAACTCAAACCTACCACTTTGGGGATTCGTTTGATTTGGGAGCTGGAAACTCAACTTCAAAAGATTAAGTTAACTTCTTCCCCGAAGCAAGGGTAAGTAGATAAATTGCTCTCTTAAAGGCTAATCCTAGGGCTTGAACGATGTGGCGCCACACACCTTCTCATGGCTCGAGAGGTGTTCATACATAGTAGGACTATGTTGTATTGTTCATTGGAGGGATCAGTGGTACTTAAGGAGTAAGATGTAACTACAAGGGTAAAACGGTAAATTGACCTGCTGTAATTACGAGCATCTGTGAAGGGTCATCGTACTGATGATTAGTTATATCCAATGGACATAGAAATATATCTATGGTAAGAAAATTTCAACTGTCAGTCTTTAGTGGAATGCCTAGCAGTTAACAAATGGTGAATATCGTGACTAAAGAGTTTAGTCAGCTATTCACGTACCATTGGAGCTTCAAGCCATAAGTCCATAAGGTCTCCTTGGTAGCTTGGATACAAGTTGAGAGTAAGTTTTTGGGTCAGTTTGAAATGTTCAAATTGACGAGAGGGAGTTCGATTATATGTGATATAATTAAATTTATGTATGAAATACATTAATTTGGAAGAAATTGGATATAAATATGATTTATATCTAGTGGAGGAAAAATACTATGATTAATATATGATATTAATTCATAAGTTATGAATATGATTTATTAATTGGACGATTAAATGGGTAATAGGACGACGTCTCTTCTGTTTTCATAAATGATTAAGTCGAGAGTGTTGGAATGTATCAGCAACAGCGGAAGCACAAGAATCATCTAAGCACTCTAATTCACTAATTTTGGCAAAATATAAAGCATGCTCTTGCAGAAAACAAGTGAGTTTCAAGGCATACCTCTGGTAGAACTTCTTTAAAGCTCCTTCTTCAGCTGCTATCTTCTTCGAATCTTGTTGCAGACCACCTTAAGATCTTTCCTACTGTTCTCTTGGTGCTCTAGATTGAGTTGTGGGACTCAAAACAAGCTTGAATCAAGGGATAAAGCAGAAAAGCCCACAACAACAATCTTGGTGAAGAACCCTTTCTTCAACTCGATTTTTCTCTAAAATTATCTATAGATTGCATCACCGAATTTCACTCCAAACTCTCCATTATATAGCATATCAACATGCAAAGGAGAAAGTTGCATGAGTTGTAGCTCATTCTTGGAGAAGACAAGGCAAAGTTGAATGCATTTTGTGCGAGCAACTTGAAAGATGGATAATGGAAAACGAGGTTTTTCCATTTGTATTTTTGATTTTCTATTTTCCAATTTTATAAAAAATCAAAACTTGATTTTATAAAATATATTTTGATTTTAAAACTGAAAATTTTAATTAATTTCATAAATTAATTATTAAATTAAATTTAATTATTTTTAACACATATTCATTCTTTATATATTTAAATCATATTTAAATATAGAAATTCTCCTATTTCCTCTAATTCTCAAATTAAACATGTAATTATATATCATATAATTACTGATTCCCTTGATTCTAATTTGAACGTTTCAAATTAACTTATCACACTATGATAGAGCTAGTCTGTTACGAGCTAGAAGGGCGACCTCGTGAACCTACAGATCATAGGCTCTAACGGTCCGAATTGGCTAAACTCATTAGACCAGATTAATCCTCATTCATTAACTAATGGGTCACTCCACTAAAGCCCATAGTTGCACTCCTCTCACTGTAGATATATTATGTCCATATGATTTAACCATAATCAGCAAATCGACCCTTCCCAAGTTGTTCGTAATAACGGTTGGATCAAATATCTGTTTTACCCTCAAGATTACGTCTTATTTCTCAAGTCCTTACTGATCCTCTAATGAACAAATGATTTGTGATCCAATCACTAAACCAAACTCTCTCAGCCCAGTGAGAGAGTGGGGCCCCTAGTTCAAGACTTGGATTCAGTACTTGAAAGAACAACCTTTCTTCTATCCTTAAATCGGGTAGGCGTGAACTCCATCTTGCACCCTATGTCTCCAACTATCTATTCGGTCTGACCCCTAAAATGAGAGTCTTATTGAACCAGTACTGTTAAGCCAACCCTCATCTATGCAAATCTAAGGACAATCTCAAATAAACAGGAGTTCATGGTTAACTCAGGATTAAGATCGAGTTACCTAGGTTATCTAAGTAAAATAATCAGTTTTATATAGTAAACAACGTTATATGGTAAGAGTGACTTATTTCTTGGTCCTGATCTTATGCAAACTCATTGCATAGGATGCCCTCACTCCTCGTGTCATAACATGTACGAATTAGGATCACATCGTATGCAGCACTTTACAACTCTTTGTAATAACTACAGAGTAGGGCACATCCAATGGTGTTACTAGAATAACATACCCAACCTTATTCATGTATCATAGATCATTTTGATTATTTACTCGAACCTGGTCCACTCTTATGTCTTCACATAAAGATCAAGTACTCATACAATATTTATGGGTCTTAGTTTATTGGATTTAGACTTTCATACAATTTATGAAATCAATAATAAGTTTATTGATTATAGAAAATATTTATCATTTTACAAACTTTCAGTTTTAGGACATAAAATCCAACAGAAAGATCACTTTGAGACACTTAAATAGCTCACGGTGTGTTGAGCATGGAAGGTGCGGACATTGTGTTGAAGTGCGTCATCACTTAGAAAATTTGTGCCTATACGATAGTGCCTGAATGATCGCTTACCTATATGATAGTGCTAAGCGATAACTTAACGATTAGACCCATGCACGATATTTACTAAACAATCGTTTACCTTTTTCTAAGCGATCGTTTAACGTCCGATATTTACTAAACGATCGTTTAGACGATCGCTTACCTTTTTCCTACACGATCGTATACTTCACCTAAATGATCAAGCATTTTTTTTATGCGATAGATAGCCTATCTCCCACTTGCTTTATTGTTGTATACAATCTCTCTTCCTCCTTCCCTCTACCAAATTCGAACAAAGCCCACCCTTTGGATTCTCATTCCAAGAATACAGAGGGATCTAAATGATGATGTCATCTTTGTTTCCTTCTATTCACGTGGAGACCGTTCGAGGTAGACGATTGGGTTTTGCTGAGCAATAGCTTACCGACTCAGTAAAAGCGAGATTTGCTGTGAAGAATAAGACTTCAACTAGTATGATCTCTCGATCTCTTATTTACTGTTCTTTTGAGCATGTCAATAATTTAGCATTATGAATGCATATTAGTATGTTTGATTGTATATATGGAAATTCTATCACAATGAATTGGAAAGATCCGCTTCCACTCGTAGGTACTCTTGAATAAGAGTTCCTTCAGAGTTTTATAGCATAAAAGCCAACAACATCAAGTATTGTGTCAGATTGAAAAAAATACGAACAAATCTGCCAAACTCTTATTTTTTTTACATTTTCTTGACTTTTTTTCTTTAAAATTATCTGTTACTTGACATTTTTTTCATAAAAAATTTCAAGTAATTTAAAGTTGCAAACGTGAAGTAATATTGTTTTTGTAGCAGTGAATATGTGTATGTCTTTCAAAATCCACCAAATGCCACTATTTATAGACAACTTGGCAAATAGGAGATGGATTACATGGACACTAAAAATGTGTAATCTTGAGACACATGGACAACACATGGGGTAATGGATAAGAGGCACATGAGCAATGGACATTAATAATGGGCATCTACATTACACCTAATTTAACATATCTATAATACTCCCCCTTAGATGCCCATTATATATGAAACATGCCTCGTTAAAACCGTACAATGAAAAAAACTGTTGAAAAAAAATCCTAGTGAAGGAAAAAGAGTACATATTTCATATAATCTAATACTTTTAAAAAGTATATTTACTCCTCCCCATGGAAACATTGATAACGGGAAAAAATGCATGTTATCATAGTGCTAAGTTCTTAAACAATACTGGGTTGCGTTGATAAAATATGATTAATTGTGTCCAAAAAACATCAAATTCATAATATTGCAGTCGCATGCATTCATCGCATAGAAACAGTCAATTTTTGTGTTTTTATGCAGAATATACGTTGACGCAAGGCAGAAATTGCGATCATAGGAAATCATTGGTCGAGCACAGCATTACTGCAAGGCTTTGCGGTGATTGTGTTCGCAAACATTTTCTCAAGAAGGATTGCCACAACCTGGTCAGCGCAACTTGATGGGCACATCTGGGTGAAAGGCACAATTAATCGCAATGGGACAGAAAGCTGATGACGGTCGAATCCGAATTAAGATGACGACTGCTAACGATAACAAGTACATTCAGCTTTTCGGTGACATATTCGACGCATCAGTCAGGGAATTAAAACCATCCCATCCAAGCAATCATAAGAGAAAAGCCGCCTTCACCTCGAAGCTCTATAAATACTAGAGGCATCCTTTAAAAAAGGGCTTCACCATTTTTACGAGTTCACAGTTCTATTGATAGTTTAGCCTAGTTCATAGATTTTCTTTTACTTTAAGGTGGACGCGAAAGAAGAAGGTTATGTCGACAGATCGTTCCAGTAAGCTTGGGAGAGCGCCAGAAGCTTCCAGGACAGAAATAGGGCCGACGCTTGCGGAAGCAGGAATATCTTTTGAACCGAATAGAGATTTATAGTGTAAAAGCCTCGATCAGCAAGGAATTGCTACCAGGCTCTCTACCTTTATCTTCCATTGTTATTTTGTACTCAACTCATTTATATAAATGGAATTTACTTTATTATGTTTGTTCACTCTTTGTTATTTACGTATAAGCAGCTAAATCTATTGAATGGGTTGAGAAGCATTTAGCTAGCACAACTGGGAATTGTTAGGATTTATTTATTGAGGCATTTTGTTTTGTTTTGTTTTATCATTTAAGGACGGATGGGTTTGAACATGAAATCATGTGTTAGACAAAATTGATGCGTTTGCTCCTATGCGTCTGAGGTCATGCGTCGGAATGATGATGTGTTAATCTTAGCATGCAATGATCACGCATTCCTATCACAAGTTTTCTTACGCTTGCGCCAAGTATAACACAAACACAAGTTTCTAGGGCAATCCGAGGTCGAACACGGGGACTTGTCACTCAATAATATTGGTGAGGTGATGCGTTTGAGGCGATAAATAAGAATAAAAATAAAGTGAAGAAGGTTAAAAATGATTTACACACTATTCTACTCCTTACTAAATAGATTGAGCAATAGAAGACTTGCAATGAGAATAGGTAGAGACACAACAACCATTAACGCATAGTAATGTTTACTATCTTAAATCGCTTGAGTAATCCCAGCTCGTTGCACTAACGCATCACACCTCTGGGTGGTTAGCCACATGACTATATCTCTATAGCGCATGGTTGCGTCGAGCATAAGATTGTGCCTATCTCTAGGAACAATATGAACCTTGCTTAGTGCGTTCCATCCCTTACCTTCTCACGCAGTTAGATGCGGCTACTTAACTTATAGACAAGCAATGCAGCATCCCATAGACAGACGCTGCCATAGCTTTTCACCAAGCAAAGAGGATTAACTCACTATACTCCCACAGCGCACACCTCTCGGTGGGTTGCTATATGCGTCCTATCTCTAGGATAAATGATTAAGCATGCGATTGACTTTGATAAATAAATGCTGAAGATAAACTGTGATAGAGATGAAGATGATAAAGAAGACGATAATAAAGGAGTTAAGATTTGCATTGATCACAAAATATCTTAATATCTCAAGCTAAAATGTAATACAATACAGAGATTAAAAGGGAGATGAAGGACTCTGTGTCAAGGCTGTCGATGGTGCCATGGTTGAATGATGGAGATGTCTCTCTCGAGCTCTATCTCCAGCGAATACTCCGATCGTCACTCGATCTAGGTTGTGGAGATGAAGAATTCTCACTGGAAATCTCTTTCAAGCTCTGATCTGTGATCACAAACTTCTGCCTTGAGGCAGAAGCTCGGATGTTTCAAAATGAAGGTCTCAAGGGATATTTATAGAACTTGGACGCCGACAGTTGTAATGAAAGATGTATGACTCACTGTTTCCTTTGTCACGGTATGGCCGTTGTCACATCGCCTTATCTTGTTGATACTCCCAAGGTATGCGTCCGAGCTGAATTTAGCTGAAGTTATCAACGCGTTTTACCCATCTTGCGATCTTCTATTATGGCTGTCACTCCGTGGCCGTAATCTCTATTTGTTCATTTCGTTCTCCATGCGTTGGACGCATGCGATTGCTGCAACTTCCATGCGTTGAACGTATGGGGTTACTGCAACTTCCATGCGTTGGACGCATGGGGTTGTCGTCTGCGTTCGTCTTTTGCGATCACCTGGCTTCAACGCATGCGTTTGTCTGTGATCGTTTATTACAAACGCATGCGTTTGATTCCTGCAATAGCTACAAAAATAGACACTTTGGCACAAAATAACGCATAATATTGGGTATGTGAGCTTTTAGGTGCTTATCGATGCAAAACTCAAATTTTTCACAAATTCTAAGTATTATCACTGCGTTTTCTACCTGTTAGCCCTCATAATTTTAAATAAAAGGGTTATAATAACTGGCCTTTCTGCCAGCTATCAGGAATCTTCATTCTATGCAATTATCTTGTATTATGTATGCTTCATTCATCCATTAGAGATACTCGGAAGGGTAGTCTAAGGACAGGATCTAGACTTGGGAAATTCAGGTTAGAATCTAGGCTCGGGAGAGTCAGATTCGAACGCATAATCAAGAGATAGGAGCATAGGAATAAGCACTATTTGCTACCAACGCATTGCATGCATCCTAAAGATAGGATATGATTGTGTGCAGTCACCTTGCCTTTATACATCTTGCATCATCGCATAGGACAAGAGTAGAGACTTAGGAATAAGCTTTATGGACACTTTTGCATTCAACACATGCGTCCTAGACTTAGGAGCATCGCATTTGCATTGGAAAATGACTTGTTGTGCATGGTTGTAGCATGATCGCATAGTCTGACGCATTCTTAAGCAACGTTGGCTGAAGACCTTCTCAACCCATTCATCCGCATACTCAGTGCATCTATCATGCAATCCGAATTTTCTCAAATCCGCTGCATTTATTTATTTTTCATCACCGCAAACAACAACCTCAATAACTATTGAATTATCCGGTTACCATAAAGTTTTCTAAAAATTACCAACGCAACCTATTTTCACAAGTCCCTGAGTTCGACCTGGACTTACCAGGAAACTCGGTGGAGTTTACACTTGGATTCTGCTGAGGAAACTTGAGTGCTCAACGTATTTTTCACCATCGCATTTCATCCATAATTTCACTTCATAAAATAATGCATCAAGTTTTTGGCGCCGCTGCCAGGGACTTCAACAAAATAGTATGCTAACGGTAATTTTTCTGATTTCTTTGCAGACTCTCAACCTCTGATGAATTACGATCCAGAGATTGAAAGAAAATTTCGACACAAACTGAGAGACAACCGACAACAACAAGAGAGAACACCAAGAATGGCGGAGCAACCGAACGCAAGGGCTGCTAACGCGAACAATATTATGGCCAACCTCATCCTTCTGGCGAATGACCGCAATAAACCCATTCAGGACTATGCGTCGCCTAACCTCTATGATATCTCTCCAGGAATCATGAGGGCGGCGTTAGATGGATCGAGGTTTGAAATGAAGCCAGTAATGTTACAGATGATTCAAGCCGCTGGGCAGTTTGGAGGAAGGCGTGGCGAAGACCCGCACGCCCACCTCCGAAGCTTCATAGAAATCTACAACACTTTTGTGTTCTTGAATATTTCAACCAAGGAAGTCCGACTCACTCTGTTCCCATTTTGCTTATGCGATCAAGTAAGAAAATGGGCATATTTTCTCGAACGGGGGGAGATAATTTCGTGGGAACAAGTGGTGGAAAAGTTTATGAAGAAATATTTACCACCAACCGAGAATGCTTGGAGACGGAAATTAATAATGAATTTTGAACAAGAAGATGACGAATCGCTCAGTGATGCCTGGGCGAGGTTCAAGCGGCTGGTAAGAGACTGTCTACACAATGGCTTACCAGACTGCCTACAAATGGAGATCTTTTATCAAGGACTGAATTCCTCTTCGCAGACCACTGCCAATGCGACAACCGCTGGTGGTATGCTAGACAAAACATATGAGGAGGCAAAGAGTATACTTGATCACATTTCCAAAAATCACGAGGATTGGCAAGAAAGCGATCAAAGATTAAGAATTAAAGATAATGACGCAAACAACGGAGCCATCACATCTTTGCAAAATCAAATGACTGCGATGATGAGTTTGATACAAGGCATCGCAATTAATAATACGGGAGCGACGAAAGGGCAGGTCAGCACAATTACTCAAACGACCGCAAGTTGTGTCATTTGCGAAGATGCTTACTCAATGGAAGAATGTCCAGCAAACCCGCGGTCGATATGCTTCATGAGAAATAATCCCTACTTCGATACATATAACCCCGGGTGGAGAAACTACCCAAATTTTGCGTGGAAAAATCAACAACAAAGTTTCCAACCAGTGGCGCAGAGAGAAGGGCCACCCAGATTTTTTCCCCAAACAAACGGTCCAGCGCATAGCCAAGCTAGCAGTTCGTAACCACCAAAATCCTCATCCTTAGAGAGCTTATTGAAGCAGTACATTGAGAAAAACAAATCGGTGCTTTAGAATCAAGCTACATCCATTAGAAATCTGGAAATTCAAATGGGACAAATTACGGGCGAGTTGAAAAATAGACCGCAAGGAGCGTTGTCGAGCTCAACCAAGCTCCCTCGCACTGCTGAGGGTATCGGGAAGGAACAATGCTTAGCAGTCTCCTTGCTAAGCGATAACATGACTGCGAAAGTAGGGGAGGAGCCCATTGCGACCAACTTGAATGTGGTGACAACCGAAGACCCGTTGGCCTATATTCTGGAAACTCATGAGAAAATAGACCCTCAAGTTGCGTCCACCCTTAAGCTTTTACAGAAGAAGTCCAACCACCAGCAACTCCGCAAAGAGTGAAAGAGGAACAAAATCATGAAGGAAAGATCGCAATAGTGGCCGAACGTAAAATGTTATGATCCCGTCGAAAATTGGCAACCCATGAATCTTTACAATACCATGCTTCATCGGAGGGGTCTACAGTGGCCAAGCATTATTCGATCTTGAGGCAAGTATAAACATAATGCCGCTATCAATCTTTAAATAATTGAATGCCGGCACAATCACGCCCACAAAGGAAACTCTCCTGCTCGCAAACAGATCTCGAATACATCCAGAATGAGAGTTGAAAAATGCCGCAATTTCAATCGATAAATTCATCCTGCCGAAAGACTTCCTCATTTTGGATTATAAAGCGGATGAAGATGCGCCCATCATATTGGGACAACCATTCCTTTCGACCGGACACGCTCAAATTGATATGCGCAAAGGGCAAATTATAATAAACATTCATGGGAGAAAGCTCCGGATTAAGGCAGTCAAGATCTAAAAAGATAAAGAAAAGAGAGAAAAACCACTATGGATGTAAAAAGACCAACCTGGAATAAGCAGTCCCTGAGTTACGATATAATTCAACCTCATCAGGGATGCAATCCTTTTGAATATCCTTTTCCTGCATCAAATACTTCATGAACTTTTATCATATCGTTATTTATTATCGCAATTACCTTTTTGTTACTAGCATCGTTTTTATTCTTAAAAAAAAAAAGTCGTGATTGTACTGAACGATTGCGTTAAACGATTTTGTTTAAAATAAGTCGACCCTCTCAATGTTTTCTAGGCAAACGATCGAGGCACAAGATTGCAGAGGTGTTTCACAAAGAAGCAACTTTGGGGGTTGTATTCTTCCTTCACCTTATTTTCAAATTTCGCTCTATCGCATCGCATTTTAGTTTTAAAAGTTTTATCACCGCATCCTCTTTGATTACCGCAATCATTTAATATGGATCAATTTAGTAAGTAGGCATGCTGTCTCTTTGCCAATTATGATTTCAATGATGAAAAATATACTTCTATTTTTTTCATATATACTCAAGTCAACTTAACTTTAAGATAGTCACCTCATGAAATATTTTCAGAAGTTAGAGGTTTGCTAGCTTTCTTTCAAACTCTCTTTATGAAGCTTTCTAAGAACATCGCATGACTTCTTTCAATATTTTGACAATAGGGACATTGCCGCATTTTAAATTTGAGGGTGAGGTATTTAGTTTCAATCTTGCTATTTTGAAAAAAAAAAATTGAGAATAACAACTCCACCGTCAACTCAATGGGGAAACCCGTGTTGATAAGAGTAAGTTGAGAAGGATACTTACCCGTAGTTAGATGTCCGCATGACACACGTGGGGGCAAGTCAAAACGAAAGTAAACCACCAGGATCAATGCATAAATAAATGACCGCAACTCCACTACCAAGTAGGTATGAGTTTAGTCTGAGGAAGAGCGCACTTCATTCTATGCGATTTTCTTGTATTATGTATGCTTCATTCATCATTAGAGATACTCGGGAGGGTAGTCTAAGGATAGGATCTAGGCTTGGGAAAGTCAGGTTAGAATCTAGGCTCGGGAGAGTCAGATTGGAACGCATAATCAAGAGATAGAAGCTTAGGAATAAGCACTGTTTGTTATCAATGCATCACATGTATCCTAGAGATAGGATATGGTTGTGTGCAGTCATCTTGCCTTTATGCATCTTCCATCATCGCATAGGACAAGAGTAGAGACTTAGGAATAAGCTTTATGGACACTTTTGCATTCAACACATGCGTCCTAGACTTAGGAGCATCGCATTTGCATTGGAAAATGACTTGTTGTGCATGGTTGTAGCATGATCACATAGTCTGACGCATTCCCAAGTAATGCTAGCTGAAGACCTTCTCAACCCGTTCATTCGCATACTTAGTGCATCTATCAAGCAATCCGACTTTTCTCAAATTCGCCGCATTTATTTATTTTTCATCACCGTAAACAACAACCTCAACAACTATTGAATTATCCAGTTACCGCAAAGTTTTCTAAAAATTACTAACCCAACCTATTTTCACAAGTCCCTGAGTTCAACCCTGGACTTACCAGGAAACTCGGTGGAGTTTACACTTAGATTCCGCTGAGGAAACTTGAATGCTCAATGCATTTTTCACCATCGCATTTCATCCACAATTTCACTTCATAAAATAACGCATCAAACATCACTTGAGATCTTTAAGTCGCTGCATTCTAATGTTGTGCACCAATTTTTCAATGGTTGTGGTAGGTAATGCCTTTGTAAGTCTGTCAGTGTAGAAAACTTCAGCGAAATATGTTTTGTTCTATCTCCTTTAATATATCCTTATTTGATTTAGGATGTGCATCTTGTGTTGTTTTCGTATAATGTCGTTGAAATATTTTTACTAGCAGACAAACCACATGTTCCACGAATAGGCTTAGTCATTGATCTTAGCCAAACACATTCTCGACTAGCCTCTTTAATTGCAAGAATTTCAGCATGATTTAAGGAAGTGACTATTATGTCATCGATCGTCATGATATAGCAGTTTCTCCATACGTGAACAGATAACTTGTTTGAAATCCAACTTTGCGTAGATCAGATAACTATCCAAAATCTGCATAACCAACAAGATCAAAAATTGACTTATTTGAATAAAATATACCCATAGTTATCGCATCTCGGAGATAAAGGAGTATATGCTTAATTCCGTTCCAATATCTTTTTATTGAAGAAGAACTACATCTTGCTAATAAATTTACAGAAAATGCAACATCTAGTCTTGTACAGTTATTTCATTAGCAAGATACATAAGCGTACCAATTGAACTAAGATAGGGTACTTCAGGACCAAGAAGTTCTTCATTATCAACTCAATGTCGAAATTATCTTTCTTTATATCTAGTGAATGATCTTTCATTGGAATATTCAATGGACGTGCTTTGTCCATATAAAATCTTTTCAAAAATTTTATTGTATAGGTTGATTAATTAAATACTCATATGCTAAATGTTGAATTTGCTAGTCAAGGCAAAATTTTGTTTTTTCGAGATCTTTCATCTCAAATTCTTTCTTACAATACTCTATTACATTTGAAAGCTCTTCAGAAGCTCCAATTATATTTAAATCCTCAACATATACAGTTATAATAACAAATCATGACTGTGATTTCTTTATACAAACCAATGGACATATTAGATTGTTTTGATATCCTTTTTTCAACAAATATTCATTCACGCGATTGTACTACATTCGTCTCAATTGTTTCAATTCATATAGCAATCTCTGTAACTTTATTGAATACAATCATGGGAATTGCATTTATATGTTTCAGGTACCTTAAATCCTTCTGAGATTCTCATATAAATATTATTGCAAAGATCCATATAAATATGTTGTGACTACATCCATAAGATGCATATCGAAACTTTCCTACACAATCAGACCAATTAGATATCTTAGTGTAATTGCATCCACCACTAGAGAATACGTCTCCTCATAATCAATACTAGGTCTTTATGAAAAACCTCATACAACTAGTCTTGCTTTATATCTTGTGACCTCATTATTTTCATTTATTTTCCTCACAAATATCCATTTAAATCCAATAGGTTTGACACCTTCTGATGTTCGGATTACTGGTCCAAAAATCCGACGTTTTGAAAGTGAGTTTAATCTGCCTCGATTGCTTCTTTCCGTTGAAGCCAATTTTTTCTATGTCAACATTCTTCAACATATTTTGATTCAAAATCCTTATTTTTTATATATAATATCAAGAGCAACATTATACGTAAGAATATTGTCAATAACTACATGAGTTCAGTTTCATATTTTTCTTGACATGACATAGTTTATTGAAATCTCATTATTATCTTTATGTTTCCACCTTCCTCATTAGTCATGCCGTGAATTTATTCATAGGTATTTACATCTCAACCAAGTCTTATTGACTATTAATTATTTTTCTTTTTCAAGGATTTTTATCTTTGAAACTCACTGGTCTACCACGCTTATGGCGTATTCCAAACTCATTAGTGACAACTTGTTGCGTTAGGATATCAATTTTCGATGGAACATTTGCAGCTGGTATATGAGACTTAGTTACTTTATTTGTATTTATAAATATATCTGATAACTGATTTGCTATATTTCACAAATGAATTGTCTTCTGGACTTCAAGTTCACATTGATCTGTAAGGGGATCTAAATGAGACAATAAAGATGCATTCCATTTAATTTATTTTTCCAATTTCTTAATTCCTCATCCTAATGTTGAAAATTTTGTCTTATTAAAATGACAATCAACAAATCGTGCAGTAAATACATCACCCGTCAGGGGTTCAAGATATTTAATAACTGATGGAGAATCATATCCAATATATATTCCTGACCTCCTTTGAGAACCCATCTTAATATGTTGTGGTGGAGCAATTGGAACATATACAACACATCCAAAAATTCTCAAATGGGAAATATTCAACTCGTGACCATAAGCTAATTGTAATGGCGAGTTCTTATGATAAGCTATTGTCCTAATGTATATAGGTGATGTTGCATGCAAAATAGCATGTTCCCATATAGATGTAGGAAGCTTAGCTCTCATAAGCAATGGTCTAGCAATTAACTACAAACGTTTTATGAATGATTCTGCTAAACCATTTTGTGTATGAACATGAGCTACAAAATGTTCAACACTTATCCCAATTGACATACAATAATTATCAAAAGCTTGGGATGTAAATTCTTTAGCATTATCAAGACGAATGGTCTTAGTTATGTGATCAGGAAATTGTGCTTTTAATTAAATTATTTGAGCAAGTAATCTTGCAAATGCAAGATTTCGACTTGATAATAAGCATATGTGTGACCATCTGCTGGATGTATCTATTAACACCATAAAATATCTAAATGGTCCACTTGACTGGTTAATAGGTCCACACATATCTGAAGGAAATTATACATGAGGATTTCCATGAGCAGCGCAATGATCGTTCCAAATTCCATTTTAAATTGAACATAAACAATTGCAGTCAAGAAACAGAAACTTACAAAGTCATGCACAATACGAAATTACAGTATGCTTTAGATAATCAAAGAAAAAATTATACATACCTTTGAAGATTCATTCTTCAAACTCCATCGATCACAAACGCTCGTTCAGTCTCCAAGATAGCAACACACGAACATCCGAACACTACGACCGCAACACAACACGATCAATAGCAAACTCGAACTCAACGATCTCTAAGATCACGAATCCAACGAACAGCCTCCAAAACCTCGAACTCAGTCGAGTTGAGTGAGGACACCACCCAAATGTCTACCTTGGTATTCTCGGTGTGAGAATCTAGAAGTGTGGACTCCATGTGGACTTGGTTAGAGGAAAAGTCCGGAGGAATAACAATCGTGTAAACGATTGAACAAGTGGGAGATGAGAAGAAGTCTATCGTATAGACAAATGCTCAATCGTTTAGACGAAGGAAACCTATCGTATAGCAAATGCCCTACGATCGTTTAGCTACGACCAGCTAAGTGAACTATCGTATAGTAACACTCCATGATCGTTTAGTCTCTCTTTCAGCTATCGTTTAATGAATCCATTTCACTTGATAACAAACCGTGAGTTCTTTATGAGAATAGCAACTCTACTAAATTTAAGAAAACATATTTCCTTTTATCTCACGGTTACCATAAACCACCAATAGCCTCTCACTCAATTGGTTATTAGAGAAAAAGATATAATCATCCAATAATTAATATTATTATAAATATATATGATAACCAACTTACCATATTATATTTATAATCTATAATTTTAATATTTCATCTCATGAAACATATAAACCATAGTTCTTTTTCTATTTTATGGTACTTAATGTAAATCTCATTTACATTAATCCTCCACTTGATGTATCTCATACATCATATCGATCATTCATATATAATCGAATTACCTCTTATCAATTTGAACATCTCAAATCAACCCCAAAAATTGATTCTCAACTTGAATCCATTGAGTTACCAAGGAGACCTTATGGACCTGTAGCTTGAAGCTCCACTGGTACGTGAATAACTGACTAAACTCTTTAGTCACTAGATCTACCATCCATTAACTGCCAGACACTCCATTAAAGACCGACAGTTGCACTCTCCTCACTACGGATATATTTTCTGTCCATATCAACCAATCAACAGTGTGATAACCCTTCAAAGATTGCTCATAAGTACAATTGAGCCAATAACCGTTATGCCCCTGTAGTTACATCTAACTTCTTAAGTACCACTGATCCCTCTAATGAACATAAGTCCTAGTCCTACTATGACTGAGTCCTCTCTTCCAAATAGAAGTTGTGGCCATTATGTTCAAGGCCCGAAATCAGCCCTTAAGGGAGCAATCTATCTACTTACCCCTGCTTTGAGGAATGAGTGAATTCCATCTTGTGTAACTGAGTTCCCAACTCTCAAATTATACAAATTCCCAAAAAAGTAAGCATGTTGAGTTGGCAATCTAGCCATTCTCACCCATACTAATCAAAGGACTACCCTCAAAGGTAGGAGTTCCTAAAACACTCAGGATTAAGGTCATGTCATCTATGGTCGTTTAGATGAGATGTAAGTCTTGAGTATCAACAATGTTATATAAAGAGACTATTCATCTTGAGGTCTGGTCTTATACAAACTCTTTGTATAGGACCCCGCTCACATGTCTCCACATGAATGCTCAGAATCTACCATTTGTAGTAGTTCACAACACTTGCAAACATCTACAAAGCGAGCCATATCTGTAGTGTCACCAGGATCAAGTATCCCTCCTTAATTTTTATACTAAAGACCTTTTTAGGTTATCACTTAATGCATGATCCACTTGTATATCTCATATACATGCTTAAGTTTACATACAATAACCATGGAGTTTTGTTTATTGGGTATGAGTAAATGTCAAATAAAATAACTCTTATTTTATTCATAACAATGTGTAAAGTTTACAAACTACGAGATTTCGGGAGAATTAGGACACCAATCCCAACAATATCACCATGAATTCATTCTAAAAATGCAGGAGATTCAGTCCCCACTTTGACTGGTGATAGTCTAATGATTAATTTTCCTTGAGAGCAGGCATCAAGTGATAATTCATTAAACGGGAGAATCTTTCTGGCTCTTCAATGGATATCCATTTGAATTCTCAATAATTATCATCATTATAGATCCTGGATGACCCAATCGGTCATGCCAAATTGTAAATATGTCTGGATTCATGAACTTTAGGTTCATTGTTGCATATGTTTCAATTACTCGTATATGAGTATAATATAATCCAGAAGATAAAGCAGATAATTATTCTAGTATACGTTTTTCATATGAAACAGTAGATATGATATAAAGATACTCAATTTTATTATTTCTATCAGTCTCAATATGATACTATTGCAACGTATATATTTAAAACTAAGTAGATTTCTCTTTGATTGACTGAAGAACAATGCATTGTCAATTATAAATTGTGTCCCTCTAGGCAAAATAATATTTGCTTTTTCAAACCCTTCAATTAGGTTTGCAAAACCTTATATTGTATTGACTTTTGCTTCTAGCATTGTCACTTTGGAAAAATATTTTCTATTTGTAAGTATTGTATGTGTAGTTGACTGTCTTCCAGACATAAATCTTCTTTACTCATTTTTTAGTCACTCAACATATGAAAATAATCCGGGTTTATTCATTAAAATAAATAATTACAATAAGAAAAACAACATTTGGAATATACAAAGGTTAACATCTACTAAAAGGAAAAAAAATATGGAGATGAATAAAAAAATAACATTAAGTCTAGATATTTTCAAAGTCAAAGGAAACACTTGATGTTCCATCAATTCTGTCAATTTTATCTTCGGGAGATTCAAAGAAGTCCACCATATCCAAATTTGTCATATGGGCTGGGTCAAATATGTCATTATTTTGATATGCAAAATTTGCCTCCACATTTTTTGTCTTTTTCCTTCAGAGATGCTTGATAGAGATCAACTAAGTATTTTGATGTACGACGGTTACGTGACCAATGCCCAGACATTGTACATCAAAAGCATTTATTTTCAACACTTTTTTAAATCTTATATTGTGGAGCTTTTCCTTGGGATCATCATTTTGTGTGGTTCTTTAGAAATTTGAATGATTAGAATGACCACCACGAAAATAATTATTATTATTTTTTTCTGCCACAGTCACGACCTCAACCACGACCACGATTATTATTAAAATTCATAGCATTCACTTCAAAGAACAGTGTCGTCTCATTTAGTCGAGATTCATGATTTTTCATTAGTAACTCGTTTTTTTATTCGGTCACAAGAAGACATTAAATTAGTTCAAAATATTGTTTAAAACTTTTTTCTCGATATTACTGTCGCATAAGCATATTCGATACATGAAATGTAGCATATTCGATACATGAAATGTAGAAAATGTCTTCTCTAACATATCAACATTAGTAATTTTCTCTCTGCATAACAATAATTTCAAACTAATTTTAAATCACATGAAGTTGTAATCACCTATTGGTTTGAATTATGGTCTCAAGTGCATCCACTCATAACAAGTTTTAAGAAGAATAACTGTTTTTTTTTTTTTATCATCATACCTCTCTTTCGAATTTTTCACAAGATACAAGGATCTTTTATGGTAAGATACTCAATTTTCAATCCCCCGTGGAGATGACGACGAAGGAAAATCATAGTTTTTGTTTTGTCCCGATTGGATGTATATTTCCTTCTTTAATAGTCTTTCCAATATTTATAGCATCCAGGTGGATTTCGGCATCAAGTACCCACAACAAATAATTATTGCCATTAATGTCAAGGGCGACAAATCCTAATTTTGTGAGATTTTTCATGTAGCAGTATCATCAAATATTGTATTTATATTGTAAAGTTAATAGATATTAAATATGCAAAATAACGTTAAATTTATTAATTATAACGAAGAGGAAAAATCGGCGTACCTTTAGGACCTACCTTTAGCGAGGAAAACGATAGGAGCTCGTGTTGACAACGTGTTATGAATTTGAGGAACACAACAACACATAACGAGAACACATATATAGATAAAATATGACATAATAATAATATATAATAAAATAAATAAATAAAATAACAAAGAATTGATTTCTCCACTTTCTCCAATCTTTATGGATTGATCATCAATATTTATAGGCAATTTGGCAAGTATAAGGGAATTATATGGACACTAATAGTATGTAATATGGAGATACATGAACAACAAATGGGGTAATGGATAACTGACACATGACCAATAGACACTAATGATGAGTATATACATTACACCTAATTTAGTATATTTATAATATGCATTTTTTTTAATTATTTTATTCCCAACTTATCTTCCTATAAATTATTCACAGCCTATCTTTATTTCTTCTCCTACTCTCTCTCTTTTTATTATTTATGTTTCTTTGTTTGTTTTTTATTTCCCCACTAGATTTATTTCTGTTAAAATTTTAAAATTGGATTTAGAATTAATGTTTTTTTTAAAAATAAAATTGAATGTGAATACTTTAATGTAATTGTTTTTAATATTCACGTGTAGTTTTAGTCTACAATGGTAGAAGTTTGTACTTAAAAGGGAAAAATATTTTTTTGGATTCCTAAGGTTTAAGTCTAGTTTCAATTTGGTCTATTAGTTTTGAAATGTTACACATCTAGTTTTTAAATTTTGAGTTTATTTTCAATTTAGTCCCTAGGTTTCAAAATGTTACAATTTTACTTTTGAAATTTAAGTTTCGTTTCAATTTGGTCCCTAGATTCCAAGATTTATACTTTTAACCTCAATTTTTCACTAAATACTCATTTTTCAGTCTGTATGTTAATAAATTTAAAATAATTAAAATAAATTAAGTTTAACTAGATTTCATCACTTTTAAAATTAAATAAAAAAAAATTTCTTCATAATTATTCAAAATTAATTAAGAGAATTGAAGTCAATGATTGAAAGTGAGTGTTTAACAAAAATTTGATGTTAAAAATGTCAAATCTTGAAAACTAGAGATCAAATTGAAACAAAACTCAATTTTCAAAGGTAAAATTGCAATATTTTGAAACACAGTGACTAAATTGAAACCAAGTTCAAAACTTAACGATCAAATATCTAACATTGTGAAACTTAGGGACCAAATAGAAACTAGATCTAAAACCTAGGGACTAAAAAGTATTTTCCTCTTAAATTAATTATAATGGATTAGCTAAAATATTGTTTTAGTTACTAGGCCATTCTAACAACTTCTGCAATACTTGTTTTTAAAAAGATATTTTTTAGTACGGGTTAAAATTTTGTTTTTTATAATGGTTAAAATTTAATTTAAATACTATATAATAATTATTTAATTTTTATATCATTAACAAAAATTATTTCTCTTAATTTTATGCATACAAGACTAGAAGTAAAATTTTAAACCATATAGTTAAACTAAGAAAAAAAGCTATTAATTGTCCAATTATAATTTGAACACTATAATAATAATAGCAATCACAACTGTAGTTTTAGAAAAAAGAAATGTTGTAATTTTAGAAAGAAAAAAAAGTTGTAGTTTTAGTCTCTAATTGTGAAAGTTTGTATTCTATATTTGAATTTATCATAATTATTAGCAATTTTAGTTATTAAATCATGAAAAAATAACTAATCAAAACTAAGATAAAATAAACAAACTCAAGATAATAAATATAATATGAACATCTTAATAAAAAAGGAAAAAAATGATTTCGAAATTTTGTTAAATTGACTTGATTTTATTAATTTACCATTAGAAAAAGCATATTCAACATAGTTAAAAATAATCCAACAAAAAATTTTTTAAAAAAATATTGAATTTAACAAATAAAGTATTGCCCTAAAATTCAAGTTGAAAAAAAATATATAGGGACTGAAAAAAGTTGCACTAAAAACGTCTAAAATTCAAAAGGCTTTTTTTAAAAAAGCATAATGCTAAAATTAATTTTAATATTTAATAGAAATGAACTTAGTCGGAAAATAAAGAAAGAAAAAAAAAACAAAGAAATAACCCTATTTACCTAAAATTTTCCAAAAGCACCTATTTTTTTTTTTTTTTTTTAAAAAAAAAAACTACCTCAACTACCAAGTAACTCTTTAATTAATGCTCCGTTTTGTAATCATTATATTTTTTATATTTGTTCTTGAAAAGTAAGTTTATAAATACTATTTTCACCTTTAAATTTCTTCTTTTGCTATCTATTTTTTACTAATGGTTTCAAAAACCAAAACAAAAATTTAAAAATTAAAAAAAGTAGGTCTCGTTTGGTAACCGTGATTTTTTTGTTTTTGTTTTTTTGAAATTAAACCCATAAATACTATTCCACCTCCAAATTTCTTACTTTTTATTTTTTTTACCCATGTTTTAAAAAATCAAACCAAAATTTGAAAACTAAAAAAAAAATTTAGAAATTTGTTTTGTTTTTTGAAATTTGGCCATTAAACTTTAAAAAAAAAAAAAAAAAAAAAAAACAGACGTCATTATAAAAAACGAGAAGAAAATAGGCTTAACTTTCAAAAATTAAAAAGAAAAAATGAAATGGTTAGTAAAGAAGACTAGCTTTTAAAATTTGACTAAGAATTCATCATTATAAATTATGATAAGAGATAGAGATAATACACTTAATTTTCAAAAATAAAAAATCGAAATCGAAATAGCTACTAAAATTAAATCGTTGGTCAAACTAAAATTGTGGGTGGAGTTATATGGTCAACCAACATTAATAAAAGTAAAGGATAATAATAATAATAGAAAAATATGGGTTCCACGTTCCACCTTCCACATAACGAAAATGATAAGGTGATGGAAGGGCGATAAAGTAATCCTCTTTATGAAGCAATTTCACCCTCATATTCATATATTCGTGTACATTATCTCTCTCTTTTTTGTTTATATCCTTAGTGGAATTCAGTCACGTTTCCAATTTCCATGTTTCATAACAAAACAATAAGAAGATATTTATATTTAAATTATGCATCTATATATGCTTTATTGAAGAAAAGCGTTCCTTTTTTAAAAAAGAAAAAAGAAAAACTTCAATTAAAGTGTTCTTTTTTAAAAAAAGAAAAAGGAAAAACTTGGACATGTGATCCACATAACTGACTATTAATATATGTATTACCTCTAGACGTTAAAATTCTTATACAATATTTATTGTATTAAAAAAAAATTAAAAAAAAAACTTTATATGCATGTGATTAGTTAATCAAGATACAAGACAAGGTTTAATGTAGCAAACTTTAAAATAATGTACTAATTAACTTTTGATACCGTAGTCTAATCTCCATTTTTTCAATAAGGTCTAATAAATGATTAGATTGAAGTTGAGTGGAGCAACGTAACGTAAATTAAGGACTCGTTGGATTATAATAAGACTTTTGGTATAGACAAGGGAAAGGGAGAGAGAGAGAGTTAGGACACTACAACACTAGGATTTCGTGACATTTAAAAACTATTATGTTTAAAATTCGTGACCGTTATTTTCAGTCATTGTATTACCTATAAAGGCATGCATATCAACAATAGTTTTTGAAAAATATCATAATTGATTTTTTTCATGACAATAAAAAATTGTCAACAATTAATAATTATTGACAACTATAAATTGTCATCATCAAATATATTATGACATATTATTGTTGTCATCAATGGACTAAAAATTGATTATTTTCTGTAGCGTTATGTGCATTGACAACGGTTATAAAATGTCAAAAAAAAAAATGGTAACAATTTTTTTTTTGTCAAGAATATATGAATCATGACACTTTATTGTCAATCAAGAATATTTACACAATGACAATTGTTTTATGTCAACAAATGTTATATCATGACACATTTTTATTGTCACATAATTTTATATTTATGACACTTTTATATTGTCAAAAAATACATGTCTTGACAGTTTATTGTTTATTTGAATCTTTTGCACACATGATTCCCATAATCAACTAATCTTTTTTTTCTAACAACAAATCAATACAAAAGTTATCGAATGTCTCCAAAGGGCCAAATACAAACAAACTAATAACCAAACTTGGTAAAATTTTTACCTTAAATGCATTTGAGAAGAAGAAGGATAAGGGGGAGCAATAGAGAGACGTATAGGGGAAGAAAAATTCCAAGACATAGCAAAAAAAAAAACTAGGGTTTGGAGTCGCTTTTTAAAAGATAATAATTAAAATATTTAATGACAATTAATAAATGTCATAGATTCGTGACATTGAAAAACTGTCTTAAATATCAAGAGTTCAAAAATTTGCATTTTTTTTTTTTTGGATTAACATTTATGACATTTTCCTCTCTCCATCCTCAATTTAATTCGTCATGATTGGTGTAATTTCTCGTAATTTTGATTCTTATATTTTGAAGTTTGTTAAGTTATAGTTCAGATACTTTCAATCATCCAATTTTGATCAATATATTTTCAATAAATCTTAAATTTATCTCATTTATTTATTATTGAATTTTCTTTTGAATTTGTTGTCAACTATTAGTACTTTTACTATAAAATTTAAAACATATTCACATATTACATTTCATTGCAAGAAAAGTACTATTATTTAAACAATTTCAATAAAAATTAACTTTAAGTGATTAGATTTAAGATTTATTGAAAATAAGTGAATTAAAATTGAACATACTTGACTGTAATGGTATTTTAACTAAAGAGGAATACTTAGGTGCAACCCAAATTGTACCAATCTTTATGCATATCATTCGACCACAAAGAGATATATACATACATATTAAAAATAATACTCTACTACTTGATAGCTTGTGATTCGATAATTAGATAAGCTGCACAAAGATAGATGTAACCTCATATATACTTATATTTTTCTTAACCAAATTAAATATATATCTTAAGGAAATTCGGAATATTTTGGGAGGAGACACAATTATCTAGGAAAGGATTATCGTAAATCGTGTGTACAATCAGGATGGCAATCTTTTCTCGTGTTTAACTCTAATATGATTGTTTAAAAATAAATAAATAAGGTCACATTTGGTAATCTCTTGATTTTTTGTTTTTGAAAATTAAGTCATAGACATTATTTCGATCTCAAAATTTATTTTTTTATTGTCTACTTTTTATTAATGGTTTAAAAATAAGTCAAATTTTAAAAACTAAAAAAAATAACTTTTAAAAATTTGTTTTTATTTTTAGAATTTAACTAAAAATACAACCATCACAATTAAATTTTATAAAAATTAGAGAGAAAATAATTTTAATTTATAAAAAATAAAATAAAATAATTATCAAACAGATTTAGGATTGGAGAATACTGTGCGTGTAAGGAAAAATGTGTTTTTCCTTTCTTTTGAAAAGCAGGACAGTGGAGTTACACGAGGAAATCATACGATGACCAATATGCACATCTTTAAATTCCAGAATTGCCCTTCTCACGATATTATTAATTTTAGATGAATATCTTATTTTTTATATTTTTCTAACAAATATAAAAAAGTAATCTGATTGAATCAAAAGCTTATAACTTTTTTTAATTGTATTTTTGGATTAGTTTTATTTTGTTTTATTTCCAATAACATCTTTTCGGGTCACTTGAAACTAATAAACATAGAGTATATTTTTGCAAATCTAAGAAATAATATCCGACTACTTTCGCTTTTCGTTATTTTTATAATAAATGTAAGGTTTTTTTTTTTATTATTTATTTATTTATTGTTTCAGTTCAAAATGTAATTCACAGTTAATAATCCAATATCAAATAATATGATTGTACTATTATTTACCATAATTGTGAATTTAATGCATTATTTATTCTTTGCATGATCTAAGAATAAGTCATCAAACTTTTCATTAACTATTGATTTTCTCGTAATAATTCACTTTTTATCGTTATCAAAATATATTAATTAAAAATGCATGCCGATATTTACCATAATTTAATACTTAATTTGAAATTTTTGTTAAAAAAAAAATCATGTACACGTATATAATAATAAAAAAAAAAAATCAAGGAAAATTCTTATAAATAGATAAATCCAAAAAATAATGTCATAAAAATTCATAATATGTCATGTAACTAAAGTGAGCGTATAATATATTTTTTTAAAAAACCAAGACTTCGTTTGTAATTATTGTAGCTTTTAAAATAGTTGTTGATAACTGTGTTTTTCGAAAAATCAGATGTGAAAAAAAGTAAAATATTGTTTAGTAAATTTCAGCTTAAATTTGAAAAAAAAGTATGTTAGAATGTTTGGTAAATAAATACAAAAACATCTTAGTTTAGATATGACTACTAAAATAGACTTATAATCAACTTTTTAATTTTTTTTTTTGTAATTTAAATTTTAAAATAATTATTTGGTATGAAAAATTTTGTTTGTTATAGATTAATTTCTAAATATTAAGAAAAATAGCTTTATTAAAAAAAAAAAAAAGAATAAGGTGTACTTTTTTTTATATAAAAAATGATGCATTTAATTCATGAAAGATAGAAAATGGATTTGATTGGGTGAAAAATAGAAAAATATATAAAATAAATCTTCCTTTTAAAGTATAAAGTTGAAAATTAAAACATAATTACAAATTCTACTTGATTTTAAAATAATCTAAAAGCTAGAAGGATACTACTTTAAAAGTCAACGAGAAATTAAAGTATTTTAATATGTTTTGCCAAACATAAAAAACAATTATTTTTTTCAAATGACTTTTTTGATACAGCTAACGCAGTGCCGAACGTAACCTAACATATATACTATGTCTCTTAAAATTAGATGTCCAAATTTTCACTCTATTTGTTCTATTAAAAATTAAAAGAAAAATAAAAGTTGTCATATACTGTGAATGTTTATGGTGTTAATAAACTGTAAACATTTAATTAACACGATTTACATTCACACTTGTGATTAATTAATCAAATACTAGACTGCATATAATGTGACAATTGTATCAATTACATAAACAAGAATAGCAAGCTCTAAAAGACAAACTAACTAATATACTATTTGACTTTTGAAAATGTAATATTGAATTTAATCTTCGATATTTATTAAAGTCTACCAAGTGTTTTTTCTTTTTTTCTAATAAAAATTTGGATTCATGAATTGAGTGAAGTTAGGTAAATTGAGGGCATTTTGGTTATAGCAATAATCTTTTAGGCAAAAATAGTAAGAGCCATTCCTTGTGTTTGCTCAACGAGTTGTGGGTCTAGTAAGATTAAAAAATATATATAAATTTCATGGCTTATCAATTTATTATAAGAGAAGTTCATGACCGAACATTTTCCATTCTTACCTTAAAAGTCTTTTAAATAATAAATTTTTAATCATTCACGTGGGAGGTTTTACATTTTTTTCATAGTCAAGTTTGTTCAACGGTAATCCATGGACTTTAATCATTAAATTATAGTTCGCTTACTTTTAATAAATCTTAAATTTAGTCTCCACTATCAATTTGTTATTTTTTTTCCTGTTAGCTATTAGTATTTTTACTATAAATTTTATTAGCCATCAATATTTTTACTATAGATTTTGAAATACATCCACATATCATATTTGAAATTATTATTACTATTTAACAAATTTTAGTAAAAACTAATTCTATACACGAAATTTAAGATTTATTAAAAATATATGAACTGAAATCGAATAAATTTGATCGTAATGATATTTTAACCAAATAGTAATGCTTAAGCTTAATTGCAACTCAAGTTTCATCCACGTAATCACATAGAAAAAATATATTATTATTTTTTAAAATATTTACCACATGACAACGTGTGATTGGATAATTAAATTGAGTTAACCAAATATATTTCAAAAGGGAATTTCCGAAAATCTGGGGAGGAGATACGACTATCCAGGAAAGGGTTACCATAAACCGTGTGTCCAATCAGAGTGCCAACCTCTTTCGTGTCCAACTCTAATATGATTATCACGAAGGGAAAAAAATAAAATAAAAACTTTAATATGATGACCGGCCGTCGGAAAACAGTCAACGCCGTTACCGTGTTTACAAGGGAAAAAAACTCCAATATAATATTATAAATTAATAATATTCTAGCAGGACAATGGAATTACACAAGGACATACAATTACCAATATACACAGCTGTAAATTCCACACTTGTCTCTCTTCTCTCACAATATTATTAATTTTTAGACTATTTAACATTTCAGAATGAATGAATACTTTTATTTTTATATTTTCTGCAAAATATAAAAGGCTAAATTATGCAATACTCACAAATTATGCCATCTGTGTCCGAAATTATCTTTCAAAAATTAATTAGAAAATAATTTTACCATAATTTTAAATGAAAATCATCAGTATTTTGTATACAAAATACCTTTGAATTTTGAAAAATTTCAAAAATACCCTTAAACTTTAAAAATTATTCACAAATACCCTTACAAGCAATATATTAACAAAAATTGTTAATACCCTCCTATTTCTCTATTTTTCTCCTCCTCTCGCTTCTTTGATGCTCTCTTAAGGGATGTTTGGCACGTAGGTTTGAAATATTAAGCGGAGAGGTTTAGGTAGTCTGAGTTTAAAAAAATTGTGTTTGAGTGCAGATTTTGAGAGTCTGGGTTGCAGACTTAGAAAACTTGTGAATGAATGGTAGATTTATAAATCTTGAGTTTGTAGAATATTTTCTCATTAAAATAAGTTACTGGATTTTAGATTAATTTAAATTTGTCAACTAAATTATTTTAACATATATAAGTTTAAAATATAAAAAGAAGAATATTTGTTTTTTTATTTTTATTTAAAGTTTTGAAATAAAGATTTGACTGGAATTATAATTTTATGTAATTTATTGTTTTAATAATTTGATATTTGGATTTTATTGAGTTTTGAAATAATATCTCACAAACTTTTATCATTTTAACTAATTTAAATTAGAACATTTTATACGTATAGCTTAAATAAATATACTAAATTACACAATTGCAGTCTAACACGTAAGAGAAGCTTCTTTTAGTTATAAACTTTCCAAAACAATTTTTTTTCCAGAACCTATACAAGTAAGAAACCTATAAATAGGTGATCAACTTCAGTTAGAAAAAATAAATAAAAATCTCTTAAAATGAAGGAAACATTAATGTTAAATAAACAAGAGAAGATAGAAATTTTTTTTAAAAAAATGTAATGTAATAACCAATGATAATTAAAAAAAAAAAAAAAAAAAACTCCAAAAGAAAAAAAGAATTAGAATAAAGAGAACGTGTATTTTAAAAAAATATTATCGTAATTTAGGGTCTGTTTGAAATGACTTAGGAAAAATGTTTTTTCAAAATATTTATTTGGGTTGTTATATATTAAAAGTATTTTTATTAATGTTTTTCAAGATTGACCAATGGTGGTCGGAAGTTCGTCCCACTAAAGGTGGTGTTCGGAAATTGGCCAACGAACTTTATAGATTGAATTAGAAAAAAAAAATGTAACCGATGAATTTAAATAATGTTTACTATTTAAACCAATGGGAGAGAGTGTATGAAACCTTGACTTCCTAAACCCCTTGCCCCAAACAGAGGTTGACCTTAGGATTTCTAACCCATTCCCAAACTCAACCCATGAAACAAACACTCTCTTACTCTCCTTGAACTGGTTGACATCTGTTTATCTAAAAATAAATAATTAAATAAAATTGTCCACTTCAATTAGAGTATTTAAATGTTTTAACAAGGTTGTTTGTTAGTAGTTGCGAGTGTCTATAAAAAAAAAAAAAAAAGGAGAACATCAATATAATTTGTTTTAAAATTGGTTCTTTTCAAATTTGATAAAATTTAAGTGAAAACAAAGATTTTCATCCAAAACTAATGGTAAAAGTATGTTTTAATCATTTTTTAAAAGTTTTAAGGTTATTTTCAAAACATTTAAAAATTCAATGATAGGCATTTTCTTTATAATTTAGTCAAACATGAAAATAGTCTGATTGAAACAAAAGTTTACAAATTTTAATTTGATTTTAGCTGCAATCGAGCTTGGTGCTCCCGAAGACCCCAAAGGGGCCATTATCATCTGAAGTGAGGACGAACCTCACAACACAAGAAAACCAATGGCCAAAGCCACATCGCCAGAGCATCCACCATAGAGTGTAGTTTTGCCAACTACTTTTACTTTTTCGTTATTTTAGAATAAGTACATGGTTTTTTATTTTCATTTAAGTTTAAAACTAAACTCAACCTATATGGGTAAAAAAAATAATCCACAATTAACAATGCTCCATCAAATAATATGATTGTACTATTATTCACCATAATTGTGAATTCAATACTGCACGATCTAAGAATTAGACATTAAAATCTCCAATAATAATTGATTTCCTCAGAATAATTCACTCTCTATCGTTATCAAAATATATTAATTAAAAATGCATGTCGGTAATTAATGCACATTAATTTAAAGACCCGTAAAATTTACTAACGAATAAATTGTCTAGATTCATTTAATATGAGAATTATAAGGCGATTGTTCCTCCGAACTCCAATAATCTATATAAACCACCACACACTATTCAAATGATTTTTTTTTAAAAAAATTAATTTTATATCATAAAATAGAAAAGAAAATCTTCACCTATAAAAAAAATATCAGATTATATCAGTTTCTATCGCTAATAAATTTGGATAGATTTTTATAAACCTCTATCATAATTTTGTTATTTTGTATAAATAGAAATGGATAATTAATAAAACAAATTAAAATTATTATTCTTGAGAAGGTGGTAGTACAAGAAGTGAGTGAAAACGAGGCAAGGGAGGGGGTGGGAGTACTACAATCTACAAAGAGTACAATTAGTAATATTTAAATTTGTTGGGAGGGGCAAAATGGGAAACGTAAAAAAAGTTTCCTCCCCCACCACCACCCTCTCGCGGCTGTCCCACCACCTTCACCTGCTTTAGTTAGAAAATTGCTGTCTCAACCTCTCTTCTTCTTCGGATAAAAGTCTCCCATGTCTTCCCCTTTCAACAAATCCTCTTAAATATCTCTCCCGATTTCTCTGTTTCAATCCTCCTTGGCTCCTTCATCTCTTTTTTCTTCTGGTTCTGATTCATTACTTTTTCATTTTTGCTCGGGGGACCTTCGATGGCGCCGGGCCTCAGAGACCTCCAGCTCGCCCAGGTCGCTGCCGCCGCAGACCGTCGCCTGCCGGCTATTTCTGCCGCTGATGAAATTCCCGACGATCTTGAGGATGTGCGTTTGCTTGATTCCTATGAGAGGCAGGAGGAGAATTTGGGCAAAATTGGGGATGGTATGAGGAGGGTTCAGGTTTCAGTTTCTGGGATGACCTGCGCTGCTTGTTCTAATTCCGTAGAGGCTGCTCTTAGGGGCGTTAATGGCGTTTTGATGGCTTCCGTTGCATTGCTTCAGAACAGAGCTGACGTGGTTTTTGACCCCAGCTTGGTTAAGGTTTTTCTATTTCCTTTATTTTGGTCTCTTCTTTCAGCCATAGCGTGTGATGTTAGATTGATGATGTAGAGAAGAAGGTTAGTTAACTGGATAAGTTTGTCGTATTGCAGTGCGTTTTATGGGGTTCTGTTACGTAGGAAATGAGAAGAATTTTAGGAAGATAGAGGACAAATGGAATTTAACAAAGAGAAAATCAGGAAGAAGAGAAAACCAATTGTTCTCACATCATCAAATCAATGGGAATCACTCGATTAGGTTCTAGGTTTAGATCATTCATCAGTAACCTTTTTTTTTTTTTTCTTTTCTTTTTGGTGATTAGCTATCCATTTGGAGTTTATCGGCCTCGTATGGACCATCAAAGTGATTTTGGTTTCCAAAAGAACTTCTAGAAAGAATATATGTATATGTAGATACCGAATTGCCATTTTTTTCCCTAATCGTTAAAAAATTCAGGAGGAAGACATCAAGGAAGCAATAGAAGATGCTGGATTTGAGGCTGAGATTATACCTGAAACCACTTCAGTTGGAAAGAAGTCGCATGGAACACTGGTGGGCCAATTTACCATAGGTGGTATGACATGTGCAGCATGTGTGAATTCGGTAGAAGGCATTTTAAAAGATCTTCCTGGTGTTAGAAGAGCAGTAGTTGCTTTGGCCACATCATTGGGAGAAGTTGAATATGATCCAACGATAACCTGTAAAGACGATATAGTTAACGCAATTGAGGATGCTGGATTTGAAGCTTCATTTGTACAGAGCAGTGAGCAAGATAAAATTTTACTGGGGGTTGCAGGCATTGCCGGCGAGGTTGATGTACAGTTCTTGGAAGTCATACTTAGCAACTTGAAAGGGGTGAAACGGTTTCTCTTTGACAGTACATCAGGAAAACTTGAAATTATTTTTGACCCAGAAGTTGTTGGTCCCAGATCCTTAGTGGATGAGATTGAGGGAAGAAGCAACAGAAAATTTAAACTGCATGTTACAAGCCCTTACACAAGGTTAACATCTAAAGATGTTGAAGAGGCTAATAACATGTTTCGGCTTTTTATCTCCAGTCTGTTTCTCAGTGTACGTGATTTTTCTTTCCTCTCAGCTACATGCCATTCTTAAGTTGAATATGAAAATTTTAATGCTTGTTACCATAGTTCTTAATGTTAGCATTACTTCAGAGAATTAATTTTTTCACCATGTGATAACAAAATTTCATAGTTTGAGATCATGTTGTGTTTGAATTTTCTTGTTTGTATATCTGACCCCATTGTTACATAAAGAGAAGAGTTTAGTTCATTATGAGATTTAAGAAACAAGGCACTCTTTACATGTGTATCTTACAGAAATTTTAATTTGATTCCACTGAAGACTTTTTCTCCTAACGATTGTGATGAACCCTTGTAACTTGAATTTCAAGAAAAATCCTCTCCTCTGATATATTTGAATTGTTTCATGGTTATGTTTCTTCCAGGTACTCATCTTTCTCCAACGAGTAATATGTCCTCATATTCCTTTAATCTACTCATTGTTACTCTGGCGCTGTGGACCCTTCCTCATGGATGATTGGTTAAAGTGGGCATTGGTGACTGTTGTGCAATTTGTCATTGGAAAGCGATTTTATGTTGCAGCTGCTAGAGCTCTTCGAAATGGTTCAACTAACATGGATGTCTTGGTTGCTTTGGGTACCACGGCCTCTTATGTCTATTCTGTTTGTGCACTTCTTTATGGTGCAGTCACCGGATTCTGGTCTCCTACTTATTTTGAAACAAGTGCTATGTTGATAACCTTTGTATTATTGGGAAAGTATTTGGAGTGTCTTGCCAAGGGGAAAACATCAGATGCCATCAAGAAGTTGATAGAACTTGCTCCTGCAACTGCTTTATTGCTTATCCGAGATAAAGGTACTTGGATTTCAGGGAATTAATAGTTTTCTAGTACTCTTTATTAGGGACATTTTAATGAATGACATTCCAGATATTTTAACGTTCACTAATAATTTTTTGAAAAGGAAACAAATCTCTTCATTGAAGAAATGAAAAGAGATTAATGCTCAAAGTACATGGAAACAATAACAAGTACATATGCAAATACAAAAGAAATACTAAGACATCATTCTTCTAAATAAAAATAGACTAAGCTGGAAAGACAAAAGCATTCTAATTTAAGCATAAATCTTGAATAATGCTGATATATGATCCCTGAACCAAAATCTTGAATAATGCTGATATATGACTCCTGAACCATCTACAAGTCATATGAATCCATATAGTTGAGATATTAAGTACCTCATGTGCTTCCTAACAAAATATTTGAGGATCAATTTACTTAAGAGGTATGAATATTGGGAATGAAGAAGTTAAAGAGATTTTTTAGCATAAAGAAAAAGTTGTTAGCTGTCTTTTACATGGTTGACCGGTCCTTATTTTGTGTTTCTAGGTGGGAATTTGATAGAAGAAAGGGAAATCGATGCTCTGTTAATTCAACCTGGCGATGTGTTGAAGGTTCTTCCTGGTACAAAGATTCCAGCAGACGGTGTTGTTGTTTGGGGTTCAAGTTATGTTAATGAGAGTATGGTTACTGGAGAATCTAGAGATGTTTTGAAGGAGGTTAACTCACACGTTATTGGGGGTACAATTACTGTTCATGGAGCCCTTCACATTCAAGCAACAAAAGTAGGATCTGATGCAGTTCTGAACCAGATTATTAGTTTGGTTGAGACAGCTCAGATGTCTAAAGCCCCCATTCAGAAATTTGCTGACTTTGTAAGTATCATGATGACTACTTTACTTTTATTAGACAAATGTCTAAATCTAATCTGAGGCCTTCAGTTATGGAACAAATAATAGTTTTTTTTAGTAGCGTGCTCATTTATGATTGGATATGGAAGCTTGGGTTCCTAGATTTTACCAGCTTTGTGCTGGAGTTAAGGATTTACTAGAAAATCGAAATACAATGACAAATGAATGAGCTGCTCAAGTTGTCACCTCCTAGCATGGAACTTCATTAAGTGTGAATGAGTGATATTCATATCCTTTTGATGAAGCGACCTATGGTTTGTTGAGCATGCCTTTTGGTTTATATACTAGTGCAATCTGCATATATGGTGATTTATTAGATTGATCGTATAGGCCGTATTGTTGAATGGGACATTGTATTTGGACTTTTCCCTTCTGTTAATCTCTTCAATTGTCTTAACTTCTATTTTCCTACCAGTTCTGTTCTGCTTCTTCCTTTCCATGGACCAAATATTTTCTCCATGTACCCAAGGTCCTGACCTGTTGATCCATTGATATGTTTTCTTTAAAATTTCTCTTGTTACAGAAAAAAAAAAGAAAGAAAAATAAATAAATAAATAAGCACATGTGAAACATTAAACATATATGGGTTTGCCAATTTTTTTGGGGATGAATACAGCTGCACATTAAACAAAGATGTTAAAAAGAAATTGTCAAACTGATTTGTTGGGCATGGATACATATGTAAGATGTGATGGGATGGCATGTTGAAGTCTGAAAATCATCTAGATTTTGTCTTCCATGCCCACTTTATTTGGACGTGTGTTCTTATACATGTGGGCTGTCAGAAAATTTGCAAATTTATTAATTCTGGTGTTAATACGCTTCTATTTGGCCTGAAGGTAGCAAGCATATTCGTTCCAACCGTTGTTGCTATGGCATTGTGTACGTTATTTGGTTGGTAAGTATGATATCGATGCATTTTAAATGTTAGCTGAGTTGACGAATTTGCTGTGTGATTAAGAGTTGGGCAAAATATTATCTGTGATCTGAAGCTCTTGTTGGCATCTGTAGGTACGTTGGAGGAATTCTTGGGGCTTATCCAGCTGAATGGCTTCCAGAAAATGGAAATTACTTTGTATTTTCCCTCATGTTTGCAATAGCAGTGGTAGTTATTGCATGTCCTTGTGCACTAGGCTTGGCCACACCAACTGCTGTCATGGTTGCTACAGGGGTTGGTGCCAGCAATGGTGTCTTGATCAAAGGAGGAGATGCTTTGGAGAGGGCCCAAAAGGTTAAGTACGTTATTTTTGATAAAACAGGCACATTAACCCAAGGGAAAGCGACGGTTACTACAGCCAAAGTGTTCACTGAAATTTCTCGAGGAGATTTTCTTAAGTTGGTTGCTTCAGCAGAGGTGATTTGCAATTTTTTATAACTTTAAATTATCTTTGAGTAAGAGACTTTTGGTCACCTTCTATACCTAATGACAGAATGGTTTATTAAACTCTATGACGTATACTTAAAGGACACAAATTGAATCCTTTAGTATCTGTTGAGAATTGAGTGACGTGATGAATAATTCTGGTATTTTTCCATGAACCAACTCAATCATTAACTACTATTGCTCTTTCTTCTGGCTAGGCTAGCAGTGAGCACCCACTGGGAAAAGCTATAGTTGAGTATGCACGCCATTTCCATTTCTTCGATGAGCCTTCTGTGACCAAAAATGTGGAAAATCAAAGTAAAGAGGCTTCTGGATGGCTTTTCAATGTCACAGATTTCACTGCATTGCCAGGCCAAGGCATCCGGTGTATTATTGAGGGAAAATGGATTCTGGTAACAGTTCATTTTATTAGTTTAAGGAAATATGAGCTTTGATTTTCTTCCATCCTGGAATATATATAGTTCTCTGGCATATATGGTTCTATTTTGTGGTTCTGCTTCTCAAAGCCCTGTTGTCCTGAACAGGTTGGCAATAGGAAGTTGATGAATGAAGGTGGAATCTCCATAGCACCTCATGTAGATAATTTCGTTATAGAGCTTGAAGAAAGTGCAAAGACAGGCATTCTTGTTGCATGTGATGACAACTTAATTGGAGTTGTGGGAATAGCAGATCCACTGAAGCGAGAAGCTGCAGTTGTTATTGAGGGTCTTGTAAAAATGGGAGTTTCTCCAGTCATGGTTACAGGGGATAATTGGAGAACAGCTCGAGCTGTCGCCAAAGAGGTTGGCATATAATTCTCTCTTCCATTTCTCGGCTGTTATATTCTAATTTAGGAAATTAAGCGATTGCATAAGCCTCCTTTCAGGACCTTGTCATTTAAATACAAGCTCTAAAAAAATTTTGGACACTGAATTTCATGATGGTCGCTCATAGATCAAAATCGGGTCCATTCATGTTTTCTATGAGACAAACGTTCTCGGGGTAAAAGTTAATGTTTTACTGTCAATTTGTTGTGCAGCTTGGTATACAAGATGTGAGGGCCGAAGTAATGCCAGCAGGAAAAGCTGAAGTCATTCAAAACTTTCAAAAGGATGGAAGCACAGTTGCAATGGTAGGTGACGGTATCAATGACTCGCCTGCTCTAGCTGCTTCTGATATTGGAATCGCAATTGGTGCGGGAACTGATATTGCCATTGAGGCAGCTGACTTCGTTCTAATGAGAAATAATTTAGAAGATGTAATTACAGCTATTGATCTCTCAAGGAAGACTTTCAATCGGATTCGATTGAATTACGTGTTTGCTATGGCCTACAATGTAATAGCAATTCCTATCGCAGCCGGAGTCTTCTTTCCTTCTTTGGGGGTTAAATTGCCTCCATGGGCGGCCGGTGCATGCATGGCTTTGTCATCGGTAAGTGTCGTTTGCTCTTCTTTACTTCTTAGGAGATACAAAAGACCAAGACTTACAACAATACTCCAAATAACTGTAGAATAGGAAATCTCTTGAGTTTTATAATGTAAAAGCAAAATTGGAAAAAAGTTCTCAAGCTCTAGCTCTGTAGGGGAAGGAGTGTGAAAAAAAAGAAAGGAAGCCAGTATGTCACAATTTTTGTGTTGAGATTAGCATACCAATCCCCTTGTAAATGACACTTGTATGATAATTTGTTTATGCCCTTTTCATTGTCTTCTTTCCAAGTAAAGTGGTCTAAAGTTGTTAGGGTTCAGCCTACTCACACACAGCTCAGTTGTAAGATCTTTCTCTGAATTTATTGTTTTTTCTTTTGACTTTTGTGTTGTTTGGACACTGAGAACATTCAATCTTACGAAAATTACAAGAGGGGGGATTTGACCATTTGTCTCCAATTGATGAACTAACCGTGTGAGTTCATGACCTTTTAGCTAAAACAATCTGTAGATTTGTGAGAAAAAAGTTAAAAGAAACCAGCTTTTAAAAGCTGAGTTTTGCTAAATGGAAAGTACAATTTAAATTCAAATCTTCATTTTCACTTCCATTATTTAAAACCCAAATATATATATATATATATATATATATATATATATATATATATATATATTATTTTTATTACGTTATGAATGAGGACCAGGTCAAAAACTTGGAAAATAATAATTCAAAATGAGTTGGATTGAATGGGATAGAGAGAGAATGGGAAGGGATACTTGTTGAAGTTCAATATCCAATGTTTTGAAAATTATTTAAATGTTTTTTTAATGCTATATGTTTTCAAATTTTAATACATGTTTTGAAGCTTACAAAGTTGCAAACATAAGCAATGTCCCAAGTCATTCATTGACTTTGAATTTTCTCACATTTTGATCCACATCAGCTCAGGTCTCCAAGAGGAGAAAAACTTTAAACATAAATTGTAACACCAATATTTCAGGTCTTGACTATTCTTATTTAACTTAATATGAAAATTCAATCAAAGTATTTTCTTTAAAATAAAAATTGACCAAATTAACAATAAAATGAAATATGCTTGATAGTTGATAGACAGACATAAAAGACCATAAGCTGTAAGCAAACATATTATGAATTAACAAACTTCATCTATAAAAATAATAAAACAAAATCGTTCCGAAATAATGCCTACTTTTAGTTTAGCAAAATTAATTACCTTTGAATTGTGATATAATAGGTAGAATCCCTTCTAAGGTCATGTTTATTTGAGGAAAAACGTAATCCATCCAGTAATCCGAAAAATAGATCCTATTTGATTATATTTGTTGTTGTTTACTTGTGTTCCATAATCGTAATAAAATGTAGTATCCATTGTCAAATTTGTTATCAATAAACACAATTCAATCGTAGAGCCAAAGGTGATTAATTTGATTGTATTTAAAAATTATGTGGGATCCATTGGTTTTTTCCGAATATCGTTATCATTACTACTATAGATACGGTTACTAAATGACTCTAAATGGTAATAGTAAGAAGTCCTATAGATACGATTATTAATTGACCCTAAATAGTAACAATAAGAAGACAATACAAAGTAAACAACCTCAAACGTAATTAGATTACCTTTGCAAAATGCCTAAGTAAATGTGATCAAGAGCAATCCAATTACGTTTGTGATTGAGACCCATCATGATCCATCCATCAATTGAATTCTATTGCAATTACACAAATTTCAACTACGAATTGACATACGTATCCTAGAAATCAATCTTTTGTAATTTGTTAAAAATCTCGAAGAAAGATAAAGACTGAGTCAACTTATGTAAGTTGGGGGGAAAAGATTGAAGGTGTCAATTCCTACTTTTCCTTACACTAATCATTGTCCAAAAATTTGACCCGAAAAAAGAAAAAAGGAATTTTGATGTCCAAAAGAAACTGCCTTTTCTCTTAACGCCTCTCCTCTGCTTTCACACTAGTTTTAGTTTATCTTCCCAAACTGCTTTCCACCATTTTAAACTCTTTCCTCATACGCCTCATGCAATTGATTCTTCTTTGTCAAAAAGGTTATAATTTTTACTTTTGTGCTTTTCTTATATATATATATATATATATATCACAAAACATAAAAAAAAAAACGTTACTCTCATTCGATAACGATTTTATAATCCATACTTTTATCCTTTTTAACTTTCACCTTTTTTAAAAAACCGCTTGAATTCATACCCACAGTTTAGATTGATTATAGGAAAAAAACGTTCTAAAATAGAATTACTTTTATTTAAACTCTTTTGATAAAAACGATTTAATTATATTTTGTTTAAAAGCTATTTTGAGAGATTGCTAAATATTTCATTTTCCCTTTCTAAAATGACTTATTTTCAAAATTAAACCATTTTGTTATTATAAACACAAAATGACTTATTTCATTTTTGTTATTTTAATTATAAACACAACCTTTAGTCATATTTTAAAAACAAAAACAAATTTGTTCTAAAAGCTATTTTGTTATTTGTTTTTGTTTTTGAAAAAGTAAGTTTATTTTTCTCTCATTTTCTTACAATGATTTACATCTTTATTAAGTATGTGAGTTGAATTCTTAACCAAATTTCAAAAATAAGAAAAGTTCTTTAAAACTATTTTTTTTAATTCCAAAATTTGGCTTGATTTTTTAAAACTTAGATAAAACACATATAACAAAATAAGAAATATAGAGGTGGAAGAAAAATTTATAAGCTTAATTTTTAAAAACTAAAAACAAAAAATCAAAGAATTACAAAACAAGGCTTAAATTTCTTTCTTTTCTTTTCTTTTTTTTTTAGTTTTCAAAATTTGATTTAATTTTTAATTTTTTTATTATAAATAACAAAATAAAGAAACTTATAAGTGAAAAAACAGTATTTATAAACTTAGTTTTCAAAAACAAAAAACTGAGGAATATAATAGTAATTTTTATTTTTGAAGAGAATGGTTCAAATTCTACGTTGAAAATTAATCGTGATGACTAAAGAAAATTAATGGAGGAAAAAAAAAAAAAAGTCTCAAACTGGTTACAAGGCAAAGGGGATTAGAAATAGAGAAGGGTCTTGGTCTTTCTTGAAGGAGAAGAAAAAGAAGGCTGCAAGAAGAATAGTCTTTTCTTGTTTTTTCTTATTTCATTACCCCAAAATAATAATTAATATTGAATTTTTAGCATATTAGAAAATGATTGCAATTAATCAAATGTTCTTGTAATATAAGTAATGTTACAAAATAAAAATAAAAATAAAAATAAAAATTTAATGGATGTCTGCTTCAAAATTAATACAAAATACACAAAATCAGTTTCGAAATGTTTGATGACGACCTGATTCAAAATAAAAGATTTTTCAAAAACTCCGAGAAACTAAAGTGGTTGAATGAGAAAATTTATACTGCTCTCTTTTTACATATTTATTCCGTTCACACTCCTTATTTAATTAAGACTAATACTCGATTCATCATTTTTTAAAAAGAAATAAGAGATAAGAATTTGTGATATGATAAATTATTTCTTTTTTTAAATTTTAGAATACGATGAAAAAAGAATTACAAGATTAAATTATCCAACCCCATTTAGACAAATCACCATGGATAAATAATTTGGAAAAGTTTCGTATAATTCTCCTCCATCGATTTAGATCACGTGACAAATTTTGATTTTACAATAGATTGTAAAAAGATGGTGTGATCTAAAATACACTAATTTTTATTTAGTTAATTAATGCTTTGATGTTATTTGAAGGAGACTTTCCCATATAAAGGGAGATGAATGGTAGAGATATGTAAAATATTCTGAAAGTAGAATTGAACAAATGACCAAATTTTCAAAACGAAAATGACTTTACAAATTACATCCATACAAATTAAAGATAAATAGCAAAAGAAATTCTTATAAATAGAAAATTTTCAAAAATATTTATACTTTATAATAAAAAAAAATTCATATTTATGAAGAAAAAAGGATAAAATATTATCATTTGTTCAAAGCTTTAAAAACCGCTTTCGAAAAAAAAACTTTAAAAACGATCTCTAAAATATGACGATGATTGCAATTATACCTCCAAATTCTAATTATAAAAATTGAGTCTCAAATTTATACAAGTATTAAAATTAAACCCTCAAACTATCATGATTGTAAAAATTATAATAATATTATAAGTTCAAGTGTTTAATTTTTATAATTTGAGGCTCAATTTCTATAACTATTGTAAGTTTGAGCGTCTGGTCCAATTTTAATACAGTAAAAATTGGAAGCCCAATTTTTACAATTAAAAATTTGATGGTGCATGCAATTGCAACTCCAATACTTTTGGGTGATTTTTATAATTTGTTTTTTTTATATATAATAATAATAATAATAATCCATTACTGTTAATTTCTTGGTTTTTCAGGGAAAAAACTTTTAAAAAATAGCCATATTTTGTTATCTTTTTTCCTTAAAAAAGTCAAACAGTTAAATAGATTCATTAATAAATAATTTTAGAGAAAAAAAATAAATGATTTTTATTTTATTTTATTTTTTTAACAAAAAGAAAAAAGAGGATTATTCCGGGTTTCATGTTCACTTTGGTCTTACTGCCAGGTAATTATCAAACTGAGGATAAACCCTTACCTTTGAACATTTTATTTTTCAGATTATGAAATGTTGTTAAGAAGACGTAATACATCCTTTTCAAATATTAAATAATGATGTTACATTGACCAATCTTTTTTACTTATTTTAATTTTAATAATCTATATTTATATATTTTAAATAAATATTGGTGTTCCCTTCTTATATAAAATTTAGAATAAATGGCACGTGAGGAATAAGGTTGAGTTGCCCCATTCTTCACTCTAATTATTATTATTAAAAGAATTATCGTCTCCTATAAATTTAAATATATACATGAACATTTGAATCCCTGTCTTTTTTTTTACAAAAAAAATATATATATATATTCAATTTTGAAATAAATAAAATATCACTAAAATTCTCCTTATTTGTTTATTTTAAAAGTTACACACAATAAAACAATATTACAGAGGAGGGACATAATTTCCTACATTTCTCTGATACTCACTAAAAAGTTCCTCATTTCTGTTTTTAGTTTTGAAAATTAAACCTAATTTTTACTCATTTTTTTACCATCATTTATATCTTTCTTAAGTACAATGATAAAAATAAAAATAAATTTTTAAAAACTACTTTTTTTAGTTTTCAAAATTTGACTTGATTTTTTTTAAATCATTGGTAAAAAATAGATGACAAATGAAAAAATTTGGAGGTGAATGTAGTACTTATAGGTTTAATTTTTAAAAATAAAAACAAAAACCAAATTGTTAGCAAATGAGGCCTAAGTCATTACATTCTCAACCAAGATTAAATGTTAGCAAAAATGAACTTGATTTAGTGGTATTGACACGACCTTCGTTTTAAGAGATCCGAAGTTCAATCTCTCACCCTAGATTTACCCCAGGTGAAACAAAATAAATAAATGGTAATTTAAAAAATGGGTCCATTTAATTGTTTTGTTGTTGTTTACATGTGTTTTTTACTTGTACTGGGCCCAATTTCTAATTTGTAACATTAGCATAAATTATGTGTTTTCTCATTAGAATCTGAATCATTTTTTTTTAATTTTTTTAATTTTTAAATTTTTTTTATATAAAATTAAATAAACAATAATAATTATTTTTTATCTTTATTCAAGAAAAGACACCATGTTAATATACTTTCAAAATTTACAAAATAAAATGTAATAGAGAGTAAATTTAGTTTGAAAAAGTTAACCATATACTAACCATAGAGACTAATTTTAAAATATTAAAAATATAAAATGTATATTTGAATATTTGAAAATACGTAATATTAAAAATATAAAATTCATATTTGAATATTTGAAAACACGATAAAAACGAAAAAAAAAAGAAGATATTTTAACCATAAAAAAGTATGGAAAAAAGTTTTGGATATGAAATAGAAATAGTTAAATATATATATATATATATATATATATATATATTATAAAGCTTTGGTATATTGTAAGAAAAAAAAAAGTTAATGCCTATTTCTATTTCCATTGTTTTAGTATGTTTGTTTTGATAAGTCAATTATAATCTTTTCCATTTAAATTTATGCATATATAATTTTTTTTCTCTATAATAAACAGATCAATATCTTACTCTAATGTTTTTTTAAAAGTTTATTAACTAACGTTACATGATAGACATTTTGGTCACTAGCACATTTGTATGTCAGTGAGCTATATTTGATTCAACGATGTTAATGATTTGAATATTAGTCGATACATCTAAAATTATATTTATATGAATTCGTGCTTTCCCTTACAAAAAATCCTAGATCAACCAGTAGATCCATCGATGAAAAATCTCATTTCAATTGGTAAATGTGGTATAAAAAAATAGATAAAATGTAAATGAATAGATAGGAAAGAGCATACATGGACATTTGAATTGATTAAAGAATTTGGAAAATGAGGATTAGTTAAAGGGTCAAAATCACGTGCTATTAATTTAATGAACAATCTAATCTTTTTACAATATCAAGGTATTGAATTTTATTCTTCTTCTTGCTATCTCATTGACCAATTAAAATATCATATATAAATCAAAATTGCCTACTTATTAACCATTTTTGGTGTTAATCCTACATCTACACACACAATATTTTCTAGTTCGAAATTTCAGTTAAATTTTAAAAGTCCTTTTTGAAAAAAAAAATCGAAAAAATATTCATATTTTGTTTTTAATAATTTTTTTTTAGTAAATATTGGAAACTAAAAATAAAATAGTTATTAAAAGAGAGCAAAAATATTTTTGAATCTCAAGAATTTTCTTTTTCGAAGAAATCGGGAAAGTCACCTAGAAACAAGAGATTTGTTTTGAGTGTTAAATTAATTAAATATTACGATTTGCCTTTTTTTAAAAAACAAATATTACACTGACAAGTGGGATAAATTTTTAATTCAAATCAAGTTTTTGGTCTTAAATCACGTGTCCATATATTCAAAATCATGAGCAAAGCCATGAGCAATGTTTTGCATATATATTTTACTTTTCACATAATCTTGTCTAATATTTTAATCATAAGTGAGTGGTATATTTTGTTTACTAGTTTAAAACACTTTTTAGAAATATGGTCACGTTTATCAAATCGTAATAAAAATTGATATAATCATTATAAAATTTTATTGATGGAATACTTGTAATGAGTTTGAATCACAAATGTTATTCGACTGCTTTTATTACGTTTACTTAGAATTATGAATTTTGCCATATTTATTGTTATCATTACTATTACCAACGATAACGTAACAATATATATGTCAAAGTTCATAATTTTTCCTCTGAAATAGTAATATTAATGATAATTATAATAGTAAGATGACATTACGATCCAATTTCCAGATGCAATTGGATTGAACACGCTCCTGCCATCAACCAGTTTGCGTTTTTTTTATTATAGATTTGGAGGTGGATCTTATGTGTCAGTACAGATCCAAAATATAAGTAAACAACATCAAAGATAATCAAAATGGTCCACTTTTTGTATTATCATCGATTTATTATATTTTAATTGAGGTAAACGCGGCCTTTATGTTTTCTTTCCCTTCTTAAACTCTTTTATCAAAGTAATTTTAGTTTTAGTGTCACAAATTGGTTGAACAAGAAGACAATATGAGAAGAGAGGAGCTTTGAATTTGAGTGTAATTATGTAAGTTACATCGTCATTGATCAGTTTTTTCATGTGGATTTTGATTTTTCTTAAATTGAGTGTATATATATATATATATTTTTTAAAATTTTATAATGGATATGAATAACTTTTTAGTCATTTTTGTATTTAAATAATTTTATAATCACCTTTAAATTAATCTATTATTTTAGAAGTAATTATTATTTTCTCAAAATTATTTTTTTAAAAAAAAAAAAAATCCAAACGTTTTTCATCCTTCATAATCATTTGTGGTAAAGTTAATAGAGTTAATTTCACCCACACTAAAATGTATTCTAAATAATTTAGGGTATTTGATGACTTGAAAAAACTTAATCAACTTAATCAACATAATTTAAATAATTTAGGGTGAATTTAGTTTTGATTTTAATGATTCATGATAAGTTGATTCTTTAAATTCTCTTAAAATTGGTAAATATGATATTGATTTGTTATTTTTAATTCAACATGTAAAATTGAATACAAATCCTTAGAAATATATATATATTAAAGTAAACGAAGTAAACAATTATATTATAATCCTTATGACTCTTAATAGTACAGAGTATATAGTACATATAGTAGAAATTGATAAATGAATAAATGTGCGATTAGATCAAGTCAAATATATATATTATCGAGTTGATCAACCCAAAAGCATAAACAAATGCCTAGGAAAATTTAAATGTTATGTGTATATAATATTGTAGATTTCAATATAATATTGTAGACTAAATAAAATTTCTCTTTCATAAAATTAAATTGAATCATTCTTCAATTCAAATATATTTATTATCTTGAACATTAAACCATAAAATTTGAAATTTAAATACAATATTTATATAATAATAATAATAATAATGTCAAAAAACAAATGTTGAAAAGTTACGGTGGAAGAACCACTACCTTGAAAGGTGTTGGCTAGGGTTATTGAAAAACCACCGTCCAAAATGTTATTGAAAAACCATTATCCAAAAAGTTATTTATTTTTTGTGCAAGTGTGGTTACTCGTCCACCCGTAGGCAAAACACATGCTTGTAGTGAAATACTTCTAGCATGCCTTGAAATATACCTTTAAGACATTGCTTAATTCTCCAATATGGGACAACATTCTCCTTTTTTTTTTTAACTTTGTCATCTAGTCCGTACTAGAACCAATTTCATCAAGTCTATCAAAGATAAACCACTTAGATACTGAACTATGGAGATTTCATCACTATCCATCAAGTCCATATCAGGACCACCCAAAGAAAGGGTTATGTATCATTTAAAGATTCTAGTTTATCCATCAATTTCATACTAGGATCACCCTAACAAAGGCTATAGATCATCAAGCTTGTCGCAATGGACCTCCCAAAAAATGAACTAGTCCATCCAGATAGAGGGCTATGAACCACTATAAGGGTTTAAGCCCCATGTTCACTGAAGATTCTAAAATTATTTTCCTTGTTAGTTCTTTGGTTAGAGGGTCAGCCAGATTTCTATCACATCTCACAAATTTCAAGAAAGTAACTCATCCCTTTAACAATTGTTTCACAGCTCCATGTCTAAAACAAATTTACTCCTTTTGCCATTATATACACTATTCTTAGCGATTCCTATGGTAGCTTGTGAATCACAATCTATCGAAATTGGTACTGATGTCCCCTCCCCCCTCCCCTCCCACCACCATAATGGTACATCTCTTGATAAACTTTTAAGCCACTCAGTCTATTGTCCTGCTAACTCTATATCAATAAATTCAGATTCCATGGTGGATCTAGCTATGCACGTCTATTTTTCATACTTCCATGATATGACTCCTCCTCCAAGTAAGAATACATATCCATTAGTAGAATTGATCTCGTCATTATCAGTTACCCAATTCACATCACAATAACCTTCTAACACAATTGGAAATTTATTGAAATGCATTGGAGTTAGGAACAAACAAGCAGTACCAGTCAGGATTTTAAGCACTCTAATTTCATTAATTTAAGGATTAAGCATGCTAGCTTAAAGTTGTAAAAACAACATTTAACGAACAAACCTTAGTGTAGCTCAATATTGAAGAATCCTTTGATTGTTTCTGATCACGAACACTTCTAGACCACTGTTAGAGTCTTCCCCGCTATTCTACGACCTTAGAACGGATTATGGGAATCAAATTTATGATGAATTTTGAGGGAAAAAGAGATTGAGAGAGTTTTTGAGCTAATGTTTTAGGTGATTCAATTTCAGCTTCAAAAAGCTAGATTTTTCCAACTTCATCTCTATAATTTCTTCCTCTATTTAAAGAGAAAATCATGCAACATAAATTCACCAAAAGGTAACAGCAAATTCACTAGTAATTAAAGTGGGATTACGGTGTTGAAGTGGTTCAAAAGTTTAAAAATTCCACTTTCAAAATTTACATAATTTTGAATTTCTAAAATTCAAAATTTTAAATAAATTTTGATAAAATTAATTTAAATAAGTAATTTTAGATTAATGAAAACCAATTAATAAAATTAATTCTAATAATTAATTTCAAATAAAATTAATTAAAAATAATTAATTAAATAATTTAATTAGGAATAATTTAATATCAAATATTAAATTAAAAAATTAATTTTAATTAATTAACTAAACAATTTAATTAATGAAATTGATTTAATATCAAGTATTAAATTAATTAATAACTCAAATCTTGATCATGAATCTCCATTCATGTATATCATATTTAAATCATATTTAAATATTTTCAACTCTCTATATTTGTTTAATTCATAATTAAACAATAATACATTATGTATATTGAATACAATTAACGCTTACTCTTTACCGAATTTGAACAATTCACATTCTCTCATCAACAGTTCTAAGTTTTAGTCCGATATGAGCTACCAGGGGGACTTAATAGACTTACGGATCATGAGCTCCATCGATTCGAGATTAATCGTATAAACTCTTTAACCTAGTTAACCAACATTCGTTAACTACTGGGACACTCCACTATAGCCCAATAGCTGCACACTATCCTTCACAGGTTGTTCGTAATTATAGCTAGGTAAAAATTGCCGTTACCCCTATAATTACATCTTGCTTCTTAAAGGCGTGTTTGAGGCACGATAAAATGAGAGAGTTGAGTTGAGTTGGTAATTATTATCTGGAGACTTACATTGTCTGTGTTTGGTAGGCAAAGTTGAGTTGATTTGGTAATTATTGTCTGTGTTTAGATGTAGAGTTGGGGTAACTGGTACTATTTTTGTAAATGAAATTGATTTTGTCTTTCTTTTTTTTTTTTTTTTTGATATTGTTGGTTTTAATTTTCAACTATACACATACTTTTCTATCTTTTCTAAGATAAAACAAAAAAAATTTCAATTCTTTTCTATTCTAAGAACATAACAAATTCTCTATAAAGTATTCATATACAGAACACAAAATTTTGTATTCAGTTTTTTAAACACTCAAATAAAAGTGATTATTCCATTAAAAAATCCAACTTAATCATTAATTACCGTAAAAATTAAAAAGAATAGAAAGGATTAGTGTCATTAAATGAAACTATTGACATTGTGTTAGATAGAAGGAATGACACTTAAATGTTAATCTTAAAAAAAAAAAAAAAAATCAAAATCAAAATCTTACAATTTAAATCATAAAACCAACTATTAGATAGTCTTTTTTGACCAATTTATGGAATATGGATTTACCTTATTCTAAAAACGGTGAAATGATTTTAGAAATAATAATGTCTATTTTTCTACTATTATGTTGCATCAGTGTACAAACTATATTTTTTTAAGAAAAAAAAACTTGAGCCATAATTTTAAATTTCACTATTTCATTAGAATTATGTAATATTTGAAAACATCAGGGATAGGTTGTTTAAAACATATTTCTGAACATTTGTTTAATGAAACAATAATAGGACGTCATTTTTTAGATCTAAGAAAAAAATGAAATAGAAGAAGAATAATTAGATCTAAAAGAACAGTTGTAGAAGGAAAATAAAAAAAGAAGAAGGAGAGGTTGAGAAAGAAAAGGGAAAATAAAACCCATATGAGCTAGACAGAGAAAGAAGAGAGAAAATGAGAAAGACGAACTAAATGACAAAGGAAGGGGAGTAAATGTGAAGAGAGCATGAGAGAGAGAGAAACAACAAAGTAATTGAGAGAGTTGGGAGAGTATTGAAAACGCATGAGAAAACGGGTGAAAGTGAGAATGATAAAATGATGGGTTTTTATTAGTGGTTGTCAAAGTTAGGCACGCGAAGGTGGTAGGCAAAGTATGTCACCGAAGTTTCTTGTGCGAAGGTAGTCGTTAGAGTTAGTCACTAGAGTTGTCGTCAGAGGTGGTTGGTGGAACTTGAAGTTCTTTGTAGAAGTTAGTGGTGCGAATGTGGAAGTCAGAGTTTTTTTTTTTTTTTTTTTTTTACCAAGGAGGTTATCGGAATTGGTTGCCAGAGTGTTGTCGGAGATGGTTGCTAGAGCTCGGAGATGGTCGTCAAAGTTGACCACCCGAAGGTGGTCATCGGAATATGTCCCCAGAGTGTGGTAGTGGTGATCGCCAACGGAGACTGATGGATGGAACCATTAAAAAATTGAAGGGAGAGAAAATTGGGGAGAGTTGGGGTGAGTTGGTAAAATAACCAATTCAACCTCACCAACATTTAAAGTTGGTTGTCAAACATTGAGTTGGTAAAAAATACCAACTTAACCCAACTCTCCTTGGTTGTCAAACACCCCCTAAGTCCCATTGATCCTCTAATGAACAATTGGTTTGTGGTCTAACTTTTGGGGATGATGCCCTAAACTTTCGTTGGGTCCTGTAGTTTGTAAACACTGTATTGAACAAACGCTTATGATGTAATAATATATGATATTTTCTTCATAGTTGTCTATACAACATGAGATGCTTTATTTGCTTTACCACAAACTAATAAACTAAGATCCCTAGTTTTCATTGTAACTTAAGCATGTATGTAGAGACATATGGGTGGATCATGCTTTAAGTGACAACCAAAATGGTCTGTAGTATATGGATATATGAGGGAAACCTTATCCTTGTGACACTACGAATGCAGTCCGCTTTGTAGATTGTTACAAGTGTTGTGACATGCTATAGATGGTCTGATCCTAATCATTCATGTGGAGATATGTGAGCGGGGGCGTCCTATACAAAGGAGTTTGTATAAGATTGGACCACGAAGTGTATAGTCTCGTTATATAACGTCGTTCATGACAGAGACTTTACTTTACTAGGATGACCATAGGTAACATGACCTTAATCCTGAGTGAGTCGGGAACTCCTTCCTTTAAGGGCAGTCATTTGATTTGCATGGGTGCGAGTGGCCAGATTGCCAACTCAAACCTACCATTTCGAGGATTTGTTTGATTGGGGAGTTGGGAACTCAGTTACACAAGATGGAATTCACTCTTTCCCCAAAGTAGGGGTAAGTAGATAGATTACTCCTTTAAGGGCTGATTTCGGGGCTTGAACGATGTGATGCCACACACCTTCTCATGGCTCGAGAGGTGTCCACTCATAGTAGGACTATGAGATATTGTTAATTAAAGGGATCAGTGGTACTTAAGAAGTTAGATGTAACTACATGGGCATAATGGTAAATTGGCCCAATTGTACTTATGAGCATATGTGAAGGTTTATACTGTTGACTAGTTATATCTGATGGACACAAAATATATCTGTGGTGAGAAGAGTGCAGTTGTTGGTCTTTAGTGGAGTGCCCGACAGTTAACGGATGGTGGATCTCGTGGCTAAAGAGTTTAATCAGCTATTCACGTATCGTTGGAGCTTCAAGCCACAAGTCTATTAGGTCCCCTTGGTAGCTCAATAGATTCAAGTTGAGAATCAATTTTTGGGTCAGTTTGAAGTGTTCAAATTGACAAAAGGGAGTTTGATTATATATGATATGATTAAACTGGTTCAGTTATATATGATATAATTAACATGACGTATGAGATACATTAATTGGAGGAAAAGGATATAAATATGATTTATATCTAGTGGAGGAGAAAAAGACTATGGTTTATATGTTGCATATGATATGATATTCAAACTATAGGTTATAAATAAAATATGATAAGTTAATTATTATATTTATTTATAATTAAACAATTATGAGATAATTGTTGGTGGTTTTCTCCATAATCATGCCTGAAAGTGGGAGGTTGCATTCAGTTTTCATAACTGAAAGGATAAAATGAAAATAGTTTTCATTTTGCAGAAGAATCAGATAATCGCATCTTGGTTGTATACTTTCTATCGTCTAGCTAACGAGAGCCCACACGACACCTCAAGTTTTCCTAAACGATCTTGTACAAGTGCAGTCTACCTAAACGATCGTATAACTTTTACTAAACGATCGCGTGCGAGAGCGAGATTACCTAAACGATCATGCACACTTTACTAAGCGATCAAGCACCAATCTATATGATAAACTCCAAACCTCACCACCAAACTGAATCTCTCTCGGGCCAATGAGAAGGTGGGGCCCCTTGTTAAAGACCTAGAGTTAACACTTAAGAGAACAACCTATCTACTATCCTTAGAGTCGAATAAGAGTGAATTCCATCTTGTAGGATTATGTCCCTAACTATCTACCTGGTCTTATCCCTAAAATGAGGGGCTTATTGAGTCGGCGAACTCGAACCACTTTTACCCATGTAGATTAAAGGATAATCCTGAATAAATTGTCCCCAGCTATCTACCCGGTCTTACCCCTGAAATGGGGGGCTTATTGAGCTGGCGCTGTTGAGCCAAACCTCACCCATGCAACTCTAAGGATAATCCCGAATAAACAGGAGTTCATAGTTAGCTCAGGATTAAGTTTAAGTTAACTAGGTCATCGCTTAGAAATAGTCAGTCTTTAACAGTAAACAACGTTATAAAGTAAGAATGACTTATTTCTTGGTCCGATCTTATACAAACTCTTTACATAGGATGCTCCCACTCCTCATGTCTTTACATGAACGAATCAAGATCACTTCGTTTGTAGTACTTTATGATATTTGTAATATCTACAAAGTGGACCGCATCCGATAGTGTTACCAGATTAAGGTATTTATTCTTATTCGTATACTATAGATCATTTTGGCTATTTACTAAAACTCGATCCACTCTTATGTCTCCACATAAAGTTCAAGTACTCGTGTAATAGCCATGAATCTTAAGTTTATTGGATTTAATTCAAAAATGAAATGAGTAATTCATATATTCAATAACTATTTTAACCCTCGAACACTTTAGTCGGGAGGGCCTTTGTAAATGGATAAGCTAAGTTGTTTTCTGAGGCAATCTACGTGAGATCATGTCTCCTCGGTGTACGATCTCTCTGATGAGATGGTATTTGCACTTAGTGTGCTTTCCTTGCTTATGGCTTCTAGGTTCTTTGAAATTGGAAACTGTTCCACTATTGTCACAATAGAGAGTGTGACAGACACATATTTGGTACAACTTCCAAATAGGTCAAGAACTTTCTAAGTCATACTGCTTTTTTAGAAGCTTCACATGTAGCTACATACTTAGCTTCCATGGTGGAGTCAGCAAAACAACTTTGCTTGATACTTCTTCGTACTATAACTCCTCCATTTAGAGTGAATATTGACCCCAAAGTTGATTTCCTTCAATCTACATTAGTTTGGAAGTCAGAATCTATGTATCCAGTAAGGATTAGATCCTCAACAACATACATAAGCATATAGTCCCTCGTTCTCCGAAGATACTTAAGAATGTTTTTAACGGTAGTCCAATGATCGTATCAAGGATTAAACTGAAATCTGCTGACTATTCCAACTGCATAGCATATGGCAGGTCGTGTACACAACATGGCATACGTCAAGTTCCCAACTGCTGATACATATAAAGTTTGTTTCATATCATTAACCTCTTGAGGTGTCTTAGGACAATGTTTCTTAGACAAATGAATTCCATGCCTGAAAGATAACATACCTTTCTTGGAATTTTGCGTTTTATATCTGGACAACATCTTGTTAAGATAAGATATCTGAGATAATGCTAGCATCATGTTCTTGTGGTTCCGAATTATTTGGATCCCAAGAACATATTGTGCTTCTCCCAAATCCTTCATTTGGAATTGCTTGGCTAGCCATTTCTTAATGGCACCTAGAAATTCTACTTCATTTCCAATGAGTATAATCTCATCAACATATAGAACTAGAAAAACTACAATTTTATTGATAATTTTCTTATAAACACAAGGTTCATCCATGTTTTGTTCAAAGCCATAAGATTTGATCACAGTGTCAAATCTCATATCCAAGAATAAGATGCTTGTTTTAACTCATAAATGTATCTATTAAGCATGCAAGCCTATTGCTCTTTACCCTGTTCAACAAACCCCTCTGGTTGAGACATATAGATACTCTCTTCAAGATAGTCATTTAAAAAAGCTGTCTTGACATCCATTTGCCAGATTTCATAGTCATAAAAGGTAGCAATGGACAAGAGTATTCTAATGGACTTAATCATGGCAACTGGAAAGAAGGTTTCTTCATAGCTGACCCCCTGTCTTTGGGTAAATCCTTTTCCACGAGTCTAGCTTTATAGGTTTGTACCTTACCTTCTCAGTCTCTTTTTATCTTGTGATCCATTTACAACCAATAGGTTTGACCATATTTGGTTTATCTACAAGTTCCCAGACTGAATTGAAGTACGTTGACTCCATTTCGAGGTCCATGACTTTTATCCACTAGTCTCTATCCATATATTTCATTGCCTGTTTAAAAATCAATGGATCCTTTAAGCCATCATCAGGTATAGTGACTTGAGTTTTTGTTAAACCCATGTAACGGTTAGGCTAATGAACAACCCTCCTACTTCGAGGCATTCTCAACTCTTGAGAATGATGTGAAGTACAAGTTTCATAAATAACTCTTGTTGAAGGACCAGCTTGATTAATAACTCTTGTTGATCTATTTGTAGTTTCTCTGGACATCTCACTTAATACGTGTTTATTGTGAGGTTGATGATTTTTAATATGGTCTTCCTCTAGGAATATTGCATTTTTCGATACAAATACTTTATCTTTCTGAGGATCATAAAAATAACCACCTTTTGTTTTTTTAAGATAACCTATAAATAGGCATTCTTTTGAACAATATTCCAATTTCTTTGGGTTATGCACCAACACATGTGTTGGGCATCCTCAAATCCTAAAGTGACGTAAACTATCTTTACGTCCTCTCTATAACTCGTAAGGTGTTTCTAAAACATTTTTCGAGAGAACCATCAAAAAGTATATTGTAGTCTCTATTGCATGACCTTCAAAAAAAATTTTGTAACTAAGCATAACTCATCATAGAATGAACCATGTCTAACAAGATATATTTCTTCTTTCTGCAACACCATTCTATTGAGGTGTGCCAAGTGCTGTGAGTTGAGACTGAATTCCATGTTATATCAAATAGTCCTAGAATTTTAAGTCCATATACTCACAACTTCGATCTGATCGAAGTGTTTTAATCTTTTTACCTAATTGATTCTCAACCTTTGCTTTATATTCCTTGAACTTTTCAAGTGCTTCGGACTTATAATGCATTTGGTAATTATAGCCATATCACGAATAATCATCTATAAAGCTGATGAAATATTCATACCCGTTTCTAACTTTAACATTCATCGGATCGCAAAGGTCTGAATGTACCAGCTCTAAGGATTCTTTGGCTCTAAGACATTTTTCTGTAAAAGATCTTTTGGTCATCTTAACCTCAAGACAAGATTCACATGTGAAGGAAATTCGATTACAGAGGATCTTTGAATGGAAGCGGATCGTCCAAATCCCATTGTGATTGAACACATATGTTTACAATCATATATAACATATTATGCATAAATTGTAAATTATAGCATACTATGAAAATAAAAAACAAAGGATTAAGAGATTATACCTTTGAAGAACCCTTCTTCAAGTAATCTCTCAAACGAACTTGTTCACGAACGCAGCGAACAAGTCTCAAACTCCCTCAAACAATCAGCAAGCAGCAACTCGATCCTCGAACCAAATAGGACACTAGCACTTGGATACCTTGGTATTTTCAACGTGAGAATCCAGGAGTGGTGGGCTATGGCTAATTTTGGTTAGAGGGGAAGTTTGGTGTGGAGGAGGAAGACAATCGAGTAGACGAACAACACTGTCGTGTAAACGATTAAGTCTATCGCATTGACAAGATACTCGATCGTTTAAATAACAAGGCTATCGTATAGTCTCTCAAGTAATCGTGTGGTCACTCGATTCTGTACTTGATAGCCTATCTGATGTCTCTAGGAATAATTAGAAATCCATTTTCTTTTATCCCACTTTTTCCATAAAACCAAATAACTACCCACAAAGGATGATTACGGAGAAAAAGAAGTTAATTATCTAATAATTAATAAAATATAAATAAATATAATAACTATATAAATAAATATAATAACTAACTTATCATATTAAATTTGTAACCTATATTTTTAATATTGCATCATATACAATATATAAACCATGGTTATTTTTTCTCTATTTTATGGCATTTAACTCATAAAAAATATATCTGAATCATATTCGAATATTTAGTTCCTCCAATTAAACAATAATGCATCAAATACATTATATCAATTATATCATATATAATTGAATTAATTGAATTATATCATATATAATCAAATTCCTTCTTATTAATTTGAACATTTCAAATTAACCCAAAAACTGATTCTCAACTTAAATCCATTGAGCTACCAAGGGGACCTTATGGACATGTAGCTTGAAGCTCCAACGGTACGTGAATAACTGATTGAACTCTTTAATCACATTATCCACCATCCGTTAATTCTCGAACACTCCACTAAAGATCGACAACTGCATTTTTCGTACTACAGATATATTTTTTATGTGTCCATTGGATATAACCAATCAATAGTACGATGACCTTTCACAAATCGTTCGTAAGTATAGTTGGGCCAATTCACCATTTTACCCCTATAGTTACATTTAACTCCTTAAGCACCACTAATTCCTCTAATAAACAATAGATGATAGTCCCACTATGACTAAACCCCTCTCGGGCTAAGAGAGGATGTGGCGCCATATTGTTTAAGACCCGGAATCAATTCTTAAAGGAGCAATTTATCTACTTACCCCTGCTTCGGGGAAGAAGCGAATTCCATCTTGTGTAGCCGAGTTTCCAGCTCCCCAATTAAACGAATCCCCATAATGGTAGGCTTGTTGAGTCGACGATTTGGTCACTCTCACCCATGCAAATCAAAGGACCGCTCTCATACTCTCATAAGCAGGAGTTCACAACTCACTCAAGATTAAGGTCATGTTACCTATGGTCTTTCTAGTGAAATGAAAGTCTCAATTATCCATATACTACAAACCATTTAGGTTATCACTTAAATACGATCCATTTATATGTCTCCACATACATGCTTAAGCTACAACGATAATCATGGATCTTAGTTTATTGGTCCGTAGTTAATGTAACTAAAATATCATATATTTCATAGACAATGTGAATAAAATATCATATATTGTAAATCATAGAATGTTTGTTCATATAAGTGTTTACAAACTACAGGACTCTACGATATTTAGGGCATCAACCCCAACAACATGGACTATCTTATATCTCCAACTGTTTTAGCTTAAACAAACTCCCCGGTCCCTAGCTTAAAGGTTGTCTCGCCTTCTGTAAGCTGTCTCTAGGAACTAGTTTCCTAAGCAAAAACACATATAAGATTAGCGACATACGAATCTATTATCCAGGTTAATTTATCATTTTCCACTAAGCATGTCTCAATGACAAGTAAATCATATTTACTTTGTTGTGCGTTTTGATCTACAGAAGAACTGAGAGATTGAGGACATTTCTTTGTTAAAACAAATTTTAGATCATCATCGGCTAGTATATTCGATTTCTATGTTGAAATACCGTTAAACATGTCAAAAGCGAGTAAATTTGAAGAATTCAACATGTTGAAATTATAAACAAATTCTAATTAGTAAATTTCTTTTAAATCCAATCATATTTTAATAAAGTAATAATGTACGCAAATTTCATTATTTTATTTGCAACGATACTATAGTGAGACAAAATAAGTACTACCGAGGGCAATCAAATATTCCTTTACTAAAGCAAGACATTCTTGACTAAATACTATCTCCAGAATAACTCATATTCTGATAGTAATTTAGTTAGTGTTTTCGATAAAAAATTTACTACACTTAGTAATTCTGCAAGTGTAACCCTCTATTTTCAGATCTCATAGGTTAGCGGTCGCAACCATGCTACCGAATTGGAGAGTCAAGGTTTGGAATCGACCTAAGAAATCTTAACTATTCTTGGAGTTTGAGTTGTTTCGAATCTTATATTACAACCCTCTGAGGGGTTAGTCATCGTAAAAACGACTAGCATAGATCGCATAAAGTCGACAAGCTCGCGCAACATAGGAATCTTACTGTCCAAATTAACGGAAGAGACAGCAGGACACATTGACACACATCCTTCACCCACTTACTATGAACTACTTTCTCTATTCACCTTGCTTATTGACCTATGCAAACACTTTCCGAATGAAGGTCATTCCTAGGGTGACACGAAATGTTGCCTAGATCTCACGGTGTGAACTCTTAGGGATGTGGGAGCAAAGAATAACATATTGTATATGTTACTAATCTCCCACTGAAGTGTTCTTTTTGTTTTTGGGTAAAATTTACTTAGGTATGTTCCGGCTAATTAAAACAACCTAAGTCTTAGGTGATTTTCTAAGTATAACGATTATATTTGGAATTAACCTATGATGTCTAGGTGATAAACCAGTTTTAAAACCTCATATCACTCACGTATGCTCATAAAACAAGGTTAGCAACGCTCAATTATTTAGCCATAATCCCCAGGTAGGAGGTGTTTCATAGACCATCAGTTAAGTACCTCTAGCCTTAGATATGATTATATACTGGTTGAGTTTGTAACCACAGTTTTACAAGATAACGATCTATTTTAACTATTAAAATAAGTTGTTAACCTACGTGAGCATGCAACTTATCTTTGTTATGGATTTTAAATGTCTAACCCAATTTTAGAACAACTTGTAAAACTTTAGACATGTTTTGCAACCATAACAATCATCAAGCATTTCAGGATTTAATATAACACCTTACATTAAACACTTGAAACCTTAAACATGCATATGATATATTAGAACTCCTTATAACATACTTCCAATGCATGCAACGTGCTACCTATCGTGGGATTTTAAATCTACATGGACTACTATATGCATATTATCATATTGTATATATTAAACTATATGTTATATGGAATATAATACATAACCTATGGTTTTTATATTGTACAAAATACAATATAACCTATAGTTTGAATTCTATTAATCATTTATGATATTTAATATAAACCAATTTTATATTCAATTTAATTATATGAATCTAATCTATACAATTAATATTTGAATCATATTCAAATATTTATTTTCTCTCAAAATAAACTTTATTTTATAATGTATTCAAATATAATTAATTTTCTTAATTAATTTGAACAATTCAAATTAAATTAATTTGATTCTCAATTATCCCAGTTTAGCTACAGAGGGGACCTTATGGACCTTTAGATTGGATCTCCAATGGTACTTGGATAATTAATTAAACTCCTTTAATTAAATTACCCAACTTCCATTAACTGTCGGTCACTCCATTAAAGACTGACAGTTGCACTACTCGCATTATAAATATATTTTTGTGTTCATTGGATATAACCAGTCAATAGTGCGATGATCCTTCACAAATTGCTCATAAGTACAACTGGACCAAAATTACTGGTTTGTCCTATAGTTACATCTAACTCTTCGTACTATTGATCCCTCTAATGAACATGAGTTATAGTCCAACTATGACCAAACCCCTCTCGGGCTAAGAGAGAGTGTGACACCACACTGTTCAAGCCCCAGAATCAACCCTTAAGGAAGCAAGTTATCTATTTATCCCGACATTAGGGAAGTGAACTTCGTCTTGTGTAGTTGTGTTCCCAACTCCTAAATCAGATGAATCCCCAAAATGGTAGGCATATTGAGTCAACGAACTGGCCACTCTCACCCATGCAAATCAAAAGACCCATGCAACTCAGTATTTTATGAACGAACTAAACAGATTAAAATGGATTTTCATTTTATTTGCAAGAAAATACAAGAAGGGTTGATATCTACAGGATATGTGAAGACTGAAGAACAATTGGGAGATATCCTTACTAAAGCAGTAAACAGAGTAAGAATAATTCATCTATGCAAGTAGGGATGACAACGGGGTTGGGGCGAAGCGGGGATGTACTCCCCATCCCCGTCCCCGCCCCATTCCCTATTTTAGGGGGTCGGGGTCAGGGTCGTGAAATCAATCCCCATTTTTTATTTTTATTATTTAAATTTAACTAAATTTAGTATTTACATTAAAATTGTAAATTTTATATAAGAAATTAGTATTATTATTACATATATATTTGTTTAAATCAACAATTAAAAAAATACTTTATTGTTTTTATTATAAATTAATAAAAAAATTAAATTTATTATATCAAAAATTAAAATTAAAAAAAAAAATACGGAAGCAACTCGGAGCAGGGGTGAAAATCGAGTTTGGGGTTGGGGACCCAATTTAAATCCCCGGTTTGACTCCCGTACTGGGTCAAACTGGGGATTTCCCGCCCCGATTGGGTCAGGGACCAGCGGGGACCCGACCCTATAGGAAATTTTACCATCCCTATGTGCAACAAGCTGGGCATGATTGACATATTTGCTTCAACTTGAGAGGGAGTGTTATAATATGTATTTATATTATAATTCTGAATAGTTGTCGTTTATAGTAATTTTATATCTCCTAGATTAGGATTTGTTAGTTGCATATATATATATATCTAGCATGATTAAATAATAAGATAATTATTCTCTCTAAAAGTATTGAGAACAAAAACAACCTATTTACTATCCCTAGAATCAGGTAGGAGTAAATTTCATCTTGCAGGACTATGTCTCTAGTTATCTACCCGGTCTTATCTCTAAAATGGGGAACTTATTGAGTCGATGAACTTGGACCACTCTCATCCATGCAGATCAAAAGATAATCCCGAATAAACAGGAGTTCATAGTTAGCTCAGGATTAAGATCGAGTTACCTAGGTCATCGTATTGAAAAAGTCAGTCTTAATAATAAACGACGTTATAAAGAAAAAGTGACTATTTTGTGGTCCGTTCTTATGCAAAATCATTGCATAGGACGCCTCTACTTACATGTCTCCACACAAAGTGGGCCACATCCATAGTGTCCCCAGGATAAGGTACCTAGCCTTATCCATATACTATAGACCATTTTGGCTATTTACTCGAATTTGATCCACTTTTATGTCTCCATATATAATTCAAGTATTCATGCTATAGCCAAGGATTCTTAGTTTATTGGATTTAGGAATTTTAAGTGCAATTCACATATTCAATAACAAATTTACTGAATAAACCTCAATAACAACTTTATTGGAAAATAGAATTCATTTATTGTTTACAAACCACAAGTTTTAGGACATAAAATCCAACAAAACAATTGTCAATTATGCCCTTAAGATATCTCAACAAACGACGAAGAGCACCCTAATGATCTTTATCAGGATTATGTGTATATCTACTCGATCCACTCACAACGTATGCAATATCATATCTGGTATGGTTCATTAGAAATAATACTACCTATGATCTTTGCATATTCAAATTGATATATACTAACTCCTTATTTTTCTTAAGACTTATATTAACATCATAGGGTGTTCTTACAAGAGGATCATCAAAGCAGCCAAATCTTTTTAATGATCTTTCAATGTAGTGTGATTGACACTAAGAAAAACCATTTTTTAGTTTTCCTTATTTTAACACCAATAATTACGTCAACTTCCTCTAGGTCTTTCATGTCAAAATGTGACGATAATGACAACTTTATGTTATTTATTACCTCTATGTTTGTTCCAAAGATGAGCATATCATCAACATACAAGCAAATAATCACACACTTTAGTTCAAACAATTTTGAATAAATAAACGTATCAGAGGAATTCACCTTAATCCTTTGTTTATTAAAGTATTATTGAATTTTTCATACTATTGTTTGGGAACTTGCTTAAGACCATAAACAGATTTTTTAAGTTTATATACTTTATTTTTCTGATCGGCAACTATAAAGCTTTCAGGTTGTATCATACAAATTTCTTCTTCTAGATCACCATTAAGAAATGTTGTTTTTACATCCATTTGGTGAATTAGAAGTCCATAGATGGTAACTAGTGCAATCAAGTTTCTAATTGTAACTATTTTTGTTATAGTAGTCAATGCCTTGTTTTTGTGTATATCCTACTACAACTAACCTAGCCTTGTACCTTTCAATTGAACCATTTGGTCTTATTTTCTTCTTGAAAATCCATTTGCACTTAATAGGCTTACTTCCTTTAGGGAGATCCACTAATTTTCAAGTTTGGTTCATGATTAGAGAATATAGTTCATCTTAATGACTTCCTTCCATAAGCTAGAGTCTACAAAACTTAAGGTTTCTTGGTAAGTTTTAGGATCCCCATCTATTAGATATATACATGCAAACTGCCAGTCAATATCACTTGGCCTTTCAACTAAAAATTAGTCAAGAAATCAAGACAAAAAAATTTCTTAGTTTTCTGTCTCTTACTTCTTCTAGGTTTAATTTCATGCATTCTATCAGAAGTTCTAATATCTTTAGTCTCAAGCATACTACTAGAAACTAAAGAAGTTTGTCTCAAATACCATCATATGTTTGTTTGTAACTAACTTGTATAACGGTCAGCTGGTATAACCTTATAAATACCACTGATTTCAAATTAAAAAATAGAGAGTTATCATCTTTTCTTAGTTTTTCTTGCAAACAATAAATTTGTAAGCAATCTTCATTTAGTATAAGATTTCAGATATTCTCGTGGACATAGGCAACCTTACTGAACCACGTAATCACCGTGTTTTTTTCTTCTTCCCTTATCTTTCTTGTTTCAATCGAGTATTACTTCACTACAAATCGAGCACCTATCCTTTACATTACAAAATGTATCGAGTAATCAAGATATCGAGTCAATCGTGAATCGATTAATTGGTATCGAGTAGGTCCGAGTACATCGTTTCCACCTTTGAGTTGCACTAAATATCATTCAAGAACCGTTGAGTACGATCAAGTATTAGCTTTGCTGTCATTGAGTTGCATTGAGGATTTAATAGAGACCAGTCAGACGAAGAAGGAAATTCTTGTTGGGGTTGATGCCCTAAAATCTCGTGTCCTGTAGTTATTAAATAGTTTGTACGAACGCTTGTGTTATATGATATATGATATTTACTTCACATCTTGTATTTTACTCAGTTGCATGTTTTATTTTCTTTACCACAAACCAATAAACTTAAAATCTCTGGTTATCTGTATGTAACTCAAACATATATGTGGTGAGATACAAGTGGATCATATCTTAAGTGATAACCAAAATGGTTTGTAGTATATGGATATATGAGGGAAATCTTATCCTGGTAACGCTACGGATGCGACCCGCTTTGTGGAATGGTCATAAGTGTTGTGACTTGTCATAGATGGCCTGATCCTGATCATTCGTGTTGGGGACATGCGAGCGGGTGCGTCCTATACAAAGAGTTTGTATAAGACCTGACTACGAAGTGTTAACGTCTCGTTATATAACACCGTTCATGACAGAGACTTCACTTCACTTGGATGATCATAGCTAACATGATCTCAATCCTGAGTGAATTGGGAACTCCTGCCATTGAGGGTAGTCCTTTGATTTGTATGGGTGTGAATGGCCAGGTTGTCGGTTCAAACCTACCATTTTAGGGATTTGTCTGATTTGGGAGTTGGGAACTCTACTACACAAGATGAAATTCACTCCTTCCCTGAGGCAGGGGTAAGTAAATAGATAACTCCCTTAAGGGCTGATTCCAGGGCTTGAACGATGTGGCGCCACATACCTTCTCTTGGCCTGAAATATGTTCATACATAGTTGAACTATGTTGTATTGTTCATTAGAGGAATCAATGGTACTTAAGAAGTGAAATGTAACTACAGGAGCAAAACGGTAATTTGGCCCAGCTGTATTTACGAGCATCTATGAAGGGTCATCGTACTCATGATTGGTTATATCCGATGGACAAAAAAATATATTTGTGGTAAGAAGAGTTCAGCTATTGATCTTTAGTGAAATGCTTGACAATTAACGGATAGTGGATCTCGTGGCTAAAGAGTTTAGTCAGCTATTCATGAACCGTTGGAGCTTCGAGCCACAGGTCCATTAGGTCCCCTAGGTAGCTTGGATAAAGTTGAGAATCAGTGTTTGGGTTAATTTGAAATATTCAAATTGACAAGAGGAAGTTCGACTATATATGATATAATTGGACTGGTTAATTATATATGATATAATTGGCTAAATGTATGAGATACACTATTTTGGAGGAAATTAGATATAAATATGATTTATATCAAGTAGAGGAGAAATTATTATAGTAGATATGTGATATTAAACTATAGGGTAAAAATATAATATGATTATATTTATTAATAATTTAATTGGTTAATTATATGATAATTAACCTAAAATCTCTCTCGGACGTGCGTTAGTGGGGAACTGCGTCGGCTATTGTAACCGGTGAATAAAAATAAAATTTGTTTCATTTTGAAGAGTTATTTGGGAAAAAGATCGGAAGATTTGCGTTGGTGTTGAAATGAAACGCTCGCTTAAAGTCGAGAGCCTATAAGATAGCCGCTCAGTGCCTAAACGATCGCATCCTTCGTGCCTAAACGATCGCCTACCCAAAACCTAAATGATCGCACACTAAGTCCTAAGCGATCGGTTAGCTTTCCTAAACGATCGTGTAGTGTGTCGTGTTTGTTAAATGATCGCCTACTTTTTTCTAAATGATTGTTCAATAAAATCTACATGATCGTGTAGTTTCTTTTAAGCGATAAGCATCTTGCTATGGGATAGCTTCATATTCTCTCCCACTTTCTTATCACCTACATGATCGGCTCTTCCTCCTACCTCTACCAAACTCACCAAAGACCACGCTTCGGTTCTCACTCAAAGAATACATGACGCTCTTTTCTTGTGGTGTTGTCCCCGCTGCGTTCGTGTGTTTGCGATTGTTCGTGCTGCTATTATCGACACATCTGTTGGGCATTGGTTGATCGGGTAGAGGTCTTCCGCTGCGTTGAGTTCCGAAGCTTGAAGAGCGTCTTCAACTGGATGAGAACTCTCTCCCTTATTTTTTCTTGTTTAAAAGTGTGCCGTTAATTACTGTTTGTTTGAATGTATATTGTGTATTTCAGTCACGGTGAAATTGGAGCGATCTGAACATGCTCATGGAACTTTGCGTTAAGAGATCCTTCAATTCTGATCGAGGATCGAGTAACAAGGTGTTGAGCGTCGTGTTCTGAGTATCGAGGTTTTGGTAGAATTGATTTAAGCCAATTTTTCATCTCTTCAACGGTGATCTTGAGTATTTGGGACTTGTGAAGGGTCTTCAGCCCAACAGAAACTTTATTATTTTCAGTTTTACGCATACTATTAAATGAAGAAGGCATGAAAGTAGATGCATTCTCATAACTAGATGTTCTATGTGATTTAAAATTTGCCTTTTTCATTGGAAATATAAAAAGAATTCAGCATCCCTATATTCACAAATAGATCTATCATTCAAGCACATAAATCAATGTGCAACACTATTTTGAGCATAACCAATAAATACACAATCAAAAGTTTTAGATCATACGGTAGGTTTCTTGAATACAGGATATGCTATCTTAGCCAAACATCTCCACACCCTCGGATAATTGAGATTAGGTGTATAACCTCTCTATAGTTTGTAAGATGTCGTACCCAGTTTTTTGTGAGGTACCTTGTTAAGAATAAAACAAGTAGAAAGCATAACTTCCCCCAATAGTATCAGACAGTCCAGAACTTAACAACATAGCATTTATAATTTCCTTCAAAGTTCTATTTTTACGTTGTGCTATACCATTTTGTTGTGGGGAATAAGGTGTAGTAATTTTGTGAATAATGCCATTTGATTAACAAAATTCTTTAAGAAAATTATCACTGTATTCACCACCTTTATATGACCTTAACCTTTTACTCTTCTTATCTAATCGATTTTCTACTTCTGCTTTAGATTTCAAAAACATACTATCAACTTCATTTTTTTGTTTTTAAAAGATAAAATTTAGCATATCTAGAGAAATCATCAACGAAAGGTATGTAGTAATTTTTCCATCTCTACTTTGTGGCGTTTTTGAAATAAGTTAAATCAGAATGAATTAATTCAAGCAATTTTGTACTTCTATAGGTAACAGGTTTAAAAGGTTTCTTGATAAATTTTGTTTCCACACAAACATAACCTTTACTAATTTCACGTGTTTCAAATGCATTGGTCGGTTTTAATTCTTTATGTTCTTAGTCGATGTAATTTTCACATGACCTAATTTATGCCACATGTCAAGAGACTCAACTGTGTAAGCAGAATTAGAAGCACTTGCATTCATCATATTCGCAACAGGAACATTGTTCAAGACAAACAGACCATAAGCTAGATACCCCTTACCAACAAAGTCTCCGTTATTGGTAAGGATAACCTTATCAGCGTCTAGTACAATTTTAAGCCCAACCCGATTCAATAGACTTCTAGACACCATGTTCCTACGTAAGGAAGATACATACAACACATTACTTAAGGATAAAGTCTTTCCAGAGGCTAATTTTAAAGGAATTCTATTTATGCAACTAACCCTATAATAAATTTTAAAGAGGCAAACAGGGAGAGTACTTCCTGTCTCCATTTAAGCTTACATATAATTTTTTTTCCCACTTCCTCCCATTCTCTGCGGAAAAAATAAACATCTCTTCACTAGGGGTGAAAATTGGTTTGGTTTATCGATTTTTGGGGTAACCAAGAACCAAACTGAACCAATCAATTTTATAAAGAAATGATCCAAACCGATTTCCAATAAAGAATAAAACCAATGAAGTCATTTTTCTTTGGTTTGGTATTTTTGTCAATATGGTTATTGATTTTTTGTACTTTTTTTTCCCTTCCCATTTTTAATTTTATTTCCACGTTTGTTTTGGATGGGTCATTTTTACTATTTTCAAATTAAAATTGGGTTTTTTTTTTCTTTTTCTTATAGATTGAAACTAGACATTTTTTTTCACTTTTCTAAATAACAAACATACATACTCCATAATAATTGGTCTTTTTTTCTAAACAACAAATATACATGTACCATAATACTAAAAGATACTTAATATTGTTAGAGTTATATATGTATATATTCTTGGTTTGGTTCGATTTCGATTGATTTTTTTCCTATGAAAATCAATCTGAACTAATATTTTTTGGTTTTCTTTGAATACAAACTAGTATGTAGAATCTTATACTAGCAACTAAACCAAAAACTAGTGATTTGATTTTCCTTTTTTTTTTTTTTCCACTACTATCTCCTACTTACTCACCTTCTAATAAGGAAAAGAGAAAATATGCAAGTGACAGCAACTAATATATATATAAAAGAAAAGGAAAAGAAGAAAAGTTAGATTTGAGGGTTGGTGGGTGGCAACAAAATTCTAACAAGAAAGCCAAAGCCACACTATAGCTTAGCATCCTTAACTCCCAAACCCATTTTGTGTATATATAATAATAAAAAGAAAAAAAAAATTGACCAAAGAAAATGAGAGTGACAAACAATGTATAAAAACAATTAATTTAATTACCCATTATTATCACTTAAAAATTAAATTTACCATTTTATGTCGCCATTGGCTTTGATGTTTACTTACGTACCTTCCTGGAAGCATCACTTTCTTCCTCCTCACGCTCTCTTCCTTTTCTTCCAATTTTTCATAATATATATATAAATATTTATCCATTCTTTCGTCCCCAAATTAATTCCTCCCATCACCATTATTCCCCTAACTATTCGTTCTCTCCTCCATTTTTAATTTCTTTATTTTAAGTTACTTACACATGTCTATCACCAGCGATCAATGGGCCTCCCAATTCTACCACCATCCCCACGGCGGCGCCTCCCCCTCTTCCGCCACCACCCACCACGGACCCAATACCAACACTAACTCCATTTCCAAGCCCAGACGCCGCTCCCGAGCTTCCCGTAAGGCGCCGACGACTCTGCTCAACGCTAGCACCGCCAATTTCAGGGACTTGGTGCAGCAGTTCACTGGGTTTCAGGCCGCCGGCGCCGCCTTGCCTTTGGGCAGTCATAAGGGTCCGGTCAACCTCAGTTTCGGGCAGGCTGGAGATGATCACCTCCATAACAACCACTCTTCTGTTATGCTCCCTTTCTCCGACGGCCAAGTTTTTCAGCTCCGACAGACGTCGCCGGAGCACCGGTTCCCCATCCCGGTGCAAAATAATGGGTTTTCACGGCCGGCGGCGGAATTGATGGAAATTCAAAATCTGATTGATGAGGATTTTAATTACGATCTGCAGGAATTGGGGATGGAGTTCTCTTCTTCCAGTGGGAATGGGAATTACGGCGGTGGGTACTTCCAATGAACAGATAAGATTAATTAATTAAGCATAACTAAATTAAATTAAAATACAATTGTTGTAATAATATGAACAAGAACAACACTTAAAAGGGCTTAGAGCTAATCAGTATCTAGCTGCATGCTCTTTGTCCAAATTTATTTTATTTTATTTAATCATCTCTTTTGTTTGTTTCTCTGTTTTTTATTTTTTCCTGTCAATTCTGTAATACATCAGATTAATGTTAGTTAATGAATAGATTATTTAATTCTCAAATGAAAATTGAGGTTTATTAGTTTTACTTTAGTTGCAATGTGAACATTGCTGCACATGGTTTGAGCTCTTTCAAAAGCATTAAAATATATCATTTACAGTCCCCTTACTAATTTTGATTTAAGAATAATTCTAAAAATATATACAACAAAAATTAAACATGAATAAATATATTCTTATACAAGTTAATAGTTTTTAGAAAGAAAAAAAAAAAATCTTAGAATGCACGTGATTTTTCACAGCCCAAACAACATTTCATAAAAATTTGTAATGTGTTTTTTTTTTTAAAAAAAAAAGTCAAATTAATTTTATATTTTATTTTCCATAAAAAAAATACATGAGATTAGGTGCAGTCAATAATTTTTACTCACAAATCTATTTATTATTAAAAAAATTATCTTTTCTATCTAATATATTTTCCTCTATTTTCTTTTGACAATATGAAAAATTTCCCCTCTATTATTAGTATATCCTTCATTTTTTCTATATTATTTCCTACAATTTTCTTTCTTAATATTTATCTTTCTATAATATAAGGTTTCTCTATCTCCAAATTAAAGCATCTCCTCTTTTTTCTCCTCAAACTTTTTAATCAAAGTTAAAAACTGAATATGTTATTCTGATCCCTCAATTTTGTGTTTCATTATATTTTAATCTACTTATTTTTAATGGTTCAGTCCTATTCTTCACTTTTAATAAATCTTCATTTAAGTCTATGCACTTTTAATGAATTTTAAATTTAGTCAATTTAAATTTTAATTTTATCAAAACTTGTTATATAATAAAATAATATTTTTAATACAAAAAAGATACTATGTAAAAGTATTTTCAATATTTTGTAAAATAAAAGTTAATAGAGACGGGTTTTTTTTATATGTAATGAAAAAAAGTAATAACAACTAATTTTAAGATATATTTGAAAATGTAAGGATTAAAATAAAACATTTAAAAGTACATGAAATAAAATTCAAATAAGAAATATCAAAGTGATTTTAACTATTTTAGAAAACATAAAACTAAAATGTCAAACATTATATTCCATTTGTTTCTCAAATTTGGTCCGTTCAAAAAGACATAAATTTATTGGACCCAAAATCAATAAATAAAAACCGTAATAAATAAGTTTTGTAATAAACTTTGGACAAACAATTGAAAGTGTCGTGGTCTTCTAATTGTGTCACAATTGTTGTACTTAAAAATTAATATGATCTTAAATTGAGCTAATTTTAAATTAAAGAAAGGAGAGGATAAAGGTTAAAAGTATATTAAAACATATTTTCTTTTTAAAAAAATATAAAAATAATGATTTACGTATGAAAGAAAAGATAAATGTTTTAAAATGAATAATAAATTAACCTTATTGCTTCTTGCACCACGCCATTAAAAGAGTCTTGTGGTCTCAAGTGTGGACTTGAATGGAGTGAGAGAATGAAGGGACATATCCATGAGCTGAAGGGGCCATTCATCTTTTGAATAATAAATTAATTTTGTCTGAGTCAATGGTCAACGCCCCAATTTGATTTTCAGTCACCGCTTTGAATACCTAAAATTAATCAACATTATCTCAATTTTTGGCACTATATGTACATTACATATATTTTGACAAAGGGAAAAGAAAAAATAAATATACACATGCCTAAACAATAATCAACAATAATCAATCTAGCGGATTGATATCAAATTTAGAAAAATTTTAAAATTATCAATAATAGATACTGATAGACAATGTTACTAATAGATACTAATAGAAATCTAATAATTCTTAAATTTTATTATATATTGTAAATATTTTCTAATAGTTTTATCATGTGAAATAATTTTTTTTATATAGAATTTAATTGTAGCCATTATATACATAATATATGCTATTTTTTTTTAACATAAGAATATGTTCATGGATGTGATTATTTTATAATTATAGTGACCCCTATATCGTAGAAATGTCAATTGTAACTTTAATTAATTTATATATAAATATAATAGCTTTTTTTTTTTTTTTTTTTTTTTTTCCTTTTACGAAGTTTAGGTTCACATATATATTTTGCTACCTAGACATAGTGAAATGGACCAAGTTTCAAAATCTCGTTGATTATTTGGTCAGAATCAATAATTTAAATTTAGTTGGGTAGCGGACCTTTAATATTAATATTGTTGTTTTTGAAACTTATTAGAGAAATATTGTTGTTTTGAAACTTATTAGAGAAATATTGTTGTTTTGGGAGTTCGAGGCTAGAGGTCGAACGTTGAAAACTCGACTAATGTGGAGGTCGAACGTTGAGAACTCGACGAACAAAGAAAAACTTGAAAACAATACATAGGCCGAAATTTCAACCCTCGACAAGGAAAATCTCGCAAATCTCGCTTAGGTTGTCGAAGGTTGAAGTTTCGACACACATCCACCCTCGAGATTGCAGGTTTATTACTTTTTTTTTCCCTCATAGAGGAAATAAAATAATGAGATGGTATACTATATGTATCTGTGTACTCGAGCTGCTTCTAACAACCTATGCATTTTTTATCATTTCGAATTAGACGGAGGCTTGTGGAATTGATGTGAGGGGGTGGGGATGGCTATATTTCTGGGAGCGAACTCCAGGCGAATATGAAGCGCATGGATACAAGTTATGCCTTGGAATGAAAGACAATTCCGAATAAGCTTTGTCTACGAATATTAGGTTGTCGAAGGTTACACACATGTCGAAACTTCAAAGCAGATTAAGGAGAGAGCGAGATTCAAAGCGAGATTTTAGGAGAGAGCGAGATTCAAAACGAGAATGTTGGAGAGAGCAAGATTTAGTTTATATTGACGAATCTGACTACATTAAACTTGGTAAAATGAAATGGTTGAATAATTGAAAAATTAGATTATTCAGGAATACACATTGAATGCTAAGATTACGCATTGAGTTTCTGGTAGTAGATCCATAATCAAAAAAGTGTTTGTGATTGTTCCAGAAGAAATGAAAGCTAGTAATCATTAATGGAAAAATAACAACAATAATAGAGAGAGAGCGAGGTCTTAGGAGAGAACGAGAGCGAGATCTTAGGAGAGAGCAAGAGTGAGAGAGCGAGATCTTGGGAGAGAGCAAGACTAAGAGAGCGAGATATTGAGAGAGAGCGAGAGTGAGAGAGCGAGAGAGCGAGATCTTAGGAGAGAGCGAGAGTGAGAGAGCGAGATCTTAGGAGGGAGCGGGAGTCTTCACTTTATTTGAACTTTCCATAGAAATATATATATAAAAAAAAAAAGAGAAAAAAGAGCTAATAATCATACTATAATTGAATAATCATTAGACAATAAATTGAATGTATTAGATTATTATACTATAATTGAATAATCATTGGACAACAAATTGAATATATTAGATTATTATACTATAATTGAATAATCATTAGACAATAAATTGAATATATTAGATTATTATACTATAAATTGAATATATTAGATTATTATAATATAAAACTTTATTGATTACAAAAAAAATTGAATATACAGTAGATTATTATAAAAAAATTGAATATACAATAAATTATAATAAAAAAATGAATATATAATAAAAAAATATATTTATTATTCGATCCCTAACTATCTGGAGCCCGTCTTAGTAACGAAGGACACTTCCTTTGATTATGTCTTAACTGGTTACAAAATCCACATCTTTGTCGAGTGGCTGGTTCTGTCCAATCCATCTCGTTGTGATAACGTGAACTTTTCGGTCTACCAGGTCTTCTCAACAACGATGGATCAGAATGTAAGACGGGCATATTAGGGTGTGTGATCCAGTAATCTTCATGCGGTACAGGTTGAAATTGAGGAGAGTAACATTCAGCATACGTTGACAATTTGTAGAAGTCCTCAATAAAATCTTCGTAGTTCATGTTAAAATGTGAGCAAACGGCCATAAAATGCGAGCAAGGAATGCCGAATGCTTGCCACTTGTTACATGAACAGTACATTATCACTCTACAAAACATAGAAGTGTACACTATCACTCTACAAATTGTCAACGTATGCTGAATGTTACTCTCCTCAATCATCTGATCACAGCCTTGGTCGAGAGATGGAGGCCTGAGATGCATACATTCCATATGTCTGTTGGAGAGTGCACTATCATTCTACAAGACATAGAAATGTTGTTGGGGTTACCTGTTGACGGTGAGCCGGTCACCGGAGGGATGTATGATGACTGGTTAGAAGTTTGTCAACTGTATCTCAGTGCGACCCCATCTGCTGACAAGATTAAAGGATCGAGGTTATGTTCAATATGGTTAGGAACAAAATTTCATGAGCTCACAGATGATGCAGACGAGGAAACCGTCATAAGATATGCGTAAGCATATATACTACAAATGATGGGTGGAAGTCTGTTTTCAGATAAATCAAGTCATTTTGTTCACTTGATGTTCCTGCCACTGTTAGCTAACCTCCATGATGCAGGGCGGTATTCATGGGGTGGAGCATGCTTGGCATGGTTATATAGACAACTATGCAAAGCAACAAGACCTGATGTTCGAGATGGGCCTCTCATACTTTTGCAACTATGGGCTTGGGAGTGATTTCCAACAATGGCTCCACAGCTATATCATGTTAATGACGCTCAGTTAGTTGGACGAGTCTGCGGTTCTCGGTATGTTGTTTTAATTCAATTTAATTTTTATATCACTAATCTAGTTAATTTAAATTCTAAATTATCGATTTAAAAATTTAGGTGGAGAGACAAATTTTGTGTGACTAGGACAACCACACATGTAGTCAACCAGTATAGATACATGTTGATCTGCTTCAACCTGAACAAGTACATTACACTAAACCTAATTGATTATTTTATTTACATTTTTATTGCATTTGTCTTTAATATTCTCTAAAATAATATTTTGTGTTTCAGGTTATTTGGGAGCCGTACAAAATTATTGTGCATACTTTGCCTAATTTTTGTATGAATGGTCAAAACATATGGCGGACGATGAGTCCTCTCATATGTTTTCACATTGGTGAGTGACATCTTCCTGACAGGGTGATGAGACAATTCGATTTTCCGCAGGATGTCCCATCGCCTTGTAATACTGAACCCGTACTGCATGATATTGACCTAAGGACTGGAGATTGGTCCGAAAAAGTTGCACATTTGGTAGTGCGATGGCACTATCGTGCAAGGTTTATTGCAGTGGGAGTTTTTTTTGAACAGTTTGATACAGATGTCACTCCAGAATATATTCATTGGTATAATAATATCACAAGGCGCTACGTCACTCGTCCGGGAGCAGATGTGGGTCATATGGTAAATAAATGAATATTATCTAATTTTTTTTAATTTAAATTTTTTTTAAATATTTTCTAATTGTTTTATAATTCACAGAGATCGAATAACAGTAGACTCTATGAGATTGCGAATGATCCGAACCAGGTTTTTGCTATATGTAGTGACAACCAAAACTATATAGAAGAAATTCATTATATGTATGATATACCTATTGTTCCTCCATCAGCTCCTAGATGTAGAGGACCTGTTCAGGAAGAGGATGAGTTTGATGAGGTTGCACATAATGTGGAAGAGTTGCCCCTATGAGTAGATACAGAGTCAAACTGATTATGTTAGTCTGATGATGATGATGCCAACATTTGGTTCAGGACATTATGACTCAGAGGCTGGTCCTTCGTCTTCATATGTGCATAGACATGGTCAGGGTCGTGGAGAGCATAATGAATATTTATATTATGAAGCGCCTGCAGAGGTATCAGAGCAACATCAAGAAGAACCCGAGCAACCTCAAGTTCGAAGTCGACGACGACAACCAGCTCGAAATCGACGACGTCCGCCTCGTGGGACACATTGATTTTTGTAATTATTTTTATATAAATGAGATATTTAATTTACATTTTTTTTAATTTTTATGAGTTATTATTTTTTTTTTAATTTATTCTTTTTAGAGTTTAAATAAAATAATAAAATATTTTTAGAAATTGTTTTTATAAAATGAATTTTTTTTTTTAAAAAAAAAGAAAAGAAAAAGAAAGGATTAGAAAGAAGAAGATGGAATGTGTAATAATTAAAAAGGAAAAAAAGGGGGAAAATTTGTACGGTATTCTCTCTCTATCAAAATCTCGCTATTTCGTCACGCTCACGCTCTCGATCTCGCTCAAAATCTCGCTCTCTCTCATAATCTCGCTCTCAAATTTGATTGGGAAGTTCAGTGGTTAGAAGGAGATTTATTAGCTCGTTATTTAGTTAGATTTGCTGAGATGACAGAATCCGTAAAAATTATTCAACAAGCTTTGGAAGGAATTCCAGGGGGATCTTGTGAAAATTTAGAAATACGATAGAAGAAGGTCTCCAGAATGATAATTAAACAGACTCAATAATAATGTTAGAAAGGGCAAGGTCGAGGGTTCAAAGTTCGATGTACAAATGAAAGGAAGTCGAGGGTTCAAAATTCGACCTATCTAGGTCGAATTTTCAACCCTCAACTTATTTAAAAAAAACAACAACAACAATATTTTTACAAATAGTTTGAAAACAACAATATTTTTCTAAAAGGACAATATCCTTTTAATTTTCCCGTTGGGTAGCTATTTCATGTTTTATTTTTGAAAATTAGGTGTATTTATTTATTTTTTTCATTTCTTCCAACGATTTGGATTTTATCAAGTACAAGAATTGAATTTTTAGTCAAATTATAAAAACAAAAATAAGTTCTCAATTTTCTTTTAATTTTTAAGTTTTCAAAATTTGGTATGATTATTGAAAATATTTGTAAAAAGTAGATAATAAATAAAAAAAAATAGAAGATATAGAATTAATTTTTAAAAATAAAAATTAAAAAAAATTAAATAACTACCAAACAAGACTTGAATTAGTAATAATACTAATTCAGACATAGTTAAAGTAAATAAGATACTGGCAACTTATTTCTTGAATTGCATAATATTATAATAATTTTGGCTCTCCTGCCTATAATTTATAGACAATTATATAAATTATAGTAAATAAAATTACTTTCGTTCCTATGTGTAAATTAGACAAACAACAATTATTTATGTATATTAATTTGTATAAATATAATTTACATAGGTACTTTTTTCCCCCAAATAATGTACATTGATGCTTTAAATGATCATGAATCTTATAGCTTATAGGTTCATAAATATTATTTAATACGAAATAAATTCACATTTATGAGGCATATCATCATGGTGAGAATAAGCTAGTTTGGTAAAAAAAAAGTAACCTTTATATTAGTCATTAGCTACCCTAAGATTTGGAGAAAGGAAATCATTTAATGATGAACTCGACCCAATAACGATCCTAAGCCACTACCACTCTTCTTGATTCCCCCCCTCCCCTCCAACCAATATTCAAATAATTTGTAATCCGTGTCAAAATGAACATTATTTAGTGATAAATGACATGCGTTGGCTCTTCCTTTTGTTCAAAACGTTCAAATCTTCGTACTCCTATTTATTTATTTATTTTACCATATGTGAGGTGAAATGATCGAATCTCTAATTTTCAGGGTGATAGTAAATATTTATAGTACAGATACGATACCATTCGAGCTATGCTCAATTTAACTACTTCTACTTATTGATACAAGAAAACTATAAGCTTTGAGGAATGTTCCAAGTACGTCTTTAAAACATGGAAATTTTCATTTAGACATTATATTTTGAAATTACATAAAAAACCCTTAAACGCTTTTTTTTTCTCCATTAAAATAAAGATTAGAGATTGATGTGACGACATATATGATATAGAGTGTGTTTGAAATATATTTTCAAGTGTTTAATTAAAAAAAATAAGTTATTCTATAAAAATTAAGTATTAATAACTTTCTAAATATATTTTAATTAATTTTTATCGAGAGTGTATAAATAAAAAAAAATGAATTTTGTGAAAAACATTTTTTTGTTTAGTCAAGGAGTTACCTTGTCAACCATTCAAATCATTTTAACAAAAGAGTTTGCAAGTTTGTTTCAAAATTAAAGGATTAAAAATAAAGTTAAAAAATCGAAATCGTTTGTTGTTTAAGAAAAGCAAAAAAATAAAAACTGTGCCGATGAAATGAAAAATAGTGACGTGATAATTATATGTATCTTTTTAAAGAAACCGCGAATATGGGGTTTTGAGGTGCGAACGAAGCTCCACGGCGTCGACTGGGCAGATTTGAGCTCCTATCATGTGGGCAGCCACCGTCTCCTTCCCTTCAATTTCAAATCTTCGGGGACCCATTCTTCCGAATAATCGAACGGACGGTTCAAAGCGCCCATCCCTGAATTTTCGAGCTTCTTTCTCTGATTATCCTCTTGCCAGCAGACTCCTGGTTAGAAGTAAATTCACTTTCCTCTTCCTTTCGTTTCAGTTGATTTTCCATTTGGAAATTTCCCCTCCAATTTGTTGTGTTCACTGTGATGTCAATTTCTCTGTTGCTCCTCTAGGTTGTTCCTGCTTCTTTCCTTCTCTTTCAGCTCTTTTGGTTGCTGTCTCGTTTCTTCTTCGTTTTGCCCTATTGTTATTTATGCTATTTTTGTACCTTTGTTTTATTTTTCAAGGTTTGCTTCTGCTGTCGTCTGCCTGATTACTCTAATCACTGTTTTTTTTTTTTACCAATGATGAAATTTATACAGCTAGTTTGAACTTTGAAGGATCAAATCTGAACAGTATGCGAGTTGTTTTAAGAAGAGAAGGTACCATGAAAGTTCTGCGTGGTTCATTTTAAATGATCGAGAAAGTTAGATATTCAATGGCATCGAATTGAAAATTTCCAAAGTTTATTAAGGGTTGTTTAAGGAGTTGTAAGAAAGAAATTGACCCTGCACGAGAAATGGTGGGGTGATAAATTATCCTTCTCCCCAAGAAAGGGAAAACTGCAAGAAAGTCCTTAATCTAAACTAATAATCCCATCGGCGAGTGAAATAGTTTGTGAAACTGTAAACTCCCAAGCAGTGAGAGAGACCAGGACCTTAACCATGTGCTGTCTAGAAATAAGATGAACCGTATATAAACTGGTATAACTATAAAAAAATCCTGGTGACAGTGTTCAAAGAAATCTTTGGTTGAATTGATTTTGTTCGAAACTTTTCTTATATTTATGTCTCTGTGTGAAGGTGATAGAGATACAAACTTGGTTGTCCTCTGATGGAAGTTTTAATTCCTTCAGTTTCTTAGCATAGTCCATGACTCTATTTGGCCTACAGAACTACTTTTAGTTAGATACATTCAGAAACGTAAAGGATAGTTTTTTTGTTCATGAAGGTTACATATCAATTTGGTCAAATTTGATTCCTGAAAATGGGATTAAAAAGTAAAGCATAATAATGTTGACACCTTAGATGTCCACTAACATACAGATAATGATGTTTAAGGCAATTGATGTGGAGTGGATAATAAAGCATTTATGGAATACTGGAACTCATGTATTGATAATTATGTGGCCTTTTGAGTTTCGACACAGATCTTTTCTTCCTTTCATTGTTCTCCTTTTACTTTTAAGAATATGGACAGAAAGGATTAATAAATTATTTGAAGGGAAATACAAATAGAAAAAAAGGTTAAGGTGGACGGTGGCTCTTGGTGTATATATATGAAAATTATCCAGCTCTTCGCATTAGCATTTCCTTGGAGTTTCCAGTCAGCTTCCTTTCCTCTATTTTATTGGTGTGTGTTGTCCTGCAATATGAATGACTTTCACCTTCTATAATGTTATCGATCATCCAGCCATCCTCACATTTGAATTGTACTTATGGTTTTTATGGAAAACTATCGGTGACGTTCTTCACTTATTTTAACCGATTCAGGAAAAGTGGGAAGAGAAAAAACAAAGCAGCATTCTTATCTATTTGTTTAGCTGTTTTTATTTTTCAGTTTTTCCTGTGTTCATTATACTGATAATATATTATGATTACTGAGCTCTGTTTATGCATGGTGTATCTTAATATTAGTGATTAGTGAAAGTAAAAAGTCAATAGAAAACAAAAACAACAGGAAAAGAGGAAAAGAACCTTTCCAAACTGTCTTTTGAAGTAAACTAATTGAAAATATTTTTCTTAGTATTGTTGGAAAGCAGATTTTCAATAATTTGTGAGAGATGTTTTAAATGGCATTGTTAACGCCTAATACATACTTTCTGAAAGCAATTTCTTCCTCATGAGTTTTCTTTTGCTATTTTCTTGTTCTCGTATTTTTCTCGATGTCTTGTCAATTCTTCTGGAATCTGATTATGTCTAGATTTTAAGAAGCCTTGTATAGAAGGTTATGGCAATATCAAGTCCATGGAGTCTTTTTTCTTGAGCACCTATGAATGCTCAAATGCTGCTTCCATTCAGATGTTTTGTTTTATTTTATTTTATTTTTTTTATATGTAAAAAAAAATTGTATGCAGATTTACCATACTCCACCAAAGAGAGTCGGCTGCAAGAAGAATTTTCAAATTTTGGTGAGATTGCTGAAGGTAAGTGATTGCATTGCTTTTGTCCTTGGGAGATAAAACCATCATATGATGTCTAATCTTGAGCCAAGTCCAATAAGCCTTTTAATCGTGCTGCTTCACTTATCAACCCATGGCAGTGTTATTAGCAAAAGATCAATTAACAAAAAGACCAAAAGGTTATGCATTTATTCAATACACTTGCCAAGACGATGCGATGCTTGCGCTAGAAAACATGGATTGCAAGGTTAAACATCACCTAGTTCCGTATTTCCAAGATAAGGTAACTCATGCTTGAACGCTAATAAACTTTCTGTGTCTCTCTCAAAACCAGAAATTTGATGGAAGGATGATCTATGTGGAACTTGCAAAACCTGGTAGTAGTTCCTTTGGAGGATATCCAAGAACCTCTGGACCCCCAAAAGAGCGGCCTAAAGTGGAGCTACAAGAGGTGGCAGATTGTTGGTATTGATCTTCTTTTTACTGAGATACACAATATAGGACACAGATGGCTTAACAGTTATGACAGTTGTGCCCAATGAGATTCAGATCAATCCCAAATCCCCAAAGAATCTGTGAGTGCTGAAGTGTTTGCTAAGATAGATTCATTACATATATTTTCTCAAGCTTTAAATGCTGATGCCATTCTGCAACTATTCTCCTGTATTTTGTTACTGGAATAGTTATCTTTTTGTAAGAACACTGTATATGACACTTGATACATCTTCTAGTGCATATTGCTTTATGTGGTGTTGCAATTGAGATTATGGAAAATGCGGAAATTCGTAATGCAAATACCTTTACAATGTCTTTCTTTCTTTTCTTTTCTTTTTTTCCTGATCCAATAATCTGTGTCCAAATTTAAAGTGTATTATGTTTTACCAATGGGTTCTTTTTTCTTTTCTAGCACTCTACATTTTATGATAATGCAAGAAGCGGCCCGGGGGACACCTATACAGAGATTGCGTATTTGAATTTTTGAGCGAGCTTAATAAGGAAAATCTTTGATTTCTTTGATATCTCTAAAGTGCAGCTGTTGGGCATGTAAATATTTTTCTTGATAAAAAAGGCAAACGTAGGTGCTGTACATATATACACATACATACATACAATCAAAGAATCAATAAGTTTCTTGCATTACTCATTTTCTAGCATTCAGATATTTGGTAGAAGTCAAGTCTTAAATTAATGTTGGTGGCCAATTTGTCCCATATCTTCCAATTCTAGATAGGGGTCAGAGTCCAACCACATATAGTGCTTTGTTCAATCTTCTCAAAAAGGAGACAATTCTAAAGTAGCTTTTATTTAACTTTTGAAGCTTGATCAATGGATAAGTCTATACAGTTAGCCATTTCTTCTACTCAAAAGAAGATAACAAAAGAAAAGGCAACACCGCAAGCTAGTTTTATTGATTACTGACTTCAACTAATTCATCTATCAATCTCGACTCTTGGGAATTGGTAGCATTTTTCAAAAGAAATCAATCCATGTGATCATTTTTATTGCTTACCTGATTCACTTTTAAGTCTACTGCTTCTTGATTTGTGCAATTTTACTTGACATTACACAATGTGTTCTATAGAATTCTTGGACTTGAGCTGATGCCTGCAAGTGGGGCAAGAAGAGTGAGACAGCAGCCATTTATCAATGCAACTGACATGGTACCTGTGAGCACAGTTCGGCAACACCCGTATTTTATCCCCGTTTGAGAAATCGACGAGGCAGATAGCACAGGCTGAAGTCGATGAAGGCGAAGTTGGTGTCGTGTAAGTTGAAGTTGGGAGGGCAACCATGTCTTGCTTCTTCATGCCTGAGTTGAGTCCCCTAAAAGCCACCCATTGTACTGTTTGTCTGAGGGTGTGATTGGCACATTGAAGTATACATGTCAGCATGGTATTTAGACCAAGTGTGCAAACAACGGCGCAAACAATCGCAACCACGATGACAATGAGGTTGAAGTTGCCACCTTGTTCTTGCTCGTGAGGATCCGGGATAGATACGCTTGGTGATGGGTTAAGGGAAGGAGAAGACGAGGGCTCCATGAACGAAGAACCAAGCATTTTTAGCGAGCTGAAATGACTGAGAAGGAAGCAAGATAAACACAAATATGAAACAAGTTGAGATGAAGAAACATAAGATTGCAAGGAGAGTATATGATCAAATTAGATATTTGTGGACAGAGAGCTAGGTGGATTCAATTCAACATGGAGAGTGATAATGTGATGGGTAAGTAGTGGGGTTATTTGAAAAATGCATCAACCTCTTTTTTCTTTTGTTTGTGCACTACAAACAGAAAAGATAAGTCTTCATTGTCCCCTCACTTTCTTTCATCCTTAGCCCCAAAGAAAAACAATCAATTTCCCATGTGGCTATTTTCATTAGGGACAGCAGAACCTGATAAAGAGTTAAAGACGCATTTCAAGAGCAGCTTTAATGTATTTTTTTTATAAAAATATAGTATATTGTTGATTAGATTGCATTACAATATCGTCTCTGTTTAACTCTAGGAAGTATAGAGACAACTTTGATAAAGAATGATGTCTGGCAAGGGCACTGCAGTATATATCAGTTTTGGTTTCATTGGTGAGGGCAAAGCCAGATGAATGGGTACAAAGCAGTCTCCAAAATATGTGGTTCTACTTGCTTATACAGTCAAATCATTCAGGGATCAAGATAGATAATTTTGGCAAATGGGTAAGATGTTCAGAAAGTCATTTTTATCGAACCACGTACCTCTTGGTTGCTATTGAATACAAAAGGATTATTGTGTCTTCTTCACCGAATTGATCTATTCTTTTTTCTATTCATACCAAAGCCATTATTTTCAATTGTTGTGTATGCCGGTATGATGATTATCCACAAGATAATTTGATAACTCGAAACAAATGAGACAGTACCAATTTTATCAACCACTATATGTTTAGTCCCTAACATTTAGAAGCCACTAATGACCATAATGTCTGGATACTTGATTTGAGAGCCACTAATCATGTTTTTTCTTCTTTACAGGGAATTAGTTCCTTCTAGCAGCTCGAGAAGGGTGAAATGGCGCTCAAGGTTGGAACAAGAGACGTCATTTTAGCTCGTGTAGTGGGAGCTGCAAAGTTGTTCTTTGGAAATAGATACCTGTTTTTAGAAAATTTGTATATAGTTCCTAAAATTAAAAGGAACCTTGTATCTATTTCTTGCTTAATTGAACAGATGTACTTAGTTCCTTTCTCATTTAGTGAAGCGTTCATTATGAAAATGGTGTGACTATTTGTTTAGTTAAATTAGAAAACAACTTATATGTGCAAAGACCAATTGAAACAAAAGTACTTTTAAATCATGAGATGTTTAAAACTGCTAATACTCAAACAAAAAGGCAAAGAGTTTCTCCAAATAACAATAATATATATATTTGGCATTTGAGATTAGGTCACATAAATCTCGATAGGATTGAGAAATTGGTAAAAAATGGATTTGAAAGTGAGTTAGAAGATGATTCATTACTTCCGTGTGAATCCTGTCTTGAAGAAAAAAAGGACTAAAAGACATTTTAGTAGAAAATGTTATAGAGCCAAAGAGCCCTTAAAGTTCATACATTTAGATCTTTGCGATCCAATGAATGTAAAAGCTTGATAAGAGTACGAATACTTTATCTCTTTCATAGATGATTATTCGAGGTATGATTACTTATACCTAATGGAACATAAATCTAAAGCTCTTGAAAAGTTCAAGGAGTATAAGGCTGAAGTTTAAAACCTGTTATATAAAACGATTAAAACACTTCGATCTAATCGGAGTGGAGAGTGTTGGGGTTGATGCCCTAAATCTCTTAGGGTCTTGTAGTTTGTAATTGTATTGCACAAACGATTTATTTATTTAATAAAATATGAGATGTTTTATTTGACATTTAGTAGTATAAACCCACAAACTAATAAATTAACATCCAAGGTTAGCATCTGTAGCTTAAACATGTATGTAGATACATACAGTTGGATCGTGTTTAAGTGATAATCTAAATGGTTTGTAGTAGATGGATAAGGCTGGATACCTTATCCTGATGACATTATGAATACAAACCGCTTTGTAGATGTTACAATTGTTGTAAATGAAGGAAATCAGATATGAGGATTTCCATGAGCCGGGAAGGATCGTTCCAAATTTCAATCATATATGAACATTCACAATTACAATCAAGAAACGGAAACATAAGGTCATGCACGAAATGAAATTACAACATGCTTTTCTAAAGATCAAGGGATAGAATACATACCTTTGAAGGCTCATCTTCAAGACCCTTGATCACGAACGCTCGAACAACACGACCGCAACACAGCACGATCAATAAAGAACTCGAACACTGCGATCTTCAAGATCACGAACACAGCGGACTCCACACGAACACCACGAATGACCTCCAAATAACCTCGACTTAGTCGAGTTGAGTATGACACCACCATAATGGCTAGTGGGCTCTGTGTAGACTTGGTTAGAGGCAGAGACCGGAGGAAGAATAATCATGTAAACGATTGAGCAAGTGGGAGATGACAGTGTCTATCGTATAGACGATGCTCAATCGTTTAATAAAAGCTATGTGATCGTTTAGCTAAAGCTGTACGATCATTTAGCTCATCGGCCAGTTAAGTGTTTATCGTATAGAAACACTCCACGATCGTTTAGTCTCTCCAAGCTGTCGTTTAGTAAATCGTATTTACTTGACCAGCTTTCCGTGAGTAATTTTCGAGAATGGAAATCTCAAATCAACAACTAAATTTAGGAAAACATTTTTCCTTTTATGTCACAGTTACCATGAAACTACCAATAACCTCCCACTTAATTGGTTATTAGAGAAAGAGATAATTAATATTATTATAAATACATATGATAACCAACTTACTATACTATATTTATAACATATGGTTTTAATATTTTATCTCATGAAACATATAAACCATAGCTCTTTTTCTATTCCATGATCCTTAATGTAAATTTCATTTACATTAACCCTCTATTTGATGTATCTCATACACCCTCCACTTAATGTATCTCATACACCATACCGATCATATCATATATAATCAAATTACCTCTTGTCAATTTGAACATTTCAAATCAACACCAAGAACTGATTCTTAACTTGAATTCATTGAGCTACCAAGGGGACCATATGGACCTATAGCTCGAAGCTCCAACGGTACGTGAATAACTGACTAAACTCTTTAGTCACGGGATCCCCCATGTGTTAATTGTCAGGCACTCTACTAAAGACCAACAGTTGAACTCTTACTACAAATATATTATGTGTCTATCTTAACCAACCAATAGTGCGATAACCCTTCACAGATTGCTCGTAAGTACAGCTCGGCCAATAACCGTTATGCTTCTATAGTTACATTTAACTCTTTAAGTATCATATCTTTCTAATGAACATAAGTCATAGTCCTACTTTGACTGAGTCATCTCTTCCAAAGAGAAGCTGTGGCCACTATGTTCAAACCTCGGAATCAGCCTTAAGGAAGCAATTTATCTACTTACCCCTACTTCGAGGAAGGAGTGAATTTCATCTTATGTAACTGAGTTTCCAGCTCCCAAATCAGGCGAGTCCCCAAAAAGGTAGGCATATTGAGTTGCCAATCTGGCTACTCTTACCCATACTAATCAAAGGACCGGCCTCAAAGGCAGGAGTTCCCAAAACACTCAGGATTGAGGTCATGTCACCTATGGTCATTTAGGTGAGATGTAAGTCTCCAGTATCAACGGTGTTATATACAGAAACGAATCATCTCATGGTCCGATCTTATACAAACTCTTTGTATAAGACACCCTTGCTCGCATGTCTCCATATGAATGGTCAGAATCTACCATCTGTAGTAGTTCACAACACTTGCAAACCTCTACAAAGCGAGTCGTATCCGTAGTGTCACCAAGATCAGGTATCCCACCTTAATTCTTATACTACAAACCTATTTAGGTTATCACTTAAGGCATGATCCACTTGTATATCTCATATACATACTTAAGTTTACATATGATAACCATGGAGCTTTGTTTATTGAATATGAGTAAATGCCAGAATGAAATAACTCTTATTTTATTCACAACAATAAGTATAAATTACAAACAACAAGACTCCGGGAGAATTAGGACACCAATCCCAACAATCTCCCACTTGTTTTAATGTCTTGGGAGACTAATGTACAAAACAGATAAATACATGTACAATATACAATAAACTAGGGCATACCCCAGTATCATCTCCCACTTGCCTTGGACAAGATGCCGCATGTCCAGCAGACCCAAACTCTCTAGGTGACCCTTGAACACTTTAGCCGTAAGAGCCTTTGTAAAGGGATTAACAACGTTGTGCTCCGACGCGATCTTCATGACTATCACATCACTGCGATGCGCAATCTCCCTGATCAAGTGATATTTCCATTCTATAGGCTTTCCCCGACGATGACTTTGAGGTACCTTCGAATTTGCCACAGCCCCACTGGTATAACAATAAAGAGTGATAGGTAAATCCATATTTGGAACAACTTCCAAATCTGTAAGAAATTTCCTCAGCCAAGCAACCTCTTTAGCTGCTTCACAAGCGGCTACGTATTCGACTTCCATAGTGGAGTCTGCGATGTATCCTTGCTTGATGCTTCACCACACTACAGCTCCTCCATTCGAACACTGACCCCAAAGTCGATTTACGAGAATCTTTATCGGTCTGAAAGCCATAGTCCGTGTATCCTGTAAGGATCAGATCCTTATCTCCATACACACGCATGTAGTCCCAAAGATACTTAAGGATCGTCTCGACCGCCATCCAGTGATCAAATCCTGGATTGGACTGATACCAACTGATAATTCCTACTGCATAGCAAATGCCAGGTCTGGTAACAACATTGCATACATCAAGGTTCCTACAGCTGAAGCATGGGAATCCGTCTCATCTCTTCAACCTCTTGAGGTGTCTTAGGACATTGATCCTTAGACAAAACGATTCCATGCCTGAAGGGTAACAAAGCCCTCTTGGAATCCTGCATCCTGTACTTGATCAACATTTGATCGATGTATGATGACTGAGACAAGGCTAACCTCTTGTTCTTACGATCCCGAATAATCTGGATCTCTAGAACATACTATGCCTCACCCAAATCTTTCATTTGGAATTGGCCAACTAGCCACTGTTTAATATCAGTTAGATACCCCAAATCATTTCCAATGAGTAGGATATCATCCACATACAGTATCAGGAAATCTACTAAGCTGTTGATGATCTTCTTGTAAACACAAGGCTCATCAATGTTCCGATCAAAGCCAAACGACTTGACCGCAGTGTCAAATTTAATGTTCCGTGATCTAGATGCTTGTTTCATCCCATAAATGGACCAATTAAGCTTGCAAAACCTTTTCTCTTGATCTGGAACTTTGAACCCCTCTGGTTGAGTCATATAAATGGTATCTTCAAGATTACCATTAAGAAAGGCAGTCTTGACGTCCATTTTCCATATCTCATAATCATAAAATGTGGCTATGGACAGGAGTATCCTGATAGACTTGAACATGACAACAGGTGAAAAAGTTTCCTCATAGTCAACTAGCTCGACCTGGATATAACCCTTTGCCACGAGTCTAGCCTTAAATATTTGCACCTTTCCATCTACATCTCTCTTTCGTGTATAGATCCACTTACACCCAATAGGCCTTACCCCATCAGGTGGATCCACAAGCTCCCAGACATTATTGAAGTACATAGACTCCATCTCTTGGTTCATGTCCTTAACTCATTCATCCTTGTCAATATCCTCCATTGCTTTCTTAAAGACAATAAATCCTCGACCTCACCATTAGAAATGATGTTCTAAGCTTGAATCAAACCCATGTAGCAATCTTGTGGGTTCATAACCCTCCCACTATGTAGAGGCAGTCTCAAATCTTGAGCTAGTTGACTAGATGTACTGACATCAACAACTCTTATTGATCTATCGGCCTGTTCAACAACTCTTGTCGAACCCTTAGTAGTCTTAGTCTCACTAGAAATCTCATGTAAAACAAGCTTACTTCGTGGCTTATGATCCCTTATGTGGTCTTCTTTCAAGAAGATAGCATTTGTAGAAACAAACATTTTGTTCTCACTCGGATCATAGAAGTATCTACTCTTCCTTTCCCTAGGGTAGCCTACAAAGAGGCAACTTTCGAACGCGGTTCCAACTTCTTCGGGTTAGTCACAAGCACGTGGGTCTGACACCACCAAATCTTGAAGTGGCATAAATTACCTTTACGACCTTTCCAAAACTCAAAAGGTGTTTCAGAAAAACTATTTGAGGAAACGTTGTTCAAGATCAACATGCAGTCTCCACTACAAAACCCTAAAACGAGTCTGGAAGATGAGCATAACTGATCGTAGACCGAACCATGTCCAACAATCATGATCCAATCTTCAAACCAGGACACCACCATTTGAGAACCCTCTGTATTCTCTTAGGATGAGAATTGGGTAGGAGTGGTGGGGCTTTGCATAATTTTTAGAAGAGGGATAGGAGGATGAGAGGATTTTTCTTAGAGTGCTCTTATCTGTAATTTAGAGGAAGAAGATGGAGAATCGTTTAACCCCTTGAACTGCCTACACTGCACATCTGTTTTGAGAGAAATAGGGGGAGAGAGCTGTAACTTCCTCCTTTTAATTAAATTAAAAATAAATAAAAATGAATTTAATTAATAATATATATATATACTATATGTTATATCAAATATAATACATGACCTATAGTTTTATATTGTATCAAATACAATATAACCTATAGTTTTATGTTCTCTCAACTATGCATGAAATTTAATATAAATCACATTTATACTAAAATTTAATTATATTAATCTCATCCATATAATTAATATTCGAATCATATACAAATATTTAATTCCTCTGAATTATTTATGGTATTTAACATAAATCATATTTATATTAAATTTAAATATATGAATCTCATTCATATAATTAGTATTTGAATCATATTCAAATTTCTCTAAAAAAACTTTATATTATAATGTATCTAATACATTATATCACATTTAATTAATTGGGATAATTGCAACTTTAATTAAAAATAAAAAATAAAAATTGGGCGCATGTCCCTAAGTTTTGCTTTTTTTTTTAATATGGCAAAAAACTTCCGCCTGAAAATTTGATTTCTATGTGATTGTTATGTGATTGCTATATGATTTGTATGTGATTGCTATGTGATTGTTATATGATTGCTATGTGATTGTTATGTGATTGCCACACCTGTAATTACAAAAAAGTTGAAGTCATGGCTTTGGTTTCTTAAAATGTAATTGCCATGCAATGTAATTTCCCTAATTAAATTAAATAATTATATCATATATAATTAATTGCCCTCAATTAATTTGAACAATTAAAATTAATCTAAAATTAATTCTCAATTGAATCCCAGTTGAGCTACAAAGGGGACCTTATGGACAGGTAGATTAAAGCTTCAATGGTACTTGGATAATTAATTAAACTCTTTAATTAAATTACCCAACATCCATTAATTGTCGGTCACTCCATCAAAGACTAATAGCTTTTCGCACTACATATATATTTTTGTGTCCATTGGATATAACCAGTTAACAATGCGATGACCCTTCACAAATTGCTCGTAAGTACAGTTGGGCCGAAATTACCATTTTGCCCCTGTAGTTACATTTAACTCCTTCATTCAACTATGACCAAGTCCCTCTCGGGCCAAGAAAGGGTGTGGCCACATTATTCAAACCCCGAAATCAACCCTTAAGGGACCAATTTATCTACTTACCCCAAAATTAGGGAAGGAGTGAATTCCGTCTTTTGTAGCTGTGTTTCCAGCTCCCCAATCAGACGAATCCCAAAATGGTAAGGCATATTGAGTTGATAATCTGGTCACTCTCACCCATACAAATCAAAGGACTGTCTTCATGAGCAGGAGTGCATACATTTAAATAACATAGTAGATCTATTGAGTACAATATCATATATTGGAAAAAAAGTGTTACACTCCGCCCCGAGCACACCTCCTGAGCTCGAGGAGAGGCGTGAGGGACTATAGATACCATCCTTTTATAATACCTACTGCCCATCTAAATCTCTTTACTACACTCAGTAAACTTTAAGCCAAAGATGTAATCAATAATTATTTGACTAACTCATTTTATTACCAACAGCACAACGTTTATACAACTCTTAGGCTTAGCTACAAAGTTCACGTTAACAAATCTAAAGATCGGAAGTGTGACTGTGGCTTGTGGCAGACCTTAACCTTAGAAACACCCAGGAACTCCTCAAACTCCGCTACCTTGAGGAGGGGGGAGGGGGGGGGGAAAGACATAAAACATGGAAAACGTGAGCTACAAAGCTCAGTGAGTGGTGGTTTTATAGAAACATAGATTTGATTTCAGAAATTCATTTTTGGCAATACAATTCCACAATTAATAACAATCACATAACAAAATGTAACCACCCCAGCTTATAAGCTGGACAACTCTGGCATGATCATGTATCTTTCCCAGGTATTTTCCGCGAATAACCCGCGATGACCAATGTGGACACAATCTCAACACCCTGTAACCCGCCGAATGTGCACATATAGATAATTCCTTCTAGACATATTTGGGTATGCTGACAATTTCAGCCAGATAACCTGGAAATTCCTGCCAAGCGCCCACAAATCATGCTAATAGTATCCCCGGTACAAATCCCATTTCCCAATGCATTATGACAATAACACCACAACAATTAAATCGAGACAAAACACATTTTTTGATCATGCCAATATTTCAAATACAACCTATATAAATATATTCACATATATACATGGAAATCAATCATACAAACAATAGAATAACCACTCACCTTGGTTGGTTAGGAACTTTCCTCTCCAAAGTTCCTTAGGTTTCCTTGGTTTCCTTTTTTGAACCCTAAATTCCAGATTCAATTATAAGCTTAGATTACTCATAGTTTGAGACCTTATTTTAAGATACTTTCTTCTGTAAACATGTTCTAAATTGTCTTAGGAAGCTTATCTTACAATATTAGCTTGGAACTCTTCGTGATTTTGTTGGAATCCTCAAATTATCAAGACTGGCTCAAGTTTACCCGAGAGCTCGACCATTCTGTCTTTTCCTGACTCTCTAACCTGATTCCTTAGAGTTTTTTCTCCAGAAGACCTACCTTGAAACCTAGACTCTCTCAGCTTTCAAGTGGCTTTGAAATCACTCCAAACGCACGAGTGGTTTGGGAGAACTTCTCGTCCCAAGTTGATGCTACTTCCGAACCTCCTTGTCCGACAGCATCTCCTCCTCTTAGAACCTCTTGACCAACGCATGGTCTTGCTACCAACACATGCATTCCTTCATCAACGCATAGTTTCCTCCCATTCGCCATGCCTTCCTCCAAACTGCCCAGCAGCCTGGATCATTTGCAACATTACCAGCTTCATTTCAAACCTCGATCCATCTAGCACCGGCTTCATGATTCCTGGAGAGAAATCGTAGAGGTTAGGTGACGCATAGTCCTGGATGGGTTTATTGCGGTCATTCGCCAGAAGGATGAGGTTGGCCATTATATTATTCGCATTCGCGGCCTTTTCTGCCCGTTGCTCCGCCATTCTTGGTGTTTTTTCTTGTTGTTGTTGGCAGTCTCTTAATCTTCTTCTGAATGTCCTCTCAATCTCCGGGTCGTAATGCGCCAGAGATTGAGAGTTCTGCATAGAAATAAAAAAAATTACCGTTAGCAAACTATCTTGCCAAAGTCCCCAGCAACGGCACCAAAAACTTGATGTTGTTATTTATGAAGTGGAAATATGATGATATGCATTGATGGAATTGCATTTTGCACTCAAGTTTCCCCAGTGGAATCCAAGTATAAATTCCTCTGAGTTTCCTGGTAAGTCTAGGGTCGAACACTGGGACTTGTGAAAATATATTGCATTGGTAATTTTTATGAAAACTTTACGGTAACCAAGTAAATAAATAAGTGTTAGGTTTGTTGTTTTCGTTGATGAAAAAGAAATAAATAAAGGCGGCGGATTTGAGAAAAGACAGTTGCGTTGATAGATGCAATGAGTATGCGATGAACGGGTTGAGAAGATCTTTAGCTAGCGTTACTCAGGAATGCGTCAGACCATGCGATCATGTTACAACCATGCACAACAAGTCATTTTTCAATGCAAATGCGATGCTCCTGAATCTAGGACACATGTGTTGAATGCAAAATGTCCATAGAGCTCATCCCTAAGTCTCTAATCTTGTCCTATGCGATAATGCAAAATGCAAGCAAGGTTCGCATACAATCATATCCTATCTCTAGGATGCATGCGATGCGTTGATAATAAATAGTGCTCATTCCTAAGTGCCTATCTCTCGTTTATGCGTTCTAATCTGGCTCTTTCGAGTCTAGATTCTAACTTGACCTTTCCAAGTCTAGATCCTGTCCTTAGACTACCCTCCTGAGTATCTCTAATGGATGAATGAAGCATACATAAACAAGATAATCACAAAGAATTAAGATTCCCTAGTTGTGCTAGCTAAATGCTTCTCAACCCATTCAACAAATTTAGCTACTCATGCGTGAATAACAAAGAGTGAACAGATATAGAGAAAGAAATTCCATTATTATAAAAGAGTTGAGTACAAAATGTCAATGGAAGTTAAAGGTAGAGAGCCTGGTAGCAATTTCTTGCTGACCAAGGCTTTTTACACTGGAATCTCTATTCTGATCTAAAGATGATCCCGCTTCTGCAGGCGTCGACCCTCTCTCTGTCTTTGAATGCTTTCGACGCTCTCCCAAGCACCGGAACAATCTACCGACACAACTTTCTCCCTCCGTTCGCCTTAAAATGAAAGAAAACTAAGAACAAAGACGTGCGAACTGATCAACTGGTTAACTCGTCAACCCCTTCTCTGAAGAATGTTCTTAGTATTTATAGAACATCCATGGTGAAAGGCGACTTCTCTCTCCTGGTTGTACAGATGGGACAGCTTTAATTCCTGACTGATGCGTCGGATAATTGTTATCGATAAAGCTAAATGTACTTTGTGACCATTATCGACTGTCAACTTAATTTGGATTCGATTGTCATCAGCTTTTTATCCCATCGCTCTTAATTATCCTTTCATCCGGATGCGCCCACCATGTTGCGCTGACCAAGTTGCAGCGATCCTTCTCGGACGAATGTTTGCGAGCACGATCAACGCAAAGCTTTGTGGTGAAGTTGCGCTCGACCAATGAATTCCTATGATCGCAATCTTTGCATTGCGTTAACGCATATTCTGCACAAAAATACAAAGATCAACTGTTCTAATGCGTTGGACGCATGCGACCGCAATATTAAGAAACTGATGCTTAATAGATGCAAATTAACATATTTCATCAACGCAATCCAACATTGTTTAAAGACTTAGCACAATGATAACGTGCATTTTTGCCCGTTATCACTTAATTGCCGCGTCTATCGTGTAGCGTGTCTGCTCATCATCTAGCACAGCACAACTATCATCTAGAGCATCATGGCTATCGTCTACTGCCCACGCCCATCGCGTATCGTCATCGTCTAGAACGGATGTCGATCGTGTAGTGCCAACGCCTCATCGTTTAACGCTACCGCCCATCGTATAGCACTATCGTTTAGCGCATCTCTTTGCATCGTCTAGTGTCGTACCTTGTTGCACAATCATCTACAGCATCGCTTAGCTCTGCCCATTGCTACATGATCACCTACCTCATCATTTAGCTCCGCGCATTTGCTACACGATCGCCTATCTCATCGTTTAGCTCTGCGCATTTGCTACATGATCGCCTACCTTATTGTTTAGCTCCGCGCATTTGCTACATGATCGCCTACTTCATCGTTTAACTCCATGCATTGCTACTCCAATGCCCAGCGCCCATGTTCATGCACACTTGAGGCTGCCTCATGCTTTGCTAACCTCTCAAGACTTTGGCTACCACATGCTTTCCCACGCATAGCTTTTCTCTTGGCCATACCTTAGCTTCCTTCAACGCCCAAATAACCCTCAAATGAGCATGTCCAATGCATTCACAACACCAACACTTAGCACAAGGCCAATGCATTGACAAATACTTAGCCATTTTTCTAGCTTCCAATGCATGGTTCCTTTGCCATCATACTTAAGCAAATTTTCACTAGTTAAGGCTTATCTCAAAGCTACTAAATAGTTCTACTTAAGCACTTAGAATTTCCTTATTTTTAACATAGGATTTAACTTACACTTAGTTAATTCCCTTAATTTCCTGCTTAAGTAAGGAAATTGAAATTCAGGTTTCACTAAAAGGGACAAAATGTTACCTCCAGTCGACAGCGGCAAAGAGAGCAGTGAAGGTCGGTGGCAGCAATGGAGAGAGTGGTAGAAAGGGGGAAAAATTAAGATCAGAAAGTGAAAGAGAAGTTCGTGGGGGGATTTTGGGGACCACTAAGTCATGTACCCCGTACACGATTTAGGATAGTCGTGGACCCCGTCCACTATTACCTGTCAACGTTGCATGCCTATACATGGGGCAGTTTGTGTGTGCCTGGTCACTGCCAGGTATGGCAGATTCACATGCTGCAAAGGAAGTCGTAAACCTGATCCACGATTTAGGAGTAATCATGTACCTGGTCCATGGTTATGCAACCCCATTTTATCAATACTTTCAGCTCAACCCTATTTTTTTTAATAAATAATAAAATAACATTATTTAAAAAGATTTTTTTTTCATTATTCAATTTTTTATTAACAAAATTACCCTAAAATTGAAAATGAAATTGTTCTAAGGTTATTAATGTTCAAATATATGAGAATATGCATAGTTCTATGGTGTATTATAACCAAACACTTTGTTATCCAACAGGGTTTGTGCAACTCTAGAAATCAGCACGAATGATCTTGATATTAAGTGTGATATGACTGAATAGCATTATCAATGTATAAAAGTGTTTGTCATTGTCCTCGATAGAACATATGTGGATTTTTGCAGGATAAAAGTGCCTATAAGCTTGATACTACTTCGATTTTTTCAAAAAAAAGAAAATAGAAAAGAAAAAAATGATCACATTAAGTACTTGAACTGACTACCCATAACTAAATACTTGGATTGACTACACAAAAAATGGGTGTAGCTCGAGATACACCCAAACATTTTTCTCCTAATGCTATTTATCAGTACCATTACTGGCGTACTTCATGATTAATTATGTGTAATGAATTGTTGGATTTTATGTTCTAAAACTCGTAGTTTGTAAATTAATAAACATATTTTGTTTTGTTTTTCGATAAAGTTGTTATTGAAATTGTAATCTTGAATCCAATAAACTAAGGTCCCGAGGCTATTTAATGTAGTTTGAACTTTATGTAGTGACACAAATGTGGATCAAGTTCAAATATATAGCTAAAATAGTCTATAGTATATGAATAAGGTTGGGTGCCTTATTTTGGGACATTATGGATGCAGCCCACTTTGTAGTTAGTATAAACGATGTGATCCTGAATCGTTCATATAGAGATATGTGAGTGGGGGCATCCTATGTAAAGAGTTTACAGAAGACTGAACCATGAAATAGTCACTCTTAAAGTTCTAAATGTCGTTTTATGTATAAAACTGACTATTTCGTTAACTGATGACCTAGGTAACTTAATCTTAATCCTGAGCTAATTATGAACTTCTATTCACTCGAAATTATCCTTAGATCTACATAGGTGAAGACAGCTCATCATCGTTGGTCGAATAAGCCTCCCACTTCAGCGGTAAGATCGGGTGGATAACTGGAAACATATGATGCAGGACTGAATTCACTCCTACCCGTTATAGGAATAGTAGATATGTTGTTCCCTTTAGTATTGAATCCAGGTCTTGAACAAACCCTCTCCTTGGCCCGAGAGGGTTCGGCTTATAGATTGGACCTTAAACACATTGTTCATTAGAGGATCAGTGGAACTTAAGAAATAAGATGTAGTCTCGGGGGTAAAATGATTTTTATGATCCAGCTGAGATTACGAACAACCTACGAAGGATTAACTTACTGATTATGATTATATCAGATGGACATAAATATATCTACAGTGAGGGGAGTGCAACTACGGGACTTTAGTGGAATGACCCGTTAGTTAATAAATGTTGATTAATTAGGTTAAAGAGTTTTACCGGTTAATCTCAGATTGTTAGAGCCCATGATCTGTAGGTCCATTAGGTTCCTCTACTAGCTCATATGGAATAAACTTAGAACAGTATGATAGAATAATTCGAATTGTTCGAATTAAGTGAAGAAAGAGGAACCGACAAGTATATGTGATATAGTAGTCGGTTTTCAATTTAGAGATACAACTTTAATATTAAATGTGATTTAAATATCAAGAATATGAATACATTTATATTTGGAAGCTCGGAAATAATGGAAATGGTCAAAGATGTAAAAAGTTAAGAGTTGACTTTTGACTTTGAAAAGTCAAACTTTGACTGACCTAATATTCAAATGTGATTTGAATTTCAAGAAAATGAATGCGGATTCATGCTTGGGAGGTCAAAATTAGTCAACACAAAAAAAATCATTAAAAGTCAAATTGTTGACTTTTTGGTCAAAGTTTGACTTTGACAAAATGACTATTTTGCCCTTTGACTATAGTTAGTAGGAAAATCCAAACTTTTGTTAGATATTTCCACTAACAAACTAGTGGGCTAGGTGTTGGCTTATAGTGGAGACATTAAGTCCACTAAGATAGTGGATTATAGGTGTTGGATTTTTATGGATTTGTTTCATGCAATTGTTGCATGGCTTTTTTTCTATAAATTGGGCTTTCAATTTTGGATTAAAGACTTTTGCCATTTTTTGCAAAAATTAGTTTTTCATAAATGGGCTGAAAAATTAAAAACCCAAAACCCAAATTCATTCTTATTTTCATCTCTTTTCTCTCTCTCGTTTTCTTCATCCACCGGGTCCCACAACTCGGTTCTGAGTCCAGAGGATAGTAGGTGAACTCTAGTGGTGGTCCGGAAGAGTTCGGGTCGAGATTCAACGAGGAAATGCATTTTTTGGGAGCTTCAAAGGTGTTAATTTACTATTTTTCCTTCAAATTGCATGCTACTTTCTTTTAAATTAAAAGTAATTAGAGTGTAATTAGGTCCTAATTTCGCTGCGTATATCTCGTGTTCCATCAAGAATGTCACCTTTATAATTAGGACTGTTGTTAATAACTTAAATTATTGTCAATCCATACGCAATTACTTGCCCATTACTTGCCGATTTCATTAGAAGGAAATACCAAACAAGCAAACCACATAAATACTCTTTCATTTAAGATTGAAAGACATAAAATTAATATGAATTAAGAAAAGGGTTATTCGAAACACGTGAATCAATTAATAGAAGGAACCTCACAAGTGCCTTTAACATAGTTTGTGATGAGCAGATAAAAAAAGAATGGTTAAACTAACCGCTTATAGCTGTAGGAAAATTTGCTTTTACCCAAATCACAATGAAATGAATTGGAAACTTTTCAATTCAAATTGCATGAAGGCCATAAAATTTACCCCAGGAGATGTTCAAAGAAAGTTTGAGTAGTGAAATGGTCATTCCTTGGACTATGATTTATGAAAAGATTGAAACCATTAGGAATTCAAGATTATGTTAAATTTTGAAATATGAAGCTAGAAATACAATAATCTAAATTTTCTTTTAATTCTCCCCAAAAGCTATTACATCTCTTCACATTATGTCAGTAGAAGCAAAGAGTTCACAACACATAGTGAAGATCGCTTGTAGAACAAACAACAACTATTTGATTCATTGGTTACCGCAAAGTCTTCTTGAAAATTACCACCGCATACTGTTTTCCTTAGCCCCTGAGTTCGACCTTGGACTTGCCAGGAAACTCAATAGGGTTTACACTTGGATTCTGCTGAGAAAACTTGTTGCTCAACGCATTTCCATCACCGCATTTCATTTCATATTTTCACCTCATAAAATAACGTATCAAGTTTTTGACGCCGTTGCCGGGGAGTTACGAAAATGTATGCGTTCGACTGTTGCTTTCTTATGATCGCATTTTACGCTTTACGTCAATGCATATTCTGCACAAAAATACAATAGTTAACTGTTTTAATGCGATGAACGCATGCGACCACAATGTTATAAACTTAATGCTTTTTGGACGCAATCTTATACATTTTATCATCGCAAACCTGCATTGTTTAATAACTTAGCACTGTAATAACGTACATTTCTGCCCGTTATCAAGTAGCACATAGCCAATAACACTCAACATTCTTTTATTCTTCGCTGCAAACACATTACCTCATGACATTTAGCTACAAGTCCTTGAGTTCGACCTCGGATCACCCGAGAAACTTGCGATCTCGTTATATTTTGCGAGAGCGCAAGAAAACTTGTGATAGGAATGCATAGTCATCGCATACGAGATTAACGCATACTTTCCACTCCAACACATGACCACCGATGCATGAGAACAAACGCATAGCTTAAGACATGCATTATATATTGCGCTTCCAAATTTTCATCAAGTTTTTGGTGCCGTTGCCGGGGACTTGGCAGCTAATAGTTTGTTAAGTTTTGTGTTTTCGTAGGCAACCTTTTTACCTTGGGAGTATTGTAGCTTGTGCGACCAAGTTGCAAACAATATTTAAAGTGTAGGTGATGCGCCGAAAGGCAGTATTGTCCCCAGGATAGAAGGGCAATCAGTCGCATGAGTTGAAGGTAGTTATAAGCGCGTGGTGGCCAACATGCGCCTAATAATTTCCAGAAGTTCCAATGGTCAAGGCGAGCCCCTTGACCTAAGCAGTTGAGAACAATCTTCTGCATGGAAGACTCCTTGCGGTGACCTCACTCCAATTTCTCTAGGGACATCTTCACTCTATCTTTACCTTGCTTTCCTAGTTAATTCATTTTTATTGTTATTTTAGATATGCGGTTGCATTCTCGGATGCAGTGCGTTTTCTCCTTGTAGGTGCGACAATAATTCTTCTCGATGCGCAGTTACAATGGAAGAATCCTCTCCATCATTCAACACACGGATTCGACCGTATGAATTCTGAAGCATGATCGCAAGTGTTATTCTACTCAAAGATTCTTTTCTTGTTATCTTGTACGCATTATCCTTTTGAAATTCTCTTTTGTCCGCTTGTCTACCTTTGTGATGCATCTATGATGGTACGTATAATTCATTACATCCACTAACTAAGTATCACAAGGCTCACCTCACTTTTAATAGCTTCTTCAAAATTTGACAGTCTAAGTTTTGTTATGTGTAAACCTCTGCTCAAACATTTGTTATCGCATTCCTGTTGAGTTTGTCTTTAGCTTTACAGCGAAAGCGCTGCCAATCTCTAAGTTTAGGGGTGGCAGCGGTCCCGGAGAAATGCGTTCACTACATTGCGATGTTTTTCTAAAAAAAAAATAAAAAGAAAAAAAGGTTCGGTTATAAAAACTCCACTGTCAGCGCAATGGGGAACTCATACTAATAAGAGTTAAGTTGTGAAAGGTACTTAGCCGTAGTTGGATACTTCGCACGACACACGTGTAGGTAAGCCAAAACGAAAGTAAGTGGCCAAGATCAATGCATAAGAGGAACTCCTCTGTCTGGCGCAAAATTAAGCCAAAACAAGAGTTGAGTTGAATATGGCACGCAACCGAAGTTGGCTGTCCGTATGACACACGTGGGAGCAAGCGAAAACGAGGAGCGTACTCAGGTTCAACGCTGCGTTCTAATAATAAAATTGCAAAGCTTTAAATTGTCTCAACGGACGCATTGTTAAAAGCTAAACGCAAAGTTGCGAGGAATGAGTAAAAAGTTTTTTAGCAGAGGCTTGCCGGATTTAAGCTTAGAAAAGATCTCTTTGAAGAAGTAGCCAAAAGTTGGGGAGAGCGTTGATGCCAAGGTCAGAGGGATAAGTAAATTATATTCTGAGAGGCTAGTCATCGCAAGGGAAAGCCAGAGGGCGAATTATGAATTTCCTAAGTATAAAGCACGCTTAAGGACAAACATGATTCTAAGTTTGGGGGTGTGATGATGAGCAGAAATATACGTTATTATAAGCCTTTTATTTAGAATTATGAGGGTTGTTAAGTAGAATATGCGGCGATTATACTCAGCATTCATGAGAAAACGAGCTTGCATCGATCGACATTAAGAATCTCGGCTAACCCACTTTTATGCGTTATTATGCGTTCAACTATTTATTTTTGTAACAAACACGGAAATCTATTGCATGTGCGGAAGCGAGGCTATCGCAAAGACGATCGTATGTGGTGATCACATGCGTTCGTCGTATGGGTGTTGCGGCGACCAAACGAATGAGGTCATCGCAGGGAGATTGCAGCTACAGAGTAATAACCATAATAGAGGGATGAATGCAAGGGCAGTGGAATGCATTGACACTTCGGAAACCAAGCATGAACGCATACCTCAGGAGTGTCAAAAGGGCGATGTTGACATTTCACCTACCACGTCGTTAGCAGCAGAGATTCAGAGCAATCCATCACGCCGTTAGCTGCAGAATTTCAGAGAGGATCATTAATGTTGTCAGTGATCAAGCTCTATAAATAGAAGCCTTAGAGCCCAACTTCAAATTATCCAAGGTCCTCTATCTGAAGGCTACCTTCGGGTGGATTCTTGTGATCCAGACCAAAGCGTGTGAAAATAGTCTTGAGAGTTCTTCATCCCTTCAACCATTCTGAGTGACGATCGGAGCCTTCGCCGGAGTTAGAGCTCGAGAGAGTCTACTCCACTGCCCATCCATGGCACCACTGGTAGCCTTGACACACATCTGATGGAAGCAAGACATTGCTTCCATCTGGCCCTCCATTTCTCTTCTATCTTTGTATTGTATTACATTGTGGCTTAAGAGATTAATACATTTTGTGATCAGTGCATTTCTGTATCTTCCTTCGATTCCATCTCTATATTCGGTTATTTAGCATCCTTTACTTTCATTGCATCACCAAGTAAGACTGCTAGAGTATCGCATACTTAGTCATGCGGCATAGATATATGAAGCATGTAGCAAACCACCGAGAGGTGTGCGTTGCATGAGTGTTGTGAGAAAATCCTATTTGCTTAGTGTGAAGTTGTAGCAACGCTTGTCTATAAGTGGACGCAATGCTTGTCTATGAGTAGAATCAGCAACAACCAATTGCCCGGGAGGGTAAGTAGTTGATCGCATTAAGCAATGTAAGCAAGTGTTCACTAGAGATAGGAATAATCTTACGTCAATCATGTTTTATGTGATTACCTTGTCTTATGAGTGCATCATTCATCATTTAGGCGTACTTGGGAGAGTAGTCTAAAAACCAAATCTAGACTCACGAGAGCAGATTAGATCGCATAAGCAAGTATGGGGACTTAGGAATAAGCTCCGTTTGCTACAACACAGCGTATGCACCCTTTAAGTAGGATACGGTGGTATGCGATCATCTTGTTTTTATGTGAGAGCACGTGAGCAGGAATAGAGACTTAGAAATAAGACCTTTCGACACTATCGCATATACATCGCATGCGTCTTCGTCAAGTGTGTATAGCACAATCGCATAGCAAGCGTTGGCTGGGGTTACCCTTATGGTCAAGCTTAGTGTTGCGATGAAGATATCTTCACCATTTTATCTATTTTCCCATGCATTTTACTATGCGTTAACAGTTGTCGTGTCTTTATCTCTCACAGTCATACTTCCACTGCTTAATCTGTTAGTTAGGAGTAGGAGTAGCACATAGCCAATGACCCTCAACATTATTTTATTCTTCGCCGCAAATACATTACTTCATGACATTTAGCTACAAGTCCCTGAGTTTGACCTCGGATTACTCGAGAAACTTGCGATCTCGTTATATTTGGCGAGAGTGCAAGAAAACCTGTGATAGGAATGCATGGTCATTGTATACGAGATTAACGCATACTTTCCATTCCAACGCATGACCACCGACGCATGAGAACAAACGCATAGCTTAATACATGCATCATATATTGCGCTTCCAAATTTTCATCATCAGAAGGCAATGAAGGATGTTGATCGGGATGAATGGGTCAGCCATGGATCTCAAGATGGAGTCAATGTACTTCAACTCAGTATGGGATCTTGTAGATCAGCCCGATGGGGTAAGACCTATAGGTTGTAAATGGATCTACAAGAGAAAACGGGGTGTTGATGGGAAGGTGAAAACCTTCAAGGCTCGACTTGTGGCAAAGGGTTATACCCAGGTCGAGGGAGTCGACTATAAGGAGACTTTCTCGCCTGTTGCCATGTTAAAGTCGATTCGCATCATCTTATCCATTGCAGCTTATTATAATTATGATATTTGGAAAATGGACGTCAAGATAACCTTTTTGAATGGCAATCTTGAGGAGACCATTTACATGGTGCAACCCGAGGGATTCATTGCTCAAGGTCAAGAGCAAAAAATTTGCAAACTGAATCAGTCCATTTATGGGCTGAAATAGAAGTCTCGATCTTGGAACATTCGGTTTAATACTGTGATCAAATCATATGACTTTGACCAAAAAGTTGATGAACCTTGTGTATATAAGAAGATCGTCAACGCTTCAGTAGTTTTCTTAGTGTTGTATGTAGATGATATCCTACTCATTAGGGATGATGTAGGTTTGTTGACTACAGTTAAGAACTGGCTAGCGACCCAATTCCAAATGAAAGATTTGGGAGAGGCTCAACTTGTTCTGGGTATACAGATTTTTCGAGATCGTAAGAACAAAGTACTAGCACTGTTTTAGGCATCATACATTGAAAAGATGTTACTCAAATACTCGATGTAGGACTCCAAACAGGGCCTACTGCCGTTCAGGCATGGAGTCACTTTGTCTAAGGACATGTGTCCTAAGACGCCTCAAGAAGTTGAGGAGATGAGACGGGTCCCATATGCATCTATCGTTGGCAGTTTGATGTACGCGATGTTTTGCACTAGGCCAGGCATCTGTTATGTTGTAGGTATAGTCAGTAGGTATTAGTCTAATCCAGGCCAGGGTCACTGGACAGCAATGAAGAACATCTTCAAGTATCTTCGGAGAACGAGGGACTACATGCTCGTGTATGGGTCTAAGGATTTGATCTTTATGGGCTACACGGATTCTAACTTTCAGACTGATAGGGACTCTCGCAAGTTCACTTCAGGGTTAGTTTTTACTCTTAACGGAGGAGTTGTAATGTGGCGAAGCACTAAGTAGAGGTACATCATCGACTCCACGATGGAGGCCGAGTACGTAGTGGCTTGGGAAGCTGCTAAGGAGATCGTCTGGCACAGGAAGTTCCTGACAGAGCTGGAAGTTGTTCCAAATGTGTCTAGGCCCATCACTCTCTATTGTGACAATAGTGGTGCTGTGGCGAACTCCAAGGAGCTCAGAAGTCACAAGAGTGGCAAACACATAGAGCGAAAGTATCATCTGATCCGTGAGATGGTGCATCGAGGGGACATGATCGTCACGAAGATCGCTTCGGAGCACAACGTTGCTGACCCATTTACGAAGCCTCTCATGGCTATAGTGTTTGATGGCCATCTTCAGAGCATGAATCTACGGGATAGCCTGCGACTGGACTAGGGCAAGTGAACGATTTTATTGTACTGGGCCTTAATGCCCTAGTTTATTGTTTTGTACTAGTTTTTGTACACCCCACTCGTTTTAGGACAAGTGGGAGATTGTTAGGGATGATGCCCTAAAGTCTCATGTCCTGTAGTTTGTAAACAGTTTGTACAAATGCTTGTGATGTATAATATATGATATTTACTTCACTTCTTGACTTTGCACATTTGGATGTTTTATTTGCTTTACCACAAACCGATAAATTAAAATCTCTGGTTGTCTTTATGTAACTTAAGCATGTATGTGGTGACATACAAGTGGATCATGTTTTAAGAGATAACAAAAATGGTCTGTAATATATGGATATAGGAGGGAAACCTTATCCTGGTAACGCTATGGATGTGGCTCACTTTGTGGAACAAGTTACAAGTGTTGTGACTTGCTACAGATGGTCGGATCCTGATCATTCATGTGGGGACGTACGAGCAGGGGCATCCTATACAAAAGAGTTTGTATAAGACCTGACCACAAAGTGCTAACATCTTGTTATATAACACCGTTCATGATAGAGACTTCATTTCACTAGGATGACCATAGGTAACATGACCTCAATCCTGAGTGAGTTGGGAACTCCTGCCATTAAGGGCAGTTCTTTGATTTGCATGGGTGCAAGTGGCCAGGCCTCCGACTCAAACCTACCACTTTGGGGATTCGTCTGATTTGGGAGCTGAGAACTCAGCTACACAAGATGGAATTCACTCCTTCCCTGAAGCAAGGCTAAATAGATAGATAGCTCCCTTAAGTGTTGATCACGGGGCTTGAATGATGTGGCACCACACACCTTTTCATGGCTCGAGAAGTATTCATACATAGTTGGACTATGTTGTATTATTAATTAGAGGGATCAATGGTACTTAAGGAGTGAGATGTAACTATAGGGGCAAAACGGTAAATTGGCTCAGCTGTACTTACGAGCATCTGTGAAGGGTCATTATATTCTTGATTGGTTATATCCGATGGACACAGAAATATATCTGTGGTAAGAAGAGTTCAGTTGTCGGTCTTTAGTGCAATGCCTGGCAGTTAACGGATGGTGGATCTCGTGGCTAAAGAGTTTAGTCAGCTATTCACATACTGTTGGAGCTTCGAGCCATAGATCCATAAGGCCCCTTGGTAGCTTGGATACAAGTTGAGAATCAGTTTTTGGGTCAGTTTGAAATGTTCAAATTGACAAGAGGTAATTCGATTATATTTCATATAATTAAACTGGTTAATTATATATGATATGATTGACTGAATGTATGAGATACATTGATTTGGAGAAAATTTGGATAAATATGATTTATATCAAGTAGAGGAGAAAACACTATGGTTGATATATGATATCAAACTATAGGTTACGAATATCATATGATTATATTTATTAATTTATTAATAGGACAATTATGAGATAATTGCCTGGCATTTTCTCCAAAATCATGTGAAAGTGGGAAGTTCAATTTGGTTTTATAACTGAATAATAAAATGAAAATGGTTTTCATTTTGAAAAAGGATCGCATAATTTGCTCACGGCGTGTTGTTTTCCCATCGCTTAGTATTTGCAGTGCCTATATGATAGAGCCAGCTAACTAAGCGACCGCATTCACCCGCGCGCCTTTTCTCTAAATAATCGCTTACCATTTCCTAGACGATCGTTTAGCGCCTGAGCTTAATTAAACGATCGTATAGCCGATCGCTTAGCTTTTCCTACATGATGGTGTACCTCACCTAAAAGATCAAGCACTCGACTATACAATAGTCATTCTTTTCTCCCACTTGCTTGATCTTTTATACATGATAGCCTTTCCTCCTCACCTCTATCAAATCCGAACAAAGCCCACCCTTTGGATTCTCACTCCGAGAATACTGAGGGCTCCGAGTGGTGGTGTCGTCCCCATTTCTTGGTGTTCGTGTGAAACCGTTCGAGGTAGACGACGGGAGAATTGTTGAACGATTGCTTGACATTCTAGCGAGAGAAGTTCGTTTGTGGAGAGAGCGAGATTTTAAGTGAAGAAAGTCTTCAACTGGTATGTCTCTCGGTCTCTTGTTCATTTATCTTTTAAGCATGGCGGTAATTTAGTAGTTTGAATGCATATCTGTTTGAGTGAATGTATATGTGAAAATTCTGTCACAATGAATTGGAAAGATCCGCTTCCGCTCATAAGTACTATTGTATAAGAGTTCCTTCAATTGGTATCAGAGCCAGGTTGTCTAGGCTAATGAACCCCTAGGTAGAACATTCAATGGGAGGTACTTGGGGCATTTGATGCTTCATTTAAACCTTTTCCGTTTCTCCCTAATTGTCCATACCATGAGATCTACCCTCGGCCTCGTGGCACCTTGGGAGTGTCCCCCTAAAAGATTGTGTTTGGGTAGGTTCATATCAAGGTGGATGGAGAGAATGTTCATAGTAAGTAGGAGAAGAAATTGCGACAACATATCCCACGGTCTCTCTCGTTAGGTTGAATAAAGTTTCTGCGAATCGCCTCGAGGCACCCTAGGATGTCCTCTTATAGAATGGCAGTTTTTTGCGTTTCTTTATTTGATCTTCTGTAAGAGGATAAGATTACTTAGTCTTTTGTCCTAATCTGCTTCTTCCCTATGGGGGGCTCATTAGGGCAGGACTCTGGCGCCTAAAACGGGGGGTCATACTTAAGTGGTATTGTAAAGGGTTAACAGTTCTGAACCAAAAAAATAGTGGTTGTTAGGTTCAGTTCCAATAGTTGGTTATGCCTGATGGTTGAGAATGTCTCATCCCAGTGAAGGGGCATCTGATCACCCCACCGGTGACGTTTGTCCTATCTAGGTGGGGCATCATTGCAAAATAGAAATCTTATAACTTAGGGTACTTGGAAACTATTTTGCTAAAACTAATTGGTTAAAATGTGGTTTAGCAAAGTCTTATAAGAGTTTGTTTGTTTTTCAGCAACGGTCTTTTAAAATGGCTACAGCCACAATCACTTTGCTTAGCACCGAAAAACTTACTGGCGATAACTATTCAAGTTGGAAACATATGATCACGATGATACTCATCAACGAGGATTTAATGTTTACCCTTACGGAGGTTTGTCCTCCAATTCCATCTCCAAATACCAGTCGAAATGTTCAGAAGGCGTACGAGCGATGGACACGGACAAACGAGAAGGCCCAAGCCTCTTGGCCAGTCTGAGTGACATGTTGGCCAAAAAGCATGAGCTCATGGTCTCAGTGTGTGAGATCATGGAGTCCCTACGGGGGATATTCGGATAACCCTCTAGACAACTCAAGCACGAGGCTCTGAAATACATCTTCAACTCCAAAATGGAGGAAGACACCTCTGTTCGTGAACATGTGCTTAATATGATGGTCCACTTTAACGTGGTGGAGATGAATGGGACTAGAATCGATGAGGGCAGTCAGGTTTGCATCATTCTGCATTCTTTGCCAGAGAGATTCCTCCACTTTGTTAGTAATTCGATTCTTAACGAAGTGGAATATACCCTTACAACTCTCCTCAACGAGTTTCAGAATACCAATATTTATTGAAAAGTAAGAGAGGAAAAGAGGTAAGGCAAATGTTGCCTCGTCTTCTAGAACGTTCCATCGAGGTTCGACCTCAGGGACGAAGTCTGCACATTCTACTTCTAACTCTGGAAAGGGGAAGAAGAAGAAGGGTGGTAAGGGGAAAGGGAAAGCACCTGCTAACCTACCACCTATTGCCCAGAGGAGGTGTTCGCCGCTAGTTGAAAAAGGAAAATGTTTCCATTGCAATCAGGACGAACACTAGAAGAGGAATTTTCCTCGTTATCTAAAGGAATAGAAAGCAGCCAAGGCTAAGGCCAAGGCGGACAAAGGCAAATATGATTTACTTGTGCTAGAAACATGTTTAGTGGAGAATGATGATTCTACTTGGATAATTGATTCGAGTGCCACTAATCACGTTTTTTCTTCTTTTCAGGGGATTAGATCCTAGCGACAGCTGGAGGCTGGTGAGATGACGATGTGAGTAGGCACCGGGCACGTCGTCTCAGCTGTGGCAGTGTGAGGCATCCAGTTAACTTTATAGAATAGGTTTCTAGTTTTAAAAGATGTTTATGTTGTTCCTGAACTTAAAAGGAACCTTATTTCTGTAAAGTGTCTGTTACAATGTAAATGTTTATTAGTTGAAATATACCTAAGTAAAAGTTTACCCAAAACAAATAGAACACTTCAGTGAAAGAATAATAATATATATGATATGTTGTTCTTAGCTCTCATGTCTCTAAGAGTTCACACCGTGAGATACATGATCGACTTCTTGTCACCCTAGGAGTGACCTCCATTCGGAAATTGTTTTATGAGTCAATAGCAAGGTGAATAGGGGAAGTATTTCATAGTAAGTGAGTGAAAGATGTGTGTCAATGTATCCTGCAGTTTCTTCCATTAGTTTGGACCGTGATATTCCTATGTTGCACCTGTTTTTCGTTTTTAGACGACATAAGCTAGTCGTTTTTCCAGCAACTATCCCCTCAGAGGGTTGTAACATGGGATTCGGAACAACTCAAACTTCATAAACGGATAGGATTTCTTAGGCCTATTTCCAACCTTGACTCCCAAATTCGGTAATATCGTTAGAGTCGACCTCTGAGGTCTGAAAATAGAGGGTTACAATTACAAAAACGGTAACTAAATAAATATAGGAATCGAGTTATTTTGGAGTTAGTATTTAGTCAAGAATGTCTTGTTTCAGTGAAAGAGTATTTGACTACCCCTCGATAGCATCTATTCTGACTCACTAAAGTCTTGTTGCAAATAAATAATGAAATTTGGGTATATTATTATTTTTGATAAAAATTTGATTGGATTTAAAAGTAATTTACTAATTAAAATTTGTTTATGGTTTCAGCATGTCAAATTCTTCTAAATTACTCGCTTTCGATAAATTTAATGGTCTGAATTTTTCAACATCAAACATAAATACAATACTAGCAGATGATGATTCAAAATTTGTTTTAACAGAGGAGTGTTCTCGATCTCCCTACTCATCTGCCAACCAAAGAGTTTGGAATGCATTTGTCATAGATGAGGAAACTAAGAAAACACAACAAAGTAAATATGATTTACTTGTCATTGAGACATGTTTAGTGGAAAATGATAAATTAACCTGGATATTAGATTCAGGTGCTGCTAATCATATCTGTACTTTCGCTTAGGAAACTAGTTCTTGCAGGCAACTTACAGAAGGTGACAACCTTTAAGATAGGAACCAAAGAGGTTGTCTCAGCTAAAACAGTGGGAGATATAAAGTTATTTATTAAAGATAGATACATTTTACTTGAAAATGTTTATTGCATTTCTGCCATGATAAGAAATTTAATATTTATTTGCTAGAAAAAAAATATAAAGTTTCTTTTGAATTTAATGAAGTGTTCATTATTTCAAAGGTATTAAAATATATTCTGCAAAACTAGAAAATAACTTATACGTGTTAAAACCAACTGAGATAAAAGCTGTTTTGAATATAGAGATGTTTAAAACAGCTAAAACTCCAAACAAAAAATGAAAAGTTTCTCCTAATACTTATCTTTAGCACTAAGACTAGGTCACATTAATCTCAATAGGATTAGAAGATTTGTTAAGAATGGACTCTTAAATCAGTTAAAAGACAACTCTCTACCACCATGTGAATCTTATCTTAAAGATAAAATGACCAAAAGATCTTTTACGAGAAAAGGTCTTTAAGCTAAAGAACCTTTAGAGCTCATACATTCAGACCTTTGTGGACCGATGAATGTGAAAATATCATAAGTTTTATTGATGATTATTCTAGATATGGCTATATTTACCTAATGCATCATAAGTTCGAAACACTTGAAAAGTTCAAGGAATATAAGGCAGAGGTTGACAACCAATTAGATAAAAAGATTAAATACTTTAATCAGATTGATATGATGAGTATATAGACGTAAAATTCCAGGACTATTTGATTGAACATGGAATTCAAACTCAACTTACAGCATCCGGTACACCTCAACAGAATGACGTAGCAGAAAGGAGAAATAGAACTCTATTGGACATGGTTCGTTCAATAATGAGTTACGCTCAGTTGCCTAGTTCTTTTTGGGGATATGCAGTAGAGACTGTTGTGTACATTTTGAATATGGTTCCCTTGAAAAGTGTTTCAGAAATACCTTACGAATTATGGAGAGGGCGTAAAGGTAGTTTACGTCACTTTAGGATTTGGAGATGCCCGGTACATGTGTTAATGCAAAACCCAAAGAAATTGGAATGACATTCAAAAGTATGCCTATTTGTAGGATACCCCAAAGAGACAAAAGGTGGTCTATTCTACGATCCTCGGGAAGATAAAGTATTTGTATCGACAAATGCAACTTTCTTAGAGGAAGACCACTCAAGAAATCATCAACCTTGTAGTAAGCTAGTATTAAGTGAAATGAGCAAAGAAACTACAGATAGATCAACAAGAGTTTTTTTATCATGCTGGTTCTTCAACAAGAGTGTTGATGAAATTGGCATATCGAGTCAACCACATCCTTCTTAAGAATTGAAAGTACCTCGACGTAGTGGAAGGGTTGTTCAATAGCATGACCGTTACATGGGTTTAACAGAAACTCAAGTTGTCATACCTGATGATGGGTTAGGGGATCCATTGACCTTTAAACAGGCAATGGAAGATGTGGATCAAGGCCAGTAGATAAAAGCTATGAACCTCGAAATTGAGTTCATGTACTTCAATTTAGTCTAGAAACTTATAGATCAACCTGATGGGGTAAAATCTATAGGTTGCAAATGGATCTACAAGAGAAACGAGACCAAGTTGGTAAGGTACGGACCTACAAAGCTAAACTCGTGGCAAAATAGTTTTTCCAAAGAGAAGAGGTGGACTATGAAGAAACCTTTTCTCTGATTGCCATGATCAAGTCTATTAGAATACTCTTATCCATTGTTGCTTTTTATGATTATGAAATATGGCAAATGGATGTCAAGACAACATTTCTAAATGACTATCTTGAAGAGAATATCTATATGTCTCAACTATAGGGGTTTATAGAGCAGGATTAAAAGCAAAAAGTTTGCAAGCTTAAAAGATCCATTTATGGGTTGAAACAAGCATCTTGGTCCTAGAATATGAGATTTGACACTGCGATCAAGTCTTATAACTTTGAACAAAACGTTGATGAATCTTGTGTTTACAAGAAGATTGTTAACAAGACTATAGCTTTTCTGGTTTTATATATTAGTGATATCCTACTCATTGAAAATGAAGTAGAATTTCTAGTTGACGTTAAGAGATGGTTGGCATCGCAATTCCAAATGAAGGATTTGAGAGATGCACAGTATGTTCTTGGGATCCAAATAGTTTGAAATCGTAAAACAGAATGGTAGCATTATCTCAAGCATCTTATATAGACAAGATGTTGTCTAAATATCAAATGTAAAATTTCAAGAGAGATATGTTATTTTTCAGGCATGGAATTCATTTATCTAAGAAACAATGTCTTAAGACACCACAAGAGGTTGAGGTTATGAAACGAATTCCCTATGCATCGACGGTTGGAAGTTTGATGTATGCTATAGATTGTACACGCCCCGACATATGCTATGCAGTTGGAACAGTTAGCAGATATCAGTGCAATCCTGGATATGATTATTGGACTGCCGATAAGAACATCCTCAAGTGTCTTCAGAGAACGAGGGACTATATGCTCGTGTACGGAGCTAGGATCTGATCCTTACTAGATACATTGATTCGGATTTTCAGACCGATTTGGATTCGAGGAAATCAACTTTGGGATCAATATTCACTTTAAATGGAGGGGCTATCGTTTAGAAGAGTATAAAGCAAAGTTGTATTGATGACTCCACTATGGAAGCAAAGTATGTAGTTACATGTGAAGTAGCCAAGGAAGCAGTATGGCTTAGAAAGTTCTTGAGTGATTTGGAAGTAATTCCAAATATGCATCTGTCAATCACCCTCTATTGTGATAATAGCGGAGCAGTTGCAAATTCCAAAGAACCTAGAAGCCATAAGTGTGGAAAGCATATCGAACATAAGTACCATCTCATCAGGGAGATAGTACCCTGAGGAGACGTGATCATCACACAAATAGCCTCATAAGACAACTTAGCTAATCTATTTACAAAAACCCTTACGACTAAAGCGTTCAATGGTCACCTAGTGAGACTAGGACTATGAGATAGATTATTCTGGTGTAAGTGGGAGAATTACTAGGTATCTGATGCTCTAGCTTATTGTATTTATGTTTATTCTCTCATACTCAACATTGTATATATTTGTATATATGTAAACCCACTGGAGTTTTAGTTCAAGTGGGAGTTTGTTAGGTTGTATGTCCTAAAACTCGTAGTTTGTAAAATTAAACATATTCTATTTGCAATAAAAATGTTATTGAGATTTATTCAATAAAATTATTATTAAATATGTAAATTACACTTGTAAAAACTAAATCCAATAAACTATTAGAGTTTACTCTCTAGGATTTGATAAAAACATTTGTAGATAGTTTTTATGATGAGACTATTTATGAGAAATTGATCAAATCACAACAGGACTATTTAATTATTTATTATGTTTTATCAAATAATAAAAATTAAATTTTAACTTCTTTCAACAACCAAAAATAACTACATGAATTGATATTGCGTCTGGATTTTTTAAAATCTATATATACATCTCTGAAAAAATTAATAATTTAAAGTATGTGTGTATAATGTAGCAATTTAAATGATTTTAGATGATCTCAATTTTCTGTAATCTTAATAAATAAATATAATTAATATTAAATTATGTAGAAACACTTAGAGAGAGAATTGTCCAAAATGACTTTAAAAAATGATTAACAAAATATCTTCCAAAGAAAAGATATTTGACGAGTAGAAACACATTTTTTTTTTTTTTTTTTTTTGAGGCAGAGTTGAATCACTTAAATATATGCAACACAAAACATTATTATATAAAAAGATTTTTATTAAAAAATTAAACTTTTACAAAGTACGTAATGGAAATATTCCAACTGACACTATTTATGTTTTAAATTTTAATTAGATTAGAACAGCCAATTTATATAGCCCAAAAATTAAAACGTATGTACATTGGTTTTTAACTTTTAAGTATATTATTTAGAATAATATACCATTATGCATGAGAAACAAGCCATTAAAAACACACGCGGGAAGCTTTACAATCTCTTTGTATTGCGAATATTGTTTAATGAGTCCAAATATTAAATATGTGAAATATATTTCCCAATTTAAAATATTTAGAATAATTAATATATATATATATATATATATATATATATATTAGGATATGTCGAAAAATTAATGTCTGAAAGTTAAATGTTGGTTTGTTTTACCAATTTCGTATATAAAAATTCAAATTAAATAATTACTTAATTAAATGTAAGAGAATAATTAATGTAGTCATGAATTGAATTTAAGTATTATTATTCGCGTTGTGGTATTCACGGTCCGGTTCAGTTTAGGGCTCAAACTAAACCAAACAACAAATTTTAAAAATTTATTATATGAAATCAAATCAAACCGCTTGTTCCTTTCGAACCAAATCGAATCGAACCACATATATACGGTGCAATTCGGTTCGATTTTTGCGATTTTGATGATTTTTTTCTATTTTCTAAATTTCTATAATTTGAAATTTTCTTCCAAATTCTTTTCCCTTTTTGAAAAGGAAAGGTAGGGTTGGCAATGGGCAAGGGGTTCCCCGTCTCCGTCCCTGATGGGGGAATTTACCCCCATCCCCGCCTCTCATTCCCACCATTTGAAGGTAGGGATGAAGGGCGGGGATTCCTCTGTTAATTTTCCGTGAGGATTTCCCTGTTAATATCTAATATGAGCTAAATTAAGGTTAGGTTTGGCTTATATTGAGGTAAACTAAAGCTTGAACTGAATGTAAAAAGCTAAATACCTAATATATATATATATATATATATATATATATATATATTTAAATGAAGTCAGGGCGGGAATACCCTTTCCGTCCCCAGACGAAGACCCTAAAAAAGTACCCGATTTGAACTCCATCCCTGGTCAAACCAAGTAGGGGTCGCCATTCAAACCACAAAAACTGAACCGTTTCTAAAAACCGAACCGAACTGAAAACTCAGTGAAACTAAAAAATGTGGTTCGGTACGGTTTGAAGAAATTTTGAAACCGAATTAATTCGGTTAAGTTCGATTTCAATTTTGAAAATCGAATTTGAAACCGAACAAATTTTTTTTAACTATATATATATATATATATGTGTGTGTGTGTGTGTGTGTATTTCAAAAAATAATAAAATCGAATCGATTTTTAATTAAAAATATAACATATATTTTTTCAAAGATAGCAAAACCAAATTTAAAATCGAACCAAATCGCATATATGTGATTTGGTTCGATTCATTTTGAACTAATAAATCGGTTTGGTTCGATTTTATATATTAGAAAATTCAGTTCGATTTAATTTGACCACCAAACCAAAACCAAACGGAAATGTTTCCACCCTTAAAATCAAGGATTTCCCGCCCCGATCAAGGTGGGACTCCGCGAAGACTGACCTTGCAGGAAATTTTGTCAACCCTAAGGAAAAGTTATGATACTTAAATTTGAGAATATACCTCAAGATTTAAGAATCCAAATTATCAGAAATATGAGGTCGAACAACGACAGACGAAGAACAAAAGACAATTCGGTATGGTTTTAATTCATTTTTCAATTTTGAAACCGAATCGAACTACTTAATTCATTTTGAAAATTATACTATACCGAATCGAACTGCAGAATTTGGTTTCTAGTCTAATTCAATTCAATTTTGTAGTTTGAATGTCTACCCCTAGTTCGCAAGAAGTTTTCGGAGAAATGTGTTTCGTGGAGTTGAACTTATATTTATATTGATTTATGCGGATGTGGTTTGATATCTAATTCTCTCTCAATTGAATGCATAAGTTTGATGTATGGAAGCGAAGTGTGGGACTATTCTTGAAGTTGGATTATTGGAATAATGTTTGTATTTCGAAGAACTTCAGCATTAGGAGTTAGAGAGTCTTCTGAGTAATGGGATTTTGGAGCATTCTCTCCAGGCTCTATGAATCTAAAATTTATGAACCCTTCAAATGAAGGGGAACTCCTCTATTTATAAAGTTCATATATGGGTTTTGTGAGCTTGTGTTTTGTTGGTCTATGAACTTAATCCTTGGGCCTAATTAGCTGGATTTGGGCTTTAGTTGGCCTTTGGGCCAAATTAAACATTTTTTCGGCTCAATTAAACTTTAGCTCAAACATTAATACTAAATTGGACCGATTTATTTTATTCGTGGTCATAATGAAAACACATGACATCAACAAGAATGCCAATTTATGTATTCAGTTTCAATTTGGGACACATGTCAACCTTTAATCAATTTCAAATTTGATAATTTAAAATTTCATCATCAATTTGAGAAATGATGTGATACTTTATAATTGGTTCACAAATTTTCATTCAACAATTATTTTTAATACATTGTTATTTAATTAATTATTTAATCATTTAAAGATAAAAATGAATGAATATTTTTTTGTTAAACATTTATTAAAATAATTTAGTCTAATCAATAACATAATTAGAATATTAAAAATAAATAACAATATTTTATGTTAAAAATAATTAAAATAGCACAAATATTAATTATAAATGTATTAGTCGAAATGTATTATTATTTTTAGGACAGGTTGAAATTTATTAAGTGATATATTTAAATTTATAATTAATTAAAATTAATAATAGTGATTAATTGATATTCATTTTTAATTGATTAGAGAATATTGTATATATACATTCTGTGTCTATATAAAAGAGAATCTTGCATATATATATATATAATATATATATATATATATACGTTTCTGAATGTTCTGATAATTCATTTTCTATTGTTTTGTTAGTACTAATTTTTTATTATGTTAATTTATAACAATTAACTCGTTTTCGTTGAAAAGGTATATTTTATATAACGACATTGGAATGAAAGCAAACCCAGTTTGTTTTGTTTTGTGCTTTGTTGTTAAATCGGTCCATTAGTTGGTGGGACACGTTAATTAATCATTGATATCCAACCAATTTGGAATGACTTCCCATTGAAGGTTGCTTCTTTTATAATGTTTGTGGCTAAATATTGCAATCTAATATTCATTATAAATTATAATATATGTTTACTTCTTTTATAAGCCGTCCATTTTTCAAAAAAAAATCAATGGTCTCATTTATCATTATAGTCTCGAAATCTTATTTGTATTTTTAATTAAATACATACTAAAGTAGACTGAGTTCACCGATAATTGACACGTAACTTTTTTCTTTAAAATCGAAATTTCAAATTCTCATACCCCACATTTATTGTAAGAAAAAAAATCATACCAAGAGAATTAGATAGTTAATTAAAGTGTGTCGAGATGTATTTTTTTTAATTCTAATCTGTTAAAACTTTAGCTAATTACACCGGATAACAAATCACTTTAATTTTAAATTGTTTATAAAAATGTTTTTCTAAAATAGTATAACGGGATGAAACTATTTCTAATTTCAGTTTTCTCCTTAAGACATAAATATTTATTTTTCTCTCTTTTTGAAATGAATATTAAGATTTCTCTTGAAACTATAGTTTAATTTAACAACAAATGTCACATAGACAAATTGAAAGGCTATTTAGATGCTATAGTCCTTGTTGTCCTTGTCATCCCATTGCATCCTATGTTTATAGGTTTAGGCCATATTAAATGCACATTCAATAAGCTAACAATCATCTCCCATGATTATTACAACAGTTAGGTTTGTACAAAAACATTTATAAGTATATATAATCATAGATTATACAAATGATAATAATAACTATGATGATGAGGAGAAGAAAAATATAAATAGAAGATTTACGATTCTACTCAAAAAATAAATTCTCCTAAAATTAAATTAAGGAGGTAACTTTCAACTTTGTGCCAAAAAAAAAAAATTAAGAAACAAATTGAAGACGTATAATTTAAAGTTTAATTATATTTAGTTAATTTGATAGGTTATTGTTTTTTTAGATTGCCAATTCGTTTGATTTTAAACAATTTTTATACCTCTTTGATTAAAGTAATATGTAGATATCTTAATTGTTGAGTTATGTTTATCTTGACGTAATAAAAAATATACCTGCGGTATTATTTTATATTTTAGTTTTTTTAGAAAAGAAAAGATAATTACACTTATTATTTTATCATCTTAAACTAAAAAAGTATATAGTATATATATAATTAAATTCATTAAAATACATATATTGATTCTTTACCGTTAACATATACATTTTTCTAAAATGAACTATTTTTATTTTTACTTTTGCTATATAACAAAAATAGGGATGCATGGAGCAACTTAACCTAATCCTCTCATTCGGTTAAATTTGAAAATTTCGGAAACAATGGTCCAAGGTGAGTTGTCAATTACATTTATTCCTATACTTTTTAATTATTAATAAAAAAATAACTTTAATTTAAATAAAATTATACAAAGAATTATCAACGTACAAAAAAAACAATACTTTAGAAAAACTTATCTAATAATTATTAATCATTTGTTTTTTTTTTTTTTTTAGATTTTGAAAATTAAGTTTATAAACACCAATCTTACCTCTAAATTTCTTGCTTTATTATCTACTTCCTTCAATATTTTTTAAAAATCAGACTAAGTTTTGAAAAATAAAAAAAGTGATTTTTAAAAAGTGTATTTGCTATTGAAATTTGACTTAGAATCCAACTCTTTTACTTAAGAGAGAGGAAAACCATTTTTGAAAATTAATATAAATGTGCTTAATTTTTTTTTTTTAAAAAAAAAACTAAGACATTGTTTGATAACCATTTTTTTTTTACAATTAAAACTTTAGACATTACTTTCACCTCCAAATTTATTTCTTTGTTATTTACTTTTTACCGATAATTTAAAAAACCAACCAAAATTTTAAAAACTAAAAAAAAAAACTTAATTTTTTTTTTTTTTTTTTTTTTTTTTTTTTTTTTTTTTTTTTTTTTTAGAATTTGACTAGGAATTCAACTTTTGTAATTAAGAAGTATTCACACCATTGTAAAAAATGAGAAGGAGATAGGTTTAATTTTTCAAAAAAATAAAAATAAAAAATAAAATAGTTATGGGACCCAAATGATTATCAAGATGGACCTAAATTGAATTACATGTTTAATTCGTGATGATTAATGATTCTACCAACTTTTAAAATGTTCAACTTTTTATTATATGCGCAAGTATCCGGGCCAGCTTACAGTCCAGCTTACGCGCACCCTGACTAATTTCAGGGGACAACATTTATTGAGACTATGTCTCCTTTTTTACCACTAAATCAAAATATATATGAAACCGTCAATTCAAATTTTAAAATAGTGAAAAAAATCTGGCACCTTTATCTTTTCAATCGGTTAGGTTGAAGTTTCATAACATAACCGACAACTCCATTTACTGTATTTCTATTGAGAATTGATACATGTTCTCATAAACGATTCCATTTACGTTGTATTGCTAGTGAGAATTTATACACGATATAGGAACTACACAGTACTCGAAAAACTGTTAATCGACCATATTGTAATTTGGGAGATTAAAAAATATATATGTCATGTGCGCAGTACGCTTTTGCCAAAAAAATCCTATTTATTTTGAAATCCGTTGGAATCTCTACACACAATTTCAAGGCCCATCGTCGGATGTTTAATGCAGCATCTACATTTATTTTGATAATTCCAAGAGGAGGCTTCACCCATGATGGTTTATATGTGATATCTCCATATCTAATTTTTATATCCAATTTGCTTAGGACATTAAAGCATCGAATATTTATCTTTTAGTTACATCTAGATTATAAATATAAATATAATTTATAATAGATCGTAAATTTGAATCACACTAAATGTGTTTATCTTAAAAGAAAAAAATATTCAGGGAGTTAGACATATTTTGTCATCAAACCTCCAGCAATAAAATAATAGGAATAGCAATAATAACAATAATAATAAAAGGGTATTTTGAGATAGGGTTTGGGGTTGCTTCAACAATAACCTTAACTTAGTTGGTAAAAATACCTTACCCTTTGTCAATTTCGTTAGGCTACCAAACCAAACCACACCAAAACTTGCATCAACTTCCTTTTCTTTTTCTTTTTCTTTTTTCGTTTACTTTTCCATTTCTAACCAACAATAACATGCGGGACCTTTTTTTTTTTATATTTTTTTTTATTTGTAGTTCCTTCATTTATTTCTTTTTCTTTTTTCTTTGGTTAAATTATAGACTTAGTTGTATGGTTTTTAAAGGTTTGTGGGTTTAATCATTGTAGTTTTAAATCATTTAAATCTTATGATTGCTCTTCATTTCTTTATTTTTTTAAAAAAAATTTATTAATTAACATTAAGATTTTTATTGATGTCTTAAGTGGTACGGTCAATCTATTTAACATTTACACGACGCACTAAGGATGTATTATTTAAAGAGCACATGAAAATGTCGAGGAGTATAATAACCATTAAACAATAACTACATAAACTTTTAACTATTTGGTTTTTCAAAAATTTTATTAGATACAAGATTGAAAGTGTATAGACTGTACGGTAAAATATTTCACCTCTACTACAAGAATTAGCGTGGAAAAGTTTCAAATAAGAAAAAAAAACAACCGACTAGAGAAATTACTACAATCACACAAGAATCTCTCAACAACCTCAATTACAAAATTACTCTCTCTAAACATTATACCATTCAAACTATCATACAATTGAATCAGTATAAAGCTTAAAGTATTTAAAATTGAGATGATTAAAAACCAAAGACATAACTTCTTTTTATATGTGAAAAATGTATTTTTAATATTTTGCCAAAATTCAATAAAAATTATCTACTAAAAAAAATATAAATGTAGAAAATAGATGTGACTAAATACATAAGATTTTGAAAATTCCAAAAGCAAGCTCATAATTTAAGGGAAAAGAAGACTAGTAAAAATTTGAGCTATTTTATGAGAATATTTTGGGTAGAACAAATATGAAAATATGAAGATTATAATATGTAATCTCGAGTGTGTATGTCAATTATATTTTTCCAAAATAACAGATCTAAAAATTTTAAATAAGAGCTTAGATTTTACAAATTAATTTAACTTTTATTTTGAGTTCAACAAATACAAATAAATGGATGGATATGAAACCTTATAAAAGATAATAATTTAAATTATTTTGCCTGTTCTTGCTGGGTCATATTCTTTATCACGTTTCCCTAAAACAGTATCTAATTAATTAATTAATTAATTGAGATCCTTGGGTCTCTTTTTGTAGTTAAACCCCTTCTCTTTTCTCCATGCAATCCCAAATTCCAACCTTTAACTTAAACCATTTCTCTCTCTTTGTCTCTGTCTCTATAAAAAGAAAAAAAGAAAAGCCTGCTCCAAAACATTTCTTCACATACCAACAATGGCGACGCAACCATCTCTCTTGTTCATATTATGCCTTCCAACCATTCTCCTCGTCTTCCCCTTTCTTTCATCTGCAACACCCTATTTACATTCCCTTTCTTCTCCGGCGCCGGCCACCCATTTTTCCGGCGGAACCCCCCATTACCACCGCCATTTCTCTAATTTACGCAAACTCAAAGCCTCACTGACGGTTCGACATGATTCTGCCCCTTCTGCCCCAATGCCCAGTTTTACAGTAAGTTATTTATTTATTTATTTTAATTTTTACCGAAATGTTTGTCATAATCAATTCAAATTCATTGGTGTAGCCACCAGGTGGCGCTCGTGTGTATCACGTGACATCGTATGGAGCCGATCCCACGGGTAAAATCGACAGTACAGAATCGCTTCTCCGGGCGTTGTCCGATGTGTACAATTCTACGAGTGAAGGCTCGTTGATGGAGGGCATCAGGAATCTAGGAGGTGCTCAGATTAATCTGGACGGTGGAAATTTCTTGATCAGCCGTCCGCTGCGCTTACCGGCTGCCGGTGTAGGCAATGTTATGGTACGCATTCCCGCACCTGATTACAATAATTTGGAAAAAGAAAAGTTGAATTAATTGGAAATTGAAAAGTGTTTAATTAGGTGAAGAGAGCAGTGCAACTAATTTTGGTAACGCCCGATAGAAATGGGGAAGGAAGGTTGTTGGTGAAAATTAATAAGAGGGTTATAAAAGTCATTTCACTTCCCCTTTCTCCCTGCATACTCGACACTTGTTTGGCCACTCTTTAAAAATGACTTTCTTGTTATTCTTATTATTATTTTAAAAATTAAAAAATCAATTTTCACCATTCACTTATGAAATATATCAATTTAGATCTTACACTTTTAATTTCATTAATTTTAACTCTAAATTTCAACAATGTGTAGTTTTGATCATTTACTAAGTTTTTATTCCAAGCATATGCCTTTAATGATTATAGGACATTTATATGTTTTCAAATGGATGATTTCTTTGGAGTAATTTTTTTTTGATAAAATTAATGAAGTTTGAGATTGTTATTCAATGATTAATTCGCATGTCGGTCAAATTTATTTTTATGAGATAAATGAATTTTATAGTTTTATATTTTTTTTCTTTTTGTAAAAAGTAGTATATGAATTAGCTAAAATTGAATTGATAATTAAAACTACGACATTTAGGTAAGTTTAGAGTCAAAGAAATAAGAGAGATAAAGAGACTTTGAACTAAGAAAGGAAAGTAATATATGCCAATTAAAGTTTTATTCATTTTGACATAAAAATAAAAATAAATGGACTTTAATTACTTAAGAAAGAAAATAGGTGTCTATTATATATAATTGATAATGGACTTTTAATTTAAAATGAAAAATTTTCAAAGGGTAGGTGTTTGAAAATGGAAAGAAAAGCATTGCATTTCAAACAAGGTTCTTTGTTTTGTGCTCTCAATTAATTTGCTTTTGCAAACGCCTTTGTCTTTCTTCCAACTCAAATCTTGCTTTTCTTGATGCCTCCAAAAGTCATTCAATAATAAATTAAGTTTTCCTTTTTGGTTACCTTTTTGAAGTTTTCTCCCAATTGGTTCATCTACTCTTACTTGATACCTTAATTGGAAAATCAATCATATAAAATATAAATTAAAAGTAAAGATATTGTTCATATATATATATATATATATACTAAATATCGTGCATTATAATTTCAATTGGTATATCATTCATGCAAGTCACTACATTATTTATAATTGCAATTACCACTATACTTTAGATTTTATTTTTATCTTTACCTACGTTTTTTTAACCTTTTTTATTGTATAAATTTATGAATTTCTGTTTTGTAAATTAACTTCTTATTCTTATACTTTTAAAAAAATAATAATTATGTGTTAATTTGAGGGTGGATACGATCATTATTGTTCTAAAGATATTTGGTTCAATCTCATTCTTAAAATATTTAAATTAAAAAAAGTGTAATTTATGAACTCATTATTTAGAAATCTATGTCTAGCTATTGATTAAGAGGGGAAAAAATAGATATAGCATAAGAAATGTTATGGTTAAGCTTCTTTTATTATTAATTATTTTAGGAATTGTGGTTAAACTTATTAATATTGATCTTTTATACATTCAAATCACCTTGAATCATTATTAGTTTGGAGTTTAATTTAAATTGATATTTTGGGTTGGAAAAAAAAATATATATTCTCAAGAACTTTGATGAAATTTCAGATACACGGAGGAAGTTTACGTGCTTCAGACGATTTTCCCTCTGATGGATACCTAATCGAATTATCGCCGCCGTCTTCGTCTTCGTCTTTGTCAGCGGCGAAGAAAATTAAGTACCAGAGAGCAATGAACTCCACGGAGGATGCGATGCTTAGTTCTTCTTCATCATATAATTATGAGTATATCAGTTTCAGAGATCTTCTATTGGATTCCAATTACAGAGGTGGCGGCATTTCCGTCGTCAATTCCTTAAGAACTACCATAGACAATTGCTATATTACACATTTCACCACCACCGGGATTTCAGTACAAGGCGGCCACGAAACCTACATCCGCAGCTCTTTCCTCGGCCAACACATCACTGCCGGCGGCGATCCTGGTGAACGAAACTTCTCCGGAACTGGAATCAGGCTCGTTGGCAACGACAACGCCGTAACTGACGTCGTCATTTTCTCCGCCGCCACGGGAATCGTCGTCTCCGGCCAAGCGAACATTATCACAGGCGTGCATTGCTACAACAAGGCAACCGGATTCGGCGGCACGGGAATTTACTTGCAGTTACCAGGACTAACACAGACCAGAATCGTGAATTCGTACATGGATTACACTGGAATCGTAGCGGAAGATCCAGTTCAACTCCACATTTCCAATACATTCTTTCTCGGCGATGCTTCGATTACGCTGAAATCGATCAATGGCATCGTCAGTGGAGTGAACATCGTGGACAACATGTTCAGCGGATCGGGCAAAGGAGTGGCGATCGTTCAACTGGACGAATCGAAATCGGCATTCAAGCAAATAGATCAGGTGGTGATCGAGAGAAACAACGCGAAAGGAATGCAGGTGAAATCAACAGTCGGAAGCGCAGAATTGGAAGGAAACGGAACTTCATGGATTCTAGATTTCAATTCTGTTCTCACGTTTCCGAATCATATTAGGAACGTTCAATACTCGTTTCGAAGCAGCGACAATGGATTTCCGAAGCATATAGTGAGAAATGTATCGGAGAACCGGGTGGTGATTGAGACGGACGTTGCGGTGGTCGGAAGCGTGTTTGCGACGGTGGATCAGGGGCGGAGTTAGACCTAGGATGGAAGAGAAAAGAGGTAAAATACAGTTAATAAATTGATTATGAATGGATTTGGGCACAAAAATTGTAAATAAATAGGCTAGTTTCAAATGGAAAATTAGCTGGAAGAGTTGGAATTCCAAAAAAGAAAAAAATGCAATATGAAGTGTTGTTTGGTTCTCTGCTTTCTTAATGTTTGTGAAATATGGAAGAACGATAAAGACAAGACTTGCTTTTACGTCAGAGACTCGTGTTTCTTTAACCCACGCCAACATCTGAGACTGAAATAATAAAAAATCGGGATTTTTGGAAATTAATTTTAAATAATTGTATTAAAAAAATAAATAAACTGAATTTTTTAAAAATAAACATCGTACAAAAAAAAAAAAAAAAAAAAAAAAAAAAAACTAAGCAGGTTCTTTTGTTTTAATCTTGGTGCATCTGCTTAAAAAAAATCTGCATTATTTTTTATGTAAAGAAAACAAAGTGGTTTTTTTTCTCTTATTTTATTTAGTTCTTTTATTAATTTTTTAAAATTCATTTCCCAACTTTTATGCACCTCGATTACTTTCCTTTTTATATGTACGAATAGCAAGTGATGGTGAACTCACGATACAATACTATTTAACTATTTTAGATGAGTACGAGACAGGCTCTGGTCAATGGCAAATCTGATTTATTGTGTTTTTTTTTCCTAATTATCGTGTCGACAGATTCATGTTGTTTCCTCGTCCTACTCTCGATGTAAAAATTATGATGATCGACCTCTTAAGTTCAGAATTTGGGAAATGCTTCAACGTTAGAAGGGTAAGCTCTTTTCTGTGGAGCTAAAGAAGTACTTTTTAAAAGTGTTATTCAAGCTATTACAAATTGTATTATGGCCTACTTTTGTATTTTGAAAGCGATTTGTTCAGATATTATTATGTGATTGATGACTCGGTTTTGGTGGAGTTACAGAGAGAATTTAGGAGATATTCAGAGAAATAAGGAAATATGCTCTGCGATGTGATTATTCCATTAGAGAGGTACTCAATATATACACAATTTGGTAAGGATGACAAATGGTAAAGTCAATAGAAGACAGACACGTATACAAAGGACAAAATAGAAAACCAAAGAATGGAAGAATTTAGACGACACCATATTGTACAAGGTAAAAAATAAATCACACGACATCATTTTGGTCCCCTATTCTAACATCCCCCTCAAACGAGAGGGTGTTGGAAGCACGTCGAGTTTGTGACTGAACTGGGAGAAGCGTGATTCAAATAGAGGCTTCGTTAGGCCATTTGCAAGTTGATCCAAGGAGGGAACATAGCAGACGTCAATGGTTTTTGCCAGCACCTCATCACGAACATAATGGACATCAAGTTCCACATGCTTGCTGCGGGAATGAAAAACAAGATTGGCTGCGAAGGATAAAGCACTGAGGTTATCACACCATATTATAGATGTGGAAGGGGGATAAAGCTGCAATTCACCAAGAGATTGAACCCAAGATATGCCAGCAACGGTTTAGGAAAGAGACCGATATTCGGATTCAGTACTTGATTGGACAACCACACTCTATTTCTTTGATGGCCATGAGATAAGAGATTTTCTAAGGAATAAACAATGAGCTGTGATGGACTTATGATCGTCAACATTACACCACTAGTCCGCATCAGTGTAGACAACAAGATCGAGATGAGCAGCTTTAGGTAGAAATAGCCCATAGTGTTGTGTGCCTCTGAGGTAGCGAAGAACACGCTTCACAGCTTTCCAGTGCACGGAAGTAGGCTGTTAAAGAAACTGACTAAGCTTGTTAACAATATAGGAGATATCCAGGCACGTGTGAGTGAGGTATTAGAGAGCTGCAAGAACACTTCTGTATAAGGTGAGATTATCCATGGGAAGCCCATCATAAATGAAATATTTTTGCTAATGGTAGAAGGCATGGAACATGGCTTGAGATTTACTCATCCCCATTCGATTGAGTAGGTCAGATATATAGTTGGACTGAAAAAGAACACACCGGTAGGAGATCTCAAGACTTCCACACCAAGGTAGTAACTAAGGGAATCCATGTCTTTAAGAACAAAAACACTATGCAGCCGCTGTACAAATTTGTTGATGAAAGTTCGAGAGTTCCCTGTGATTAGTATGTCATCCACATAAATTAGAATAAGGAAGAACAGTGAGTTATCAATATTGGAATTAGAGAAATCCCATTGGATAAGTGTAGCTTTCAGTTTGTCATACCACGCCCGAAGGGCCTGCTTTAGACCAGAGTGCCCGGTGAAGTTTGAACACATATTGTGGATGTTGAGGATCATTGTAGCCCTCAAGTTGGTTCATGTAAATGTAGGGATAAAAGCCCTAGCATAGTGAAATTAAATCAGGACCTTACTCGAAATTCGTTTAGAACATGTGAAATACCAATACACTGGAAACAAAAAAATACACTCACACACACACACACACAAAGATTTAACAAAATTATATATATTGTAAAACCCTAGGTTAAGCATGCAGTGTTGAATAAATTTTACAGAGAAAAAAAGAAACGTTACTTACTTTGAAGACTCAATTGATAAGGCAAATTCTCCAATTGGGATTAAAATCTCGAACACCACCAATGGGCTATCTCCTTATTCTATGAGAATTTTCGGTATTGGTTTGTGGAAACCAAATGAATATGGGAAGAAGGAGGAGAATTTTGAGAGAGTTTTTTTTTTTTTTTTTTTTTTTTTTGTATAGAACAATTCTGTGAATACCAAAAACAATCCCCTGTAAAACTTACTTTTCACAGGTTTCTTAACCAAATGGAGAGAGAGATGAATGGAACATGGGATAGCCTACATCCCCCAATTAATTTAATCGATTAATTAATTAAATTAATAATTCATTAAATTTAATTTAATTAATTATTTCATTTAAATCATTAATGAAACATCTCTCACATGATCTATAATTTTAATTCAATTCGTTTAATTAAATCAAATCAAATTAAATATCAAATATTTAATTTAGCCTACATTTGAATCATATTTTCTCTCATACCTATAGTTTTTGTCTGCATCTAATACACATTAATATTAACCTATAGTTTTAATATGAATCCAATTCATATTAATATTTGAACTCCTTCAAAAATTTAATTCCCCCATAAATTAATTTTGAATCATATCCAAAATTAAATTTATATTATAAATTTTAACTAAAATATAAACTTTATATTATAACGTATCATTATACGTTATACTATTTCCCTAAGTGAATTTGAACATTTCAAATTCTGTTCAAGACATAATTACCTCAATTCCCTTTACGAGCTAGGAAGAAGGCCTGATGGACCTACAGATCAGAAGCTCCATCGATATGAGATTAATTGGCTAAATTCATTAACCACATTAATCAATATTTGTTAATTATGGGTACACTCCACTAAGGACCCACAGTTACACTCTTTTTATTGCAGATATGTTTCTTTGTCCACGGATATAGACCATTAACAACAAGTAAGTCCTATAGGGATCAAATCCTACAGTGGAAGCGTTTTGACGAGCAATGCCTTGCATCCTGCGATTCGATTTTACGTTAAACAAAATCGTTACACTAAATAGAATAAATAAACACGTAAATTAGCATGCTTTTGAAGGAAATCGGATTCGAGATTTTCATGAGCAATGGAAATAAGGACATTCTAAATTACAATCATGAATGAACAACATATATTTATAGTCGTACAGAAACAAACAGTTATGCAATTGATACAGAAATTACAACATGAAAACTCAAATGAACAAAGAGAAAACTCTACGAACATTTGAAGATGCGTCTCCACACTCCTTTGTGTGTGACCGCTTGAACAACAGCAACCTCAAACACTCAATCTACACGATCGCAACACAGCACGAAAACTTTGTGCTCGTCCTCAATGATCACCTCATCCACGAACTCCTCAGCAACAACACGAATAGCCTCCACAACACCTCGACGGTGTCGAGTTGAGTATGACACCACCAACAAGGTTACCTTGGTATTCTCGGTGTGAGAATCCAGAGGGTGGGCTCTATTCAGACTTGGATTGAGGTAGACGAAGGAGGAAACACCGATCGTGCACACGACTGGACAAGTGAGAGATGGTTGAGACCTATCGTATAGGTCGATGCCCAATCGTCTAGCAAAATCTATGCGATCGTTTAGCTCGATGTCTGTCGCCTACAAACACTATACGATTGCTTACTTTGGGCAAGCGATCATCTAGCAAGAACTATGCGTTCGTTTAGTAAATACTCTACGATCGCTTAGCTCGCCATTGCACAATCGTTTAGCTCGCCCAAGCTATCGTTTAGTAAATTTGTATTTACTTGACGACTACCATAAGATCCCATTTGCCGAGAGAAATCTCAAAAACTTTTTATGAAAAAACTTTTCAACAGTTACTAAAATTAGGAAAACCATTTTATTTTTATCTCATGGTTACCATGAAAATCCAATAACCACCCACTCAATTAGTTATTAAAGAAAAAGAATTAATTATCCAATAATTAATATTATTATAAATATAAATGATAACCAACTTATCATACTATATTTATAACATATAGTTTTAATATTTCATCTCATGAAACATATAAACCATAGTTCTTTTTCTATTCTATGGTTTTTAATGTAAATCTCATTTACATAAATCCTCCACTAGATGGATCTTATACATCATACCGATTATATCATATATAATCAAAATACCTCTTGTCAATTTGAACATTTCAAATCAAAACCAAGAACTGATCCTCAATTGAATCCATTGAGCTACCAAGGGGACCTTATGGACCTGTAGTTCGAAGCTCCAACGGTATATGAATAACTGACTAAACTCTTTAGTCATGGGATCCACCATCTGTTAACTACCAGGCATTCCAATAAAGACCCACAGTTGAACTCTCCTTATCACAAATATATTATGTGTCCATCTTAACCAATTAGCAGTGCGACAACCCTTCACAGATCGCTCGTAAGTACAGTTGGCCTATAACCGTTATGCCTCTATAGTTACATATGTCTCCTTAAGTACCATTGATCCCTCTAATGAACATAAGTCATAGTTCTACTAAGACTGAGTCTTCTCTTCCAAAGAGAAGTTGTGGCCACTATGTTCAAGCCCTAGAATAAGCCCTTAAGGGAGCAATCTCTCTACTTATCCTTGCTTTGAAAAGGAGTGAATTTCATCTTATGGATTAAGTTCCCAGCTCTCAGATCAGACAAGTCCCCAAAAAGGTAGGCATGTTGAGTTGGCAATCTGGCCACTCTCACCTATACTAATCAAAGGACCGCCCTCAAAGACAGGAGTTTCTAAAACACTCAGGATTGAGGTCGTGTCACCTATGGTCGTTTAGGTGAGATATAAGTCTCTAGTATCAACGAAATTATATACAGAGTCTAGTCATCTCGTGGTCCAGGTCTTATATAAACTCTTTGTATAGGACACCTTCGCTCGCACGTCTCCACATGAATGGTCAGGATCTACCATCTGTAGTAGTTTACAACACTTGCAAGCCTCTACAAAGTGGGTCTTATCCGTAGTGTCACTAAGATCTGGTATCCAAGCTTAATCCTTATACTACAGACCTATTTAGGTTATCACTTAAGGCATGATCCACTTGTATATCACATATACATGCTTAAGTTCACATAAGATAACCAAGGAGCTTTGTTTATTGGATATGAGTAAATGCCAGAATTAAATAACACTTATTTTATTCATTAAATAATGTGTATCTTTACAAAACAACGAGATTCTGGGAGAATTAGGATGTTAATCCCAATAGCTTTTAGGGAAAGGATTAGAATGATTCTTACCTTTGTAGGTTCTCTAATGTCATGGACAAGTATCTCCAAGGTTCCAATGAATGGATCTCCAAACGGTATTGATCACAAATAACTCCTTAAAGAATTTCAGACACTACCACGAGAGAAACCTCATTATTCTCTTAGGATTCCAATAGAGGATATGTGGTATCCAACTATTGGGAGAGGGAAAGGAGAATAGTGTTTTTTGGACAGTAGAGAGGCTTAGAGAAAATTCTGTACAATAATACTAGGGGGTTGTGTGTTGTCAAAATTTCTCTACAATGAGACTGTATTGTGTGTTTTGCAAAGGGTCATAGGGAGGTTTTTATATGGAGAAGAGTCAAAGCTTTTCCCTAATATATTTTTCTTTTCATAATATATATTTTTCTTTTCTGTAATTAATTAAATAATACTTATTTAATTAATTAGCCAATTTAATTAGATAACACTTATTTATGGTCCAATCAATAAACAGAAATCCCTCTTGGGCCAATGAGAGGTAGGACTCTTTATTCAAGTCTTGAAGACATAACTTAAGGGAACACTCATCTACTTACCCTTAAGGTGGGAATGAGTGAATTTCATCTTGTATCATTATGTTTCCAGCTTCCCACTAGGTCTTGTCCCTAAGATGGTAGGCATATTGAGTTGGCGATCTGGTCATCCTCATCCATATAAGTCAAAGACAATCTCTCGTGAATAAGAATTCATAATATACTCAGGATTAAGACTAAGATGTCTAGGTCACCCAATTGAAATAGGAACCTAATTAGTTAACGGTGTTACATCTAGTGGTTATTATTTCGCGGTCCAATCTTATGGAAATTCATAGCATTGGATATCCTCAATCACATGTCAACTACACGAAAGCGTTAGAATGTTGTGTTTTTATCAAATATAAAATGGGTCATATCCATAGTGTTTTCAGGATAAGGTACCTAACTTTATCTCTATATTATAGACCCTTTAGGCTGTATCTTGAACATTGATCTCTGTATGTCGCCACATACAGTTCAAGACTCATAGGACAACCTTGGATGTTAGTTTATTGGATTTAGGGTTATTAAGAAAAAATAGACAAATAACACAAACAAAAACCTTTATTGAAATTAGCATAGATAACTCTTTATTGATGACGGTCAATTAATAATGTTCACTATCTACGAGTTTTAGGGCATAAAACCCAACGAGTCCTTTATGAATGTTTGTAACACAAGCTAGGTTAAATTACTATTTTACCTCTAGGTTACCTCTTTATCCTTAAGTACCAGTGCTCCTCTAATAAATAACCTGTTTATGGTCCAACTATTAAACAGAAACCCCTTTCGGACCAATAAAAAGGTAGAACCCTTTGTTCAAGTTCCAAAGACACCACTTAAGGGAACACTCATCTATTTATCCTAAAGTCAAGAAGGAGTAAAATCCATCTTGTATTATTATACTCCCAACTTCTCACTTGGTTTTGTCCCCAAAATGGTAGGCTCACTGAGTTGGCGAACTGGGCACCTCACCCATACAAATCAAAAGACAATTCCTCGTAAACAGGAATTCATAATACACTCAAGATTAAGACTAAGTTGTCTAGGTCATCCTATTGAAATAGAAACCTAACTAGTCAACAAAGTTACATCTAGTGGTTACTATTTCGCGGTCCGATCTTATGCAAACTCAGTGTATAGGATACCCCATTCACATTTCACCTACATGAACACATTGAATCATTGTGTTTGTATCAAATACAAAGTGGATCGTATCCATAGAGTCACCAAGAAAAGGTACCCAGCCTTATCCATATATTATAGACCCTTTAGGTTGTATCTTGTGTTGGGATTGGTGTCTTAATTCTCCTGGAGTCTCGTTGTTTGTAATGATATACATTGTTTGATGAATAAAATAAATGTTATTTCATTTTGACATTTACTCATATCCAATAAACAAAACTCCATGATTATCTTATGTGAACTTAAGCATGTATATGTGATATACAAGTGGATCATGCCTTAAGTGATATCCTAAATAGGTCTGCAGTATAAGGATTAAGGTTGGATACCTGATCCTGGTGACACTATGGATACGACCCATTTTGTAGAGGTTTGCAAGTGTTGTAAACTACTACAGATGGTAGATCCTAACCATTCATGTGGAGACGTGCGAGCGGAGGTGTCTTATACAAAGAGTTTGTATAAAACTAGACCACGAGATGACTAGATTTTGTATATAACACCATTGATACTAAAGACTTACATCTCACCTAAACGATCATTGGTGACATAACCTTAATCCTGAGTGTTTTGGGAACTTCTGTCTTTGAGGGCGATCCTTTGATTAGTATGGGTGAGAGTGGCCAGATTGCCAACTCAACATGCCTATCTTTTTGCGGACTTGTCTGATCTGGGAGCTGGGAACTCAATCCACAAGATGGAATTCACTTCTTTTCTGAAGCAAGGATAAGTAGAGAGATTGCTCCCTTAAGGGCTGATTCCGGGGCTTGAACATAGTGGCCACAGCTTCTCTTTAGAAGAGATGACTCAGTCATAGTAGGACTATGACTTATGTTCATTAGAGGGATCAGTGGTACTTAAGGAGTTAGATGTAACTACAGGGGCATAATAGTTATTGGCCAAGTTGTACTTACGAGCGATCTGTGAAGGATGTCATACTGCTGATTGATTAAGGTGGACACATAATATATTTGTGGTAAGAAGAGTTCAGCTGTCGGTCTTTAGTGGAGTGTCTGGTAGTTAATGGATGGTGGATCCCGTGACTAAAGAGTTTAGTCAATTATTCACGTACCAAGCTATAGGTCTATAAGGTCCCCTTGGTAGCTCAATGGATTCAGTTGAGGATCAATTCTTGGTGTTGATTTGAAATGTTCAAATTGACCAGAGGTAATTCAATTATATATGATATGATCGGTATGATGTATAAGATACATCTATTGGAGGATTAATGTAAATGAGATTTACATTAAATACCATGGAATAGAAAAAAAGTTATGGTTTATATGTTTCATGAGATGAAATATTAAAACTATAGGTTATAAATATAGTATGATAAGTTGGTTATTATTTATATTTATAATAATATTAATTATTTGATAATTAAATCTTTTTCTCTAATAACCAATTGAGTGGGAGGTTATTGGTGGTTTTATGGTAACCATGAGAAAAAAGGAAAATTGTTTTCCTAATTTTGAAAAAGTTTTACAAAATTAGTTTTTGAGATTTTTCTCTCTCGGAATCTCACGGAAGTTGTCAAGTAAATAGGATTTACTAAGTGACAACTTGGAGCGAGCTAAATGATCATGTAGTGTTTATAGGCGACAGACACGCAGCTAAACGACGAGCTAAACAATCGCTTAGCTTTTGCTAAACGATTGAGCATCGACCTATACGATAGGTTCAACCTTTTCCCACTTGCTCAATCGTTTACACGATTGTTGTTTCCTCCGTCTTCTGCCTCAAACCAAGTCCACATAGAGCCCACCTTCTAGATTCTCACATTGAGAATATCAAGGTAGCCTTCTTGATGGTGTCATACTCAACTCGACACCGTCGAGGTTCTGTGGAGTCCGTTCGTGTTGTTGGGGTGTTTGTGATCGAGGCGATCATTGAGTTCGAGTGCGTGGTGTTCATGTAGTGTAGTGGTCGTGTTAGAAGAGTGTTCGAGGTTGCTGTGTTTGAGCGTTCGTGATCAAGGACCTTGGCGATGAGTCTACAAATGTGTGTAGAGTTTCTTCTTGATCATTTGTATGATCATGCTGTAATTTTTGTAATGAATGCATAATCATATGTTTCTATTCATGAATGTAATTTTAAAATTCATATATAATATTAATTTGGAATGATCTTTCTGTTGCTCATGAAAATCCTTGTGCACGATTTTCTTCATCTTGAACATTGATTCTTGTATGTCTCCACATATAGTTCAAAACTCATAAGACGGCCTAGGATGTTAGTTTATTGGATTTAGTGTTATTAAGACAAAATGAATACAAAACGATCAATAATACTTATTGAAATAACATTGATAACTCTTTATTGATGATAGTCGATTATTTACATTTACTATCTACGAGTTTTAGGGCATAAAACCCAACAAACTCCCACTTGAACTAAAACTTTAGTTAGTGAAATGTACATAATATCCATAATTCAAAACAACGGGAATGGTAAATAATTACAATAAACTAGGGCATCTATATACCCATTACACATCTCTTACTTGCCCTAGATTATATAATGTACATGTCTCGTAGATCTAGACTCTCTAGATGACTCTCGAACACTTTAGCTAAGAGAGCCTTCATAAATAGATCAACAGTGTTGTGCTCCGAAGCGATCTTTGTGACGATCACATCTCTTTATTGCACAATCTTCTGTATCAGGTGATACTTCCTCTCAATATGTTTTCCTCGTTTGTGGCTGCGAGGCTCTTTAGAGTTGGCTACTACCCCATTATTGTCACAGTATAAAGTGATTGACAAGTCCATGTTTGGAGCGACTTCTAAATCACTTAAGAACTTCTTAAGCCAAACTACTTCCTTTGTTGCTTCACAAGTAACTACATATTCAGACTCCATAGTGGAGCCTGCAATGCATCCTTGCTTGATGCTAGCTATACTACGCCATAGTGGAGTTTGCAATGCATCTTTGCTTGATGCTGACGTGGATTTCCTAGAATCTTTGTCAGTTTGGAATTAGAGTCAGTGTATCTCGTAAGGATCAAATCTTTACCTCCATACACCAGCATGCAGTCCCTCATTGCCCTAAGATTCTTGAGGATATTCTTAACTGCAGTCCAGTGATTTAACCCTAGATTGGACTGGTACCTACTGACTATTCCCATTGCATAACAAAATTCTGGCCTAATGTAGAGCATAGCATACATTAAGCTACACTTAGCTGAGACATAGGGAATACGTCTCATATCCTCGATTTATTAAGGTGTCTCAGGACACTATTTCTTAGACAAGTGAACCCCGTGCCTGAAAGGTAATAAACCCTTCTTAGAGTTTTACATTGAATATCGAGTCAACATTTTGTCGATATAAGTTTCCTGAGACAGAGCCAACGTTCTGTTCTTGCAATCCCTAATAATTTGGATCCCAAGAACACATTGCACTCTCCCAAATCTTTTATTTGGAATTAGGCTGCTAGCCATTTTTTAATATCAGTAAGGTACCCTACATCATTCCTAATTGTTGGGTTTGATGCCCTAATTCTTGTAGAGTCCTATAGTTTGTAAAGGTTATGTACAAACTCATTATTTATTGAATAAAATATATTATATTTTATTCCATTTTTTGTTGCATTAATCACAAACCAATAAACTAAGTTCCACGGTTATCTCGTAACCTAAACATGTATGTAGAGACATACAAATGAATCATGTTTTAAGTGATAATCTAAATGGTCTGTAGTAGATGGATAAGGTTAGATACCTTATCCTAGTGACGCTTCGATATGGCCCGCTTTGTAGATGTTACAATTGTTGTAAAGTACTACAACTGATCTGATCCTGATCATTCATGTGAGGACATGTGAGCGGGGATATTCTATACAAAGGAGTTTATATAATACCGGACCAGGAAATGAGTAGTCTCATTATATAACAACGTTCTTAATAGAGATATCCATTTCATCAGGATGACCATAGGTAACACGACCTGAATCCTGAGTGAGTTGTGAACTCCTGCCTATGAAGGTGGTTCTTTGATTTGTATGAGTGAGAGTGGCCAGATTGCTGACTCAACATGCCTACCATTTTGGAGATTCGTCTGATTGGGAAGTTGGGAACACAGCTACACAAGATGGAATTCACCTTTTCCCCAATGTTGGGGAAAATAGATAAATTGCTCCCTTAAGGGTTAATTCTGGGACTTGAACATTGTGGCGCCACACCCTCTCCTGGCCCAAAAGGGGTTAGTCATAGTGGGACTATGATTTATTGTTCATTAGAGAAATTAGTGGTATTTAAGGAATTAGATGTCACTATAGGGGCAAAACGGTAATTTGGTCCAACTATACTTACGAGCAATTTGTGAAGGATCGTCGTACTGTGGATTGGTTATATCCAATGGATACAAAAATATATCTGTAGTGCGAAGAGTGCAGCTATCAGTCTTTAGTGAAGTGTTCGTCAGTTAACGAATGGTGAATAATTTAATTAAAGAGTTTACTTAATTATTCACGAACCGTTGGAGCTTTAAGCTACAGGTCCATGAGGTCCCCCCCCCCCCCCCCCCCCAAGCTCATTGGATTTTATAAGAATCAAGTTTTGGAGTAATTTGAATTGTTCAAATTAATTGAGGGAATTAATTATATATGTATAATTAAGTTTATGTAATTATATATGATATAATTACTATAATGTATTTGATACATTATAATATAAAGAATTTATGAAAGGAATTAAATGTTTGAATATGATTCAAATGTTAATTATATGAATTAGATTCATATAATTAAAATTTAATGTAAATATGATTTATATTAAATACCATAAGAAAGAGAAAAAAAAAACTATAGGTTATATATTGTATATGATACAATTTTGAATTATATGTATGTTATATATGATATAACATATGATTGCATACTATATAATAAGTTGGTTATTATGTATTTTTGTTATAATTTTAATTATGACTTAAAATTATTTATTATTTTATTATTTAAATAAATTTTAATTATTTACTTTTTAAAATAATAAAGGAGAGGGAGTTAACTCCCTCTCCACCTTTTTTTCTCCACCACTCACGTAAAAAAGTGGTGGAGGGGTCTCTTTCATATACCTGCAAAAAAAGTAGAGAAAAAAGTGAGATACACAAAACGTTGGTTTTTCTCTGAAAAGTTTTTTGCCTTCCCAGGTTTTTCCTCTAAAATCATTCCTCCTTCTCCCTCAATCCCAAAACCTCTCTAGAGTCCACACTTCCTAAATTCTCACCAGAGAATACCGAGGACTCTTTCGTGATTGTGTTCTAGGGATTCCTTTTGAAAAACGTTTTTAAGGGTAAGGTTTCCTAACCTTTTGGTTTATTTTTAAGCATGTTGTATATTTTTGTTTTTCCCTATGCATGTACTGTAAAATGTTTTTAAAAAAACGATTGGGTTTTTGGGATGATCCACTTCTGTTGTAATTGATAATGGGTAGAAATGCACGTTATCATAGTACTAAGTTCTCAAACAATGATGGCTTGCGTTGATAAAATGTGTTAGATTGCATCCAAAAAGCATTGAGTTTATTACATTGCGGTCATATGCGTCCATCGCATAGGAACAGTTGATTTTTGTATTTTTATGTAGAATATGCGTTGACACAAGGTGGAAATTGCGATCATAGGAAATCATTGGTCGAGCGCAGTAGTACTGCAATGCTTTGCGGTGATTGTGTTCACAAACATTTTCTCAAGAAGGATTGCCACAACTTGGTGGGCACATTTGGGTGAAAGGCATAATTAATCGCAATGGGACAAAAAGCTGATGACGGTCGAATCCGAATTAAGTTGACAGCCGCTAATGATAACAAGTACATTCAGCTTTTTAGTGACAAATATTCGGTGCATCAGTCAGGGTATTAAAGCCATCCGATCTGAGTAATCATAAGAGAGAAGTCACTTTCATCCTGAAGCTCTATAAATACCAAAGGCATCCTTCAGAAAAGGGGTTCACCAGTTCGAAAAATTCATAAGTTCGGATCATTTAGCTCAATACGTCTTTGTCCATAGTTTTTTCTTTTTATTTTAAGGTGGAGCAAGAGAAGAGTAAAGACGCCAGAGATCGCTCAGGGAAACTCGAGAGAGAACCTTGAGGGGTAGAAGCAGAGAGCGGGCCGACTCTCGCCAGAGCGAGATTATCTTTTGAACACGAGTAAAAAGATAGCGTAAAAGCCTGGGAAGCAAGAGATTGCTACCAAGCTCTTTATTCTTTCCTTGCATTGTTATTTTGTACTTCAAATTTATATTTATACAGTGAAAGTTCTCATTCTACATCTGTTCACTCTCTTAGCACGCATGAGTAGCTAAACTAATCGAATGGGTTGAGAAGAACTAAGCTAACATGACCTAGGATCTTCAATGCATGCGATTGTCTTGTTTTATGTTTTGCCCAACACTTCTTTAGAGCTACTCGAGAGAGAGTCTAAAGAAAGAACCTAATCACTCGAGAGAGCTAGTTTAGAATCTAGACTCGAGAGAGCGAGATTAGATCGGCATAAGCAAGAGATAGGGACTTAGAGATAAGCTTTGTTTGTCAACACTGCATCACATGCACCCTAGAGATAGGTATGATATTATGTGGTCGCATATTTGTGAGGATGTCATTTTGTCATCGCATAAATAGTAATAGAGGCTTATGTGTAGGCCTTGTAGACTTATCGCATATATCACATGCGTTCTAGCATTAGAAGCCATAGCATTCACACTGAGAGGTGGTTTACTATTGTATGTATGTTACATGATCGCATAGCATAAACGCATCCTAGGAAGTGTTATCCAAAACCCTTCTTAACCCGTTCACCGTATACTCATCGCATCTTTTGTTTTATCAACTCTTTTCAAACTCCGCCGCATTTGTTTATTTCCATTACTGCAAACAAAAATCACAATAAATTATTTATTTATTTGGTTACCTCAAAGTTTTCTAAAAATTACCACCGCAACCTATTTTTCCAAGTCCCTAAGTTCGACCCTGGACTTACTAGGAAACTCAGTGGGGTTTACACTTGGATTCCGCTAAGAAAACTTGAGTGCTCAATGCAACTTCATTAACGCATTTCATCCATAATTCCATACCATAAAATAACTCATCAGTAATCCCCTTCACAGGGGTTATTTCACCAATAAGTAGGATATCGTCCACATAAAGTACTAAGAAAGCTACTTTGTTGTTGATGATTTTCTTGTAGACATAAGGTTCATCATTGTTCTGATCAAAACCAATAGATTTTATCTTAGCAATGTTCCAAGATCTAGATGTCTGCTTCAACACATAAATGGATTGATTCAACTTGCAAACTTTTTGTTCCTGACTTTGGGCTATGAATCACTCGGACTGAGACATAAAGATACTCTCTTCAAGATTTTCATTCAGAAAGACAGCCTTGACATCCATTTTCCTATCTCATAGTCATAATATGTGGCTATGGATAAGAGAATTCTTATAGACTTAAGCATAGCAACGAGGGAAAAAGTTTCCTCATAGTTAACCCCTTCCCTTTGGGCATAACCCTTTGTGACAAGTCTAGCTTTGAATGTCTGTACCTTTCCAACTATATCTCTCTTTCTTTTATAGATCCATTTACACTCTATGAGTTTAACCTATTTAGGTAAATCTACAAGTTCCCAAATTAAATATAAATACATAAACTCCATTTCAAGGTCCATGGCTTTGACCCATTAGTCCTTATCTACGTCGTTCATTGCCTGCTTATAGGACAATGGATCCTCAACGCTATTATCTAGTATGAAAACCTGAGTTTCAGTTAAACCCAAGTAAGGGTCGGGTTGTGATATAACCCTCCCATTATGTCGAGGCATTCTTAACGATTAAGAAGGATGAAACTGACCCGAAATGTTGGCTTCTTCATTAACTCTTGATGAAGGACCAGCTGCATCAACAAACCTTGTTGATTCTTTAGTAGCTTCATTTAATACTAATTTACTCCGCAGTTTATGATTTCTCCTATGGTATTCCTCCAAGAATGTAGCATTTGTCAATACAAACACCTTATTTTCTTGAGGGCTCGTAGAACATACCACCTCTCGTTTCCTTAGGGTAACTAACAAATTGACATAACCTTGAACGAGGTTGCATTTTTTAGGATTCGTCACTAGCACATGTGCAAGACAACCACAGATTATGAAGTAAAGTAAAATAGGTTTATGCCCTCTCCATAACTCGAAAGGTGTTTTAGAAACACTCTTCGAGGGAACATTATTCAAGATGTGAATTGTAGTCTCTATTGCATTCCCAAAAATGAGCTAGGCAATTGAGTATAACTCATCATAGAACAAACCATATCAAACAAGGTTCTATTTCTCCTTTCTCATACAATTCTGCCGAGGTGTACTGGGTGCTAAAATTTGGAATTTGATTCCATGTTCTATCATATAGTCTTAGAATGCTAAATTCATGTACTATCTGAAGGAACCTATGAAGGTCCTTGAGCGGAAGCGTGGTGATTAGTCCAAGTTTTATTTTCACAGAACAAAAATTACAAAATACAAACATTATGCATAGTCACAAATTTACAGCATGCAATTATAAATGGAAAAGAGAGAATTAGGGTAAGAAAAGACGTACTCTTGAAGAACCTTTCTTCTTGAAAACCAATTCCCTTCTCTCATTTTGTCACAAACAATCACAAACAAAAAAATGATGCAAATGAACACCACCGCAATAAGAACCTCTTGTATTCTCATTTGGGATGAGAATCACTAAGGAGTTGTAGGCTCTTAGTGTTGAGATTAGTGTCATAAATCTCTCTTATGTTCTCGTAGATTGTAAACACTGTATAAACAAAATGTTATTAATAAAATAGTTGTTATTTTATTAGCATACACTCAATCTAATAAACTAAGATCCTATGTTATTTTATTTAATTTAAACAAGTATGTAGAGACATACAGGTGGATCTTGTTTAAATAATAACCTAAACAGTCTGGAGTAGATGGATAACGTTGGGTACCTCTTATTCTGGTGACACTACGGATACAATCCGCTTTGTAGATGTTACAAATGTTGTAAAGTGCTACAAATGATCTGATTTTGATCATTCATGTGAAGACATGTGAGTTAGGGTATCCTATACAAAGAGTTTGTATAAGACCAGGCCACAAAATGGTTAGTCTCATTATATAACACCATTAATAATAAAGATTTACATTTCACTAGGATGACCATAGACTAAACATTTATTTATTTATTTGCAGTTTAATACCATAGATATTCTCCCACTTGCCCTAGATTACGTTGCTTGGAGTCCTAGTCCAACTAGGTGGCCCTCGAACACTTTAGCCGAGAGGGCCTTCGTAAATGGATAAGCAAGGTTGTCTTAGAGGCTATCTTCGTGCCGATAACATCTCCTCGGTGTACTATCTCTCTAATGAGATGGTACTTTCTCTCAATATGTATTCCACGTTTGTGACTCCTTGGTTCTTTTGAGTTGGCAACAACACCACTATTGTTACAATACAGTGTGATGGGTAGGTGCATATCTGTAACTACTTCCAAGTCAACTAAGAATTTGCGTAGCCATACTACTTCTTTAACGGCTTCACATGCAGCTACGTATTCTGCTTCCATTGTGGAGTCAACGATACAACTCTATTTAATACTTCTTCAAAATATAGCTTCTCTATTGAGAGTGAAAACTGATCCTGAAGTAGATTTCCTTGAATCTATGTTAGTCTGGAAATCAAAATCAGTATATTCAGTAAGGATAAAATCCTTAGGTCCATACACAAGCATATAATCCCTTGTTCTTCTTAGACACTTGAGGATGTTTTTTACAGTAGTCCAATGATTGTGTCCTGGATTGGATTGGAACCTACTGACGATTCCAACTACAAAGCATATGTCAAGACGTGTACATAACATTACGTACATCAAACTCCCAACTGCATATGCATATGAAATTCTTTTCATTTCCTCAACATCTTGAGGTGTCTTAGGACATTAGGACACTGTTCCTTTGACAAATGGATTCCATGTCTAAAAGGCAACATACCTTTTTTTAAATTTTGCATATTATATCTTGACAACATCTTGTCAATATAAGATGTTTAAAATAGTGCTAGGGTTCTATTCTTTCGATTTTGAAAAATTTGTCTCCCTAGAACATATTGAGCATCACCCAAATCTTTCATTTGGAACTTGTTGCTAACCATCTCTTTACGTCAGTAAGGAAGCTTGTCTCATTCCAATGAGCAAGATATCATCAACATAAAGTACCAATAATGCTATAATTTTGTTGACTATTTTCTTATATACACAAGGTTCGTTAACATTCTGTTCAAAGCCATAATATTTGATCGCAGTATCAAATATTATATTCCAAGATCTAGAAGCTTGCTTTATCCCATAAATAGATTGTTTAAGCTTACATACTTTCTGTTCCTGTCCTTGTTTGATGAACCCTTCTGGTTGAGACATAAAAATACTTTCATCAAGATGGCCGTTCAGAAAAGTTGTCTTGATATCCATTTGCCATATTTCATAGTCAGAATATGTGGCAATGGATAGAAGTATTCTTATCGATTTTATCATGGCAATAGGAGAAAAAGTTTCTTCATAATCAATCCCTTCTCTTTGAGTAAAACCTTTTGCCACGAGTCTGGCTTTGTAGGTTTGCACCTTGCCAGTTTGGTCTCATTTTCTTTTATAGATCCATTTGCAACCTATAGGTTTGACCCCATGTGGTTGATCTACAAGTTCCTAGACAAAATTGAAGTACATTGACTCCATGTCAATATCCATGGCTTTTATCCATTGTTCCCTATTAACATCTTCCATTGCTTTTTAAAGGTTAATGGATCCTTTAAACCATCATCATGTATGATGTTTTGAGTTTTTGTTAAACCCATATAGCGTTCAGGTTGCTGAATAACCCTCCCACTACGTTGAGGCATACTCAACACTTAAGAAGGATGTGACAGGGCAATGATGCGTGGTTAATGCGGTGATGGTGTATGCATTGTGCATGTAAGTTTTCCTAGCAAAATCCGAGTATAAATTCTACTAGGTTGCCTGGTAAACCCAGGGTCGAACATAGGGACTAAGGAGATAGTATGCGATGGTGATTTCAGATCTTTTTGCGGTGACAAATAAAACAATGCGTTGGTTGGTATGTTTGTTTAATGTATAAGTTCTATGCGGCGAAATTGAGAAAATAGTTAATAATACGAAAGATACAATGAGTATGCGAGGGAACGGGTTGAAAATGAGTTTAGCTAACACTTCCTAAGATTGTATTCATGTTATGCGATCATGCTACACACATACAACAACAAGTCATTTCTCAATGCAAATGCTATAGCTCTTAGTTTTAGAACGCATACGATGTATGCGATGATGTCTATAGGACTTATGTCTAAGCCTCTACTCTTGTCTATGCGATGATGAATGACATACATACACAAGGTGACCGCATACTACCATAACTTATTTCTAGGGTGCATGCGATGCATGTTAGCAAACAGAGCTTATCTCTAAGTCTCTATCTCTTGCTTATGCGGATCTAATCTTGCTTTCTTAAGTTTAGATTCTAACCTAGCTCTCTCAAGTCTAGGTTATTTCTTTAGACTCTCTCTCGAGTAGCTCTAAAGGGGTGATGGGCGCAACATAAGACAAGATGATCACATGCAATGAAGATCTTAGGTCATTCTAACTAAGTACTTCTCAACCCATTCGAAAGTTTAGTTACTCATGCGTAATGTAAAGAAAGTGAACAAATATAGAGATGAAAATTCCTTTCTATAAATGAAATCAAAATACAGAATGACAATGGAAAATAAAGATAGGGAGTCTGGTAGTAATTTCTTGCTTTTCAAGGCTTTTACACTATTTTTCTCTACTCTGCTCAAAGAATATTCTTACTTTCATAAGAGTCGACCCTCTCTCTATTCTCAACGCTCCTAGCACTCTCTTGAGTTGACCAGGACAATCTTCCGACGTCTTCTCTCTTCTCTCACCTCCGTCTTTTAAGTGTAAGAAAACTATGAACAAAGGCTAACTACCTTCTATATGGTGAACTCTCTATATGGCTTAGCTAGAAATGGAATCGAACTGAACTCCTTTAACGAATATGGCCTTTGGTATTTATAGAGTTCAAGGTGAAAAGTTTTTTCTCTCAAATGATTGCACTGATGGGATGTCATTAATTCTCTGTCTAATGCGCCGAATAATTGTCACCGAAAAGTTGAGTGTACTTGCTACAGTGTGTCGTTAACGGCTTGTCAACTAAATTTGGATTTGGTTGTCATCAAATTCCTGTCCCATCGTGATTTATTAAGATTTTACCTTGTTGCGTCGGCTCTATGTGGCCATCTCCTTGAGCAGATTTTCACGAACGCATACGATCGCATAGCCTTGCGGTCACAAACTTTTAATGCGCTCGGATGCTGAATTCCTTGGATCGCAACTCTGCTTTGCGCCAATGCATTTTCCTGCACAAAATGCATAAATTAGCTGTTTTAATGCGATGGACGCATGAGATCGCAATGTTCTAAACTTAATACTTTTGGACACGATTTTATATATTTTACCATCGCAATCCTTCATTGTTTTATATCTTTGCGTTGTAATAACGTGAATTTCTTCCCGTTATCACACCCCCAAATTTAAAATAATACTTGTCCTCAAGCATAGACTAAAGATTTTCTCTAGAAAGTAGACCGCCTTTTTCTTTCCTAGATTTCTCGAGGTGCCTTATTCAAATCCTATGTACCAAAATCTCCTTAATTCCTACTCAAGTCTTTTCTTAAAATATTTCTAAAATTTAGGGACCGCAAGTTTAACCTTTAAAAGGACTTTACTTGTTTCCAGGGCATCGTATGATTTATTTCATAAAAAACTTTTTCAACTGGGGTGTTTTCAAATAATTTTTATCCTTGTGTAGTTTAGATATATTTTTTTATGTGACCTTGCACTGATCCAAGTGCCTAGCCTTCGTTTTGGCTTTCTCCCACGTGTGTCATGCGAGCATCCAACTACGAGCAAAGCGCTCTTTCTCAATCTAAACTCATGCCCCATTTGCAGTGGAGTTGCGATCATTTTATTTATGCGTTCGTCACGATTTCTACCTTTGTTTAAGCTTGCCCCCACGGGTGTCATGCAGACATCCAACTACGAGTAGGATTTGATCGCAATGTTATGATTTTTTTAGAATGCCTAAAATAGCAAGGTTGAAAATGAATACCACACCCCCAAATTTAAATGCAGCAATGTCCTCATTGCTGAAAGATTGAAAGAATTCATGCGATGCTCTTAGGAGATTTCGTAAAAGTCAAATTGAAAGAAAGCTGGTGGACCACTAACTTCTAGAAATATTTCATGAATTGACTCTCCTAAAATTAAGTTGACTCTAGTGCATGTGAAAATTAAAGGCATACGTTTCATCATTGAAATCATAATTGGCATAGAAAAATAATGTGGTGACTTACTAAAGTAGACAATATTTAATGTAATGATCCGACCCTCTAGGATTAGGTAAGGTCGTTACTAAAATAAATGCATGCACATAATTTATAAATGACGCTCATTTATTTGAAATAAATGCTAATTAAATAAGAGAAGTTCAAAAGACATTTATAAAATGCAATTGTTAAAACAATAATAGGGTACCCATAATTCGTAAAGACTATTAAAAGTATATAAAAGACATAATCCTTAATAATAAGTTTAAGATAGTAAAACTAAACATTAAGGGGAAAAAAAATATAAGGACTCTAAATGTCATGATGTGGAAGCGTAAAAACTAGTCCCAGTGGCACGATCACGAATTCCACTGGCCCATCATCGGTGCATCTTTACCCTTACCTAAAACATCAACAGAAGAAAGAATGAGCATGAAATACTCAGTAAGTAACCCCACCACTGGGGTTAGGCTAGGCATCTATGTCCTCTAGATACCCACCTATGGCACATAAACAAATGGAACAAACAAGAGACTGAGTTCTATCCTATTGTAGTTAAGTATGCCCACAAAACTGGTGAACCCCAAAGGGAACACAAACTGGTGAATCCCGAAGGAAACAAAAAGTGGTGAATCCCGAAGGAAACACAAAACTGGTGAATCCCGAAGGAAACACAAACTGGTTGAGCATCTAACTAATCAATGAGGATATTCACACAGTCTCAACGTTCTAAGAATCAACATTGTACAATTCTAGAACATACATGAAAATCCTTGATACTATGGCTCCATCACATACACATGATTATTAACAACATATCATACTACATTCATGTATACCTTACATCATAATTCCACAGCATGCAAGTATGCCTCAACACCAGCAGATCAGATATCAACATATGAAAACACATACCATCACATACTAACGATCGAGTACCTAGGTGTATCTTTCAACAAAACAGAACTTGTGCCATAACATACTTGATTCAGGTCATACTATCAGTCAACATGCTAATATTTACCATAACTTACACTTATCACATGAGCATACAAATAAAACCTGGGCCATGGGCAGTTCCAATGGTAAGATTACTTACCTTAATCGAAATTCCATAGATAAACTCCGACAACCAAACGATGACCGCGATTTGAAGAAACGACCCTACCATACGAATACAACCATAAAATTTCAGTCCAATAATAATTGCGACACCTCAGATTCAAAACCACAACACCCCAAAAGCTTACCCAAGGAACTTGATTAACAACCACTCCAAAATCTCCTTCCAACAGATTTTAACTCCTAATGGATGACAGCTTGGAACCTTAAAGATACAAAGGTTAAGTCAACTTAATTCAGTAATCAAAGTGTGCCCACAAACCAAAAATAAGGACCATAATTCTTACCAAAACTCTTGTCGAATGATCTTGAATTCGCTGGATAGTTGCTGCTGTAATTTCCTGAGCTCAAATCTAAAATCAAGATAATGCGACTAATTTAATCTTTAATCCAACTTAGTGGGCATCCACAAGAAACCCAACCACAAAATAGATCTTACCAACATCTAAGAGTCCGACGAAGACCCATGCAACAGAAGATAGGCAACGCGGCGATGGACGGTGGAGGAACCGGCCGGAGGCAGCAAAGGCTCAAGCTGCTGGGAGACAGCGACGGAGTGCGGCGATTAGGGGCTGGAGCGGCGGCGACGATTCAGATCGACTGGGCGAGGTCCAGCGGTGCGATCGGTCGGCACGCAGGTCCGTTGGCTTGTGTGGTGAAGGGAGGAAGTGAGGGAGCCGTGATGGTCGGCGGCAGGTCTGGCTCGAGCGGTGGGCGACGGCACGTCTGCCGGATTTGGTGAGGAGGGTTTACCTACCGGATCTAGAGAGGAGGGTGCGCTGCCGGATCTGATGAGAAAGGCGAGACTGGGTTGTGAGGAGGGCTCGGTGGCGGCGGACGGCTGTGAAGGGCGGGCGTTCGAGCGAGAGGGATGCGTGAAGGAGATGGGGGGTGACCTTTTTATTTTTTTAAAAAAAAACTAATAATAATAATAATAATAAAAGGAAAATAGTATAACTCTAATTAAATCCTTCCTTAACCCACTTTATACTATTTAATTCATTTCCTTTTTCCAAAAATAATTAATTCCTGCCATAACTTTTCAAATTGAATTTGAAAATTGAATAATTTTTTAATAATTTCCACAAAAACACTTAAATCCTCGCAGTTATACTTTAAATTCAAAATTCCAAACATGCCCTTCAACTAAGGACAATTACTGAAAAAGGAGAAATTTTACATTATTAATAAATAAATAAAAAGGTGTGGGATGTTACATTTAATGATTGCGTTGACTAAAGAGGATGCGATGATAAAATTATCAAAGTTAAAATGAAATGCGAGAGTGCAAAATTTGGAATAAACAAAGTCAAGGAAAGATACAACCCCTAAATTTGCTCTGTTGCCCGCATTATTTGTGATCGCATCCTTCTTTACCGCGAGCCGATTTCTTTAATTACGGTGGCTGTCTGAAGTAGTCGTGTCCTTTGTGTAGCTCCTCCCCAATCATTCACCATTATTGTTGCAAAGAAAACATCGAGAGGGTCAAATAGACAGAGTTATCACAATTTTTTTTCTTCTTCTTCTTTTTCTTTTAGAGATAATGCAAAGGATAAAAAAATGATAATGACTATAAAGAGGTAGAATTAAGTTCATGAATTGAAGGTTTCAAAGGATACTTCACAAAAATTGCGTCCCTGATGAAATTGAATCGCATGATTGTGCAGAGACTGCCCACTTCGTCTTCAGTCAGAATTCCTCAGGTACACGGATAATGCAAAGGATAAAGAAATGATAATGACTATAAAGAGGTAGAATTAAATTCATGAATTGAAGGTTTCAAAGGATACTTCACAAAAATTGCATCCCTGATGAAATTGAATCGCATGATTGTGCAGAGACTGCCCACTTCGTCTTCAGTCAGAATTCCTCAGGTACACGGAGGTGTTCTCGCGGTGCAAGTCTTCTCTCTGATATATTTTTACTCTTTGCTCGTTGACTTTGAATGCGTTGGTCCCATCCTCATTGGATAACTCAATCGTGCCATGCGGGAATATCTCTCTGATTATAAAGAGTCTGGATCAGCGTGACTTTAATTTCCCAAGAAAGAGTCATAGCCGCAAATTGAATAATAAGACCTTTTGTCCGACTTGGAGATTCTTCTCGCATAATTGTTTGCCATGCCAACGTTTTGCGCGCTTCTTGTAGATTTTGGCATTCTCATATGCGTGAGTTCTCTATTCATCTAGCTCGACCTGCTGAAGTTTCCTTGCATCCCTTGCGGCCTTTAAGTCAAAATTAAGCTTTTTCACTGCCCACTGTGCTTTATGCTCCAGCTCAAGCAGTAAATGACATGCCTTTCCAAATACCAGCACATACGGGGACATGCCTGTAGGTGTCTTATAGGCGGTCATGTATGCCCACAAGGCATTGTCCAACTTCATTGCCCAATCTTTTCGTGAAGGTTTTACCACCTTCTCTAATATCAGCTTGATTTCTCTGTTGGACACTTCAGCTTGACCATTTGTTTGTGGATGGTATGCAGTGGCCACTTTATGAAGGATGTTATATTTGAGCAGCAAATTGTTGACGATGTGGTTAACAAAGTGAGAGACTTCATCACTTATTATGGTACGTGGAGTGCCGAAATGAGTGAAAATATTTTTCCTTAAGAACTTGGAGACTACCACCGCATCGCTTGCGACGCACGATACCGCTTCTACCCATTTGGAAACATAGTCGACAGCCAATAGAATGTATTTATGACCATTTGATGGTGGAAATGGTCCCATGAAGTCTATGCCCAAACGTCGAACATTTCCAATTCTAAGATGATGTTCATGGGCATCGCATGCTTATATGAAATGTTTCCCGTGCATTGGCACCGGTCGCATTTCATTGCATAGTCACTTGCATCCTTAAATAATGTTGGCAAAAAATACCCATTTTGTAACACCTTTGCTGCTGTGCGTTGGCCTCCAAAGTGTCCTCCATATGGCGAGTCATGGCATTGTGATAATATGCGTTGGTGAGCAGCGTCTGGTACGGCGTAAAATCTGGTCTGACCCCCTCTTATAAAGATTTGGCTTGTCCCAATAATATGATATACATTCATGTTTGAGCCGCCTCTTCTAGTGGGCTGTGTAATCCTTAGGGAATTGTTCGCAAACCAGAGAATTGACCACGTCTGCATACCATGGTAATTCTTCAATTTTAAATAGCTGCTCATCTGGGAAAGTTGCATTCACCTCTGACTGGTTGTGGTCAACTTCTGGAGTTTCTACTCTGGATAAATGGTCCGCAACCTGGTTCTCTGTCCCCTTACGATCAATGATTTCCATGTTGAATTCTTGAAGGAGGATAACTCATCGAATCAATCTCGGCTTCGCATCTTTCTTTGTCATCAAATATTTTATCGTCGAGTGGTCAGTGTGAATGATTACTTTAGTTCCTAGCAAGTAAGCTCTGAATTTTTCCCACACAAATATCACCGCAAGCAATTCATTTTCTGTGGTAGTGTAATTTGTTTGAGTAGGGTTCAAGGTTTTACTCACAAATGCGATGGGGTGTAGCATTTTGTTCTTCTTTTGCGCCAGCACTGCCCCTATCGCATAACCACTTGCGTCGCACATTAGTTCAAAAGGCTATGTTCAGTTCGGTGCGATCAACACAAGTGCGGTTGTTAATGCGTTCTTTAGTATCTTGAATGCGTTGAGGCATTGGTCATCAAAGTCAAATGCTCTTTCTGCCTCCAGCAATGCACTCAATGGTCGTGCAATCTTTGAACATACTTTCACAAAACTTCGATAAAAGCCAACATGTCCTAAGAAGCTTCTGACAACCATCTCATTCGCTGAAGGTGGAAGCTTTTCAATTGCTTCAATCTTCGCCTTGTCCACCTTTAGCCCATTCTTGGAGACTTTGTGCCCAAGCACAATACCTTCCTTTATCATGAAGTGGCATTTCTCCCAGTTTAGCACAAGGTTCGTCTCTTCACATCTTTTCAATATCTTCTCTAGATTATTGAGACAGACTTCGTATGTTTGCCCATACACTGAGAAGTCGTCCATGAAAATTTCTATAGACTCTTCAAGATACTTAAAAAAAATGGCCATCATACACCTCTGGAAAGTGCTCGGCGTATTGCATAGGCCAAACAGCATGCGTCAAAACGCGAATGGACAGGTGAATGTGGTTTTCTCTTGATCTTCAGGAGCAATCATGATTGGTTATAGTCGGCATATCCATCCAAGAAGCAGTAGTAATCATTTCCTACTAGGCGGTCTAGCATCTGGTCGATAAAAGGCAAAAGGAAATGATCCTTCTTTGTCGCCGAATTCAATTTGCTGTAATCCATGCAAATCTGCCAGCTAGTGAGGGTCCCCATCATTTGCATTTAGGACTATTGTCATCCCTCCTTTCTTCGGCACACATTGCACGGGGTTGACCCACGTGCTATCGGTGATTGGATAGATAATCCCTCTATCAAACCACTTGATTATTTCCTTCTTCACGACCTCCTTCATCGCAGGTTTGAGTCTGCATTGATGTTCGATCGATCCTTTCTAATTATCCTCGAGACAAATCTTGTGCATGCAACATGCAGGTCTAATTCCTCTAATGTCTGCTAGCGCCCAACCATTTGCTTTTATGTACTTTTTAAGGATGCTCAGCAGCGCATTTTCTTGATCTTCATGAAATGCAGAGAAAATTATTGCTGGAAGCGTTTCATTCTGCCCCAGAAAAACATACTTCAGGTGGTTTGGAAGGGTTTTCAGCTATACTGTTGGTGGTTGTTCCAAGGATGGTTTTGGTGTTTTTCTTTCTTCATTCATTGTTAGCTTGTCTTCTTTGGTTGTTGTTTCTATGATCGCATTGCAGGCTACTATGGATGCGGTCGCATCCTCATCTTCATTTTCATCTTCAGACTTTTCTTCTCCATTTAAACTGGGTTCATCATTAGATTCAGTGAGGTCTTCTTCTTTTAGATATTTCATGGCTCAGATAATATCAAACATAAGCTTATGTCCATTCACGCTTAGTGTGATCTCTTCCTTATACACATTAATCTGAGTGCGACCAGTGGATAAAAATGGTCGTCCAAGGATGATGAGGACATCCTTGTCCACTTCATAATCCAAGATGATAAAGTCTGCCGGTAATATAAACTTGTCAATCGTGACCAAGATATCCTTCACCTTCCCTTCTAGATGCACAAGGGATCTATCAACTAGATGGAGAGTCATCGTCGTGGGTGCCAGCTGCCTCACATTCAGCTGCTTAAAAATTGAGAGGAGCATTAAGTTGATGCTGGCCCTAAGATCGCAAAGCGTTTGACCAATATATAACCCTTCGATTGAGCAGGGTATTGTGAAACTTCCGGGGTCGTGCATTTTCGGTGGAATTATGGATTTTGAACTTTGCATCAATGCCACCGTTGCGAACTTACCAGTGCTTCTTTTCTTTGTCACCATGTCCTTCAGAAACTTTGCATACTTTGGCATCTGTTCAATCGCTTTAGTGAAAAGAATGTTGATATGCGACTATTTCAGCATGTCCATGAAGCGTTGATATTGTGCTTCATCATTTTTCTTCTTTTTAAGTCTCTAGGGGAATGATGGCAGCTATATTTTCATAATTTCCTATTCTTTCGGCTTCGAAATGGACACAATCTTTGGTTCCATCGTCTCTGGTTCTTCTGTTTCTTCTTGAGTCAACAGGGTCTGTGGTTTCGTCGCAATTGGAGCAGTCCTACTCGGCTCCTTCTTCTCCTCCGCCACTGTCTTTCCACTTCGCAACATCACCACTTGACATTACACTTTTCCCGTACTCCCTGGGTTGCGCGTGAGCTCTATTGAGCTTAGTAGTGCCCTTTGCGGTCTACTCTTGAGTTCGCCTGCAATCTGTCTTATTTGAATTTCAAGATTGCGGATAGAAGTTGCTTGATTCTGAAGCACTGTTTCATTTTTTTCAATATATTGCTTCAACAGGCTCTCCAAGGATGAAGATTGCGGTGCCTACGAACTACTAGCTTGATTTTGGGTTTGACTGTTTGTTCGCGGGAAAAATCCTGGTGGCCCTTCTTTCTGCGCCATTGGTTGAAAATTTTATTGTTGGTTTTTTCACGCGAAGTTAGGGTGGTTTCTCCACCCAGGGTTGTACGTATTGGAAAACGGATTATTCTTCACGAAATAAACAGACTGTGGGTTCCTCGGACACTCTTCCATTGGATGGCCTTCACTGCAAGTAGCACAACTTGCGCTAGCTTGGTCGATTGTGTTGACTTGCCCCCTTTGCGTTCCTGGGCTGCTGATTGTGATTCTTTGTATCAAATTCATCATCATAGTCATTTTGTTTTGCAAAGATGCGATGGCTCCATTATTTGCGCCACTGTCTTTAATTCTCAGTCTTTGATTGCTTTCTCTCCAGCCTTCGTGATTTTTCGAAATGCGATCAAGTATGTTCTTAGCCTCATTATATGTTTTGTTAAGCAGACCTCCAGCTGCTGCCGCATTGGCAGCCGTTTGCGATGCAGGGTTCAATCCTGGTAGAAAATTTCTATCTGTAAACAATCTGGTAAGCCATTATGCGGGTAATCTCTTACTAGTCTTTTAAACCTCGCCCAGGTGTCACTGAGCGATTCGTCGATATCCTATTCAAAATTGGTAATCAACTTTCTCCTTCTTGCATTTTCCGTGGGGGAAGTACTTCTTCATGAACTTTTCCACTACCTGTTCCCATGATGTAATCTCCTCTGGTTTAAGAGAATAAGCCAATTTTCGTGCTTGGTCACACAACAAAAATGGGAATAATGTTAATCAAACCTCCTCAGCGGAGATTTTTGGAAACACAAACATATTGCAGATTTCAATAATACTTCAGAGGTGGCGTGCGGATTCTCGCCACGCCTACCGCCAAACTGTCTGACAGTTTGAATCATCTGCAGCATCACTGGTTTCATTTTGAACCTCGATCTGTCTAAGGCTGGCCTTATGATTCCTGGCGAGAAATAAAAAAGGTTGGGCGACGCATAGCCCCAGATGGGCCTATTACGATCGTTCGCTAAGAGGATGGGATTCATCATGATATTATTTACATTTGGTGCTCTATCTTCTAGTTGCTTCGCCATGTTGGGATCTTTCTTTTGTTGTCGTTGATGGCTGTTTCTTCTTCTTCTTCGGAAAGTTCTCTCAATCTCTGGGTCGTAATTAGGCTCAGGATTTTTTCCTTCGCTCTTACGATGCCTGCTTCTTTCCTTACCTAAGGAGAGGCAGTGCACAGAGATGGAAAGTCTGCAAAGAAAATAAAAAAGTTACCGTTAGCACAATCCGTACTGCCGTAGTCCCTGGCAACGACGAAAAGAACTTGATGCGTGGTTAATGCGATGATGGTGTATACGTTGTGCAGGTAAGTTTTCCTAGCAAAATTCGAGTATAAATTCTACTAGGTTGCCTGGTAAGCCCAGGGTCGAACACATGAACTAGGGAGATAGTATACAACGGTGATTTCAGATCTCTTTGCGGTGACAAATAAAACAATGCATTTGTTGGTATGTTTGTTTAATGTATAAGTTCTATACAGCGGAATTGAGAAAATAGTTAATAATACGAAAGATACAATGAGTATGCGGGGGAACGGGTTGAGAAGGAATTTAGCTAACACTTCCTAAGATTGCGTTCACGTTATGCGATCATGCTACACACATACAACAACAAGTCATTTCTCAATGCAAATGCTAGAGCTCCTAGTTTTAGAACGCATGTGATAGATGCGATGATGTCTATAGGACTTATGTCTAAGTCTCTACTCTTGTCTATGTGATGATTAATGACACACATACACAAGGCGACCGCATACTACCATAACCTATTTCTAGGGTGCATGCGATGCATGTTAGCAAACAGAGCTTATCTCTAAGTCTCTATCTCTTGCTTATGCAGATCTAATCTTGCCTTCTTAAGTCTAGATTCTAACCTAGCTCTCTCAAGTCTAGGTTAATACTTTAGACTCTCTCTCAAGTAGCTCTATAGGAGTGTGTTGTACGCTAAAGTGTATATGAAATTCAATGCTCATGATGGTGCGATACTACTATTGTTTATGCGCTAATTAGATATACTCAAATAGTATGCCCTGCGTTGTCACAAGTTTCCTTACGAAGGAACCAAATGTAATTCCACCGCAAGTTTCTCGGTGTGATCTGAGGTCGAACACAGGGAAAAATGGTGTCGGTTATTGTGGTATGTTCATGGTGTATGCGACCGGGTTTTTCAATATTGTATAAAAGTGTGTACAATATGTAATTACAGAAAAATAAAGAAAAGCTGTAAAGATGCGGTAAAAATACAATAAACCTAAGCTAGATGTATAAGATACAGGTTTTATGTGTAAGATACAAGGATTAGGGCTGGCTGTGAAGGCTGTGCAAAGATGTGGGTTGCGACGAAAAGTCTAGTGAATAGATTAGAAAAGAAAGATAAGTGGTACAAACAACGCAAGTTCTTAACAGAATTGAAGATATAAATATTGTTCCGCTCTTCTCTTAACGTACACCTTTTAGTGATCGGCCGCGTTCCCCACATGTCTGTGGTGAAACAGAGTCTAACGTAATGAATGCAAGGTTGCTTCCATGTCTGGAAGTACTACTCGTTTTAGTTAACGCACTCTTCTGATCTTCTCTCGATAGATCAGAATGACATCTTCACTTTTACTCTCACAGGTCAAGATTTTTCCTGCATGCTTTAGCTAAACGTATTTCATAACTTTATTACATATTAAGTTCTTGGAGATTCATAGTGCTTATCAGGAGAGTAAGAAAACATCATTGAGAAAATGACTAATGGGTGAACGGAAACCGACAGAATATGGTAAACGAAATCTATCGAAACATTTAATATTTCTACTAAGTGTTTAATACATAATGTGTGAATGTAGAGATAAAGAAAGCATGGAATACAATGGAGAGAGTTAGAACAGATACAATCAGATGCCAATGTCTTAGCACAGATTCAATGGAAATCTGCTTGTCGGATAAGATGATGTCGATGGTAGGAAGAGCTTCTATCTCAGTCTTGCTCCACCGGTAGCAGGTGTCTCTACACAGGGCTTTGCTCGGGTATATAGCAGATCGGAACGGAGGTTTACCTTTCGGCCTTATCTCTTTTTCTTCCAAAATTCTTCTTTTCAGCTCTCAACTCAGCCTTTTTCTCTCTAAAATCTTACAACACTTAGCTTAGTATCAAATAGCATAATTTTCTCTGAATTCGCTGGGGTATTTATAAGGGTAAATCCTTTGACTCCGGCCATGTGGTCCCCACTTAATGGTTATGGTAATTCCGTAGATGGAGGGATATTATTCCTTCTGTTATGAAATCAAACCGTCAATTCTGCACAACCATTAGTTGTACACGCGTCTCAATCTCCCGCTCTCACGTTGCTCAATTGCATCTTTCAATCATAGATTCGCATGCGGTGGTTGTTTTTATTACCGCATGCTGTTGAAACATAGCTTAGAACCAACTATCGCATTGCGCCGTTACTTTGATAATTATCTTCAAGGTTGATTGACAGGCGCAATTGTGATAGAGATGCGTTGATTAGTTTCTCATGAGCCTTGAGCGCAAGCGGTGACTTGGTCTTCTTGCAAAACAGAATAAAGTTTGGCATGTCCTCCATCTTTTTGGAGTTAGTGAGTGTTATTGCAAACATTTATAATTATTGTCATACTAGGTTAATTTTCATACAATTGGCACATAACTACTAACTTTTGGCCACAATATCTAGATAAAATGGCATAAATAACTTGTATTTCTACAAGTTATCACACCCCCAAATTTAGATATATGCTTGTCCTTAAGCATTCTTCTACTAAGGAAATCATGCTCCATTCCTATCCTATATTTTATGCGATTATTTTGGTTGCTCCGAATGTTACCCTTAGGCACATTCCCAATCCTCGCATTTTCCTTCCATCCTTGCTAATTCTTAGCAAGTCGTACTTTATTTTTCTATGTAACAAAATCCTGCTCAAAGACACTTTTCTAGTTTTTAAGACAGAATGTTTATCTCTTCTTTGTCAAAACAACTTGATGTATCTATATGCTGTAAGCAAAACTTTGCGTCATTTATTCACTTAGGGACAATTGGTCATGGTTACACTCTTCGTTTTGGCTTGTCCCCACGGGTGTCATGCGAACATCCAACTACGGTAGTGTGCCAGTTCTAACTTTAACTCATGATACTCAGAGGAGTCGTCCCTTGCATTCTTTTTTTCTCTTTTTGATTTATGCTACGTTGTTCTTGGAAACCCACCTTCGTTTTGGCTTGCTCCTACGGGTGTCATACGAATATCCAACTACGAGCAGGCTCATTTCACAACTAAACTCTTATCAGGTTGGGAATAGTTTTTAAAATTTCCCTTGCGCTGACATTGGAGTTTTGCAAAAGTATTATATATATATATATAGTAAATGCTATACAAAAAGATGCATTTTCTTAAATATTGCATACTTCCGAGTTCATCTGCTCAGACCTTTCTCACCCCCAAATTTAAAGATGAGCAAGGTCCTCATTGCATTGTTCGGATAGACTAGACAAACACTTAGAAGAAAATTTCAAAAAGAAAGTTTGAGCAGGACTTTGAAAGATAAAAGGTAAAGTACTGCTAAACTAAGAGTTAACTAAGTGTTAGTCAGAATTTACTAAGTATAGGAAATGTTTCTAAGTGTCACATATAATACATCATAGCAACGCAATGAAGATCGTAAAAATACAAGAGTAAAAATAAAGCACAGATTAACAGAGGAAGATAAAAAGAAAGGCACAGGCAAAAGTAGAGAGAATTATGTACTTTGGTTGTATTGAATATTAACAAAGTATGCGAATAATTACAAATGATCGCAACAGAATTTTTTTTTTATGCCTGTACAAGAGTCAAAGAATTTTCGTCAAGTTACAAAATGAAAGAATGAAATGCAATGAAAGAATGGCCGCGTAAAAATTCAAAGAAAGAAAAGATTAAGGTTGTGGAGACGGGGAATCTGGTGGAGGGTATTGAGGCGGTGCAGTAGAGCCATCGTCAAACAGTAAGTGCTGCCTTAAATGGGGAGGCACCATCGGGCCATGCAGATAAGCGGTAAGAAAGTTGAAGTACTCTTGATTGCGTTCCACTATCTGTTGCTGGTGTTGGGAAATTCAGTGCATGTTGCGCTGGTTATTGATGAGTGCTTCCCGGTTTCAGCACTGCGTTGAATCTCGTCAATGTGCTCCATTACGACCTCAAATCGATGGTGAAGAAGAGATGTTGCTGAGTGACAAGTTCTTGCTGTTGGGCAAAGAGGCTTCTCATTTCAACTAACTCAGCAGCTAAGAAGGTGGAGGATGGTTGTGCCTGCGAAGTCTCGCCAGCACTGTTTTGAAGCTAGGCAGATGTGCCCTCGCCCAAATCGTGTGGGTCATCAGCTTGTGGCGATGGGTTTGTGGGAAGTGTAGATGAAGTTATTGGTGAAGGTGGGGCTGCTGGTTGAGTTGAAGATTGGAGGATAAGAGGAAGGTGGGTAAGATGCTCATGAAGAGGGGAGGAGGGTTGCGCTGGCGGGCTTGGAGGGCCTGGGGATCTAATAATTAAGGGACGAGGGTTTATAAACATTGGTTCATGCGTTGGTGACTCAAAAACCTTTTCTTTTCCTTTATCTTCTCCTCCTCTCCTTTTTGGTCTGGGCTCTTGCGACGCATTCAAATCAATCGTAGAACTTTTTGCTGGCAATTCTAGGCAATGTGGGGAATCCTTGAGGAGCATCCTCAGAATTTTGATATTGATGAGGCCGTGAACTTCTGGCATGGGTTCATCATCAATGCCTATACCTATACTTTGGCATAAACTCGGACTATCCACGGAAAGAAATACTGCCCCTGTATATGCCCCACTAGAGCTTTGATCTGCCCTGCGATCAATCTTCCTACGTCAATGAGATGCCACGCGCAATGCAATATGTGGCCATCACCCGATACCTTGATACTGTTTTGTCATGTGTTGTTGGGATCAGCCGCTTCTTGACCAAATAAACCCAGAGCCTTCCCTCTGGTAGCAAAGACTTTGATTCCAGAGTGCGGATGCCTTTTAGGGAGACCGTCCATCTTGTTCCTGGTTGACCTAGTACCCTCAGCACGTCTCTCATCATTTCTTCTAAAGGGTCATCAATGATAGTGTTCCCTGGTGCATGAAGGTTTTCCCTCATCTGATAGAGTTCATTGATTTCCCTTGCGCTGAAGTGCACTGTCCTTCCCTTGAAAGTCATCGCATCTCTATTCCCGTGCATATGCCCTCTAAAAAAATCTCGCACTACCCAAGGTACATTGATGGATGGGCACTGACAGAAAGTGTCCCACCCATGCAACACAATGACACTCGTAATGAGATCAGGTAGTGGGGTCAGCAGGGTAGAAACCCATTTCGATCAGAATATCATCATTCTCTTTTCTCTTAACTGATCGCTTTTTGGCCGATGCGAGCTCACTGCTCTCTGCTGGGTCTTTGCTTTGCACTTGCACAAGGCAGGCTACTTGTCTTTCCCTCTTTTCCCGATCCTTACGTCGTTATTCTTTCTCACGCTCAGCGAGTTCCTTACACTTGCTTTTGTATAAGCGTTTATTGTTGGCTTCGCGCTTTCTCCTCTTCTCTTCTTTCAGCAGTCTATCCTCCTCTTCCTTCTTACTTCTTTCTTCTTCTTCTTCTGCTTCCCTCTCTTTTCTCTCAAACTCTTCTTCAAATTGCTCAGAAGCCAGCAATAAGCGCTGATCCTCTTCGCGTTTCCGAATCCCTTCAAGCTGAGCAAGCTCATTATTTCTCCGCATTTCTTCAAATTCTATTCTTCTTCTATTCCTTTTTGCGATGATGAGCTTTCCCCGCTCCGTCTTTTCTTGCTTCTCTTCTTCTTTTAGTGCTAACATTAGTTGCTGAGGGTCAATGTCAGACCCTCGTGGCGCATTCTCCCTGCGACGCCGCATCAGAGAGGTTCCATCTGTTTCTTCACCTTCATCTGTCGCAACCAGGTGCGTTGCTCCAGGTTGCGGTGGCTCCATCGGTTGTGTCGTTTCCCCCTTATCCTCTCTTACGAAGGTCGACTCTCCATCCTTCTCAAGGCTCGCAGCCCTCTACTTTACTTTCTCTTCTTCTCTCAAGCACCTCTTCTCCTTCTGGCGCAATTTTCTCTCTTCTTTCTCTTCTTTTCTCTTCTTCTTGGCTTCCCCATCTTCGTCATCATCCTTTTTCTCTTTGTTCTTTCTCGACTTGTGTTGATGCGATGACTCCATCTTCCCATCCTTATGCCCTTTACTCTTCTTCTTCCTCTTGTCTTCCTTCTCGGCCTCTACTGCCTTCTTCAATCTAACTCCGGCATCCTTCTCTGCCTCAGCAGCCTTCTTCAATCTAGCTTCGACGTTCTTCTCTGCCTCTGCAGCCTTCAACTCTTCCTTCTTGGCCTCTTTTGGCAGCACTTCCTTTGCGACTTCCTCCATCGCAACGTCAGGAGTTATTAACGCAACTTCGACTTCTCTAGCCTCTTCAACTGCGATCTCAATATCTTCTCGTTCAATGATCGCAATCTTCTCTTCTTCCAATTGTGGAGGTTCATCAAATACTTCTGCGATGATGTTGGCTTCCGGGGTTTCAGGGACCAAAATATTGCTTTTTTTTCTTCTTCTTCACCCACCACTTCTTCCACCACCACTACTCCATCCTTTATTGCTTCCTCCACCACGACCATCGTCTCCTCCTCCGTAGGCAGTTTCTGGTTTACAACCCCTGTCTTAGGCAGTCATTCTCCTTGCTCCAGAGTGCTTAGGATATTACCAAACACCTCTGTCTCGTCTCGCCTTTTCCATTCACTTTCAATTGAGACGGACGGTGTTGGTGTTGGCAAGCTTTCAATGCTTCCTTCTCTTTTGAACGCAGGAGGCCTAACGGCCAAGGGGTTTCTCCGGGATCTTCCTATGGGCTTGAGGTAGAACGGGTTTGGGCGGTAAGCCGGCGACTAGCAGCCAAGAATGCTGCCTCTCGCATGGCTGCTTGGTCAGGGACAGAAGATGAAACGGGTTGGTTCGAAGCTTGATCGGCCATTGAAACGGATTCAAGAAGAAAAGGGTTCTGAGAATTTAAAATTTTCTGGAGAAAACAAATCTGAGGGCAAAATGTTAGGGTTTTGGGTTGCTGGTAAAGTGTTTCCAACGAATGGGAAGGGGCTATTTATAGGTTGAGCCGTGGTGGGGCCCAATGCGATTTGCACGGTGACTGGCCTCAGGCAGCCCAACAGACGCGTCGTTCCACCTTCTGCATTTATGGAATTTTTAGAAAAACATCCTTTCGTCTGCCAAGCCTTAAATGCTTGGGGATACAAATCAATTGGAATTCCTTTTGAATTACCAGACAACATTTTCTTTAATATTTTATTCGAATGGACGCAAGATAAGTTATGATGCATCATGTTCACTAACGCAACCGTACTTTTGCCGAGGATGGGCAACAACGCATACATCCCCGCAACACACCTCTTAACCGACGCATTTCTGGAGATGCCTCGACATGGTGCATTCAGCTAAGGACGGGCAAAGGACATATGCGAGTGTAACACACCCCTCAACTTAATACAGTTGAATCAGGTGATCACAATGCGTTCCTAGTAGGCTTGGGATGTGTCCATTGTCATTTTGCTTTCTCGTTGTTCTTTGTTTTATTTTTGTAAATTATGCTTTACTCCGACATTTTATTTTTATTATTTTTGTTATTTAGTTTTCTTTATGACTCAATCATTCACAAATTAATGCTCACACACTAACTACAGAAAAACTCAAAGAAGTAAATGCAAGAATGAATTAAATGCACTGAAGTAACAGAAGAATAAAATTCGAAGAATTAAAGGTTCGGATTAAATGATTCATAAAAATGGTTCAGGAATTAAAGAGGAAATTCAATAAAGCAGAATAAATGTGGTATCGAGATATGGACCGAAAATGTCCGTTGTCTTTGGATGTTCGCAATCCACATCTCCGCAGGTGGTCATCTGCTCAATGTCTTCACGGACATTGCTCTTTCCCTGTTGATCCTGGGGCTTCTGAGTTGCTAGGCAGTGTTCCAGGTGTGCGATTTCTCAGCCCAGATGCTAGCTGGCCCACTTGGATCTCAAATTTCGTATAGAAGATGCTTAGGCTTGCATCACCGTATCATTCTTATCCATGTATTGTTTCAGCAGCGCCTCAAACGATCCTCCTGAGGCATTTGATGATGATGAGGGTTGCTGGTTTTGCGGTCTTGATTGTCTCTGATTATGGTGAAATGGAGGATTTCCTCTGCTGCCCCTTGATGGTTTATCGGCCCCCCAAATTGGGATTGCCACCCCAATCGAAATTAGGATGTCTTCTCTAGCCTGGACTGTAGGTGTTACTGAATGGTTTATTCTGAATGGCACACACCTGCTGATGGTTTAATGGACAACTATCAGCTCCGTGAGCCCCTCCATAGTTAACGTAATCAATTGCGGCCACCTGAGCCGGTGTAGCGGGTTGCGCTGATTGTGGAGCAATGGCTCCTTGATTAATAGCTATTGACTGGAGGATGGAGGTTACTATGGCCATCTGAGCGGTCAATGTAGTCATTGTCTCTGCCGAGACAATGACTGTTTCACTTTTCCTTCTCTCATTCCCTCGACCTCCATACCCGTCATCAATCCAGTCATCCATGTTCTGCGAGATGCGGTCGAGGATGACCTTGGCCTCGGTGTATGTTTTGTCCATAAATCCTCCTGTAGTGGAGGCGTCAGCAACAGCCTGCATTGCTCTATTCAGGCCGTTATAAAAAGTTTCCATCAAGACGCAATCGGGAATCCCGATATGCAGGCAGTTCTTCACCAATCTTTTAAATCGCACCCAGGCGGTGCTCAAGGTCTCATTCTCTTTCTGCTCAAAGTTCAGCACATCCTTCCGTCTTCTTGCGTTGACAGCCGCGGGAAGAACTTCTTCATAAACCATTCTACCAGTTGTCCCCACGATGTGATCTCATTGGGCTCCAGTGAATAGGACCATTTCTTAGCCTCCTCCCTCAAGGTGTAAGGGAACAAATATAATCTGATACTTTCTGGAGTTACGCCAGGAGAGAGAAATTGCCACACATCTCCACAAAGCTAGTCAGGTGGGCATGCGGGTCTTCACCTTGCAGATCCCCAAATTGCCCTGCGTTTTGGATCATTTGTAGCATGACCGGCTTGATCTCAAATCGGGCATTCTCCTCGATAGTTGGCCTTGAGATTCCCGGCGAAAATTCGTATAAGTTGGGTGCCGCATAATTTCTCATTGGAATGTTGCGATCGGTTGCCAAGAATACAGGATTCTGGGCCGGTCGAACAACCCCTTGATTTACCTCAGGCACCACATTATTGTTATTATTCGCCATCGCCGCCTTCTTTCGCCTATTCCTGTTCTGACATATCCTCGCGCGGAAGGTTCGCTTGATCTCAGGGTCAGCTACAAATTCTGGTTCAGCACCAGAACTCATACACCGTCCGATGCTCTCCATGTTAAACAGCCAGTACAATGAGATTTGTCCTGCAAAACACCATAAACCACTCAAACAATAAATCGTTGACCAGTTTATCCCCGACAATAATCCTCTTTGTTTGGTGAAAAGCTATTGCAACACTTGTCGATGGGTTGTTGTAATGCTTGTCTATAAGCTAATTAGCCGCATCTACCTGCCTGAGAAGGTAAGAGATATAACGCACTAAAGCAAAGTTTGCATTGTTCCTAGAGATAGGCACAGTCTTATGCTCGACGCATCCATGCACTATAGAGATATAGTCATGCGGCTGACCACCGATAGGTGTGCGATGCGTTAGTGTGACGAGCTGGAATTACTCGAGCGATTTAAGATAATAAACATTATTATGCGTTAACGGTTGTTGTATATCTACCAATTCTCATCGCAAGTCTCTTATTGCTCAATCTGTTTAGTTAGGAGTAGAAGTAATGTGTAAATCCATTAAACTTCTTTTTTTTTTTTACTTTTATTCATCGCCTCAAACGCATTGCTTCACAAGCATTATTGAGTAACAAGTCCCTGCGTTCGACCTCAGATTACTTGAGAAGCTTGCGTTTTTGTTATACTTGGCAAGAAGGCAATAAAACTTGTGATAGGAATGCATGGTCATTACATACTAAATTAACACATTTTCATTCCAACGTATGACCTCCGACGCATAGGCATAAACGCATAGCTTAAGTATGTACAACACATGATTGCATGCAATAACCCCATCAATTTTCCAACTAGTTTTTGGCGCCGTTGCTAGGGACTTGACAACTAATCTTTGTTAAGTTTTGTGTTTTCGCAGGCACCTTTTTAGTCTTGAGTGTATTGTAGCTTGTGCGACCAAGCTGCCAAAAATATTTGAAATATAGGCGATGTGTCGAAAGTCAATATTGACCCCGAGATAGAAAGGCTATCTGTCGCATGAGTTGGAAGTAGTCTTAGGCGCATGTCAACCATCATGCGTCCAACAATTGCTGGAAGCTCCAATGGTGAGGGCGAATCCCTTGACCCAAGCAGTTGAGAGCCATCTCCTACATAGGAGACTCCTTGCGGTGACATCACTCCAATTTCTCCAGGGTTGTCTTCTACTTTGTCTTTACGTTGCTTTCTTAGTTTAGTTTATTATTTTTATTTATTGTTATTTTGGATATGCAGCTGCTTCCTTGGTTGTGGTGTGTTTGCTTCTTGTAGTTGCGATAATAACTCTCCTCGATGCACAGTTACAACGGAAGAATCCTCCACATCCTTCAACACGTGGCTTCGATCACACGAATTCCAATGCAATGTCGCATGCGTTATTCTACTTAAGGTTCTTTTCTTGTTATCTTTTATGCATTATCCTTTTGAAATTCTCCTTATCTGATTACGTTCCTTTGCGATGCATTTATGATGGTACAAATAATTCACCACATCCGCTAATTAAGCATCGCAAGTCTTTCCTTACTTTTATTAGCTTCTTCAAAGTTTGAAAGTCTAAGTTTTATTGCACGCAAACCTTTGTTCAAACGTTTGTTACCGCATTCCTGTAAGTTTGCTTTTAGTTTGCAGTGAGAACGTTGCCAACCTCCAAGTTTGGGGGTAGCAGCGGTCTCGGAGAATTGCATTCATTATATTGCGGTAATTCCTATCCTAAAAAAAATCGGAATAATAACTCCGCTGTCAATGCAATGGGGAATCCCATGTTGACAAGAGTTAAGTTGTGAAAGGAACTTATCCGTAGTTAGATGTCCACATGACACTCGTGGGGGAAGCAAAAACGAAGTTAAGTCGCCAGGATCAACGCATAAGCAAAACTTCTCTATCGAGCGCAAGCCAAATTAAGCAAGACATGAGTTGAGTTGAATATGGAACGCAATCGAAGTTGAATGCCCGCATAACACAGGTGGGGGTAAGCCAAAACGAAGATCGTAACCAGGTTCAACGCTGCATTCGAATAAGAAATCACATAATCTCAAGTTGTTTTGAACGAATGCATTCTCAAGTGCTGAACGCAAAGTTGCGGAGAATGATTAAAAAGTTTTTGAGCTAAGGCTTACCGATTTAACTTAGAAAAGATCTTTTTGAAGAAGCAGCTGAAGTGGAGGAGAGCATTGCGGTCATGGTTAGAGGTTCAAGTAAATTTTATTCTGGGAGGCTAGTCATCGCAAAGGAAAGCAAGAAGGTGAGTTAAGAATTTTTTTAGTGTGACGTATGCTTGAGGACAAGCATGATTCTAAGTTTGAGGGTGGGATAACTGGCAGAAATGTCAGTTATTATAAGCTTTTATTTAGAATTATGAGGGCTAACAAGTAGAAAATCCGGTGATAATACTTAGAATTTGTGAAAAATTGAGTTTTGCGTCGATTAGCACCTAAATCCTCACTGATCCCAATATTATACGTTACTCCGTGCCAAAATGTCTATTTTTGTAGCTATCGCAGGAATCAAACGCATGCGTTGGAAATAAGCAATTGCAGCTAAACGCATGCGCTGAAGCCAGGCGACCGCAAAGACAAACGCATGCGCTGAAAGCCGAGCTATCGCATAGACGAATGCATGTGGTTATCGAATGTGCCCATCGCGTGGAAGTTACGGTGATCAAGCGAATGCGGGATCATTTGGAGAGTGCGGCCACGGAGTGACAAACATAATAGAAGTGCGATCCCAAGATGGGTAGAATGCATTGATACTTCAGTTGAATCAAGCTTAGATGCATACCTTGGGAGTATCAATAAGATAAGATGATGTGACATTGCCCATACCGCGACAAAGGTAGCAGTGAGACATAACGCAATCATGATAGCTGTCGGCAAATAAACTCTATAAATAGCCCCTTGAACCTTTATTTCAAAGCATCTGAACTTCTGCCTCAAGGCAGAGGTTTGCGATCACAGATGAGAGCATGAACGAGATTTTCAGTGAGAATTCTTCATCTCCACAAACCAGACCGAGTGAGACCAGAGCTTTCGCTGAAGATAGAGCTCGAGAGAAACATCTCCACCATTCATCCATGGCACCACCAGCAGCCTTGATGCAGAGTTTTTCATTTCGCCTCTGATCTTTGTATTGTATTACATTTTACCTTGAGATATTAAGACATTTTGTAATCAATGCACATCTTGATTCCTTCAATACCATCTTCTTCATCATCTTTATCTTTATCATCGATTATCTTCATGATTTATTTATCAAAGACGATCGCATACTTAATCGTGTAGCCTAGAGATAGGACACATGTAGCAACCCACCGAGAGGTGTGTGTTGCGCGAGTATAGTGAGTAATCCTCTTTGATTGGTGAAAGGCTGTAGCAATGCTTTTCGATGGGTTGTTGTAATGCTTATCTATAAGCTAATTAGTCACATCTACCTGCCTGAGAAGGTAAGAGATGGAACACACAAAAGCAAAGTATGCATTGCTTCTAGGCATAGTCTTATGCTCGACGCACCCATACACTATAGAGATATAGTCATGCGGCTGACCACCGAGAGGTTTGTGATGCGTTAGTATGATGAGCTGGGATTACTCGAGCGATTTAAGATAATAAACATTACTATGCATTAACGGTTGTTGTGTATCTACCAATTCTCATCGCAAGTCTCCTATTGCTCAATCTGTTTAGTTAGAAGTAGAAGTAGTGTGTAAATCCATTAAACTTCTTCTTTTTACTTTTATTCATCGCCTCAAACGCATTTCTTTACAAGCATTATTGAATGACAAGTCCCTGTGTTCGACCTTGGATTACTCGAGAAACTTGCGTTTTCGTTATACTTGGCGAGAAGGCAAGAAAACTTATGATAGGAACGCATGGTCATTGCATACTAGATTAATGCATTTTTATTCCAAAGCATGACCTCCGACGCATGGGCATAAATGCATAGCTTAAGTATGTACAATGCATGATTGCGTGCAATAACCCCATCAATTTTCCAACCAACATAATGGGAAATAAAAATAAGAAGTCTGGTAGCAATTTCTTGCTTCCCAAGGCTTTTACACTGTTTTTCTCTACTCTGCTCCAAGAATATTCTTGCTTTCATAAGAGTCGGCCCTCTCTCTATTCTCAACGCTCCCTGGCACTCTCTCGAGCTGACTAGGATGATCTTCCGGTGTCTTCTCTCGTCTCCGCCTTCTAAGTGTAAGAAAACTATGAACAAAGGCTAGCTATCTTCTATATGGTGAACTCTCTACATGGCTTAGCAGGAAATGGAACCGAACTGAACTCCTTTAACGAAGGGTGCCTTTGGTATTTATAGAGCTTCAAGGTGCAGAGCTTTTTCTCTCAAATGATTGCACTGATGGGATGTCATTAATTCACTGTCTGATGCGCCGAATAATTGTCACCGAAAAGTTGAGTGTACTTGCTATAGTGTGTCGTTAATGGCTTGTCAACAAAATTTGGATTCGACTGTCATCAACTTTCTGTCCCACCATGATTTATTAAGCTTTCACCTTGATGCACCAGCCCTATGCGGCCACCTTCTTGAGTAGATTTTCGTGAACGCATACGATCGCATAGCCTTGCGGTCGCAATCTTTTAATGCGCTCGGATGTTGAATTCTTTGGATCGCAACTATGCCTTGCGCCAATGCATTTTCCTGCACAAAATGCATAAATTAGCTAATTTAATGCGATGGACGCATGTGATCGCAATGTTCTAAACTTAATGCTTTTGGACACGATTTTATATATTTTTACTATCGCAATCCTTCATTGTTTTATATTTTTGCATTGTAATAACATGCATTTCTGCCTGTTATTAGGCAACAACAGTTGTTGATGGACCAACTTGATAAACAACTCTTATTGATTTTTCTGCAGCATCTTTGGTCATTTCTTGTAATATTAGTTTACTGCAGTGTTGATGATTTTTAACATGATCTTCTTCTAAGAATGTAGCATTTGTTGATACAAACATTTTGTCCTCTTGAAGACCATAGAATAGTCCTTCTTTTGTTTCTTTAGGGTATCCTACAAAGAGGCAAAACTTCGAACGTGTTTCCAGTTTCTTAGGATTTTGTACCAATACGTATGTTGGACAACCCCAAATATGAAAATGACGTAAACTAGTTTTGCGTCATTTCCATAATTTATGCGGTATTTCTAAAACAATTTTTGAAGGAATAACATTTAGAATATATACTGCAGTCTGTACTGCATACCCCAAAAGGATTGAGGTAACCGAGCATAACTCTTCATTGATCGGACCGTGTCTAACAATTAAACGTTTTTAAAGAATCAATTAATATTTAAATTGTGATTTAAATATGAAATTGAATCATTTTGGTGGATTTGATGTTTTATTAATTTAATATTAAGATATTAAATTAATTTTCTATTAATTAAAAGGTTTAATTAAAATAAAATTAGATTTATAAAAATAAAATAATTTTATTTAAAATAAAAATCAATTTTAGGAAAATTGATTATAAAACAAAATTAAAGAAAAAGTGGATTTTTTCAATTTTGGAAAAAAATCACTATCTCTTTAAGTGGTAATCACCAAATTCCATCAAATGTTTCATTAATACTCCAAGTAGAAGTTGCCTTCCATGCAACCCTACTATCTTGCATGATTTCAGTGTATATATACTGTTGGGATTGGTGTCCTAATTCTCCCGAAGTCTCGTTGTTTGTAATTATACACATTGTTTATGAATAAAATAATTTTTATTTCATTCTGGCATTTACTCATATCCAATAAACAAAGCTCCATGGTTATCTTATGTAAACTTAAGTATGTATATGTGATATACAAGTGGATCATGCCTTAAGTGATTACCTAAATAGGTCTGTAGTATAAGGATTAAGGTGGGATACCTGATCCTGGTGACATGACGGATGCGGCCTGCTTTGTAGAAGTTTGCAAGTGTTATAAACTACTACAGATGGTAGATCCTGACCATTCATGTGGAGACATGCGAATGGAGGTGTCCTATACAAAGAGTTTGTATAAGACTGGACCACAAGATGACTAGACTCAATATATAACGCCGTTGATATTGGAGACTTACATCTCACCTAAACGACGATAAGTGACATAACCTCAATCCTGAGTGTTTTGGGAACTTCTGCCTTTGAGGGCAGTCCTTCAATTAGTATGGGTAAGAGTGGCCAAATTGTCAACTCAACATGCCTACCTTTTTGGAGACTTGTCTGATATGGAAGTTGGGAACTCAATTACACAAGATGGAATTCACACCTTCCCTGAAGTAGGGGTAAGTAGATAGATTGCTCCCTTAAGGGCTCATTCCAGGGCTTGAACATAGTGGTCACAACTTCTCTTTGGAAGAGAGGACTCAGTCATAGTAGGACTATGACTTATGTTCATTAGAGGGATCAGTGGTACTTAAGGAGTTAGATGTAACTACAGAAGCATAACGGTTATAGGCTAAGTTGTACTTATGAGCGATCTGTGAAGGGTTGTCGCTCTGTTGATTGGTTAAGATGGACCCATAATATATTTGTAGTAAAGAGAGTTTAATTGTCGGTCTTTAGTGAAGTGCATGACAGTTAACGGATGGTGGATCCCATGACTAAAGAGTTAAGTCAGTTATTCACGTACCGTTGGAGCTTCAAGATACAGGTCCATAAAGGTCCCCTTGGTAGCTCAATGGATTCAAGTTGAGGATCAGTTCTTGGTGTTGATTTGAAATATTAAAATTGACAAGAGGTAATTCGATTATTATGATATGATCGGTGTAGTGTATGAGATACATCAAGTGGAGGGTAAATGTAAATGAGATTTACATTAAGTGCCATGGAATAGAAAAAGAGCTATGGTTTATATGTTTCATGAGATGGAATATTAAAATTATAGGTTATAAATATATTATGGTAAGTTAGTTATCATTTATGTTTATAATAATATTAATTATTGAATAATTATCTTTTTTTCTCTAATAACCAATTGAATGGGAGGTTATGGGTGGTTTCATGGTAACCGTGAGTTAAAAGGAAAAATGTTTTCCTAATTTGGGAAGAAAAGATTAAAGGTTGATTCGAAATTTTCCAATCTTGGAAATTACTCACAGAGAAGTTGTCAAGTAAATTAGATTTACTAAACGACAACTTGGAGTTAGCTAAACGATCGTGGAGTGTTAGTACACGATAGGCACTCAGCTAAACGATGAGCTAAACGATCGCATAGCTTTTGCTAAACATTTGCATAGCTTTTCCTAAACGATTGGACATCGCCTTATACAATATGTTGTTCCATCTCTCACTTGCTCAATCGTTTACACGATTGTGGTTCCTCCGATTTTCTACCTCAAACCAAGTCCACACAGCACCCACCCTCTGGATTCTTGCACCGAGAATACCAAGGTAACCTTCTTGGTGGTGTCATACTCAACTCGACATTGTCGAGGTTCTGTGGAGGTTGTTCGCGGTGTTCGGGTGTTCGTGACCTTGGCGATCGCTTAGTTCAAGTGCGCGGTATTCGTGCAGTGTAGCGGTCGTGTTGGATGAACATTTGTGTGTTGCTGTGATCGATCATTCGTGATCAAGGAACTAGAAGATGAGTCTGCAAAGGTTTGTTATTTATTGTCCTTGATCTATAGTAGAGCATGCTATAATTTCTATATTTTGCATAACCATATTGTTTGTGATTGTAAATGTAATGTTCATATATAATTGAAATTTAGAAAGATCATTCCGCTGCTCATGGAAATCCTCGTGCCCGATTTCCTTCATATACAAGTTTCATGCAAAAAGATTGGATGGAATTCTGAGTTTACTTACTGAAGTGCTATAAAATTGAAAACTCTACTCCACCTTCACTAGTTCATCTTCATTTCAGTTTGATTAGAGTGTTTCCACCACACATTCCTTCTTGAGCATAGTTGAGAAGATCTTGTTGGTGGTTTATCTAAAGAATCCAGCTCAAACTTGTGGTGGTTCTGCTGAAAACATGAAGAGAACTACAAAGGTATTGTTTGTTTCAAACTCTCTTATGAATATCATACGAATAGCATGTTTATAACTCAAATTAAATGTAGTTTAAGTGCTTATTGATTCTGAATTCTTCTGTTGTATATTATATTACTCCTTCATCACTGACTGTAATAGGTAACAGGTCAGAAATGTCCCCAACAATGTCAATATACACGTGTAAAAATGCAAAACCATGGTATATTATAAATGTTCACCAAGTTAAGCAACAAACATTAGAATATAACAAAGATTACTCCAAACGTAAAACTTACGAACCTCGAACTAGTTATGAAAGGTATATTCAATTAGTTTGGGCCCTACAAGGAAGAAAAAGAAATATAGCTAGATTAGAGGGTAGGTCAATACGACTAAAGTACAAAGAAAATAGACTAGAACATATCTTTTGATTATGTTCAAAGAGCATGGAGATCAAGACACTCCACATATAGGGAGGCAGAACAAGAGATGTAGCCTAACAAAAACAAGAAAATGTCAATGACAGATCTTACTTGGAATAGAAGGAAGGAAGGAAGGAAGCATACCTTATGTATGGCGATCATTCATTGTTAGCTACCTTATATGAACGGAAAAACTTTGAAGACAGAGGTGGAAGAAGGAAACAAAATATATTACAATAGCCAAAACACACATACAAAATGATTTAAGAATAAGTTGAAAAAAGAAAGTTAAAGCAGGAAAGTTGGGAATACAGACTTAGAGCATGAAAGTTGGGAATAGAGATGTATCAACACAGTGTACTAAAGAAGGTAGTGGAGAATTCTTAAAAATATTTGGAGGAAGTCACGTACAAATAAAAGATACAATAAGGGGTGGTTGGTGAGGAAAGTTTAGTGCACTTAAGTGACCTAACTTTAATAAGATCAGATCAATATTAATGGGGTAGTTAATCATAAATAAGACTAATGAACAAGAATGAGTAACCGAATTAGATACAACATAATATCTCACATGTAGATGGACATAAGAATAAAGATCAAAGGGTCTTAGGATTAGGTATAGCTCTTTCATTAGAAGAAATCTAACTCCAAACAAACAAAATTAACAGTTGCAATACTTGTAAAATTAAAGTTCAGTTTTGATGTACAAAAACGGAATTTAGTTTAATATTGAAGATATTTTCAAAGGAACGAAAAAAATTTGGATCATATTAAAAACACCAAACAAATTTACTATATATAGAGAAAGAAATTACAAAACAATCCTTAAAACATAAGGAGAAATAGAGATTCAATAATTTGAAACCGAATAAGAATGCAAATTTTGAATCTAATTACTGAAATGATGTAAAATCGAATATAACATCGTACTAAAAAATTAGAGTGCGAAATTTGGAACTAATTATCATCAGCCTTAGGGAAAAAAATTAGGTGCGACCTCGGTATTAATCGCTATGTCGGTTGCTCCCCAAGGTTAACGCAACCTCCAGATTCAGGCATGAACTTGCGGGAAAATAAACTAGAATCGATGAGAAGGTTGCTTAGAACAAAAGAATAATTTAATTAAAATAGAAGAGTAGGTAAGAAAATCAGCCGTGTCTCCTCTCTCAGGTGTGATCTCTATTAAATAGTAGAGGAGACAACAAACAGATGAACGTTGTAGCAGATGAATAGTCATATGAATGTTGATACAATGTTCATAAAGGGGTAAATGAATAATCGTGCAAACGAACAGTGAAGAAAATGGTCAAACAAAATATTAATAAAATGAATTATTAAAATAAATAAGTAATAAAAATTTAGTTCTAGTTACCCAAACCCATTCGTCCGCCTCCGAACAGAGGACAGCGGTGCACAAGAGTTATATTTTCACCACCAACACACTTTGGACTCTCATCTAGAATCCATTGGTATTTATATCCTCTAGACAATTCCAAATCTATCAATGTGAGACAAAACTTCGCATTTCCTTTAACTTTTCTTATGAGTCTAAGCCCAAAAATCATTTCCAATAATTAAACCCATCGTTTAATGCTTATTGGTAATCCAAACAGTGGTTGAGTGATTTAAACCCACCCAACACAACTCGGGTTGCATTACCAAACACCCATAAGTTTGTATAGAGTACAAGAGATGGGAGAATGAAGGCAACATATAAATTCTAAAAAAATAAGAGCTTCTAAAAAAAAAAATCTCATCGTATTATCATTTAAAAGATACACATATATATAGAATTAATATAGTCTATAATATAGAAATATATAAAGATTTTCCTAAGCAAAATAGAGGGGGTGTTTGACTTACCAACATGAGTTGAGTTGAGTTGGTCTAATATACTAATTCATTGTTTGGCCCACCAACTTTAAATGTTGGTGAAGCTAAGTTGGTATATTTTACCAACTCACCCCAACTCTCCCTTCTTCCCATATTTTCAATGGCTCCACCCTTCGGTCACTATCACACTCCGAGAACTAACTCCGGGCTCCTATAACCACCTCTGATGACAACTTCAGCGACCAACTCTGGACTCCAACAACCACCTCTAATGGCAACTCTGTTGGATCGATATGGCAACCCTAGAGGGGGTGAATAGAGTTTAATTAAACCTTTTTTTTTTCCTAAAACAACCCAATTAAACTAATTAAATACAATTTTTATAAATAATAAGAAAAATTCAATTTATGCAACAAATAAGATGACAAAAAATGTGATAATTTAATTCTATCAAATTTTAGCAAATAAATAAGAACAAACTAAAACATACAATTAATTGCTTAAATTAATTGCAAAAAAAAAAAAAAAAGAAAAGAGTTAGAGAAGAAGACACCGTAATTTTTATAGTGGTTTGATCAAACTCGACCTACTCTACTCTCCAAGCGTCTCCTGGGAATTTAAATAAAATCTTTCCGACTCTTTTCACGGATTTGAGCTCAACCGTTACACCACCGCTCCTTTCACGGGTTCAAGAGCAAACCCGATCCTTTCCACGGTTTAGGATCAAACCGTTACAAATGTTGGAATTTTTGAAGAACACAATACAACTCTCACTAGAGTAAATTTATAAGTTTAAGCACTCAACAAATTTATCCTCACAATACAATAACACTCTCTTAAGAATAAGATGAAAAGAGAAAAAGAAATTGGGAGCTTAGAGAGAGCAACAATGGAAACTTTTGAGTTTTTGAAGATTATGAAATGTAAAATTTATTAGTACAAAATTTGGAGAGGAAGATGGTTTATATAGACATGGAAAAATTTTTGGAGACCACAATTAATTTGGACCAATGGATTTGGAAAAAGAAAAATCAATGGTAGAGATTTTAAACTAAACTAGTCGTTAAATACAAACAAAATATAATATTAAATTCATTTTCTTTTGAAATTCATTTTTCTTTTTAAAATTAATTCAAAAAATAAAAAAGCATACAATGTGTCAAAAACTAGCCGTTAGACACAAGAATAATATTAAATTCATTTTTTTAAATTGATTCTTTTTAAAGTCAATCCAAAAATAAAAAAACATACCATGTGTAGAAAACTAGCCGTTAGACACAAACATAAAATAATATTAAATTTATTTTTCTTTTAATTCATTTTCTTTTTAAATTGATTTTTTTTAAAGTCAATCCAAAAATAAAAAAACATATCATGTGTAAAAAAACTAGCCGTTAGACACAAACATAAAATAATATTAAATTTATTTTTCTTTTAAATTTCATTTTTTTAAATCAATCCAAAAATAAAAAATTCATCATATGTTAATCTCTTAATGATCCACCATTCAACCAATATGCTGCCACATGTCTACATGTAAATAGTCTGGTTATGCCACGTCATCCACCACGGTATTTTCTCTATAGACTTGTTTCGTCATATCGTCTTCGTTTTAGCTCCAATTTGAGTGATTCAAGAGGTGTTGGAATTGTTGTTCCAATCTTTACGCTATGGACATATTAAAACACTAAAGTTTTTAGTAATTAGAAATTGAGTTTGTTTTCATCAAAACATTGATTAATTAATTAATTTGAGATTAAGGGTCAAAAAGCCAACAAACTTTGGCGACCAACTCTGGACTCCATTAACCACCTCCAACGACAAATTTCGGTGATGAAATCCGAACTCCGACAACCACCTCTGATGATAGCTTCAGCGACCAACTTCAAGCTCTGACAAACTTCACACGACCAACTCCGACAATCAATTCTGGCCTTTGATAACCCCCTCCGACGACCTAACTTCGATGGCCACCTTCGCACTACCAATTCCGACGATCATTTGGCTCTGACAACAAACTCCGATGACCAACTCCGACAACTACCTCCAACTACAGACTCCGATGAAAATCACCTTCGATGATCACCTTTGAGCAAGCAACTCCGACGACCAACTCAAGGCTTCGACAACCACTTTCGACGATAAACTCCGACAACCAACTCTAGTACCACCTTCATGCGGCTAGCTTTGAGCTCCGACAGTCAACTCTGACTACAATCTCTAGCAAAAATCATATTCGATGATCAACTTCGACAACCACTTTCGCCCAACCAACTCCAGGATCCGAAAACCACCTCTGATGACAAACTTCGACAACCAACTCCAGTACACCTTTATGTGACCAACTTCAGGCTCCGATAACCACCTTCGACTATAAACTCCAACAAAAATCATCTTCAATAATGAACTTCGACAACTACTTCTGACTATTATAAGACTGATAACTATTAAAGTTGTAGGATTGTATCAATAGCAGCGAAAGCACAATGATCATCTAAGCATTCAAATTCACTAATTTTGGCATAATATAAAGCATGCTTCTGCAGAAAAAATGGGTTTCAAGACATACCTCTTGTAGAACTTCTTCAAAGCTCATTCTTCAGCTGCAATCTTCTCCATATCTTGTTGTAGACCACCTCAAGATCTTCTCCACTATTCTCTTGGTGCTCTAGATTGAATTGTGGGACTCAAAATAAGCTTGAATCAAGGGATGAAGGAGAAAAGCTCACTGCAGCAACCTTGTTGAAGAACCATTCTTCAAACCGAATTTTCTCTCAAAATTCTGCAGATTACATGCCCGATTTTCACCCAATCTCTTCATTATATTGCTGATCAACATGCAAAGAGAAGAGCTGCATGAGTTGTAGCTCATGCTTGGAGAAGACAAGGCAAATATATTGTTATATGTGTGAACTAGTTAAAAGATGGATAATGGAAAAACCCATTTTTCCATTTTGTGTTTTAGTTTTCCAACTTTTCAATTTTATCTAAAAATCAAATTTTGATTTAAAAAATCTATTTGATTTTAAATGAAAAATTAATTAATTTCATAAATTAATTATTAAATAAAACTTAATTAATTTAATATCAAATATTAAATTAATTTTAACACATATTCATCTTTATATATTTAAATTATATTTAAATATATAAATTCTCCTATTTCGTTTAATTCTAAAATTAAACATAATTATATCTCATATAATTACAAATTCCCTTAATTCTAATTTGAACGTTTCAAATTAACTTATCACGTTATTCTAGAGCTAGTCCGTTATGAGCTAGTAGGGGGACCTCGCGGACCTACAGATCATGGGTTCCAACGATCCGAGATTAATTGGCTAAACTCATTAGACCAAATTAATCCACATTCGTTAACTAATGGGTCACTCCACTAAAGCCAATAGTTGCATTCCCCTCACTGTAGATATATTATGTCCACATGATTTAACTATAATCAGCAAGTCGACCCTTCACAGGTTATTCGTAATAATGGTTGGGTCAAATATCTGTTTTACCCCCGAGATTACGTCTTACTCCTAAGTCCCTACTAATTCTCTAATGAGCAACTGGTTTGTGATCCAATCACTAAACCAAACTCTCTCAGCATAGTGAAAGGGTGGGGCCCTTTATTCAATACCTGGATTCAGTACTTGAGAGAACAACCTTTCTCCTATCCTTAAATCGGGTAGACGTGAACTCCGTCTTGCACCCTATATCTCCAGCTATCTATCCGGTCTTACCTTTGAGATGGGAGTCTTATTGAACCAGCATTGTTGAGCCAACCCTCACCTATGCAAATATAAGAACAATCTCGAATAAACAGGAGTTCATAGTTTGACCAGGATTAAGATCGAGTTATCTAGGTCATCTAGGTGAAATAGTCAGTCTTAAACATTAACAACATTATAAAGTAAGAGTGACTTATTTCTTGGTCCTGATCTTATGCAAACTCATTGCATAGAACGCCCTCACTCCTCATGTCATAACATGTACGAATTAGAATCACATCGTATGTAGCACTTTACAACTATTTGTAACAACTACAAAGTAGGCCGCATCCAATGGTGTTACCAGAATAAAGTACCCAGCCTCATTCATGTACCATAGATCATTTTGACTATTTACTCGAACCTGATCCACTCTTATGTCTCCATATAAAGTTCAAATACTCATACAATAGTCATGAGTCTTAGTTTATTGGATTTAGACTTTCATACAATTTATGAGATCAATAACAAGTATATTGATAATAGAAAATGTTTATCATTTTACAAACTGCGAGTTTTTAGAACATAAAACCCAACAAAAGTATGTTGTAGGGTTGTTGATTATATAAAAAATATTATTTTATCTACATTAAGTACAATATTTATACATAATAAATTCACATATCAAATGAGTGTTAAGAATATTTAGACGAAAAGTATGTAATAGAAAAGTATGTAAAAGTGTGTATGTAGTGGAAAAGTATGTAATATATATATAAAAAAAAACCATAAAATGAAAAAAAAAATTCGTAGAACATTTTCCAGCAAGAATTAGTGAGAAAATTGATACTCCAAATTTAGAGAAAATGAAAATGAAACTGTTGAAAAAAATGTTGTGACATTCCATTGGCTGTTACGATAATGGGAGAGATTTAATTAAAAAATACATGACATAGTAAAAATATAGAGCAACAATAGGAAGAAAAAGCAAAAAAAAAAAAAAATGATAATGAAATTCATGGAGAAAAATTGATTAGAAAGTTTTGATTTCACTTTAGTTTCTCATTTTCTTTAACCATATTTCTACCATAAATGTAATGGGTTAATTGTTGTTGATTGCCAAAAAAAAAAAAAAAAAAGAAAATAAAAGAAAATAAAAGTTCTAAAAATTAAAAGAAAAAAAAAATGCAATTCATATTTTATTCAAACAAAGATGTGTAGAATTATTGAATAAAAAAGTTTCAAAACAAAAATAGTAATCATAAAAGCATATTATTTAGAGTTCAAAAAACGAACCAGATACCTAGACAAATTCTGCACCTCTAACATAGATACATGATCTCAGACTAAACACATCCACATATATATATAAACTTCACAGAATTTCATAGACATGTGAACTCTAACATCTTATCTCAACTCAGCGTCCCAAACAGCCAAATAAAATTTTTTTCCTTTTTGACTTTCGGTAAAAAAAAATGTAAAGCTATATGTATATGCTATACAGTATAATTTAAATAAACAAATGCATTAAGAGGGAAAAAAAAGAAGGCAACAAATCGAGAATTGGAGCGAGCGAGTAAAAAAATGGACAATTGACAAGAATGATCTTTTTCAAGTTTTGGTTTTGATTTTTGGACCCTTATTAAAAAAATGTTTTTTTACCCCACAATTTTGAAAATGAATGAAAATTACCCTAATACCCTTCACATTTCAAAACTCACTTAAACCCTCCAAACCCTCACTTTTCTTTTCCATTTTCACTATTCTCCATTTCAAAAGTTCAATCTCACTCCATTTCACTCTCCCCATTCCACATTTCCTTGTCATTCTCATTTTCATTAAAGATCATTGGGATTTTTCAACTAAGGTATGGATTTTCATTTTGTTTCACTCAATGTGTTAGTTTATGTTAGGCGTTATTGTGTGAATATTTGAAATCTATGTTAGATCTGTGTTGAATGTTATTTTTTTTCCCTAAAAATATCATGTTCGACATTTTCTGAATAAGTTTGAGCCTAAAATGTGTTTTTAAAAATTGGTCTTACCTAGCTGGGCTTTATAACATTGTGACCAGGTATGTGACCGGGCGGGCAAGTTTGAGGTTGCTTGAGGATAGATTTGGGGAAGAGGGATTGTGCCCGGTGGTAGACCAGATGGGCCGTAAGTGATTTCGACTGGGTATGGGTGGGAAAGACCGAGTATGGGCAGAAAAGACGGGGTATGGGCAGGAAATATAGGAAAGGACGATGGGGAAGGGGGCAAAACCGGGTAGGTGTAGATGGCGCCCGATCTCGGCATGCCGGGGTATTGATTTGGGTAGAGGGAGGGCATCGAGTAGAGAGGGGGCGCGCAGAGAGGGGTGGGTATAGGACTAAACGATTGCTTAGCTTTGATCGATGGGAACAGGAGGGCACCAGGTAGAGAGGGGGCGGGTATGGGACTAAACGATCGCTTAGTACCATCGCCTAGTACTAATCGATCGCTTAGTTATGATCAATGAGAACTAAACGATACGTTGGATTTTCTAAACGATGACACTACATGATCACACTAAGTGATGCGATAAAGTGTTACACGATAGAACTGAGCGATCGTTTATATGTAAACCTAAGCGATCGTGGCGTGGGAACTAAACGACACGTTGGATTTTCTAAACGATGGCACTACACGATCGCTTAGCTACAACGTGCGCTAAGCGATGCGATGAAGAGCTACGCGATAAAACTGAACGATCATTTAGATGTAGACCTAAGCGATCGTGGCATGGGAACTAAACGAATTTTTTAAACGATGGCACTACACGATCGCTCGGACGGGCATTGGACTGGGTAGACGGGGCAGGTCGTGGGGGGTGCTTCTGGATTTTGGCCCGGCCCGACGTGGGAACTAAATAATTTTTTGTCAATTATTTTTGGATAAAATATTTTTTTTGTGAATAAATCTTTGAGGTGGAGAAATTTTTTTAATAAATTGAAAGTGAGAATTTAGTAAAGGGTATAAAAGTAATTGTACAGTCAATCTAAAGAAACCCCCTTTCCGGATAGAAGAAGGCCACGAACAAAACCCTCGATCTTCGTGATCTCTGTTCGTTTGATTCCCTCCAGTTCTCGTTTTTTCCCCAAAATCCTGTGCTTTACGAAGATCTCGTCTCGTTTCAGAATTTGAATTTAGAGCGGTACGGTGTGTGCTCTGGTTATGGGGAAGAAGAAGAGAGTTGTGTCTAAGATATGGTGTTACTATTGCGACCGAGAATTCGATGACGAAAAGATATTGGTGCAGCATCAGAAGGCCGAACACTTCAAGTGCCATGTCTGTCACGAGAAGCTTTCTACTGCCGGCGGTATGGTCATCCACGTTCTTCACGTCCACAAAGAGTCAGTCACCAAGTATGTCACTCTTTCCTTCTCTTTCCCTTTCTCTCATCAACGAGAAGTCTACAATCAACTTTATTTAGTGCAAATATTCGAGGGTAGCTTCTTCTTTTCTTAATCCACTTGTTTTACGACCGGTTCTGGTTTATAATTGGATTTATCTTTCTTAATGTGTTCGAATGATGAAATTCTTGTTCAGCAGCAAGAAATTGTTTCATCGGTGAACTGTATTATAGACTGCTACCGTCGTAACAATTAATTTGGTAGAGTTCCACATGTTGGATTGTAGGATTTGAACATGAAAAGATATTGGGATATTGTAGTAGTTAGGAAAAGATATACTAGATAGACTTGCCCCTCAACGGAGCTTTTTGATTTTTTCTAAGATCAAAGCACTTTTCTATTAATTAATTACATAATTTCTGATTCTGAACTGGTATATTTTGTGTTGGTCACGTTTATTCTAACGTTTCTATTGTTGGTGGTAATCTTGTAATAGAGTTCCTAATGCAAAACCAGGTAGAGAAGCAACAGATATTGAAATATATGGAATGCAAGGAATTCCTCCTGATGTCTTGGCAGCACACTATGGAGAGGACGGTGAGGAATCTGAATAACTCATCCATGCTCTGTCTTTATATTTATCTATACTTTATTATTGGTTTCTTACTTCTTTTCCTCTGCCTCTCAGTCCTTCTCTTGCATGCTTATACCTACGTGTAAATAGACATATGAGAATATAACGAGTTTATGGGTCTGTTATGTTTGTGTTTAGGCAAGGATAACTCTCTTATAAATAGAAGAAACTTTATTCTTTTTAATTTCCAAACTGAGACGTGAATTTGCTAAATCCCCCCCTATTATTCTTATTTCTTGTCTAATGGAGGACAATTCTCCTGTGAGTTCGGTATCCCCACCCCAATCTCTACCCTCACCCATATTATCTCTTTGAGTTGTTTCTCCTATGCTTTTTTCTTTGATGATTCCTTGACAAATATGGTATCTTCGGATTTCTTTTTTTGGTTGGATCAGTCTGTGTGCATATGAAAATAATAGCACCCGCCCCCCCCCCCCCCCCCCCGGAAGTTATTGTTAACCGTTGAACCACGCCAGTCCTATGACCTTAAGCATCTGAATTCTGTCTAGGAGGTTAGTGGAAGGGACTTGCATCTATATTGAGTTGGGAGCACATTCCTCAAACTACATGACATACACAGTCCAAGGTCCTAAGGGGCAAGAAGTAAAAAATATTTTTGGGTCTTGGGATAATGGCACATTCAAACATCTCCAAGGAAGCTAACCATAACAAAGATCTAATCGTTGATGGTGACTATTGGTAAGGTTAAGAGTGTCAATGGAGATTAGACTAGCTGTTGGAGGTTAGGAAACATAACGTTCTTTGTTTCGGTAGTGGTTTATTCTTGGAAGCCATCAAATAATATCTAAGGATGTTTTTGTTTGCCCTTTGAATAAGATAATCTCCCCAAGGAAGCTGACCATAACAAAGATCGGATCATTGATGGTAACTATTGGTAAGGTTAAGAGTGTCCATGGAGATTAGACTAGCTGTTGTAGGTTAGGAAACATAACGTTCTTTGTTTCAATTGTGGTTTGAAGAGGAATTATTCTTGGAAGCCATCCTATAATATCTGAAGATGTAGTAAGTGTGCTTTTTCTTGCTCAGTTTTTTTACTTCCGACGATGTGCGAGACATACGAATGTAGCAAAGAGAACGAGTGAGTGTGGGTTTCTTAGTGTGCATTGATACATGTAAGTAACTCTTAGTTGATCGAGGATGAGGGGAGAGAGCTATGAAACAGTAAGCATCGAGTTGAGACTATCGAGTGCCAAGCATCGAGTATCATGTAGTGTTGAGCGAGTAGCAAGTATAATGAGTATTTAGCAGTTGCCTATTTTCCTAACTGTTCACTTTTTGTATTGTTTTTCTTGAAGGATGGTGAAGTATATATTCTTACGTTATGGTGGTACATGGGACGACACAGAAAAACGTTATACTAAAGACCGTTTAAAGGGTTTGCTAGTTCCAAGCACATTGACATATAATGAGTTGGTAATCTAGTATTTGAGATCATGCAAGTTAGTTCGATAGAGTTCAAGATTATAAAGAGGGTGACATATAAGATGGATATTGATTCTCATCCAATATGCTTAATGAACGATGTTGATGTTAAATTTTCCCTCTCATGGTACGACCGTACATGACCGTAGGTATTGTAAGTCTTGAGAAAATCGAAGAAATTCATCCATTTTATTACCCAGAGAAAGAAGACCAACCCATGTGTGGAGTTGATGTCAATGAGCATGTTGTTTGTCCATCGGGTGTCTCACTGGAAAACGACAACATCGATGTTAATATCGCGAACATATTGCATCTGAATGTGATAATAGAAGATGTTAGGACATGTGTAAATGAGAATGTAAGGATAGAAGAGGAAGAGGTTAAGAATGAAAAACAGACAACCCCGATTGTTTTAGGGAGTAATCCTTCTGTTATGAATGATGAATAGTCAACCCAACTTTTTTTAGAGAGTGGTCCTTCTGTTGTGAATGATGCACAACCAACTCTGATTCTGTCAAATGATTTTGGCCATTTTGTTGGGAGTGTGGCTTGCCAAAATCAAAACAATTTACCATCTAATAGTAACGTCAGAACGGGGGACTTGATCATGCAACCACAGTCGTCCATAGGATTGGTGGATACAGTTGAAGTAGGTCAAATTTTCTTCAGCAAAAATGATGTAAAGATGAGGTTAGCAATGTAGGCCATTAAGAACAACTTTGAGTTGCGAGTTAAAAAATCGAACAAAAAATTGTATAGTGTTTGGTGTTTACACCAGACTTGTAAGTGGGTCGTTCGAGCAATTAAAATGGATGGACTTGATATTTTCAAAATCACAAAATGCACGCCCAATCACACATGCTCGATTGAAATATTGAATCATGACCACAGACAAGACAGTGCATTCGTTATTGGTCACTCAAGGATAAGTTTGGCATTGGTCGAGGGGACAAACCACACGATATTATTGGGGATATGCGGTATCTGTACGGTGTCAATATTAGTTATGACAAGGCATGGCGTGCGAGAGAAACTGCGTTTGCTCTTGTAAGGGGGATGCCAAAAGAATCATATGTCGTCTTGCATGCATATGGTGAGGCTTTGAAGATAGAATATTCTAGAACTGTATTTGAGATCAAGCTTGAAGAATCAAAATATTTCAAATACATGTTCATGATACTCGATGAATATTACTTGATATTTGATGCATGTGCTTAATATGGAAATATACACAATCTAGTCAATTTCATACATTTACAAATAATGTCAAAATTTACATAGAAAGCCGTAATAAAAAAACTAATCTGCCTACAACTTGGTTCCATACTGCAACCTAAACTCATGCACTTTATCTTGTCGTAAGCTTTCCATACTCGATTCGGTCACCAAGTACTCAAAGTACTTGAGACAAAATATCCCATAGTCCAGTGTATTCCTCTGTAGGGCGTCTATATTGACACGACTCAACTTCCAAGGACTAGGTGCAAGATCGGGCTTTGCATCATATACGTCGTAGAACTATGCTAGTGAAGGGAGAGTGAAGCATAAGAGCCCCAGGAATGTTACCAGATCCCTCGGTGTGATGTACCTGGGGAGTAAGCATACAAAAGGATGCGCTCAAGGTTCATGTCTATCACCAACATAATCCAATGTTGCTTGTAGTTGAGTGGACTATAGATGTAATCGACATCTGCCAATCCAGGCTGATGTTCAAGTACCAATCTTAGCACGTAATCGACATACGTGTGCTCTTTCTCCCATACTTTAGTAGTTTCTTCCCCCGTTTTCTTATGTATGACATGGAACAAGCTATCAGGACCGTGGAGGTTCAAATGACTCTGTAAATTAGATAACAATAGGTTCAAGTGTATATAAATCATGCAAAATTGTACATTAAAATTTAAATAATCTATAATATACCAATATACCATGTGGCAATGTCGTGAACCGATGAGCACATATCTCCGACCGGCTAATAAACTTCCATCGGAGAAACATGAATACAGAATCGAGAACCTGTAATTTGTAAGTCCTGTCAATGAGTGGAAATAGTAAATAACAAGCATACAAATGTTGTAACAACCTGACTTTCTAATATACTTCCAGGACGCTACTACATGCATGCATAAGCTTGAACATATTTCTAAAAGAAAAATCCAATAGAAGAAATAAAACTTTTCATTAAATAAAGATCTAAAATAATAAAATAAAATAAAAACACTGTTCGGGGTACTCCTAATCCATTTTAAAATAAATTAATTAAATAACTGACTAAAACAATTGAATAATTTAAATATTTGACTCAAAACAAAAACAACACTTTGAGAAAATCATGTGCGGAAGCGATGTCAAGTCCCAATGGCTCTGTCACGGATTTCTCTTGTCATTCGACGGTCTATCTTTACTTCTACCTTAAAAAACATGAAGAGAAAAGATTGAGTATAAAAAAATACTCAGTAAGTGACCCACTACTGGGCTCACTAGGTGTACAGGTTAATCTTCCTAACAAGACAAATGTGTGCATCTTAACTTTGGCATAAGCATAGCGATAAGGGGCGAACCCGAAGGCACGCTTTCATAGGTAGTGGCTCCGAAGAGTCACAAAAAATCATAAATATAGGTGGAGATCCCATAAGGACATTAAAACATACACAACTCGTTAGGAATGCTAACAGTCACTATCAGTCTAACATAGATATAAGCATGTAATCATAATCTTAGAACATACTCAAGAGTTTCCAAAACAGTCTCAACAGTCCATCCATCATTCGAACGTAGCAAATTATTCACATAATATCATATTTTTCATAACATAAACACAAATTTCCACAACACCCTCAACAGTTCAATCATAGTAAGTCATAGCAATTCAACCCATCAAAATAGAATCATGCTTTCAATGCAATCACAATCTTAACACCAACTTGGGTTCGAGTGCGAACTGGTAGTAAATCACTTACCTTAGAGTAAATTCAAACAATTTCGTCCCTTTGCTTATCAAAATTCTTGATCCAAAGCCTAAAACATAAACCATAATTAGTTTCATCTCATAAAGCATAAATTCCCAACACACTTTACCTTAATTATCCTTAAACCACTTACCCAAATAGAGGTCAAAACAAGATCAATCCAAGATTTTACTCAATGTTGTCCACCAAGTAGTCCAACCTATGCACAAATCACTAGTAAGACTTAATAAGTTTTCTTGTTTCAATTTTCGGGAGTGAATGTAGGAAGTTTAGACGGTGGATCAGGTGTGAAGATTCCCAACAATTAAACTTAAGATACAAGGGTCCCAAAGCCTTAAGACCTACAAAAACCCAACGGCTTCTGAATAGTGTCTCAAAGACCTCCAAACCTCCAATCTAACACAAGCATTAGGAGTAACAAACTTAAAACAGTGTAAAGCTTAATGGGTAATCTACAATTAAACAAGAATCCAACAAAACTCGTCGATTGTAGGCCCAACCTTGCTAGAAATTTCTTCAAAATTCTTCGAATTCTTCCATAACATTAAATCTAAGATCAAGGTGGCATAAGAAAACTGAAATACAACCTACCATCAACTGATCGGAAACAACCTAACGAAATCTCATCAACTCACTAGAACACATCGAACTCTAAATATCTGGCAATGTAAAGCAATGACTCGGTGGCAGCGACCAGCAACCGGAGGTGGATGAGCACGTCGGATCGAACGACGGATGTTGCAGCGAATGGACGACCCGACGAAAACCCACACAAATGGCCACGCTGAGCACTGGTTACGGACGACTTTGGACGGTGAGTCGACGATGCGACTTCAAATCTGGTGGCCGGACTCTAGCGGCAGGCGAGTGAGGCAGCTAGAGATCGTGGCTAGAGATCAGGTGGGCTGCAGTTGGATCCCGACGCGATCTGAAGCTTCGGCAGAATGAGCAGTGCTAGGTCACGATTGAGAGAACCAGCAGCTGGTGTGGTTGGAGCACGCGAGACGAGCGGATTTAGAGCTTCTCGTGTGGGCGTCGGATCTGGCGACTGAGGGTTGCGCACAATTGCAAACGAAAGCAAAGAAAAAGGGGGGGGGGGGGGGGGGGGGGGGGGGGGACTCACGGCTGCAAGTGTGGAGAAGAGAAAAAACTAAATTTCTTTTATTTTTTTAACCTTAAATTTATATATATTTTTTAAGATTAAGTCGAACCCTAATTTGGCTAGTCAACACCCAATATACATACATATATCTATGTATTTCCTTTTCCTTTTCCTCTTTAACCTCTCAATCTCCCACAAAAATAATCCATAAATCCAAATCACCAAATATAAACTTAATTATTTTATCACATTTAATTCGATGTCCAACTCCAAAAATCGAAAATATAATTCCAAATAGTTCGAGACAATTAATTTAAAAACACTCAAAAAAATTCGAGATGTTACAAATGTAATAAGGGATGTTAACTTATGTTGTTCTCAACCCAATTACTATCACGTGTTAGCTCTAGGAACAGCTCCATCGTGCAATTCCTCCTAAAGAGGACTTCATTACCTAGCCAGTGAGGACCTATATCCACGTTGGTCAATCAGACCATGAACTCATTCATTACATCCTCTGGAATAGCATGTGCCGGGTAATAGGGGACGATGCCGATCGGACGTTGAACGAGCTGAATGTATTTCTGCTTTTTTCCCGTCACCCTTGCCGTGTCAACTGGAGGGGTGTACGGTTGTGTCGGCTTCCTCTTCCTACTTGTCCGTCTTTGTTCCCCTCAATGTCCACAGGCTCGCCCTTCACCTCAAGGTCTAGATCGGGCCATAGGTTCATCCTTCACCATGAGCTCGCCCTTCACCTTGAACTTTTTCAATGCCTGTGGTGGAAGAAACTTAGGATGTGGTAGGGTCAATGAGGGAAAGGGTGGTACATCGGGAAGCAATATAGCAAGAGGAGTGGTAGATAAGAGGGATGGGGGAGAACGGTGGATATTGTAACGTTGGGGAGGATGGGCTTGATGGAGGATGGAGGGTGGAGGGATGGGGTCACGGGACTTGGTGGAAGTTGGAGGAATGAGGTCATGGGACTCGGTGGAAGGTGGAGGAATGGGGTCTTGGGACTATGTGGAAGGTGGAGGAATGGGGTCATGGGACTCGATGGAAGGTGGAGGAATGGGGTCTTGGGACTATGTGGAAGGTGGAGGAATGGGGTCATGGGACTCGATGGAAGGTGGATGAATGAGGTCTTAGAACTCGATCGAAGGTGGAGGAATGAGGTCATGGGACTCAGTGGAAGGTGGAAGAATGGGGTCACTAGTCTTGGTGGAAGGTGGAGGAAGGTCACGGGACTCAGTGGCTGATGGAGGAGTGGGGTTAGGGGACTCGGTGGAAGGTGGAGGAATGGGGTCAATAGTCTCGGTGGACTACGTGCCTAAACCCTATATCATTTACGAAGTATGTTAGGTCAAACACAACATGTTATAGATTTACATTAGAACAAGTTAAAGATAATATTACGTGCCCGACACAATGACCGCAGTAGGCTGGTGATTGTTTGTACGCCAACCGGAAGGACACTCAGATCAGACTTCACATCTTTCAAATTTGACTGTACATCATCCAATTTATGCTCCACCATAGACACTCTCTACAAATGCCCACACCCCTTGTGGACTCGAAATAGGATATATTCGACCAAGGCGACACTCGCTCCTCAGTTGGGGGCACATGCTCGTCAGTAGGGAGCTTGTGAGACTCATTATAAGGAGGGTGAATCTCGTGTTCTACTTTTAAAGTTCTGGCTTGTGAAATCGATGCTCGTGACTCTCTATTCACTGGAGTTACTATGAGCATCCTCATCATGGTGCGATCTATGTGTCTCTGAGGAGCTCGTCTCGGCATCAATGGCTTGTATACGGGTCGTTCATCAACCTTAATGTCTCTATACTGCCTCTCCCTATCGGACATGATCAATGGTGTGGGTGTGATCCTTGTCTGTACAAAATAATGAATAATTTGTTAGTTATATGTGACATTCACCTTAAATCCGAGTAAATTGTGATGTGATACACTAATCTCAATGGACTAAAACATGTCTCATTGTATTGCTCTGGTCGGCGGTGAGTTTGTACACTCCCACCTCAGGAATCGAGGTACGATGTGTACATTTAGTCAGATTGCAACTTTTTCAGCAACCGTTGAAATGATCTCGTATGCTCACACCTACCATATTTCATAAACGATTATAAAAGAAGAATAAGTAGTAAGTGACATTGACACTACAATGAGTAGATCTCGTATCGCCGATGAATGGATATTATCTAAATTGCATGAGGAAACTCCGGTAGGTTGTACTTGACAATGTAGTGCTTATTGATCTTGGACCTTTTTTTTGTAGTTCTCTACCTTAACACTCAATCCTCTTTGTAGTCCAAGTAACGTCCTCTCCCATAGCACGTGGCCCCAATCCATGGAATTGAAATAATTCAAATCCTCCACATCAATTAATAAGGTCTTGTCGACATTGACCCTTGTCTTCTCCCTTCCCATCATACCCCAATTTAGTGTAATAGACCAATGCCATCTTCACAGCATCCATGTCGTTCTCAAACTCTATCTCTTTTTATACTGTCTCTAAGGTACCAATGTGAATGTCCCCTGCAAAATCATTCTTCAAGTACCTACTACGCAGTGATCCAAGTGCTTCACCCCTTCTCACAACTGTTGGATTAGGTGACCACCACAATCCTGTTACCAATAGAAAGTCTTCTTTGATGAATGCTACAACTGTACCATTCAGATCAAAGGTCATTGCATCCTTCCTATCGTCTACAACCTCCCTCAATAGCATGTAATGGACCAATGGATTGTTGAAGATGATATCCACGTCCACAAATCTCCCAAATACCGTTTTCCTGAAGAGGGCAAGCTGAGTGGGAGTAAGCTTCTCTTTCACTATCTTGTTAGTTGTCTCAATGTGAGAGGATAGGCCACCTTGGCCTGGGAAATGATCATGGGGAGGAATCTTGAATTGTTTAGTCATACTGCACAGAATAACAAAAAACACCAAAAGAGCTAAGAATTCTATTCAATACACGATGCACGATACACGATACTCAATACTCGATTGCTCTATACCTGATACCTTATACATGCTACATGGTGTCCCTTACTTGCTATATGGCATGTGACTTAAGAATTCTATTCAATACACGATACTCGATTCTCGTTACACGATGCACGATACACGATACTCAATACTCGATTGCTCTATACCTGATACCTTATACATGCTACATGGTGTCCCTTGCTATATGGCATGTGATTGGATGGTCGATTATCGAGCATTCGATTTGATTTTCGCCTTCTGAACTTATCCTACTCAAACTCAAGACTCTAGACGGTCCGAATTAACAAAAATATGAAAACTGAAATGAAACAAATTCGAGCTCCAACCAAACATGCAAGATATGAAAATCGAAATGAAAAACGTATTGGTCGAGTATCGAGTAACAAGCGCATGTCGAGGAACATGATGCCAAAATATACAAAGAAAGAGATGAATGATGCCAAAACATAAACAAGGAGAAGAATGTTACCTGATGCAGAGATATTCGAATTTCGAGTGTAGAGGTATTGTCATCGAGGGATATACAATCGGAAGAACAAAGAGAATAGTCTGAGCTAACACAGAAGTGGTGAAATAATAGACTTCAAACGCCTTCAAACGGGTTAAGAATTAAAAATAATCGAGTATAAAGTAATTGAGAATCGAGTATACACATGTCGATTGCAGTCGTATTGAGTGACCATGTACCTGGATATCGAGTGATCGTGCATCGAGGAACGAGTGAGGAAGTAATTGAGTATCGTGTATGACGTGGATATGATCGAGTATACACATGTTGATTGGCAGTCGTATAGAGTGACCATGCATCTGAATATCGAGTGACTTGCATTGAGGAACGAGTGACGAACCATCGAGGATCGAGTAACTTTGTATTGGCAGGCGCTTGGGGTGCATCACAAGGACATATCAGTAAAATTACACGTGAATGACGTAAGCAGGAGGCCATTTTCCATTACTTTATCTACAGATGACACTTTTCATTTGGGCCTCCCAAATGAGACCATCCGTATAAAAAATACGATTCGATTCCCTACCCATTTAATTAATTAAAATAGAAAACAAATAGATCAACCCATAAAAATTAGGAACAAAATCTTCCTTCTCGTCTCTCGTTAGAATCTCAAATCACCGATCTTTCTTGCAAAGTGCCAAGTGCTGTGCGACTGCTTTTGAAGCCCTAAGTTGTGGTCCGAATCTGCCATCTAGTAAGCTCACTCAATGTTTTGTGATTTGCATTTATGAATTATTATATGGGATTTGTAATCGAGACTGCTTATTAGTGGATGATCCATCTCTGGGACTTGTTTCTTGTTTCTACTTTTTTTTGCTTGTTTGCTCTCTATGTGGTCTTTCATCGTTATGGATGCTTATTCGGTGGTTTTTGCCTTCTCTTTTTTGTTTTCTTTCACCTGTATATGAATTCACTGATCTTCAAATTTGTGAACGCTTTATTGTCTTTTCATTTTCGTTCATCGACATGATGAAGTTTATGAAATCTAATATGGGAGGATTTCCTTATTATGTTCTTAAATTGTGAATCAAAACGTAAATTACTTTCTAAAATAGCGTATGTTATTTTCTTTATTCCACACTTCTAAGTATGTTACTTACCATAATCTAATTTTCCACTTGCCCTTAAAATCTCCACATGTGCAAGAATAAAGAAGAGGGCAGAACAAGGAGTTCACTTTAGTAAAGCCATCCTTTTTCTACTTTTTCTTTCATTTTCCATTTAGAGAAATTGAAATCGATCTCATAAGGACTTGTTGTTTGCAGTATGGCTGAACTCAAATTTTCTAGAATCCATTTTGTGTCCTCCATTGCCATGCAAAAGGTCATCAATGAAAATTTGGAGGTTTGGTTTGGTGACCTTTTGTTTGGTGTTATTTATTTATATTTTTAAGTTGTGTGAAGCATCTGGAACTCTTATTCTTGTTTAGTATTTTTAATTAAAATCTTATGTCTAAAAACTCTCTCTTTCCAGACATTGTTGACAAATTGAAGATACCAATGGCAAGTGTCATTACGAAGTTCTTCATTGCATCATTGTTTATGTGGATAACTCCTATCGCATTGTTATATGGTTTTAACCATAATTTGATTCCTGGTAAGATTTATTGACATGACATAAATACCAACATCCATCGCTTATGTGGTTGCTTTGCACCCGAAAGATTTTTTGTGGATATATTTTCATTTTGCACGGTTGTTTGTAGAGTTTTGTGTTTAATTGTGTATCAAATATTCTAGTCTTGTGTTATTGGTCTTTCTTTTAGTTAGTATTGTTGGCCCCTTCATTAGAAGCATCAACTGTACTAAATTCCCCTCACCCACTTGACAGATTGGTTAACGCCTTAGCAGAAAGTTACCCCTTAGCTTGCTCCAATTACTCTAACCCTCATGTGTTCCTCCATCCTCACTTGTTTCCGCTTACGTCTAAGCATTTTGAAGCCTCCATAGCTTTCCAAGCTCTCTAGCTTGATGGTTCCTTATTCCTATTTTATTTTCGCCCTTTACGAACTTATTCCTTTATACCACTTGCTGCTCTAGAGTCTCTGTATTTAGTTTTAAATTATTTAAGAAGGGTAGGTTGGTGATGCTCTCCGTTCCCGTTTCTTATTTTTTTTAAAAAATAATGGTTTGATTACTGTTCCCACTTCTTGTTTCTAGAAAATGGGAAACAGGAAACGATGACCCTGAGAAGCCAAACTTCCTTGAGATGTGTTTTTCTTTGTTCGAGTTCTTCCAACCTTGATCCTCACATTTCCCCTGCCCACCTTCGTTGACTTAGTAATGAATTCAAGAGCACCAAGAGGCAAGAGCTTTCTTCCTAGGCAGTATACCATCTTTCCAAAAGCACCCTTTATAACACATGTTCCCTACCATCGTTAAAAGCTTACGCCAGATTACACTAACTTTCAGAATTGGACTTCCCATTTATTGCCCCAATTTGCGATTGGAGGCCCAACACCAACTTACCTCCTTGTTAATATAAAGAACCCAATCTTTTCTAGCTTTCTTTTTATATTTTGGTCTTGTCTGGATGGTGTTACTTAAAGAGCATGGTTTAGTATGTGATGTACCCTAAGAGTCACCAAGGATAATTTTCTCCCAAAATCAAATCAAGCATCTTTATTTAGAATGAGAGGTGTTTAATACATGAGAGGGAACCTCCTATTTATAAAGGATTAATACACAAATAAGATAAAAGGGATTAACCTAGGGATTTACCCAAATTACCGTACTCCTATCTCCATCAGTATGCCATCTTTACAACTTCATGGCTACTGGTCATCAAACTCAATTATTGATTGGTAATATGTATTTTTAGGGAGTTATAAATTTTCTATTGCATGCTCAAAATTTGATCTTCTTATCTGCAAATTTGTTAGTATGGAGACAACTTTTGTGTGAAATGTTAAAATACTTCAGAGAAACGTGGAAACCTTGAACCCCCTCGTCTTCCTTCCTGAACTAGCTTACTATAAACCTCTCTCAAGAAGAGTTGCCCCCCTTCCTCACTACCTTTTTTACTCATAACCTTGTTCATTACCAAATCACTCTTGACACTACCTTTGACTGGCCCCTTTTAAGATAACGATCTTTCTTTGAGTAAAAATGTCACTTCATATTTGTTGGTATGGATATCGTCTTATCATCTTTTATTATGTTATTGAGTAAAAGTCAAAGAATTATAGTTTTGATCTTGTACTTTTTATTTCTTGTCAATAACTTATCTTTTCTTTTCCTCTGCCCTCCTTTGAGTGTCACTTCATAGTTGTTGGTATGGATATTGTCATATCATCTTTTATGCAGCTTTTATTCATATTTATTGCTTATTAAGTAAAAGTCGAAGAATTATAATTTTGATCTTGTACTTTTTACTTCTTGTCAGTAACCTGTCTTTTCTTCTCCTCTGCTCTTTCTTCCCTTTTATTTGAGCAGGTTCAACACAATTAAATCCGCATTCTCTTACACTCTTGAGTGGATTCCTTGCTGTCATATCAGTCAACGTTGTCATTGCTATTTATATTATAATGGCAATGAAAGAACCTTCTAGTAAACATGAACCGGATCCTGCATTTCTTGTCGAAGCAAAAGCTAGTATAAACCAATCTAATGGGAAATTAAATGAACCCTCACAAGCTCACAATAAGAAGGAAGAATAGGCCATGAGAGAGGGAGGCTTTGATTAGGAACAATCTCAAGGCTAATCTCCCAGTATTTTTTATGATAATTAGTCTCATGTGTGGTCAGATTGTCTGCTTGTCAATTGAGACTTGGGAAGAAAGAAAGTTCTGTTTCTTCACTTGTTTTGTTTTGTGAATATGGACTGCATTTAGATTTGATACTTTTGTTCCACTGGTGATGTTCTTCACTATTTGCTATGAACTCTTTGCTTCTACTGTCATAACGTGTAGAGATGTAATAGCCTTTGGGGAGAATTAAAAGAAAATTTAGATTATTGTATTTCTAACTTCGTAGTTCAAAATTTAACATAATCTTGAATTCTTGATGGTTTCAATCTTTTCATAAATCATAGTCCAAGGAAGGACCATTTCACTACTCATACTTTCAGCAAGAACAAAACCTTTGAACGTCTCCTAGGGTAAATTTTATGGCCTTCATGGGTAGAAGCAATTTCTCCAGCAACTATAAGGGGCTAGTTTAACTAGGGGTGTTCATGGGTTGGGTTGGGTTGAGAGACTTTTTAGACCCAATTCAATTGTTCGGATTGTTAATTTTTCAACCCAAATAACCCTTGTTAAAAAATGAACCCAACCGAACCCAACCGAACCATGAAATATTTGGGTTGGATTAGTTTGGGTTAACCGGGTCATTTATTTAAAATTTTGTTCTAAAAAGAAGCAAAACATTAATATGTAAAATCCAATTTAATTATTTTCATATATTGAATTAAGATTAACAACTCAATTTCAATTTATATAGTGAAAATTTTCTTTCTATAGTGCAAAAAAATTATTTTCAAGAGTTGTTTGAAGAATAAATTATTATAAAAATATTGGAATTAAATAAAATTAAAATCAATATATGTATAAATAATTTTGTTATAAGTAATAAAAATATATATATATATATTAAAGTTAATAATAAATTTGAGTTGGTTTGGGTTATATTAGGTGAACCTATGAACCAACTCAATTCATAGAATTTTCATTTATTTGAACTCAACCCAACTCAAACCGCACGGATTGGATTGGGTTGATCGGTTTTTTGAACACCCTTAAGTTTAACCATCTTTTTGTTTTTTTGTTAGTTATCACAAACTTTTTGAGGGAGTGGATGCATGCTACTTATAGAGAAAACTCTATAATTGCACTACAATAGCAATTATAGACTTTTCTTTATGATTTTTACTCGTGTCTACACAGTTGTTGAATACATAGAAAAAGACTAGCATGACAGGACCATGACCGACGTCTTATCCTTTGAGAATATTTCTTTTTGAAAAGAAGAGATTACGACAAGATTTTCTATATGGGATAGGACCCTCGTTTGGGTTTATCTCTATCAAATCTAGAACTGAAGCAAAATCAACTTGTGATCTTGCTCCTACTAATGAACTAATAATTGAATTTTTTGCCAATGTAAACTGTTCGTCTTCTTGGTGTGTTAAATCTTGAAGATGAACGTTAGCTTTGAACCAATCTTTCATTTTTGTTATTACTAGGTGAGAGTAATCAAATTTCTCCTACCATTTGATTTGAAGAGCTTTGCTCATTGCTTTGAAATTTTTATATGGTTCTAGTTGGAAATTCCAACAAAAGATTCACGAGATTTGAAAATATAGTGTAAATCTAAACGTCTTTAATAAATGAGACATATAGATGCTATTTTGAAATAAATGGTATGACCGTTGAACTTCTACTGGAAAATTTTCTTTTGAGAGTCCAAAATAGTTTCACCAAGATTGAAACCAATTTGGAAAATGCATCTTGTAGGCTTGCTTACAAAATGTCACAAACTAAGAATGGTGGTAACATTATACCATGCTCTCACGTAGTCACGGTATGTGTAAGTTTGAGATTTAAAAGGTTTTGATAATTTTTTGGTGACAAACATCCCTTGGTTTCAGTTGGATGGTGTCAGAACTTTGAAAATTCGTAACTTTGAGTAAACAATTTTTGATGGACCGGAACGGTCCGACACATGAGTAATTTCAATAGACTTAGTGTCTGCCAAAATAAACTCGTAAAAAGTTCTTGTCTTTGAAATATCATCTAGAAGATAGTTGAATCCACGAGGAAAGATTTGAGAACAGATCTTTTGGATGGAAGGTCCGTCGAACTTAGGTTTGATTGTTAAATCGACCATGGTTGTTTTTGTAAAATATCCCGAAATTGGTGGCCCTTGGCTTAACAATTTGAGAATATGTTGACGAGTTCTTTAGAACCAATTGAGAAGATGGCCTAGCGGGCTCTTATTTGAGCTGTGTGCACCAGAAGGTCGCAACAGTGTGGTCGAAGGTTGAGAGGAAGGTTTGAAGAGCCTGATTGAATAGTAAAGGCCTTTTGAGCAGAGCCTTGATGACGCCTGGATACGACTTCGAAATCTATATCCATGGCATAATCGTTTGCATTCATTAGAGATGGTGCAAAAGAATGAGAAATGGGTTGTTTGCCTTTTGAAGTGCTTGCTCTAGATGAGCTAGCTTGATTTTGAAATGACGGCCGGGGTTGTCAAGGTGGCCGCAGACGGCCTAGTGGTGGTTCCATGGGATTTTTTTAGATAGAGAAGGTAGATTAGGAGATTGTTTTGGGAGAAGATGTTCTCTCGAGAGATAGTTTGCAAGGGCATTTTCAGTGCCTTTTATAGGTTCTATGTAAACGATGGTGAAGTCTTGATATTTATTGATGTCATTCATTATTTTTTGAAATCCTGATGGAGCATTCTTTAATCTGAATGACATGACATTCCATTGAAACTGTCAGAATGGGACATTGAAAGCCGTCTTATAACGATCATCTTGATGGATTTGGACTTGCCAAAATCTTGATTTCATGTCAAATTTTGAAATTTTTTTTTGCAAGAGTGATTCTCTTAAGAAAATCTTGACGATTAGGAATTGGATACCTAATCCATTTGAAAACCTTATTCAAAGGTTTGTAGTTAATTACTAACCTTGGTACGTCTCTTTCCTTTTCGACTTGATTGTTAACATAAAAGGTCCAACAAGACCATGGGCTCTTTGATGGGCTTATAAGACCCCCTTTTAGGAGATCTGTTATTTCTGCAGTACAAATCTTTACCAAGTCTTTATTCATCTATATAGGTCTGGCCCTCATTGGGATTTGATCTTTGTTGAAGTCATCCACATATGGGAGGCTTACAATATGCTTTTTTCTGGCCCAAAAAGCATTGGGCAGATTTGAACAGATTTCTGTCCCCATTTTCTTCTGGAGATGTTGGATTTTCTCCTGAATAGAAGGTCTTTCCAACATGTCATCGATCATTTTTGTTTTGATATCATCATGTAGGAATTCATTTCCCTTTCTTTCTTGGATATCAAATTGATGAAATGAATTATTTCGTCCTCGATATTTAAGATGTACTTTGGAGTTATCGGGTGATAAAACTCAAAAGTAATTTCTTTTCCAAACTTTTGAGAAGTTATTCCCTTTTCTGTTACCACGAATGGGTATAGCTGGGTAAGAAAAGGTGTTCCTAAGACGATCTCTTCATTTAGATCCTTTACTAGAATAAATGTGTTTATGAAACACATGTTCTTGTTGCAAATATGCACCTTGAGTAGCTTATATTTTATCTGAAGAGGTTGACAATTGGCTTGGGTCAACCTTACTTTGGTCTTTTCAAAGTAACAAGAAGGTATTATTCCTTCTTAAATAAAATTTTGATCTGCTCCTGAATCTATAAGGGCCAGAGCTTCAGCTTGAAATCTTGAACTTTGAAAGTAATTTTTTATAACCATTTTTTGTTTTGAATTTTGCTAATATAGTTGTTTTTGTTAGCTTGAACTACCAATATTTCTTTCTTGAGGTTTCTCCTTCCGATTGTGTGACTGGAGGCCTTGAATTGACCCGTGATTCTTGAAAGGTGATAAAAGCATTTTCTAGATAAGATAAGCATTGCTTATTTTCAGCAACTTCTCTTTTGAGTATCTTTATTTCGGCATGAAGATCGTCTAACTTTGCTGGTTCTTGGAAGTCTTCACCTTTGATTCTATTTAATACATCCTGGAAATAATATATTATTGGCGAAGAGTTGCCTTTTTGCTTTGAATTTTTTCTTTCTAGGATGTCTTTTAGCTTTAGAAGACAGGTCCTTCTGGATTCTTCATCAGGTATCTTATTAATAAGGCCAAGAAGAGTTTCTGGATCTTTTGATATGACATTGATATAGCCATAACAAGGAATGGCCTTATCTAAATCATTGCTTTCGGAGAAAAAGTCTTCACTAGAAGAATTTTCTTTTATTTAGTTGATCATGTCTTTTGAGCTTGATCCTCAGATATGGACATATCATCGTTTAAGTTGAGAGCAAAGAGGAGAGATTGTTTTGTATCCTCATCGATTTCTAAATAGTTAATCTTTTGCTTCAAAGAACATTTGTTTGCAAATGCCCCTTTTGACTGCATTTGTAACAAATTGTATCCTTAGAGGAATTTCTACGTTTGTTCCTATGATAATACTTCCTTTTTTTGGAGCTTCCTTCTTCACGGAGCGGTTGCTTTCTTCTGTTATAGGCTTTCCTAGAAGAGTGTTTCTTCCTTTTCTTTTCTTCAAATGGCAAATTATTGTCCAACTTGTATTGCTTGCAGAAGGTTCGCTTTCGCTACGGCTCCGGTGGGTTCCCTTAACCAAGCCACTGCTATGTAAATTCCATCATTTTTATGTAGAAGTTTGTAGAATTGATCGTAATTTGACATAGTGTCTAAGCTGTGAAATATGTGGATATTTTATATGGACTTTTCATGGGTGTATAACTATCTCCATTCATATGAAGCTTTTTGGATTAAACCCAAAAGCAAGGCCATGTGGCCTTATGTCCAAAGTAAATACAATATCATACTATTGTGAAGATATCTGGAGGATTGTTATCCCTAATAAATAGTATCAAAGTCGCATCCTTAGTTTAGCCATGTTGATATAATCCCTAGATGTTGAACAAAGATGTGGTGAAATCTTGAAAGTAGTCATGATATGATCCATGATTGAACTCTATCAGATAGGCAATATGCTTTGGTGAAAAGGAGTTAGCTTAGATAAGAGTTAGATGGATGGATGGCTAGTACAGGAGAGGATCAGTTCGTCATTTGTTCGAGGAGAGGATGGTTGGAAATACGACCAAAGTCCCACATTTGTTAGATAAGATCATGGGTACATAGGTGTACATATATATAATTTCAATTGATTGAAAGTATAGAGATTTTATTTTATCGAGCATGTCTAGAATCTTGAAAAAAGAAAGTAAAGATTGATGATTGATGGTTGTTATGTGATTTAGCAACTTATAAAGAGACATCATGAATTAAACATGAATCTTCAATTTTGGAAACAAAACAAACCAGTTAGGTTTAAGTGGATCTTCAAATATTTTGATGCATATTCTCGTATGACTAAAATACTTGAAATAGTTACTATAAAGCCTTAATAACATTTGTATAATACATCACATGGATGTAAAAAAAGTCGTTTACTCAAGTTGTTTGAGTTGATTATGTGAATATTTGTTAATATCCTTTGATACAGGTGTTTACACAAACTTATTTGAGTTGATTGTATGATTATTTGTTTGCATGTTAATGATATACTGATATTTGCTACAAACATAGATGTAAGTAACAATATTAAGTTATTTATGTCCTTACAATTTGAAATGAAAGATTTAGGTGAGGGTGTTGTGATGCTTGGTATTAAGATAAGAAAAACTAAAAATGGTTATTTCTTTATGACAATCAGATTTGATTGTTTCGATGATATTCCTGTAAGAACACCTTATGATGTTAATATGAATCTTAAGAAAAATAAGGAAGATAGTGTTTCACGATTTGAATATGCAAAGATTATAGAAAATGTTATGTTTTTATGAACTAAACTAGACCTATTTTTGCATATGTTGTGAGTAGATATACACATAATCATGATAAAGATAATTTGATTGCTCTTTGTCATTTATTAAGGTATCTTGATGATACAATAGATTATTGTTTGCATTTAATATTTTTTGACATTTTAGAAGGGTAGTGTATGCAAACTGGGTAACTTAGAATGATGAAGTAAGCTTTACTATTGGATGTGTTCTTATTGGGTAGAGGAGTTATCTCATGGAAGTGTGAATTTATTGCTCTAGAATTAGTAGGACATCAGTAAGAGGGGCTTAGAAGCCTACTGAGAGATATATCATTGTGGGGGCATCAGTATCAATCTCTTTGTATTGTGATTCACAAACTGCCATAGGAAATACCAAGAATAGTGTGTATCATGGCAAGAGGAGGTATATACGCCTTAGACATGAATCTGTAAAAAAGTTACAGAAAGAACGATTATCTCATTGGAGTATATAAGGTCTGAGGGGAATTTAGCATACCTTCTCACTAAAGGTCTAACTGTAAGAATGTATCAACAACAACGGAAGCACAAGGATCATCTAAGCATTCAAATTTACTAATTTTGGCAAAATATAATGCATGCTTTTGTAGAAAAAATGAGTTTTAAGACATACCTCTTGTAGAACTTCTTCAAAGCTCCATCTCCAGCTGCTATCTTCTTCATATCTTGTTGTAGACCACTTCAAGATCTTCCCCACTATTCTCTTGATGCTCTAGATTGAGTTGTGGGACTAAAAACAAGCTTAAATCAAAGGATGAAGGAGAAAAATTCACTGCTGCAACCTTGTTGAAGAACCTTTCTTCAAACCAGTTTTTCTCTCAAAACTCTATAGATTGCATGCCCGATTTTCACTCTAAACTCTTCATTATATTGCAGATCAACATGCAAAGAGAATAGTTGCATGAGTTGCAGCACATGCTTGGAGAAGACAAGGTAATGTTAATGCTTCATGTGTGAGCTACTTAGGTGATGGATAATGGAAAAATCTATTTTTCCATTTTGTGTTTTTGTTTTCCAATTTTTCAATTTTATCTAAAATTCAAAATTTGATTTTATAAATCTATTTTGATTTTAAAAATGAAAATTTAATTAATTTCATAAATTAATTATTAAATAAAACTTAATTAATTTAATATCAAATATTAAATTAATTTTAACACATATCCATCTTTATATATTTAAATCATATTTAAATATATAAATTCTCCTATTTCGTTTAATTCTAAAATGAAACATAATTATATCTTATATAATTACCAATTCCCTTAATTTTAATTTGAATGTTTCAAATTAACTTATCACGCTATTTTAGAGCTAGTCCGTTACGAGCTAGTAGGGGAACCTCACGAACCTATAGATCATTGGCTCTAACAATCCGAGATTAATTGGCTAAACTCATTAGATCAAATTAATTCTCATTCGTTAACTAATGGGTCACTCCACTAAAGCCTATAGTTGCACTCCCTTCACTGTAGATATATTATGTCCACATGATTTAACCATAATAAAAAAGTCGACCCTTCACAGGTTGTTCATAATAACGACTGAGTCAAATATCTGTTTAACCCTAAGATTACGTCTTATTCCTCAAGTCCCTATTAATTCTTTAATGAACAATTGGTTTGTGATCCAATCACCAAACCAAACTCTCTCAGCCCAGTGAGAGAGTGGGGCCCCTTGTTCAAGACCTGGATTCAGTACTTGAGATAACAACCTTTCTCCTATCCCTAAATCGGGTAGGCATGAACTCCGTCTTACACCCTATGTCCCCGGCTATATATCTGATTTTACCCCTGAAATTGGAGTCTTATTGAGCCGGCGCTGTTGAGCCATCCCTCAACTATACAAATCTAAGGGCAATCCCGAATAAACAGGATTTCAGAGTTAGCTCAGGATTAAGATCGAGTTACCTAGGTCATCTAGGTGAAATAGTCAGTTTTAAACACTAAACAACATTATAAAGTAAGAGTGACTTATTTCTTGGTCCTGAACTTATGCAAACTCATTGCATAGGACGCCCCCACTCCTCATGTCATAACATGTATGAATTAGGATCACATTGTATGTAGCACTTTACAACTCTTTGTAACAACTACAGAGTAGGCTGCATCCAATGGTGTTACAAGAATAAGGTACCCAACCTCATTCATGTACCATAGATCATTTTGACTATTTACTCGAACCTGATCCACTTATTGGATTTAGACTTTCATACAATTTATGAGATCAATAACAAGTATATTGATAATAGAAAAATTTTATCATTTTACAAACTGCGAGTTTTAGGACATAAAATCCAACACTAACAACGAGAGTAATTCTAGGATTTTCAACAAGTATGGGACTCAAACAATTATAGTGATCCATAGCCCTTTATCTGGGTGGTCTACTTCGATAGACTTGATGGTCCATAGCCCTTTATCTGGGTGGTCTACTGCAATAGACTTGATGGTCCATAACCCTTTATTTGAGTGGTACTAGTACGGACTTGATGGACATAATTAAAACCTTTAAAAATTCCATAGCCCTTTCTTTGGGTGGTCTTTGTTGGGATTGGTGTCCTCAATCTCTCTTGTATTCTCGTAGTTTGTAAACATTTTATAAACAAATTTTTATTAATACAATAATTATTATATTATGAGTATACACTCGCTCCAATAAATAAAGATCCTAGGTTATTTTATGTAATTTAAACATGTACGTAGAGACATATAAGTGGATCATGTTTAAATGATAACCTAAACGATGTGTAGTAGATTGATAAGGTTTGGTACCTTATCCTAGTGACACTATAGATGTGGCCTACTTTGTACATGTTACAAGTGTTGTAAAGTTCTACAAACGTTATGATGCTGATCACTCATGTGGAGACATGTGAGCGAGGGTATCCTATACAAAGAGTTTGTATAATACCTTAACACCAAATGAATAGCCTCATTATATAACAGTAGAGACTTACATTTCACCAGGATAACCATAGGAGACATGACCTAAATCCTGAGTGAGTTGTAGACTCCTGCCTATAAAGACGGTCATTTTATTTGTATGGGTAAGAGTGGCCAGATTGCCAACTTAATATGGTTAACATTTTTTGGATTTGTCTGATTGTAAATCTCGAAATGTTTGATTTTTCTAAGAATCCTCTTAGAAGTGTTATTACAGAAATTCACTTTGCTAATCTCTCACAGTTGAAGCAGGTATTTATGAATGGAAATCACCTTCTTTCTTTTGAAATAAAACATGATTGGGTACCTCCTTTCCAATTGGAGAATTTTTCTGTGAGATCAACTAAAGGTTTTGGATCAATTGGATTTCCTCGATGGTTGTCAACACAAAAAGGACCAGATTTATATTTAGATTTTTCGAACACCAGTATTTCAGGGCCTATACCAACATGGCTAACCTTTCCAAATTTCATTTATTTAGACATTTCTAACAATCAAATAAGTGGACCACTCCCAAAAAGCATTGGCGACCAAATTCCCAATATATATGCATTATATGCTTCCAACATGCATATCAATGGTTCTTTGCCACGATCTGTTTGTAGATGGAGGAATCTAATATATTTGGGACTTTCAAATAATGAATTATCAGGGACAATTCCTAGTTGTTTGTTGACACCAAACTTGGCACATTTTGTTTTATCGTTGAACAAGTTTTCAGGGGATTTTCCCAATTCATTGAAGAATCTTTCGAACTAATGCACTTGGCAAACAATAAGCTTGAGGGAGAGCTATTAATTGCCTTGAGAAGTTGCAAATCCTTACCTATTTTGAATCTGGAAGGAAACAAATTCTCTGGTAGTATTCCTTCACGGATGGGTACAAGCCTTCAAAGTTTACAAATTTTGAATTTGCAAGGAAATTGTTCAATGGCTTTATTCCTTCATCTTTGTTGCTACTACCTCAATTAAAACTTCTGATTCTTGCAGATAACAAACTAGAAGGAAAAATCCCACCAATTTGGGAAAATTTCAGTGAAATCATGAGTGACCAACTAACGAAGTCCGGTTTGGTATGTGACAATTTAGAGTATCGATATGCAATTTGTTACGTAAGCTATGTTAGACAAGTCACAAAATCAAGTAGTCGAAACTACTCGTATTTACAGTTATATTCAATGGTGAATGTAGACCTCTCAAATAACAACTTATATGGACGTATTCCAAGTGAAATAGCCACAATAGCAAACTTGTTCAACTTAAATTTGTCGCATAATCATCTGTCGGGGACAATTCCTATGGAGTTTGGAAGATCGCTAGCATTGGAATCTCTTGACCTCTCTTTCAATCAACTCTCTGGGTCAATTCCAAATAGCATGTCAAGCTTAAGTTCACTAGGCGTGTTGAAGTTGTCCAACAACAATTTCTCTAGATGCATTCTTCGAGAAGGTCATCTTTCAACCTTCAATGATCCATCCAGTTATGAAGGTAATCCATATCTTTGTGGAGATCCACTCTCTGTGGTATGCTCAAATACAAATTCCGACAAGCCTTCAATTGAAATCGACAATTTTAATAATGATAGTCATGAAGAAGATAAGTTGGAGAAAATGTGGTTTAGGATTATTGTGATGCTTGGATTTGCTTTGAGATTTTGGGGAGTTGTTGGACCTTTAATATTAAAGAGAAGTTGGAGGCGTGCTTATTTCCAATTTATGGATGAGACCAAAGACAAGATCTATGTTGCAATATTGGTCAATATGAAGAGGTTGAAAAAATGAATAGGAAGAAACAACATGTTGTAATTAATTTATGTTCATGTAATAATTTTGTTCTACTTTGATCCATTGAGTCCATCCATTGGATCAAAGAACTGTCTTTTTCCTTTTTACGACACGTTTTAATAATTTTGTGGTCAATTGAAATATGTTTTGCCTAATAGTTTATGCAAAACTCCTTCCCTTCCAATGTTGTAGTTTTGGAAAGTTCTTTTTTTTTTTTTTTTTTTTTTTTTTATCTATTTCTGTTCTCTATATTTTAGAAATGTTTTAAACATCGGAGTGAAAACTTTAAAAAAATGGTTTTAAAAAAATTTGTCTTTGTATTTGAAAACCTGCTAAGAACTCAAACACACATATGAAAAATTTGAAAACCTGCTAAGAACTCAAACACACATATGAAATAATAAATTATGAGAAAACAAACACTATTAAAATATCAAATAAGTACATCTCTTAAGGTCTATCAGCATACTACAGATTTTGGTTGTCTCGTTGACCTCAAATTACCAAGTTGACTACATATAAAGGCAAAAAATAAGTTTATCATAAACACAAGCTCAAATAAATAAAGTATCAAATAAGTATATCAGTGATAGACTTCTGTCACTATCTATTAGATCTATGATAGATATTAGATCTATGATAGATAGTAAGAGAAATATATCACTATTTATCATTAATCTCATAAGAAGGATAAAAATCTATCACTAAAATTGGAAACTTGAGGCCTTTGATATTTTTTGTGCATTCAATGAAATTTTTAGACATTTTCTACGGGCTAAAGGTAAATTTTGATATATTTGTCATTAGTTCTAAATTTTTTCTTTTTTGAAATATTTTAGCCTCATTTTGCAATATATGCAAGGAGCCTTATATTAAAAGAACAAATAAAATCTAGCTAAAATTTCAAATGTTTTTTCACTAGAAAAATAAAAATAATAGCAAATAAATTGTTTCCCTAGAACTCTAGCATCTATATTATTTTACCGTTTGCTTCTACTCCAAGTCTTTTAACACGTCTTTGTACTAAAATATGTAAATTCTTTTCCTTGTTGGAAGATATTGTTTAGTAAATGATCGATTCGTTGAAGTCAAGTTTCTCGATCTCAATAATCTCTAGAATTAGTTAACTTTGTTGTGAAGTTGAGAGCAAGACGGGAACACGATATGGAGAATATAATATAATCATAATAATTAATATAATATAATATAAAATTAAAAAATCTCAAATTATAAAATAATTAAAATTATAAAATTTGATAATAGAAAATTTAGTGGAATTTGATGTGGATTTCTTACAAATAGGTGTGTGATTTTAAGATCCACCAAATGCCACTGTTTATAGGCAAAGTGGCAAGTAGGATGTGGACTTACATGGACACCAAACATGAATAACTACAAGGCACAGGGACAGTATGAAAGGTGACACATGGATTTTGGGACACTAAGCAATGTGCATTTATTTATTATTATTATATTCATAATACTCCCCCTTATATGTCCATATATATATAAAATATGTCTCGTTAAAACCATATTATGAAAAAACTCAATGGGAAGAAACCCTTGTGAAGAAAAAAAAGTACATATTTCATATAATATATACTCCTAAAAGAATACGATATATTTACTCCCCTTATGAAAACATCACTTACGATCTCTGAATCGCTGCATTCCAATGTTGTGAACTAATTTTTCAAAAGTTGTGGTTGGTAATACCTTTGTAAATAAGTCTACCAGGTTATCCTTTGAACAAATTTGTTGTGCAGTGATGTCGTCATTTTCTTTATGATCACGAATGTAGAAAAGCTTCGGTGAAATATGTTTTGTTCTATTTTCTATAATATATCCTCTTTTGATTTAGGTTATGCAAGCTGTGTTGTCTTGGTATAATATTGTTGGAGGGTTTTTATTTGAAGACAACATGTTTCACGAATGTGTTGAGTCATTGATCTTAGGCATACACATTCTCAACTAGCCTCATGAATTGCAAGAATTTTAACATGATTTGAGGAAATGACCGTTATGGTCTGTTTCACCGCTCGCCATGATATAGTAGTTCTTCCACATGTGAACAAATAACCTGTTTGAGCCCTAACTTTATGTGAATCAGATAAATATCTAAAATCTGTATAACCAATTAGATCAAAATTTTATTTATTTGAATAAAACAAACTCATATTGATTATTCCTCGGAGGTAACATAGTATATGCTCAATTTCGTTCCAATGTTTTTTTTTATTGAAAAAGAACTATATCTTGCTAATAAATTTACTGAAAATGCAATATCTGGTCTTGTATTATTAGCAATATACATAAATGCCCCAATTGTACTAAGATATGATACTTCAAAACCAGAAGATCTTCATTATCTTCTTGAGGTCGAAATATATCTTTCTTTATATCCAATGAACGGACTTCCATTGGAATATTTAATGGATGTGCTTTGTCCATATAATTTTTTTTTCAAAATTTTTCCTGTATAAGTTGATTGATGAAAAAGTATTTCATCTGCTAAATTCTCAATTTGTAAACCAAGGTAAAATTTTGTTTTTTCGAGATCTTTCATCTCAAATTCTTTATTAAGATATTCTATTGCCTTTGAAAGCTCTTCAAGAATTTCATTTATATTCAAGACATCAACATATACAATTATAATAGCAAATCTTAATTGTGATTTCTTTATAAAAACACAAGAACATATTAGATTATTTTGATATGCTTCTTTCAATAAATATCTACTCAGGCGATCATACCACATCCATCCTGATTGTTTCAATCCGTATAGTGATCTCTATAACTTTATTGAATACCATTCCCAAGAATTTGATTTATATCTTTCAGATACCTTAAATCCTTCTGGAATTCTCATATAAATATCATTATCAAGAGAACCATATAAATATGTTGTGATTACATTCAGAAGATGCATATCCAGATTTTTATACATAGTGAAGCCAATTAAATATCTTAATGTAATATCATCTACCGCTGGAGAATACGTCTCCTCAGAATCAATACCAGGTCTTTGTGAAAAATCATGTGCAACTAGTATTGCTTTATATCTTGTGATCTCATTATTTTCATTTCTTTTCCACACAAATACCCATTTATCCCATAGGTTTAACTCCTTCTGGTGTTCAGGCTACTGGTCCAAAAACCTGACGTTTTGAAAGTGAGTTTAATTTTGCCTAAATTGCTTCTTTCCACTAAGCCAATCTTTACTATGTCGAATTCTTCAAGAGATTTTGGTTCAGGATCCTCATTTTCAGATATAATATCAAAAGCAACATTATACGAAAAAAATTTACAAATAATTGTTTTAGTTCGATACCATCTTTTTCCTATCATGACATAATTTATTGAAATCTCATTATTATCTTTAGGTATTTCACCTTTCTCCTTGTTCATGTCATGGACTTCTTTAAGGGTATTTACATCCTCAACCAAGTACTTTTCACTATTAATTATTTTTTATTTTTGAGGATTTTTATCTTTGGAACCTACTAGTTTACCATGCTTCTAGCATGTTTCAGACTCATTAGCGATAACTTGTTGTGTTAGGATATCAATTTTTTATAGAACATCTGCAGTTGGTATATATGACTTAGTTGAAGGAAATCAAGCATGAGGATTTCCATGAGCAGTGGAAGGATCATTCAAAATTTCACTCGAAATTGAACATATACAATTACAGTACAAGAAGGGAAACAAATAGATCATGCACAACAAGAAATTATAGCAAGCTTACAAACAATATCATGGGATAGAGTATGCGTACCTTTGAAGAAACATTTTTCAAACTCCCTCGATCAATCTCCAAGCATCCAAGAATAGCAATCCAGCTCTTGAACGCAACGACAAGTGCAAAGCCCAAACACAACGATCAACATGAATAGCCAAGAGTTCCTCGAACACAATCGAGTTGAGTGAGGACACCACCGCAATGGTTACCTTGTTATTCTCGGTGTGAGAATCCAAGAGTTGTGGGATTTATATGACCTTGGCTTGAGGAAGAGACAGGAGGACAACGATCATGTAGACGACAGTTTAAGTGGGAGATAGGAAGATGTTTGTCATATAGACGATATGCCCAATTGTGTAGTAAATGGCAACCTATCGAATAGACAAAACCACGCGATCGTTTAGCTACGATAAGTTGAATGACTATCATATAGTCAATGTTTCATGATTGTTTAGGCTCTCTATAGCTATCGCTAAGTGACACATTTTCACTTGATAGCTTTCACCGTGGGTAACTTTCCGAATCAAGTAACTCTCTAATTTTAAGAAAACATTTTTCCTCTCATGTCACGATTACTGTAAAACTACTAATAACCTCTCATTCAATTGGTTAATAGAGAAAAAGACTCAATTATCAAATAATAATTATTATTATAGATAAATATTATAACCAACTTACCATATTATATTTATAACCTATAGTTTTAATATTTCATCTCATGAAACGTACAAACTATAGTTCTTTTTCTATTTTATGGTGTGTAAATCATATTGATTGTTCCTCCAACGGTACATGAATAACTGACTAAATTGTTTAGTCACAAGATCCACCATCTGTTAACTACCGAGCACTCCACTAAAAATCGACAGCTGCACTCTCCTCACTACATATATATTTATGTGTCCATATCAACCAATCAACAGCGCGATAACCCTTCACAGATCACTCGTAAGTACAGCTAGGCTAATTTATCATTTTGCCTCTGTAGTTACATCTAACTCTTTAAGTACCATTGATTCCTCTAATGAACATAAGTCATAGTCCTACTATAACTCGGTCTTCTCTTCCAAAGAAAGAATGTAGCCACTATGTTCAAGACCCAGAATCAATCCTTAAGGGAGTAATCTATCTATTTACCCCTACTTCGGGGACGGAGTGAATTTCGTCTTGTGTAACTGAGTTTCTAGCTCCCTAATCAGACAAATCTAAAAAAAGGTAGGCTTATTGAGTTGGCAATCTGGCCACTCTCACCCATACTAATCAAAGGACCGCCTTCAAAGGCAGAAGTTCCCAAAACACTCAAGATTAATGTCATGTCACCTATGGTCGTTTAGGTGAGATGTAAGTCTTAATTATCAACGGCGTTCTATATAGAGACAAATCATCTCGTGGTTCGGTCTTATACAAACTCTTTGGGACACCCCCGCTCGCATGTCTCCACGTGAATGGTCAGGATTATACCATCTGTAGTAGTTCACAACACTTGTAAATCTCTACAAAGTGGGTCGCATCCATAGTGTCACCAGGATACGGTATTTCTCATTTATCCTTATACAATGACCTTTTAGGTTATTACTTAAGGCATGATCCACTTGTATATTTCATATATATGCTTAAGTTTACATACAATAACCACAAATTTTTCTTTATTGGATATGAGTAAATGCAAAATAAAATAACTCTTATTTTATTCATAACAATGTGTATAAAGTTTACAAACTACGAGTTTCCAGGAGAATTAGGACACCAATACCAACAATCTCTCATTTATCCTAATGCCTCGGAAGACTAATGTACAATACAAGAGAAAATAAGTACAATATACAATTAACTAGGGCGTACTCTATACCCCAATATCATTTCACACTTGCCCTGGACAAGATGCCTCATGTTCCATAGACCCAGACTCTCCAGATGACCCTCAAATACTTTAGCTGTGAGAGCCTTTATAAATGGATCAGCAACATTGTGTTCCGATGCGATCTTCGTGACTATCACATCACCGCGATGCACAATCTCCCTGATCAAATGATATTTCTGTTCTATATGCTTGCCTCTATGATGACTCCGAGGTTCCTTTGAATTTTCCACAACCCCGCTGTTATCACAATAAAAAGTGATCGGCAACGACATATTTGGAACAAATTCAAAATCTGTAAGGAATTTCCTCAGCGAAACAGCCTCCTTAGCTGCATCACAAATGGCTACATATTCGACTTCCATAGTGGAGCCCACGATGCATCCTTGCTTAATGCTTCTCCAAACTACAACCCCTCCATTCAGAGTGAACATTGACCCTGATGTCCATTTACGAGAATCTCTATCAGTCTGAAAGTAAGAGTCTGTATCCTGTAAGGATCAAATCTTTATCTCCACACACAAGCATGTAGTCCCTCGTTCTCCGAAGACACTTGAGGATTGTCTTGACTGGTGTTCAATGATCTAATCCTGGATTGGACTGATAGCAACTGACAATCCTTAACGCATAAGAAATGTCAGGTCCGGTACATAAGATTTCATACATTAAGCTTCCAACAGCCGAAGCATAGGGAATCCGTCTCATCTCCTCAACCTCTTGAGGTGACTTAGAACATTGATCCTTAGACAAAAAAATTCCATGCCTGAAGGGTAATAAACCCCTCTTTAAATCCTGCATCCTGTACCTGATCAACATTTGATCAATGTACAATGCTTGAGATAAGACTAACCTCTTGTTCTTACGATCCCAAATGATCTGGATCCCTAGAGCATACTGCACCTCTCCTAAATCTTTCATTTGGAATTGGGCGGCTAGCCACTTTTTAATGTCAATCAGAAAGCCTACATCATTCCCAATGAGTAGGATATCATCCATATACTGTTCCAGGAAAGCTACTGAGTTGTTGATAGTTTTCTTGTAAATATAAGGCTCATCAACGTTCTGATCAAAGCCAAACGATTTAATCGCACTGTCGAATTTAAATGGATCTATTAAGCTTGCAAACTTTTTGCTCTTGAACTTGAATTATGAACCCCTTTAGTTGAACCATGTAGATGGTCTCCTCAAGATTACCGTTAAGAAAGACAGTCTTGACGTCCATTTTCTATATCTCATAATCATAAAATGTGGTTATGGATAGAAGTATCCTGATAGACTTCAAGATGACAACAGGTGAGAAAGTTTCCTCATAGTCCGCTCCCTCGATCTGGGTATAACTCTTTGCCATGAGTCTATACTTAAAGGTTTGCACCTTTTCATCTACACCTCGTTTTCGCTTGTAGATCCACTTACACCCTATAGGGTTTACCCCATCAGGCTGATTCATGAGTTCCCAAACATTATTGAAATACATAGACTCTATTTTCTGGTTCATGGCTTTAATCCACTCATCTTTGTCAACATCTTCCATTGCTTGCTTAAAAAACAATGGATCCTCGACTCCATCATTAGAAATGATGTTCTGGGCTTCAGTCAAACCCATGTAGCATTCCGGTGGGTTGATAACCCTCCTACTACGTCGAGGAGGTCTCAACTCTTCAGATGGTTGACTAGATGAACTGATATCAATAACTCTTGTTGATCTATCAGCATGTTCACCAACTCTTGTTGAACCCTCAGTAGTCTCACTAGAAGTCTCACGTAAAACAAGCTTACTTTGTGATTTATGATCTCTGATGTGGTCTTCTTTCAAGAAGATAGCGTTTGTCGACACAAACACTTTGTTATCACTCGGATCATAGAAGTATCCACCCCTTGTTTCCTTGAGGTAGCCTACAAAGAAGCTAACTTTCGAACACGGTTCCAACTTCTTTGGGTTAGCCACTAGTACATGGGCCGGACATCCCCAAGTCTTGAAGTGGTGTAAACTACCTTTACGGCCTCTCTACAGCTCAAAAGGTGTTTCAGAAACACTTCTCGAGGGAACGTTGTTCAAAATGTAACATGCAGTCTGTCACACTCCGCCCCAGACCACCCTCTTAGCCTAGAGAAGGGCGTGACTGCAGTAGTTATTAACCCTTAACAGCTCGATACTGAAGGACGTTTGAGAAGGTATCTGAGCAGAAATACCTAAGGATACTGAAGGACAATGAGAAGGTATCCTAGTCAGGTATATAAGGTACGACGGTACCCAGTTATAACTATGTGCACGTAGGTAATACGACGTCGAGAGATTGAGCAAAAGAGTTCTCCCCGATTAAGGTTGAGATTGAGGGTTAGATTAAATAGTTCAATCTCAACTAGGGATAAAGGTAGTCATATTTCCTTCTAGGCTAGAAGGATAGTTTGAAGTTGATAATGCTTGTGAATGTTTATCAACGCTTAATATTTAATAATGTATGAGGTTTCCAAGTATGTTGTTCATGTCTAATGCATGTCAGTGGTTTCACAAGCTAGTTAAATATGTTTTAATTTAACTTATTTCATAAAATATGAAGCATGCGTTAGGGGTAAAGCTAAGGTTGAAGGAAGCTTGACGTACTATGTTTTAAATACCTAGACTTTCCAAGGTTCATGTGTTGGTATTTCTAAATTAATGAGTAGGGATACTGGTAAGGAAAGTATCTGAATAGATGTACCTAAGATGTTGTCGGTACATAGCAAACTCTATATGTATGTAGGCAGGTATGGATGCAAGACCGAGATATGGGTCTCTTGGCCGATAATAAACGTTGAGAGCTAGAGCGGTGTATGCTCGTTCTCAACTAAAATGTATCAAGTATTGACGTATAAGAGTTGTTATAAACGTTTATGTCTTAAGGATGTTGTTGACATGCCATCGGATTGTTTTAAGAAATCGATGTGGGGATCTCTTCTAGCCATAGTTTAATGTGAGCAGGTCAAGGTAGAGGTCGTATCTGGCCATGGCTTGACGTTAGAAATTAGAGCAGTGAGTGTTCATTCTCAATTATGATTCAGGTTCCAAATACGATGGTTTTATGTACACGTTTGCTTGGTATATTCTAGTTCAGTATTATGGTTTCAAGCTTATGGTTCTTAGACATGAGATTCTTATATGACCTTTAAATATTTTGATGAATATTTTGATATGACTAAAATACTTGAAATAGTTACTATAAAGCCTTAATAACATTTGTATGATACATCACATGGATGTAAAAAAGTCATTTACTCAAGTTGTTTGAGTTGAGTATATGAATATTTGTTAATATCCTTTGATACATATGTTTACACAAACTTATTTGAGCTGATTATGTGATTATTTGTTTGTATGTTAATGATATACTGATCTTTGGTACAAATATAGATGTAATTAACAATATTAAGTTATTTATGTCCTTACAATTTGAAATGAAAGATTTAGGTGAGGGTGATGTGATACTTGGTATTAAGATAAGAAAAACTAAAAATGGTTATTTCTTTATGACAATCAGATTTGATTGTTTTGATGATATTCCTGTAAGAACACCTTATGATGCTAGTATGAATCTTAAGAAAAATAAGGAAGATAGTGTTCACAATTTGAATATGCAAAGATTATAGAAAATGTTATGTTTTTAAGGCTAGTTGCATAAATAGAATTCAAGCCCAAAATAATAGAATATGTAGTACAAGGATAAAATAATTGCATATATAAATCAAAAAATGGTAAAAGACTAAAAAAACCCATGCCTAGTCACCATTTTGTTCGCTTATTCCCGATTTTCTCAAATTAAAAGCTATCGATGATAGTTGCTATCGCTTTCAATTTGAGAAAAATTAATACAATCTTGAAATATTAGCTTTTAATTTGCTATCAATTATTAGTAGCTATCATTGATTCACTTTCATCAATTGGAATCAACGTTGAAATATTACTACTTAAGGCTATCAGTAGCTATCAATGATAGATTTATAAATAGTGATCAACTTTGAAAGAAGACTAATAACTTTGATTACCATAGTAGTTATCACTAATAAATTTTTATCATGGTTATCACCGATAGCAGCTATCAGTCGTTATCACTGATAGACTTTCATCAATTAGAATCAAACTTGAAATAATAACACTTAAGGCTATCAATGATAGACTTCTATAACTGGTTATCACCTTTGAAAGAAACTTGATATATAGATATCACCTAAGTTTTATCACCGATATCGCTAACATTACTCATATTTTGGTTATCAGTGATAGCTTCTTTCACTAACAACATCACTAATAAGATGCTATCAATGATCTCACTGATATCATGCTATCAGTGATAGTTCTCTATCACCGATAACGTGCTATCAGTGGTAGCTTCTATCACCGATAACGTGCTATCGGATAGCTTCTATCATCAATAACATGTTATTAGTATTAGCTTCTATCATTGGTAAAATGTTATCAGTAGTAGCTTCTATTAATCATAGCTACCGAACACCTTTTTGCCCCTTTCTTGTCCTTCCCAAACATTTATAAGTCCCTTTTCTTTTCGATGATAGTTTCTATCACAAATAAACATGCTATTAGTGATAACTTCTAGGCATTCCACTTATATTTTAGTTCGAGATTCAATTTTATTAGTTAAATTCACTAAGTTGGATATCAATAATAGATTTCTATAAGTGGCTATTAACATGAAAATATAATCAAAGTTTAAGCTATCAATGATAGAAAATATTAGTGGCTATCACTCATAGACTTTCATTTGCTATATATATTTATTGTTTGTTATAATAATCAAACTTGATCATTAGCTTGTTGGTGTTAAGTCACTTATGACTTGAGTACTTTCAAGTCATGTGTATGGAACTCGACCTCATAATTCTTGTGAAAAAAAAAGGAAGAAGAAAAAATTCAAACAAAGGAAAGAAAAATTTTAAAAATAAGAGAAAGAGAGGAAGCAAAAACTGAAAAAAAAATTAAATAGAAAAAAAGAAGCAAAAACCGGAAAAATGAAAGAAAAACTAAAAAGAAAAAGAAAGGGAAGAAGCAAAAAATCAGAGAAAGAAAAGAAAACAAAATAATAAAAAAAGATAAGGGAAGAAGCAAAAATCGGAGAAAGGGAAGAAAATAAAAATAAGAAAAAGGAATAAGCAAGAATTGAAGAAATAAAATAAAAATAAAAAAAGGAATAAGCAAGAACCGAATAAATAAAAGAAAATTAAAAAAATTAAAAAAAAAAGGAAAGAAAAAGAAAGGGAAAAAGAAGAAAATTGAAGAAAATAAAAAAATAAAGGAAAGAAGCAAAAATCGGATAAAGGAAATAACAAAATAAAATAAAATAAAATAAAGAAGAAGAAGCAAAAACTGAGAAAGAAAATAAAATGAAAAAAGTGAGGAAAGAAGCAAAAATCGAAGAAAAGAAAGAAAATAAAAAGACTCAAAAAAAGGTGTACAACAAGATAAGACAAGGAGGACGTAATTGGAAATTTTTTTAAAAAAATCAAAGATTGACTAGTCAAATCATCCATATTTGCAAATATTTTAAAGATGTAATATATTTTTAGATTTTTCCTCTTATTCTATTGTGTATTACAAATATCCTATATATTTAGTAGATCTAACATGTTAATTTTTTAGTAGTTGTTGAATTCAATAATATTTACATATTGATGTTAGTAATTTTTTCTCTATATATTTTACTAATCTTATTTATATTATGTTAGACCTACCATGTTAATGGTTTTTTTTTTTCTGCATTTTAAATAATATTAAATTTTGTTAATATTAGTGTTATGCTTTTAGTATTAGTGCATTTTAAAAAATTTAGTAGTTGTTTTTGTTATTTAATAGAAAAAGTCTTTTTTTGTTATTTAAATTATATTTCTATAATATTCTAATGTTTTAGTATTAAAGTTTGTGGTTTAAAGTTTTTTTTATTAGTTTTAATATTTTTAATATTTTGTTTATATTTTTGTTTGTTTTTATTTGTGTTTAAGTATAGTTTATTATTATGTTTAAAAGGTTGATGTTTATAGTTTAATACAAATTTATTGTGAAATTTTAATATATTTCCAATGATATTTGATTTTTTTAGTATTAACTGTGAAAAATAGTTTTAAATACTTTTAAAAAGTTTAATTTATTGTTATGTTTAAAAAGTTAGATGTTTATTGTTTAAAAACTTTAGTATTTTTAGTTTAATACAAAATTGTTATGATTTTTTAAATATACTTCTTATGATATTTGATTTTTTTAGTATTAACTTTGAAAAAATAGTTTACAAAATTTGCCTTATTGTTATGTTTAAAAATTTGATGTTTATAGTTTAAAAACTTTGATATTTTTAGTTTAATACAAAATTTATTTGTGATTTCTTTAATATATTTTTTATGATATTTGATTTTTTTAGTATTAATTTTAAAAAATATTTTAAAAAAGTTTAGTTTATTGTTATGTTTAAAAAGTTGATGTTTATAGTTTAAAAACTTTAGTATTTTTAGTTTAATACAAAATTATTGTGATTTTTTAAAATATATTTCTTATGATATTTGACTTTTTTTAGTATTAACTTTGAAAAAATAGTTTTTAAAAGTTTACCTTATTGTTATGTTTAAGAAGTTGATGTTTATGATTTAAAAATAGTTTTTAAAAGTTTACCTTATTGTGATTTTTTTAATATATTTCTTATGATATTTGATTTTTTTGTAGGGCTAGTTGCATAAATAGAATTCAAGCCCAAAATAATATAATATATAGTACAAGGATAAAATAATTGCATATATAGATTAAAAAAATGGTAAAAGACTAAAAAAACCTATGTCTAGCCACCATTTTGTTCGCTTCTTCCTGGTTTTCTCAAATTAAAAGCTATCACTTATAGTAGCTATCAGTGATGACCACTGATAGCTACTATCAGTGATGACCACTGATAGTTGTTATCAGCTGCTATCGCTAATAGCTTCTATCAATTGCTATCGATGATAGTTACTATCAGCGATAGCTTTCAATTTTAGAAAAATTAATACAATCTTGAAATATTAACTTTTAATTTTCTATCAATTGTTATTAGCTATCATTGATTCACTTTCATCAATTGGAATCAACGTTGAAATATTACTACTTAAAGGCTATCAGTGGCTATCAATGATTGATTTATAAATAGTGATCAACTTTGAAACAAGACCAACAACTTTGATTACCATAGTAGTTATCACTAATAATCTTTTAACATGGCTATCACTGATAGCAGCTATCAGTCGTTATCACTGATAGACCTTCATCAATTAGAATCAACCTTGAAATATTAACACTTAAGGCTATCAATGATAGACTTCTATAACTGGTTATCACCTTTGAAAGAAACTCGATATATAGATATCACTTAAGTTTTATCACCGACATCACTAACATCACAAATATTGTGGTTATCAGTGATAGCTTCTTTCACTGATAACAACACTAATAAGATGTTATCAATGATCTCACTGATATCATGCTATCAGTGATAGTTCTCTATCACCGATAATGTGCTATCAGTGGTAGCTTCTATCACCGATAACGTGCTATCGAATAGCTTCTATCACCGATAACGTGCTATCGAATAGCTTCTATCATCGATAACATGTTATTAGTATTAGCTTCTATCACTGGTAACATGCTATCAGTAGTAGCTTCTATCAATCATAGCCATTGAACACCTTTTTGCCCATTTCTTGTCCTTCCCAAACATTTATAAGTCCCTTTTCTTTTTTATGATAGCTTCTACCACTGATAAACGTGCTATTAGTGATAACTTCTAGGCATTCCACTTACATTTTAGTTCGAGCTTCAACTTTATTAATTTAATTCACTAAATTGGCTATCAATGATAAATTTCTATATGTGGCTATTAACTACGAAAATATAATCAAAGATTAAGCTATCAATGATAGAAAATATTAGTAGTTATCACTGATAGACTTCCATTTGCTATTTATATTTATTATTTGTTATAATAATCAAACTTGATGATTGGCTTATTGGTGTTAAGTCACTTATGAATTGAGTACTTTCAAGTTTTACATACGGAACTCAGCCTCATAATTCTTTTGAAAAACGGGGAAGAAGAAAAAATTCAAATAAAGGAAAGAAAAAAAATTAAAAAAAAGAGAGAAAGAGAAGAAACAAAAACTGAAAAAAGGAAAGAAAAGTAAATAGAAAAAATGAAGCAAAAAACCAGACAAATGAAAGAAAAACTAAACAAAGAAAAAGAAAAGGAAGAAGCAAAAAATCGGAGAAAGAAAAGAAAATAAAATAATAAAAAAAGATAAGGGAAGAAGCAATCGGAGAAAGAGAAGAAAATAAAAACAAAAGAAGGAATAGCAAGAACTGAAAGAAAGAAAATAAAAAAAAAAAGGAATAAGCAAAAACCAAAGAAAGAAATGAAAGAAATGAAAGAAAATAAAAAGTAAAGGAAAGAAAAAAGAAAGAAAAAAGAAAGGAAAAAAGAAGAAAATGAAGAAAATAAAAAATAAAGGAAAGAATAAAATAAAAAAATGGGGAAGAAGCAAAAACTGAGAAAGAAAATAAAATGAAAAAATAAAAAAAAAGGGAGGGAAGAAACAAAAATTGATGAAAAGAAAGAAAATAAAAAGACAGAAAAAAAAGGTGTACAACAAGATAAGACAAAGGAGGGCGAAATTAGAAATTAAAAAAAAAAAAATCAAAGATTGACTAGTCAATTCATCCATATTTGCAAATATTTTAAAGGTGTAATATATTTTTAGATTTTTTCTCTTATTCTACTATGTATTACAAATATTCTTTTTTTATTGTGATTTTTTTAAATATATTTCTTATGATATTTGATTTTTTTTTTTTTATCGTTTTTTGTTTTTGTTTAAGTTTGATAATGAGTAAAACAATTAGTAATGTATTGTTTGTTTGTTTTTTTTTTTAATTTTAATTTTAGAAAATGGAGGACAAAGTTTGGGATTTATGTTGTTTACAAATGGTAATATGATTGACAGTATTGATGGAGTTGATTATGACCAACCACCATGCGAGGATTTTAGCATAAATGTGAACAGTGGAATTGTATTTGAACAATTCATTGAAATGGTTGGGATGTCACTTAGTGTAGATATGAGAACAAATCAGTTAGAAATAATATATAGACATCATAATCTAGAACCATCAGGACCAGTAAGGTTTATGTGATTCCCTATTCCGAATGAACAAGCTATGAACTTGATGTTCTCAATCACGATGCCACTCCTGAATTTAGTGAATTTGTATGTAAATGTAATTAGGATAGGGTTGGATATAAACTTGAATGCACCCTTTAGTCAGTTTGAAGATCAACTCCATGTATTGATCATGATCCAGAATCAGTTGCATCGCCATGTGATGATGAAGATATGGTGGCTAACAATTAGTACAGAGATTTTAAAACAGAAACAGACGATGAATTTGAAGAGTTGGATTTTGATGCTCTTGAACATGAGTTACCTTTAGATACATCAACGATTTAGATATCAATGTACTAGATAACATTCGAGAACAAGACCCAATTGTAACCCATGTGGATGTTGACAATACCCAATTGTAAAAATGGATGATTTTTCAAGACAAATAAATGCTACAACACGCGGTCAAATGTTTTGCTATTAAATGCCACACACCAAATGAGGTTGTGGAACTGACACCGACGATTTGGGCAATTCGATGTAAGAGGTGGGAAGAAGGTTGCAAATGGAGACTTCGTGCAATAAAAAAAATTGCATGGCTTGTTCGAGATCACTAAGTATGTTGAGCAACATACATGTTTTTATCCAAAACTGAGTCAAAGTCATGTGTAGTTCGATTCATCAATGATTGCATAGAGTTTTGTGATGCTGTAAGAGAAAAACTATCTATCAGCGTGGCACAACTGCAATCCGACATAAAATCAAAATTTGGATATCATGTTCCTTACCATAGGGTGTGGGAGGGCAAAAGAAAAGCATTGGCTAAAGTGTTCAGTGACTGGGATGAATCATACAAATTGTTATCTAGGTGGCTGTATATGGTTAAGCAGACCAATCCTGAAGCACGTGTAGAATGGAAAGTGAAAGAAACGCTTACTAAAGGCCATGCTATCCTAACTTCTGTATTTTAGGCATTCGGTCCTTGTATAGAAGTTTTTAATAAATGTAGATCGATAATTCAGATAGATGGTACCCACTTGTATGGAAAATATCGAGGAAATTTACTGATTGCTACGTCAGTCGATTCGAACGGGCATCTTCTTCCACTTGCGTTCACCATTGTAGATGAGGAGTTTGTAGCCTCATGGGGATGATTCCTGAAACACTTGAGAGAAATTGTAATACACGAAGAGGTATGTTTAATTTCAGATTGACATGCTGGCATCATCGCAACAGTGAACACTCCAGCAAATTATTGGATGGGACCAAAATGTCACCATCGTTTCTGCTTACGACATATCATCAGCAACTTCAATAAAAAAAATACAAAATTAATAAACTAAAAATTTATGTTTATCGTGTCGGGTGTCAATTTCAAATTCGAAAGTTTAACAAAGCCATTGAAGACATTGAAGGAATAAATCGGAGCAGTTTAAGTTTTTTTTTTTACAAGATTCGTATAGAGCAATGGACTCAAGCACGTGATGGAGGGTTCAGATGTGGGTGGATGACGACAAATCTATCAGAGTGGAAAAATGGTGTCCTTAAAAGAGATCGAATGTTACCGATAAATTCTCTTGCCTAAATAACATTCTTCAGTACGTAAATTATTTCGAAAAAATAAGAGAATAAATAAGAGTTGCTTTAGAGCATCAAGATAAATACACTCGGTAATATTATATATGTTATTAACAATTTTTTCAAGCATATTTATAATACTAAGTGGAGTAAACATTCAGATACGCACACGAAAGAGTTAATAAATAGACTGCAAGATCTAGTAAATATAAAGTACAACACCCTTCTTGTATGTAAGCAAATTGCTAACATCTCCCAGATGTTGCCCATTTGTTTCAACTCTTGGATTTTTTGTCGAGCTAAAATCTCGACATTCTCAGGAAAGAACTGTGAACGAAGTTATTGTTTCAATTTATCCCAGGTATCTATCGTACAATGCTCTTATTGTATGTTCGCAAATCATGATCTCCACCATAGCTTTGTATCTTTAGCTAGATGCATGGTCGCTAGTGTGACTTTCGACTCCTCTGTGATGGTGTTCGTCGCCTTGAAATATTGCTCAAGGTCGAAGATAAAGTTCTTTAAAGCCTTCGCTTCCCGCACCCCACAGAAGGGTTTTGGTTCTGAGATCTTTATCCTACTCACTTGAATTGCTCCCCCCAGATGGGACCTGGGTTCCTACAGCTCGAATGGTGAGATTCACCCTCGTATTCACATCTGCAATCTTGGCTCTAATGCCGTCAAGGGCTGATCGAAAATCTTCTGACAGATCAGTTACCATCCGAATTATTACTTCCTGTGAGGCGTCTAACTCTTCGACGCGCTCCTATATGTGGGCAACAGATTCGTTGAGCTATCCCTACGTTCAAAATTGTTGGATTGTGCAACCTTTATCTCTAGGGTCTCCACCCTCATCATCAGTTCTCTGACGGGTAACCCGTCTAGGCAGCCAACTACTGCATCAATTCCGTCGGCTTTCTCGACAACTTCTTGCAATCGAGTTTCCAAGAAACGAATACTATTAGAGACTTCCCTCAAATAGAGCATTTTCTCTTCCATCTTACCAGCCTGTCCAAATGGGACTTGTTCAAGTTCTTTGTCGCTGGCATATTTGCTGATTTTTCCCTCTGTGAACCGACTTAGCTCTAATACCAACTGTTACAATCGTACTTTTGGAAGCTTCTCTTAGAGATTGTGTGGCACTTGTTTCCACTCATGAAGAAGTCAACCAATCTGAATACGGAATGCCGATAGCACACCGAGTGCCTTTCGCAACCTCCACTGCCATTTTAGAGAAAACGATTTTAGAAAATGGGTTTGGAGAAAAAGGTTTTCGCAAGCATTTTTTATTGCATGAGTAGAGAAGAGAAATACTGTAGTAGGCTAGAAAGCAATGAGCAACAACAACGACTTTATAATTTACTACTTCGAATATGGGGAAGTGATGGTTAGTCTTATCCCCATATAGTGCATTCTGAATAAAAAGCCAACTGGCACCCTTGCATATGCAAAAGGGAGAGTGGCCACTTACAACAAAAAATACAAGGAAAGCAAACTAACTTAACTAATGCAATACATAACATGAAAACATGATAAAATGGGGTAGGATTGGGCATGCAATTATGGGCAACAGGCCTTGGACAAGCATGACCATGACACTTAGAACACCAACAGTCTTCTCCACGAACAAGCAGCCTTTTGGATACCACCACTTAGTGAACTTGGTTCTCGGAGTGAGAATCCCAGAGATGTGGGCTCTGTTGGATTTAGTAGAGGAAAGGAGAAAATAGCGATCGCATTGAATGACCAAGCAAGTGGGAGAGTAATGTGTATATTGTATAGACTTGTGCTTGATCGTTTAGAAAATATGCACGATCGTTTAGAGAAACTCGCTAGTCACGCGATCGTTTAGTAAAATGCTACGTGATCATTTAGATAATGGCACTGTTTAGTAAAATGCTAAGTGATCGTTTAGTAAAATAGCGATCGCATTGTTTAGTCAAACACATGAAGTTATCGTGTAGGCTCTTGTGAGCTAAACGATGGACAGTGTACTTGATATGAAGCGATTCAACGATTCTCATCCAAAATGAAAATACTTTTCATTTTATCCTTCAGTTATGAAAATTGAATACAACCTCCCACTTTCACGCACGGTTAAGGAGAAACCACCAACAATTATCTCATAATTGTTTTAATTATAAATAAATATAATAACTAACTTACCATATTATATTTGTAACCTATAGTTTGAAACCATAGTCCTTTTCTCCTTTACTTGATATAAATCGTATTTATATGATTTTTCTCCAATTAATGTATCTCATATATCATGTCAACTATATCATATATAATTGAACCAGTTTGATCATATCATATATAATCAAACTCCCTCTTGTCATTTTGAACACTTCAAACTGACCAAAAAACTGATTCTCAACTTGAATCCATTGAGCTACCAAGGGAAACTTCTGGACCTGTAGCTTGAAGCTCCAACGGTACGTGATAGCTAGCTAAACTCTTTAGCCATGAGATCCACCATCCGTTAACTGTCGGACACTCCACTAAAGGCCGATAGCTGCACTTTTCTCACCAAAGATATATTTCTGTGTCCATTGGATATACCCAGTCGATAGTACGATAATCCTTGACAAATGCTCATAAGTACAGCTGGGTGAATTTACCTTTTTTTCCCCTGTAGTTACATTTAACTCTTTAAGTACCACTAATCACTCCAATGAACAATACGTCATAGTCCTACTATGAGTGGACACCTCTCGGGCGATGAGAAGGTGTGTGACGCCACATTGTTCAAGCCCCAGAATCAACCCTTAAGGGAGAAATCTATCTACTTATCCCTACTTCAGGGAATGGGTGAATTCCATCTTGTGTAGTTGAGTTCCCAACTCCCCAATCAAACGAATCCCCAAAGTGGTAGGTTTAAGTTGGCGATCTCGCCACTTGCACCCATGCAAATCAAAGGACCACCCTCAAAGGCAAAAGTTCCCAACTCATTCAAAATTAAGGTCATGTTACTTATGGCCATCCTAGTGAAGTGAAGTCTGTGTCATGAACGGTGTTATATAACGAGACTATACACTTCGTGGTCTGGTCTTATACAAGCTCCTTTGTATAGGATGCCTCCGCTCGCATGTCTCCACATGAATGATCAGGATCAGACCATCTGTAGCACGTCACAACACTTGTAACAATCTACAAAGTGGGTCGCATCCGTAGTGTCACCAGGATAAGGTTTCCCTTCTATATCCATATACTACAGACCATTTTGGTTATCACTTAAGGCATAATTCACTTGTATGTCTCCACATACATGCTTAAGTTACAACGACAACCATGGATCTCAATTTATTGGTTTGTGGTAAAGCAAATAAAACATCTCATTTTTCACAGAAAACGGTGAATAAAATATCTCATATTATTACATCACAAGCGTTTGTTCAATACAAGTGTTTACAAACTATATGACCCAACGAGAGTTTAGGGCATCAACCTCAACAATCTCCCACTTGTTCTAAAGCGAGTAGGGTGTTCATAACAACAAGTACAAAACAATAAACTAGGGCACTAAGGCCTAGTATAAAAATCTCCCATTTGCCCTAGTATAGCTGTGGGCGGTCCCGTAGACCCATGCTTTGAAGGTGACCCTAAAAAATTGTAGCCATGAGAGCCTTTGTAAATGGGTCAGCAATGTTGTGCTCTGAAGCACTATCTCACGGATGAGATGATACTTCCGCTCTATATGTTTGTCGTGCTTGTGACTTCTAGGCTCCCTGGAGTTTGCCACAACACCACTATTATAAAAATAGAAGGTGATTGGCCTAGACATGGCTGGAACAACTTTCAGTTAGTCAGGAACTTCCTGAGCCAAACGACCTCCTTAGCAGCTTCATAAGCCGCTACATACTTGGCCTCCATCATGGAGTCGGCGATGCAACCTTACTTAGTGCTTCACCACACTACAACCCATCCGCTAAGAGTGAACATTGAGCCTGAAGTGGATTTCCAAGAATCCTTATCAGTCTGAAAGTCAGAGTCCGTGCATCCAGTAAAGATCAAATCTTTATATCTATACACGAGCATGTAGTCCTTCGTTCTCCAAAGATATTTAAGGATATTCTTGATGGCGGTTCAGTGACAATGTCCTAAATTAGACTAAGATCTACTGATAATCCCCACAGCATAACAAATGTCCAGTCTAGTGCACAACATTGCATACATCAAACTGCCAACGACAGATGCATACAAGACCCGTCTCATCTCCTCAACCTCTAGAGGTGTCTTAGGACACATTTCCTTAGACAATGTAACTCCATGCCTGAAAGGCAGTAGGCCCCTTTTGGAGTTCTGCATCGAGTACTTGAACAACATATTGTCAATGTACGATGCCTGTGACTGCGCTAACACTTTGTTCTTCCGATCCCAAAAGATCTGAATACCAAGAACAAATCGAGCCTCTCCCAAATCTTTCATTTGGAATTAGGTCACTAGCCAGTTCTTAACCGATGTTAGTAGGCCTACATCATTTTCAATGAGTAGGATATCATCTACATACTGAAGGAACTCTTAACAAAGAGTATCCATAAGCGCACTCGGATCTTTTCGATTTCATCATGACTGAAATATAACACATACATTCTAACGTATAGTTATGTAAATTAACACCAATTAACGACATGATTTGATAAATAAAGTACAAAGGAATGAATTCTCATACCAGTTGAAGACTCTCTTCAATCTCGAACTCAAATGCAGTGGATGAACTTCTACGATCTCTATCGCCCAGCAAATCAGTCGGCTTTGGCAGCACGATCGTCTACACGAATGGCAACAAACGAACAAACACGAACAAGTAAGCAGCGGGGACAACACCACCAGTTGGAGCCCTTAGTATTCTCGGAATGAGAATCCAAAGTGTAGTCTTTGGTGAATTTGGTAGAGGTAGGAGAAAAAGCTGATCGTGTAGACGATAAGCAAGTGAGAGAGATGAGGATAGCTATCGTATAGTAGGGATGCTTATCATTTAGACAAAGCTATACGATCATGTAGGTTTTACTAAGCGATCGTTTAGTAATAGGTATACGATCGTTTAGAAAATGCAGCAAGCTAAGCGATCGTTTAGGGAAAATGGGCAATCGTTTAGACAATGAGAATCTATTGTATAGGCTCTCAAGCTAGGCGATCATTTACGTTTCCACACCGATTGCAAATTTTCAAACTTTTGCAAAATGAAACAAATTTTTATTTTATTCTTTAGTTACCATAACCGAACATGGCTGCTCCCACTAACGCATAATTGAGGAGAATATGTCAACAAATTATCCCATAATTAACCAATTTAATAATAAATGAATATAATCATATTATATTCTTACTCTATAGTTTGATATCACATATCTACTATAGTACTTTCTCCTCCACTTGATATAAATCAGATTTATATCTAATTTCCTCCAAAATAATGTATCTCATACATTTAGTCAATTATATCATATATGATTAACTAGTTCAATTATATCATATATAATCGGACTCCCTCTTGTCAATTTGAACATTTCAAACTGACCCAAACACTGATTCTCGACTTTATCCAAGCTACCTAGGGGACCTAATGGATCTGTGGCTCGAAGCTCCAACGGTCCGTGAATAGCTAACTAAACTCTTTAGCCACGAGATCCACCATCCATTAACTGCCAGACATTCCACTAAAGACCAACAGCTGAACTCTTCTTACTACGGATATATTTCTGTGTCCATCGGATATAACCAATCATGAGTACGATGATCCTTTTCATATGCTCGTAAGTACAATTGGACCAATTAACCATTTTGCCTCTGTAATTACATCTCACTCCTTAAGTACCACTTATTCCTCTAATGAATAATACAACATAGTCCACCTATGTGTGAACACCTCTCGGGCCAAGAGAAGGTGTGTGGCGCCACATCGTTCAAGCCCTGGAATCAACCTTTAAGGGAGCTATCTATCTACTTGCCCCTGCCTCAGGGAATCAGTGAATTTCATCTTGTGTAGCTTAAATTAGACAAATCCTCAAAATGGTAGATTTGAATCAACGACCTGGCCACTCGCACCCATACAAAGCAAAGGACTGCCCTCAATGGCAGGAGTTCCCAACTCACTCAGGATTGAGGTCATGTTACCTATAGTCATCCTAGTGAAGTGAAGTCTCTGTCATGAACGGTGTTATATAATGTGACGTTAACACTTCGTGGTCAGGTCTTATACAAACTCTTTGTAGACACTCCCGCTCGCATATCCCCTACACGAATGATCAGGATCAGACCATCTGTGGGAAGTCCCAATACTTGTGTCCATTCCACAAAGCGGGCTATATCCGTAGTGTTTCCAGGATAAAGTTTCCCTCTTATATCCATATACTACAGTTCATTTTGGTTATCACTCAAGACATGATCCACTTGTATGTCACCACATACATGCTTAAGTTACATACAGATAACCAGGGATTTTATGTTTATTGGTTTGTGGTAAAGCAAATAAAACATACAACTGAGTAAAATCAATATGTGAAGTAAATATCCTATATTATACAACACAAGCGTTCGTACAAACTGTTTACAAACTACAGGACACGAGACTTTAGGGCATCAACCCCAACAATCTCCCACTTGTCCTAAAGCGAAGTGGGGTGTACATGAAACTAGTACAAAACAATAAACTAGGGTATAAAAGCCCAACACAAGAAAATCTCTCACTTGCTCTAGTCCAGCCGAGGGCGATCCTATAGACCCATGCTCTGAAGGTGACCCTCAAACACTGTACATGTGAGAGCCTTCTTAAACGCTTCAGCAACATTGTGCTCTGAAGCGATCTTTGTGACGATCATGTCCCCTTGATGCACTATCTCGCGGATCAGATGATACTTCGACTCTATGTATTTGTCACGCCTGTGACTCATTAGCTTCTTGGAGTTTTCCACTGCCCCACTATTATCATAATATAGGGTAATAGGCCTAGACATATCTGGAACAACTTCCAGTTCTATCAAGAACTTTCTGAGCCAAACGACCTCCTTAGCAGCTTCGCAAGCCGCTACGTACTCCGCCTCCATAGTGGAATCGATGATGCATAGCTGCTTAGTGCTTCGCCACACTACAGCTCCTCCGTTAAGAGTAAGGATTGACCCTGATGTGGACTTGCGAGAGTCCTTATCAGTCTGAAAGTCAGAATTGTGTATCCAGTAAGGATCAAATCCCTTGATCCATACATGAGCATGTAGTCCATCATTCTCCGAAGATACTTAAGGATGTTCTTCACTACGGTCTAGTGACTCTGGCCTAGGTTAGATTGATACCTACTGACTATGCCCACAACATAGCAGATATCTGGACGAGTACAAAACATCGCGTACATTAAACTGCCAACGACAGACGCATATAGGACCTGTGTCATCTCCTCAACCTATTAAGGCGTCTTAGAACACATGTCCCTAGGCAAAGTGACCCCATGCCAGAACGGCAGTAGGCCCCTCTTGGAGTCCTACATCGAGTACTTGAGCAACATCTTGTCAATGTACGATGCCTGAGACAATGCTAGCACTTTTTTCTTACGATCCCCAAAGATCTATATACCTAGAACAAACTGAGCCTCTCCCAAATCTTTCATTTGAAATTGGGTCGCTAGCTAGTTCTTAACTGCAGTCAATAGACCTACATCATTCCCATTGAGTAGTATATTGTCTACGTACAACACTAAGAAGACTACTGAAGCGTTGATGATCTTCTTGTAGACATAAGGTTCATCAACGTTCTGGTCAAAGCCATACGACTTGATCACTGTATCAAACCGTATGTTCCAAGATCAAGACGCCTGTTTCAGCCCATAATTGGACCAATTCGGCTTGCAAACCTTTTGCTCTTGACCTTGGGCTATGAATTCCTTGGATTGCACCATGTAAATGGTATATTTAAGATTGCCATTCAGAAAGGCCGTCTGACATCCATTTTCCAGATCATATAATTATAATAAGCTGCAATGGACAAGAGGATGCAGATCGACTTTAACATGGCAACAGGTGAGAAAGTCTCCTCATAGTCGACACCATCTACTTGGGTATAACCCTTTGCCACAAGTCGAGCCTTGAAGGTCTGTACCTTCCTATCAGCACCCCATTTGCGTTTGTAGATCCATTTACAACCTATAGGTCTTATCGCCTCAGGCTGATCTACAAGATCCCATACCGAGTTGAAGTACATCGACTCCATCTCGAGATCCATGACCTTGACCCATTCATCTCGTTCTACATCCCCCATTTTCTTTTGATAAGACAACGGATCCTCAACGTCACCATCTGCTACCATAGCAAGGATTTCTGTGAAACCTAGATAACGGACAGGCGGGTTCGCAACCCTCCTACTACGTTGAGGTTCCCTCAAATCTTGAGGTGGAACCGACCTACTAGATGAACTCCCATCAACAACTTTTGCTGATGAAACAGGCTCTTCAACAACTCTTGTTGAAGTTTCAGTAGTTTCATTGGAACGCTCACGCAACACGACTTTACTTCGTGGACTGTGCTCCCTTATATGATCCTTCTCCAGGAAAGTAGCATTCGTTAAAACAAACACCCTATTTTTCGTCGGATCATAAAACTAACCCCTTCGTGTACCTTTGGGGTAGCCTACAAAGAGGCATAACCTCGACCGTGGTTCCAACTTCTTAGGATTAACCTCAAAATAGTTTCCATGTACCCTAAGTGAAAAGACATCTATTTTACAATGATGCCCCAACGAGGCAAGATAAAAGTCACTGATGGGGTGATTAGATGCCTCTTCACTGGGATGAGACACTCTTAACCATTAGGGAAAAACAACTCTTGTAATTGACCCTAACATTCACCATTTTTTGGTCCATAACTGATAACCTTTAAAGATTTCGCATAAGTGTATCCCATCATTTTTTGCCCTAGAGTCCCGCCCTGATGCTTCTACCGTAGGGAAAAAGAAGATTAGGACAATAGACTAAAGCGACCTTATTCTATACAGGAGATTAGATAAAGATTCATGCAAAACTGCCATCCTATAGGGGGACACTCCCAGAGTGCCTTGAGGCAATACACAGAAACGTTATCCAACCTAATAAAAGAGACCGTGGGATATGCTATCGCACGTCCCACTCCCACTTACTATGAACATTCTTTCCATACACCTTGATATTGACCTACCCAAACACCATCCTTTAGGGGGATACTCACAGGGTGCCACGAGGCCGAGGATAGATCTCATGGTGTGAACATAAAGGGAAAAACGTGAAAAGGTTTAAGTGAAGTATCATATACCCCAAATGCCTCCCATTAAATGTTCTACCTAGGGGTTTATTAACTTAGACAATTCAGCTATTGATTTTATTTAAGTCAGTTTAATTTGCTAAAAAACAACTCTTGTCTTTGAAATTAAACAAGTTCAAGTCAAGTCCCATTAAACACTTTAATGGACTATCCTCAAATTTGCATGCATGCATCAAATCTATCTAATTCACCTTTCTAAGGTAGGTTCCCAGGTAGGGGTGTTCCGTTTCTGTCAGCTTACCCCAGCATAGACAGAACCTGCCTTAGACAAAAGGTCTCTTGTAGATAGATTTGCTACATATTTAATCTTCTATTAGTCAATTTAATCCTATTAAACTGATTAAAAGATTAAACTTTAGGTTGTAATCTCATTAAAACCGTGATCTTAGGTCTATCTCCACCAAGTTTTAAAACTCTTTTAAAACCATGATTCAAGCCTAAGTTCGCATATATGTCTCTCTTATAGATTTTAGTTCTAATTTCCCTTATAACACTTATAAAATAAACAACCAAAATCCATTCCCATTGCCATGCACAACTAAGTATTTATAACTCTTATAAATTCAACCTATGTGTCATGCTTCATGCAATGTCCATTCATTACTATATATAACTCTTATATACTTGGTAATGAACTAAGAAAACATGCTTCCATACACCCTTATACTATAACACTTATAATATAAAGATGATGCATGTCTATGCTTAATGCATGCATAAATATAACTATATTATATGATGCATGAGCATGCTCTTATATAATTTAAATCATGCAAACTACCATATTATAACACTTACAATAAGAGATGATACATGACCAATGTATAACCTAAGGTGGGATTTCAACTATATGGCATACCATATGACATATAATCAAACATACACCTTATGTACATTCATCACAGACTAATAGACTGGGATGATTTAGCCTTAAAAATCAAAAATTAAATTTTATCTATTACATTAATCCATCGAGCAAACCGGTTTACAGGCGAACCGAGTCTTAAACTGTCCAGGCGAAGCCTCCCTAATTGTTTAGTAAACTGGTCGAGTATCCACGATCGCTTAGCTACGATCAAGTACCATTTACATTGTGATAAAGCATGAGGCTACTTGATCGTTTAGCACACTAATATTAAACGCGCAAGTCTAAACAATCGTTTAGATGACGACGTTGCTGTGAAGCACGATTGTCTAAACGATCATAAAGCAAGCACTTAAGTAACGTTTACTACGCGATCGTGTAGTCAGTGACTAAGCGATGACGCTTGCTAAACTACACAATCGTTTAGTGCACGCACATTCACCTTGCTGTCGAGTATCCCATACTCAACGATCGCTTACCCCATCGTTTAACAATCTGGCCAACGATTGGTCTTCTTCTTCCTCGAAGTAACATGCAACTCCTTGCCTTGAAGCTTCATCATGAACGACTCACATTAACTTAAACACTTTGAATTACAAACTCAATAGCAAGTTAATATGCCCAAAAAACACAAAGGCCTTTACAATTAGCTTTGAATGTAAAAGAATTCAACAACCAAAGGCAACCATCCCAGAAAACTCCATTAATCCACATCCACAAACATATTTAACACTCAAACAGAATGTAGACATGCTTCATCCACCAAGAATGTAAATGTTATTCTATACACCAATCGAAGGAACTCTTATCAAAGAGAAACTATGAGTGGAAACAAGATCGTTCCAAATTCATTGTGACAGAATTACAAGCATTAACAATCATATGAACAAGTTATGCATTTCATAACAAATTACGACATGCTATGATAAATTAAATACAAAGGAATGACAGACATACCTTTGAAGAATGTTTCTTCTGTTTTTCTCTCGCTCTCGTGAAAAACTGAGACCAGCAACCTCTCGTTGTCACTGCAAACATCTTCCCAAATCTCTCGCTGTCGCTTAGCACACAAGCAGTCTTCTCCATGAACAAGCAACCTCTCGGACACCACCACTTAGTGACCTTGGTATTATTAGAGTGAGAATCCAGGAGGTGTGGGCTCTGTTGGATTTGGTAGAGGGAAGGAGGAAACAGCGATCGCACTCAAAGAATTAAGCAAGTGGAAGAGTAATGTGTCTATCGTATAGACTTGTGTTTGATCATTTAGTAAAACAGGTCTGATCGTTTAGAGAAACTCGCTAGCCACACGATCGTTTAGTAAAATGCTACATGATCGTTTAGATAATGGCGCGTGTACACGATCGTTTAGACAAACACTTGAAGTTGTCGTGTAGGCTCTTGTGAGCTTAACGATAGGCAGTATACTTGATATGAAGCGATTCAATGATTCTCATCCAAAATGAAAACATCATTTTATTTTTCAGTTATGAAAACTGAATAAAATCTTCCACTTTCACGCATGGTTAAAGAGAAACCACAAATAATTATCTCATAATTGTTTTAATTATAAATAAATATAATAACTAACTTATCATATTATATTTATAACCTATAGTTTGAAACCATAGCCCTTTTCTCCTTTATTTAATATAAATCGTATTTATATCATTTTTTCCTCCAATTAATGTGTTTCATACATCATGTCAACTATATCATATATAATCGAACCAGTTTAATCATATCATATATAATCAAATTCCCTCTTGTCAATTTGAACACTTCAAACTGACCCAAAACCTGATTCCTAACTTGAATACATTGAGCTACCAAGGGGACCTTCTGAACCTCTAGCTTGAACCTTCAACAGTACGTGAATAGCTGGCTAAACTCTTTAGCCACGAGATCCACCATCCGTAACTGTCGGGCACTCCGTTAAAGACCGACAACTGCACTCTTCTCATCACAGATATAATTTTTTGCCCATCGAATATAACTAGTCAATAGTACGATAACCCTTCACAGATGCTTGTAAGTACAGTTGGGCCAATTTACCGTTTTTCCCCTATAGTTACATTCAACTCCTTACCTGATCCCTCTAATGAACAATACATCATAGTTCTACTATGAGTGGAACCTCACGAGCCATGAGAAGGTATGTGGCACCACATCGTTCAAACCCCAAAATTAGCCCTTAAGGGAGCAATCTATCTACTTACCCTTGCTTTGGGGAATGAGTGAATTTCATCTTGTATAGCTGAGTTTCCAGCTCCCCAATCAGATGAATCCCCAAAGTGGTAGGTTTGATCCACGGATCTGGCCACTCGCACCCATGCAAATCAAATGACCACCCTCAAAGGTAGAAGTTCCCAACTCACTCAGGATTAAGGTCATGTTACCTATGCTCATCCTAGTGAAGTGAAGTCCCTATCATGAACGACGTTATATAACGAGACTATACACTTTATGGTTTGATCTTATACAAACTCCTTTGTATAAGACGCCCCCGCTTGCATGTCTCCACATGAATGATCAGGATCAAACCATCTGTAGCACGTCACAATACTTGTAACAATCTACAAAACGGGCCACATCCGTAGTGTCACCAAGATAAGGTTTCCTTCCTATATCCATATACCACAGACCATTTTGGTTATCACTTAAGGCATGATCCATTTGTATGTCTCCACATACATGCTTAAGTTACAATGACAACCATGGATCTTAGTTTATGGTTTGTGGTAAAGCAAATAAAATATCATATTTTTCATAGATAATGGTGAATATATTATTACATCACAAGCGTTTGTTCAATACAAGTGTTTACAAACTACAGGACCCAACGAGAGTTTAGGGCATCAACCCCAACAAAAGGTGTGTTTCATGTGAAGATCGGACGCCACAGCCTCGATGCTAAATGAGAAAATGTTGAAATATTTAGGCTAAACGGGTCCGAGCGATACCGTACATGTAACAAGTGGCAAGCGTTTGGCATTCCATGCTCGCATTTTATGGTTGTTTGCTCACATTTTAACATGAACTACAAATATTTTTTTAATGACTATTATAAATTGTCAACGTATGTTGGATGTTACTCTCCTCAATTTCAACATGTACCGCATGAAGATTACTGGATCACGCACCCTAATATACCCATCTTACATGTTCACTCATCGTCGTTGAGAAAACCTGGTAGACAAGAGTTCACGTTACCATAACGAGATGGATTGGTCAAAACCAAGGACTTAACTACGATGTGGGTTTTGTAATCAGTTAGGTCATAATCAAAGGAAGTGTCCTTCATTACTAAGATAGGCTCGAGATAGTTAGAGATTTATTATTAATATTTTTTATCTTGTAAAACTATTTCAACTGTGTAGATGATACTTTTATTGTATATTTAATTTTGTTATTATAATTTATAAAGTTGTACATTGTTCTTTTAATTAAGTTGTACATTATTTAATTGAGAAATAAATATATATTTTTTAATTTTAGATCATGGCTTTAAATTCAGGACCTATTGATCCTGATGTTTTGTATGACCAATCCATTCATCAATCAACTGTCTTATGGCAAGATCGTAACACTGGCGAAATATCTTGCAGACATGGAGAGGCAGTTGTTCAGCAACTATCCCACTCCACCCTCGAATACTACTACTACTTCGTACATTTGAATTTTATAAAGTTGCCAGATTAGGATTCATTCAATTAGATTGACATCTCATCACAACATTGGTCGAGAGATGGAGGCCTAAGACACATACATTTCATATGTCCATTGCATAGTGCACTATCACTCTACAGGACATAGAAGTGTTGCTCGGGTTACCTATTGACAGTGGACCAGTCTCTAGAGTGATGTATGATGACTGGTTACAAATCTGTCAATTGTACCTCGATGTGACCCCACCTGCCGATAAAATTAAAGGATCAAGGTTAAGTTTCATATGGTTAGGGGTACAATTCTGTGAGCTCTTCGATGATGCAGACGAGGAAATCGTCATGCGCATATATACTGCAAATGATGGGTGGAAGTCTGTTTTCCGACAAATCAAGTCATTTTGTTCACTTGATGTTCCTGCCATTGTTAGCTAACCTCAATGACGCGAGACAGTATTCTTGGGATGGAGCATGTTTGACATGGTTGTATAGACAATTGTGCAAAGCAACTAAACCTGAAGTTCACAAGATAGCTAGGCCTCTAATACTTTTTTAACTATGGACTTGGGAGCGATTTCCAACAATGGCTCCACAAGTACAACATGTAAATGATACTTAGTTAGCTGGACGAGCCTATGGTTCTCGGTATGTTATTTTTAATTCAATTTAATTTTTATATGGCTGATCTAGTTAATTCAGAATCTAAATTATCAATTTAAAAATTTAGATGGAGAGACAAATTTCGTGTGACTAGGACAACCACACATGTAATCAGCCAGTATATATATATGTTTAATCTGCTTCAACCTGATCAAGTACATTAATACTGAACCAAATTGATTATTTTATACAAATTTTTATTGTATTTGTCTTTAATGTTCTTCAATATAATATTTTGTGTTTTAGATTATTTAGGAGTCTTACAAACTTGTTATGCACACTTTGCCTAATTTTCTGTACAAATGGTCAAAACATATGGCAGACGATAAGTCCTCATATATTTTCACATTGGTGAGTGACATTTTCTTGATAGGGTGGTGAGACAATTCGATTTTCAGTAGGATGTCCCATCGCCTTGTAATACTGAACCCCTACTGTATGACATTGTCTTAAGAACTAGAGATTGGTTTGAAACAGTTACACATTTGGTAGTACAATGGCACTATCGTGCAAGATTTATTGCAGTAAGGGTTTATATTGAGCATTTTGACAGGGATGTCACTTAAAACTACATCAACTGATATAATAATATCACAAAGCGCTACGTTATTCGTCCGGGAGCAGTTGTGGGTCATTTGGTAAATAAATGAATATTATTTAATTATTTTTAATTTGAATCTATTTTAAATATTATCTAACTGTTTTATATTATCTAATAGTAGACTTCGTGATGTTGCGAATGATCTGAACCAGGTTCTTGTTATATGCAGTGACAACCAGAGCTATATGGAGGAGATACATTATATGTACGATATACCTATTGTTCCTCCACCAGCTCCTAGACGTAGAGGACCCGTTCGAGAAGAAGAAGATGAGTTCGATGAGGTTGCCCACAATGTAGAAGAATTTCCCCTATGATGCAGACGCAGAGCCAAACTGATTATGCTAGTCCAATGACGATGATGCCAGCATTTGGTTCAGGATATTAGGATTAAGAAGCTGGTCCATCGTCTTCATACGTGCATGGACATGGTCGCGGTCGTGGAGAGCATAATAAATATTTATATTATGAAGCACCTACAGAGGTACCAGAGCAACATCAAGAGGAACCAAAGCAACCCAAAGTTCAAAGTCGACGACGACAACCAGCTCGAAATCGACGACATTCGCCTTGTGGGACATGTTGATTTTTATATAAATGAGATAATAGTTGTATTAATATGAATATTTTAATTTACACTTTATTATTTTTAAATTATGGAAGAAAACGTGAACGAGATATTATTTTATATGATATTTCTTAGAGTTAAATTAAGAAGATGATAAAAAATAATAACAAAATGAGTGAGGTGGAATATAATAAATAATAAAATAAAAAAGGAAGGTGTAATGGATGGAAGTCGAATTTTGAAAGTTCGACATCCTTACTGGATACACTAAATTAAAAAAACTCACACGATATTATTCTAATTTTACCTAACCATTTCTTAAATTATTGTTTTCAGATAACAAACACAAATTGGTCAATTAATTTGACTGATCCACGGTAAACGACAGGAGTCGAAGTGTTTATTTCCCAGAATCTGAGTGTGGACGGATCGCAAAGGGGAAATAAAAATACTAAAATAGTAGTGAAAACGGCACGAAGGGCATCGGAGCTGCGCTCTAAAACCTTCAACAACTGCCATGGAACTAACCTCCTCCTCCATACTCCATACTCATCCTATCAAAAGAACCACAACTTGCAATTGCTCATACTCCAATGTCATTCCTAAACAGCCACCAAGCAGATTCTATCCGTCTTCTTCTCCGCGTCTTTCTGTTTTCTCGAAAAACTACAATTTCACCGGAAAGAGTTTACGAATTACAAGATTAACAGCATTCAGCAGTTCCAGCCGTTCTAACAATGACTCGACCCAAGAACTCGCGGTTCTTCTTGAAGTTGAAGGGTGATTTTCCCTCAATTGTTCTTTTTAATCCATTCATTCAATCTTTTTACTCATTCTTCGTGGTTTGAATTATTCGGTTTATCTGAGTCTGCTTCTTTTCTTTATGGATAAGTACTAGACAAATACCTAGCCAGTGTTTAATTGCAAAGACGTTCGCCCGTGTCTTCAAACTTCTAAATCAGTGTGTTTACTGCTTGCAGTTTAAATTCTGTACGCTCTTTAGTTTTAGCACGTTCCTGACCATACGCGTCTTTTTATCTTGTTGGCATGTTAAATCAAAGAAACATTTAGGCCATTATTGGACACCATCTGAAATTCGGTAGACAGGATTAAATTATTGGACCTACGATCTTTCGAACGGCCCAAGTATGGAAACTGGAAGATTGGTTGTCTTCCCTCATTTGTAGATCTGAACGAAAAAAAAAATGGTAGAAGTCAATCCAAAGACAAGCACTTTCATCAATAGAGACAACGTTATCCGCCATAAACGGTACATGAACTTTAAAGAATCAGAAAGTGGGAAAGTTCTCTGATTTATTTTTTTTCCTTTTAATAATAATAATTGTTTTTAGGAGAGGGAAGATATCTGATTCAGACTTGAAAAATGATTAGATTTCCTTAGGAATAAACCGTTTTAACTACACATCCCTGCTTCACATGAGGGAAATAACTAGGGTATTTTAAAAAATAGAAAAATAAGGAAAACTATATACACAAAATAACAAAATTTAATATTCTATGATAGAAATTGATAGAAGTTTATAAGTGTCTGTCGGTGATAGAAACTGATAGAATTTCATCAGATAGAAACTGATACAAGTCCATCACTGATAGACGTTGATAGAAGTCTATAATTGTCTATCAGTGATAGAAACTAATAGAAGTCCATCATTGATGGAGGTTGATAGAAGTCTAATAAGTGTCTATCAGTGATAGAAATTGATAGAAGTCTATCAATGATACTATAGTGATAGAAACTTATATAAGTCTATTACTGATAGACGTTGATAGTAGTCTAAAAGTGTCATCAATGTTTTTTTTGCTATTTCTATAAATAGTTTGACATTTTTTCTACCTGTGAAAATTTTCCAAATAACTAAATATACAAGATAAACAATTAGTTCTAATAAGCCTTCACCAAGAAGAACCTATCAAGTACTGGATCACTCATCTTAGGCTGTGGCCATGTGCCTTTCACTCTACCAATCACTTAAAACGGGCCCTTGTCTGTGTCCAACTGTTAAAGTAGACCAAGAAGGTATTTATTTTTCTAAACATACATTTGGATGACTAAACCTTTCCTTTTACAAAATCTTGATCGGATATGTATGAAGTTCCTTTTTAGTTTTGATGATTGTGTTGCCCATAAAAGCTTCTGCAGATAAACCAAGAGAAAGAAAGAAAAATATTGATAATAAAAGTTAAAAAAGAAAAAGCAAAGTGTGAACATGATGTTGGCAGGGAGAAGATAGGCTCAAGGCTGCATTGATTTGAGTTTGGGTTGTTGGACAATATTGTTTAGGTGATTTGACATAATAAACAATTAATGTTTTTATGCTCTCTAAGTTTGTAATGTTTCATGAGCCAAGTAAGGTTAGAGTTTCTTCCCTTAACTTGTTTCTTCCTTCCTTCCAGAGTTCTTGTGGATGCATATCGCTCAACTAATCGCCAAGCTTTCAATGAAGGTGTACAAGTTTTCATACCTATCTGAATCCTGTTAATTTGACTGGGATTTATGTGTTTTGGATTATCATTATCTAACTTTGTGCTGACAGCATTTCGCAAGCTTGGACTTGACTGTGCAAATTGGACTGAGCCTGTATATTCAGACCTCGTCAGGTGTAACTCTTGTTGATACTATCTATATTTTGAAAGCATGTCATTGTGGTTTCATATTTGTTTTGTTTACTAATCGAATATATGATAAATTTGGCATCTTAAAGATTATATTCACTTTTTTCCCTCAAACTTATCAAACTTTGAATCATTGCAACAATATTTCAATAATGAGCATTTACGTTGAACTTATAACTTTATATTTCTAATTTCTTCGATGAAATTTGTTTCTCATAGAAAAAACTTGTAACTTTGCTCTCTCTCTCTCTCCCTCTCTCTCTCTCTCCCCCCAACTCAAGTTTGATTTTTTCAATTTAACAAAATTTAGTTGTCTTTGTTTTTCTGACTACATATTGTTGAAGTTGGTGGATTTTAAATTACCTATCTGATAGGAGCGGGAAAACCTCCATCCATTTTACATAATTTAGTAAGAAGTCTTGTGTGTTGATTTGTAGGTTGGTTATGTAAGGCATAAATTGTTAGTTGTCAGAGCAAAGGGTGCATGTGAAAGCGAGTTATTTTGTATGGGACAGGGATTGTGTGTGAGTGACTTGGGATCCCTTGTAATACCTACCCGTAATGTAGACCTCTCGGATGTTTGTGTGTGTGTGTGTGTGGAATAAGATATTTATAAATCAATGAAATATACAAGCGAAAAGGGAGGAAAGGTGACGCCTAAACCACGGGAGGTTACATGAAAGCCCTCCAATTAGTCAAAATATAATTTAGAGAATCATTACAAAAGGCTCTACGAAGCCTACATCAAGAAGCTGCAACAAAGAGGGTGCCCATAAAAGATTCAAAATCTACACAAACAATTTGAGGTTTCTATCTGACCATGTGCACCGCAGAAAACTTTTGATAAAGTCGAGCCAGAGAAATTTTGTCTCTTCTTCTAACAGATGATTATGGAAAATAGAGAAGAGGTTATCAGCCAATTTGTAATAAAAAACAAAAGATCATTGAAGAGAATAAATGTACATGTTCCAGAACTCTAATTGGTACAGCGGCACAGCATATTCTAATAAAGGCTCTATCACTATTGTGAGTTAAGATTAATTTCTTTCACAGGAAGAATGCTGCTAATGAGGAACGGATGCTGATTATGTATTTTAACCGTGTAAGTTTCTTTTCTTGTTTTGGAGTTATGAACTATTATTTTTGGTCATTGTTTTTTTCCCCTTGGTTATGTAACACTTTTTTAAGTCGGTAAAAGCATTTCTCTTCGTTATAGATTGGTTGGCCGACTTCACTACCAACGAATGAGAAGGAATCATTTATTAAAAGTGTTCTGCGAGAAAAGGTACTTCTATAGACCATATATGAATGAAATATCTGGCAATTGTTGCTCAGGCGCTTGATTGTAGGTTCCCTTAGGCAGGTAATTCAAAGAGAAGTTCATAATCATTCTTTTTCTCGAAGATATTTGCTTATATTAAGAAATTTCCAGTTCTGTAAAATTTACCTATATATCTTTAAGTTTCCTCCTCTCCTCACAAGAAGAGGGTTTAACCATTAGGTTAATCTCGTCTCCCTTCTCTGTCATGTCTTTTCTAAATAGCATATATTGTATTGAAATGTACTTGGTAAAAAAGCTTGTGATGAGGATTTGCCATCCTTTCAATTCCTGACATCCATGAATTTCTTGACAAAGGTTTTTAATTGGATGAATGATAAAAGAAAAATTGGATAATTAAAGAACTTTATTGTAAGAAACAAACATCTAGCCTTGATAATCCCAACTCACTCCCATATGTATAGGACCCTGTATCCCTTTCCTAAAAGTATCTTTTATGATCCCTTTCTATACTACCTGATGGCATTTTTCCTCGTGAAGAGAGGACCTGCCAGTGAATTAGTGATCTAAAACACGAATTTATGATCTAGTTGATATTGGATTCGAATATAAATGCTTATAAAGTGGAGCCTTTCTTTCTCGGTCGTCTGTCTTTCTCGTTGTGGATTCCCATTTATGCAGTCTGTTTCCTCATTATCTGTCTTTCCCCCCCGGATTAGCCAGTCGCATCTAGGTCTTATTTTTCGTTGATCTCTTCTGGTGCATAAGTTGGTTTGCATGTCCCTATTCTCCCCTCTCCATCTGTAACTCTTTTTTTAGAATAGAAATATTTTGTTATACGTTATATTTATTTGTTATGGCATTCCTCTTGTGAGTAATACTGTTATCAATACACATTTATGCTAGCAACACTTTCTCTCTCTCGCTCTCTCTTAATTTTTATTTTAATTTATTTTATTTTAAAATATGAAGAAACATTTTTTTGATCCATTGTTGGCAGAAAAAGGCATCAGATGAATTGATGGTCTCACAAAGTTTGCCACTCCGGCCTGGAGTTGAAGAGTAAGTCTCTGAACTGCATCCTGTTTGAATGGTACATGGTTAATTAATCCTTCTATTTTTAATTTGAAGGCCTCTATTTCTTATTCGAGTGGAAATATATGGTTTTCCAATGATGCTTGGATGGAGTGTTGGAAAATTGATAATCCACTTATTGCTAATGAAATCATTGAGGAGTGAATCTCTAATGCTCATTTAGTTCAAATGACCATGACCTGCAAGAGTGGGATCTTTCCCGAAGAAGTCCTAGTTAGCTTATCAATCTTCTTGGCTGCAGCATCAGGAGATAGAGAGATGAAATAGGCAGACATATTAGCAAGTTTAGCTTAAGCTAAATCAAAATCCTCGTTAAATGAAATTGGCTTATGAAATTCCACGAAATGTAAGGATTTTACCCTTGATATGTTATGAAAATTGGGGAAATTAACTATTCTTAGAAACTCATTTGTCATTTATCAATCTATAAATGTTAGGAGCTTTGTAAGGGAAGATACAATTTTAGGCACAGTTTCAGATATTGCTCAATATAATGTTATGCATATACGGTTTAACTCACATCTAACATTTCAGATATTGCTCAATATCATGTTATGCATGGTCGCTAGTCACTTTCTACTCTTCACTTCGAATGAGATTACACGTACAATAGTAGTTGATATCAAAAGTTGTCAATTATCAAATTGTGTCTACAAATCACTCTTGATTGTTTCTTTTATTAAATGGAGCTACATTTCATTTCTGCAGTTTCATTGACAATGCTTATAACGAGGGAATACCTGTGATTATTCTCACAGCCTACAGCAAGAGTGGAGAAGAAATTGCTAGGTATATTCCTGTTACCATTAAAGTAATACCACAGTCGAAAACTTGGATCAAAAGTCTGTTTCACACAATTTATAGAATGTTTGTCACATTGTTCTTGTTTGCTTGATCGTTTGTTTGTTTGTTTGTTTGTTTTGTTTTGTTTTTGTTTTTTTGAATAAATAATTTTACAATCTCAATTTTAAAGCTAAGATTTCCAAAATGCGTTGCTTAATTGTTAGATCTATCATCACTAAGCTTGGACCTGAGAGAATATCCAAAGTAAAGATTGTTGGGAATGAGGAGACAAGACAGAGTTTATATAGTGAATTTGTGCGTGGTCAAGCAAAGCAGTCAGGTTTGGAAGAGGAACTAGCTAAGGAAGCAATGAAGGCAGGTAGTCCTTTTTCAATGTTGGTTGACATGCTTTCTGTTTTTCCAAATTTAAATATTGAAGGTTGGATACTGAAGGGCTGTATTCTTGCTTGACGGGCTAGCTTCTGCTGAGAAACAAAGGATAGCCAAGAAGGTTGCATCGGCACTGAAGTTGAGTGTCGAGATAAATACTACCTCATCTGAAAGGTCCGTCTGTTTTTTAAATGAAGTTAGTGAATGTAGATAATGATATGCTTTTACTCCTGTGTTGTAATTGTTTTTGTTTTTGTTTTTGTTTTTGTTTCTTTTGTTGTTATTATTATTGTTATTGTTATTATAATTTTCTTGTTAATGGCCAACTGACTATGATGACATGTAGGGCCTGCAATCATTCGATACTTCAAGTCTTCTAGGCATTGAGGCACCATCTAACACTGAATTGATTGGCATGCATTTTTTGAAAAGGAACATGACAAAAAGGAAGTGGATAAATTGAGGTCCAATCCTACTCACATAACATAACACATATTTCTGAGGACTTGAAACTTTGGAAGAAATTCTTGTTTTGTTAACCTTAATTTCTTGGAGAGGTTCATTTGTGGTTTAGCTTGATTGGTCAATTTTCGAGAAGTCGTGTAGAGTTTAAAAAGAGAAAAGCTCCTGGATTTTTACAACTTACCAGTCCTGGTATCTGATCTCATGGGATGGAGAGGAAGCTACCAAGTGAGAGAGAGATAGCACTAACTTTTCATCCTCTCCTCTTGAACTTAGTTTCACAGCTGCTTTCACCTTCTGTCGTACAAAATGCCCACCGATGAAAATTAACGAGTGTTAGAAGACAATGCAAACAATGGAAGTGCAATAGAAGTAACCAATATGGACCAATGGTTCGATTGACTTATGGTTATAGAAAAAAGATATGTTGCGGTTCTTGAAACCCTTCTACTTTACCTCTGCACAAAAATACGTGTTGTGCATGCTTTTCAATCTTATTAACTTACACATACATGCACATGTATCTTGGTAGTCAACTTTGTAGTATTCATGGGACATTTTTAGTAGCTTCATTATGTGGTCTAAGAATTGTATGGTTCTCAGACGGCAAGAATCTTGGAATAGTCTATTGTTCATTAAATGTTATCTCATGGTCGATTTTTATTTGATTGTGATTGTCACTAATTTTTTGTTTTCTTTCTTTGTTTTCACTTCTTTGGAGAGTTGGTATTCCTTGAACATTTATTCCTTGACATTATATCAATGAGAAGTTGTTTCTTATAAGGGGGAAATCCAATTAAACATTGCTGTCCTATGGTTGCACTTTGCAGCTGTCATGATATGTGCACAAATCTTAGAAATTTATTTTGAATAATTGAATTGCTGGTTTATTTGACAGCAATGTTTAACATGATATATTTTGGTTACAAAAAGCATTATCGTGTGCATTATCTAATATGACTTCATTTTTTTAAAAAAAAGTTTGGACAAGATCATATGTGCATTGCGTGCTGGAGCAGAACTTGCGGACACACCTGTTTCCAATTGCATCCTTATTGCAGGAACCCAGTCTGGGATTGATGGAGCTGAGCGAATAGGAATGCCGCGTATTGTGCTCCGTAGCAGGTAATCCCCAATGTAGTTGGTTTGAGCTAGGTTAGAACCAATGACTCTTGAATACAACTGTTGGAATGCCATCTTCATTTCTCTTTCCTCTTCCTCTTCCGTGATAGCATGAAACTAAGAATCTATCTGTGTCAATATATCATCAAGGATCTGGATTGAATATTGAACTGACTCATAGTTGACATATTCAATCACTCTTGTCTTTTCTGGGTTAAAGTGACCTAATCACTTTCGTGCTTCATACGAGAAGTTGTGCTTTCGATCTGGTACCTCTGGCGAGGCTCTTTACTTTTCAAAGTGGTTCCATCACTACGGTATATCAAGAAAGTAGCATTACATTTCTCTAAGAGGCTAGACTCCTTGATTATATAACTTGTCAACTTTGTTTCTGATTGAGGAAAAGTTTTGCTTGAGTTGAGTGGGACTTGGATAAAAAGAAAAACTGTTGTCCATATCGTTTTTAGCAATTAACTTAATCTGCAATTTCTATTTGTAATGTAACAACTTCATGCTTGCTTCTTTGTAGTTTGACATCGAGAGCTGAGTTCCCTTCAGCAAACGCTATAATGGATGGCTTTGGTGTCGGTGGCTTAACGATTACCAGATTACGGCAAAAGACATGGTCTTGAGGTCCATTGTTACTCGCTGCCTCTTCATTACCGTTAAATCACATTGTTAAGATGATGTCTTGTACTGTTACACGACTATTTTCATGATTCCATTCTTAAACGTATGGCTATGGCTTAAATTCTTGGAATTTTGAATCCTCAAATTGAAGAATGAGGTGAGAAGAATATAAAAGAAAGGGTTTTATTTTGGAAGAATAATACGAAGAAATAAAATACATTATGGAAAGAAAAAAAGAAAAATCTCTTGAATCTTTATTTGCGTAATTGGCCTCGCGTAAACTCAAAGCCCCTCTTTTATTATATTACATCTATAAAAGGCAGCTGAATTAATGTGACGACTCGAAAATCATTTTATATCTTTGCCCTTTTAAACTTGTTTTTTCTGATTGGGATATTGAATTTTCATCAATAATTTTCACATTTTCAGCCTAACATTTCCAATATATCCTAAAAAAAAAAGAAGTCAAACATAAAATATGAAAAATAAAATGTCACAAAAATATAAATAATAAGCATTTTAGTTTGTGTAAAAATATAAAACGTTTGTTCGAAACAAATTGATTTTCGGTTGGACTAGTTTGATCGTAAGTACAAGGATACGGTTACTCCCTTCTAACTCTCATTATCATATACTTTTTGAAGTTATCCTGCATAATTTTTCTATATTATATTTCTTCCATTCTCCTTGAGTAATACATGGAATACACTTACCTCCAAGCATCTATTTTAATTACAAAGAGAAGAAATTAAAATATATATATATATTTGCATGCATCTAGTTTGTTCGAAATCCTACCTAAATGATTTAAGCTATCATGTGATAAATTTTACATTATTTAATTTTTTTCTTATTTGTGATTGAAGTGAATGCATAAAAGGCCCAACCCACACCCAAATATTTTTCATTGTTCTTCTCAAATTCCTTTTATTTTTCATTAAATGGTTTAATAATTTGTTAAGAGTTCTTAATTTTTTAAAAACATTCCAACTTTTGTGTGTAACTAGGACACGGTCGAGTGGCACCCATCCCATCGGCAAATTACTTTCTGCTCCTTCCCTTCCCTCCCTGCGGTGTCCGCCGCGTCTCCGCCTCTTGCTGCACACTGAGACCAACCCCTCCGCCACGCCATATTTGATTTGTCTCTTGTCCCTCTGTGCTGCTGCTTCGTCGGTTGTCGGTACGCCTCCACTGCCAATTTTTTTCTCTTCTTATATGTCTCTCTACGTCGCCCTGCCGCAGCCTCTCCACCTTGCCTCTTCATCAAAACGCTCTGGAATCAGGTATGCCGTTAGTCGTTTACTTTGCGAACAATTTAGTTAAACTCGAACTTAGGGTTGTTTCGATTTCAGGAGTTTGATTCAAATCATCAGTAAGCTTGTGCGCTGTAATTATGGCCAAACCATTCTCACGGTAGTATCATCCTTTCTTACGTGCAGCTTCTTATTTCTTTTTCGTCAATCCTAATTTTTCTTGTCGGTCATTGATGAAGGTCCCATACGAAATAACAAAAATTTGAAAAGAAGGTGCAGTTTTATGAGAGTGAGTTTCGAACACTGACACGAACATGATAAATAACAAAAAAACGAGATTTTCACATAACAAGCCTTGACCATATATTTTCATAAATATCTTTAAATTTATTATTATTTTTTTAAAAGTCTATTATTTTTTAAGAGTTTTATCCTTTTTATATATATATATATATATATTCAAAGTTACTCAATGATGAAGGAAGAAAAGAAAATGTATTTAATATAAATTTTCTCATTTGTCAATTAGAGAGAGAAAAAACATTTATTTTATTTTATTTTTTTATTTTCCAATTTGAAAAGAATACATTTATTGAAATTTTATTTTTTATTTACGTTGGTTTTCACATATCAATTTATTTTTTTACCGATTAATGGTTATTTTAAATATACCTTAAAATATTTTGACGGATTCATAATTATTTTAAATATACCTTAGAATTTTTTGTTAGGTATTTGAAAATATTTTAACCAATATATGAAATATACTACAATTTATAAATTAGAGATTGACTCAATGCTTGACATAAACCAGAGTATAAACTAATATATGAAATATATCTTCATTTATGTCAAATAAACGATCGTCGACCAGATTTGTTCGCCCCACGGTGATGTCGACCGAATCTGCTCAACCCGTCACCGTTGATTCGTCTAACGTCGTCCACGCCATCGATTCGTCCTAAGTCATTCATGTCATCTTGTGTCGAGTCATCAATTCGTCTCATGTCATCGTCTATCGTCTGCAACTCACACCGCCGGAATGAGAAAAGAGAAGGAGGAGGAAGGAGAAAAGAGTGTGAATTATGGGGGAGAGAATATATAAAATATATTATTGGGGAGAGAGTATGCATGAAGGAGAGAGAAATTATATATATATATAGATGTGTATGTATATAGATGTGTATGTATATACATGTATATACATGTGTATGTATATATATAACGTAGTTAAGGGCTAAATTGTAAATAGCTACTGATATTAGTGAAAATAGAAATGCCAATAGGTCTTTTTTTTTTTTTTTTTTTTTGTAAAAAATGAAATGTTCAAGACATTAATGTAGTATGTGCCTATTCTTTAGGTATTTTATGTAGAAATCCCTAACAAAAGTTACAGAAAATTATTCATACTAGGGAAATTTGGGCCAATGATCAAATATCTTGGTCCATAATGCCAAATGACCCGGTTTTTTTTTTTTTTTTAAATATCAGTTGACATTTTGTTGACGTCATCACGGTATGAGATTATAAGAATTACTCTTGATAATTGTCTCGCTCTCGCTACATAGATCTCACTCTCGCTATCTGTCTATCTTCCATCATGATGTGATTGTTTGTCACTATACGATTGATTTCACAACTTTCACGAAATCATTCGTCTACAACTTAAAATCGTTAACACACAGCAAACATGTAATGGTGAATTCTTTAAAATCTAAACTTCATTTGAACTGTCATTTTGTTGAACGAAGATTTATTGAACGAGGTTTTCCAGAACGGAGTTTTTTGGGACCAAATAGAGTTTTCTGGTTTTTCAGAACGAGACAGACTTTTCTTGAACGTGGTTTTATTGGTGTTTGTTGGAATGTGGTCCCAAAAAAGGTATGTAAATAACATAACGAAAAGGGTGTGAGAAAGAGCGACAACGAGAAAGGTGGAGAGAGAGAGCAACAACGAGAAAGGTGGAAAGAGAGAGCGACAGTAAGACCAAGAAGGAGAGAGATAGAGTGACAGCGAGAGCAAGAGGGAGGGAGAGCGACAGCGAGAGGTAATGACAATGAGAGTCACAAAAGCGAGAGCAATTTAGAGCGACGACGAGAGAAATCCATGTGCATTAGACGATATTCATCTGCTTAATAAAAAATGTTCTCTTGCTTTGTAGGATGACAGAAAAGTGTCTACTAATTAGATACGGAGGTGATTGGGATGAGAACCAAAATTTGTATGTTGGAGGCTAGCTAATAGGAATCATTTTGCCTATTCCATTGAAGCATGAATAACTTAAAGCTCACATTTATAGGGTTGCAAATGTAAGTTGCTCAGAGTTTGATGTTGTTATGAGAGTTAAATATAAGCTTGACTATGAAGCCCCTCCACAGTACATATAGAATGACAGTGATGTTCGCTTCCTTCTTTTCCGGGAAGATCTTTGTAGAGTTCAACTATATGTAACGCTAAAATTGAACCATGACGGAAATGTGAATATGAGTTATGATGGTATAAGGGTAGACAGACATACGAGGGTATGAGCTTAATCGAGAAGAGGTGATATTTCATTGTCTATGAACACTCAACCATTAACATTACCAATTGACAATGACAACATTCATGCATGGGACTTGGAAAGAGAAACTCAATGTAACGGACCTGTGCTTGGTAATGAGAGATCGGGAGGACTTACTTCAATGGATTGTGGTCCTTCAAAAGAGCGTGATCCTTTTGTGGTTGGTAATGAGAGATCATCAGGGTTGAATTTTATGGATTGTGGTCCTTCAGAAGAGCGTGATCCTTTCGTGGTTGATAATGAAAGATTAGCAGGATTGAATTCTAGGGACTGTGGTCCTTCAGAGGTGTGTAGACCTACAGTGACTATTAATGAGAGATTAGCAGGATTGAATTCCATGTCTTCATGTCGTAGAGGGGAATTTATTATGGGAAAATTTGTACGGATGACCCATTTTTTGGGCCCAAAATGTCAAATGACCCATTTTTCTAAAAATAATGTCAATTGACCCTCTACTGACATCATCGTCATACCAGATTACATAAATGCCCTCACCTCTTTGTCTTCTCACCCTTATACTCATGTCGATTGTGTCTTAAACTGATCAGTAATGGGGATAGGGTGGATCGTTTTGGGGTTTAGAAATATTGTGAACCTATGGTTTTTTTTTTGTTTGTTTTTTTTGTTTTCGATGTGTTCTGAGGTTGAAAACCAGTAGCAAGAGAGAATATGAGTGAGATAAGTGAGAGTGAAATCAGTGAGGGCGACATCAGAAAGAGCGACACCAGAGAGAGTGACACTAAAGAGAGCGAGACTTGTGAGAGCGATACCAGAGAAAGCGAGACTAGCGAGACAATGTCTAAAGAAAATCTTTCTCTTCGAAAGGGACAGAGAGCGAAAGAGAGAGAAAGAGAAAGAGAGAGAGAGAGCGAGAAAGATTTTCTTTCCCTTTCTCGCTCTCTCTCATAAAAATATCTAAATTTAGCCTTTGTAACACTCAATAAAGCTTAAAAGTTTATTATCAAAATTTCAAATCAAACTCTAATTTCTGTTCACTTTCTCCTTCTATAAAATTACAAACATATTCATATTATGTCTTTTTTTTTTTTTTTGCATGTATGAATTATTATTACTATTTAACCAATTTTGATAAAACTCGATTGATTTTAAAATTTATTGAAAATACATAAACTAACTTGAGTGATTCAAAATATAACCCTCGCAACAATATTTCATTCAAATTTTTTCTCCATGAAAGAACCTTTTCAATTTTGAACCAAAAAAATTTTAAAATACAAAATTCAAAATGATATTTTATTTTTTTTTATTTTTTAAAAAATGTCGTATTTATATCTAGTTCAAGAAAGTTCACATGAAGTTTTTACATTTTTAATTATTATTATTTTTAGCAGACACATAGACTGCTTAATTACCTCATAGAAAATGTTGACACCTTCACACATCTTGAAATTTTATTATTCAAAAAATAATTATTTACTAAATTTGGGGGAAAAGGTCGGGTCTTGTCTAGCGAGAAAGGGAAAGAAAATCTTTCTCGTTCTCTCTCCCTTTCTGTCTCTCGCTCCCTGTTCCTTTCGAAGAGAAAGATTTTCTTTAGACATTGTCTTGCTAGTCTCACTCTCTCTGGTATTGCTCTCGCTCTCTCTAGTGTCGCTCTCGCCGATTTCGCTCTCACTTATCTCACTCACATTCTCTCCTTCTACTTGTCTTCAACCTAAGAACACATCAAAAAAAAAAAAAAAAAAAAACCATAGGTTCACAATATTTCTAAACCCTAGAACGACCCACCCTATCCCCATTATCGATCAGTTTAAAACACAATTGACACGAGTAGAAGGGTAAGAAGACAAAGAGGTGAGGGCATTTACGTAATCTGGTATGACGATGATGTCAGCAGAGGGCCAATTGACATTATTTTTAAAAAATGGGTCATTTGACATTTTGGGTCCAAAAAATGGGTCATCCATACAAAATTCCCTTTATTATGCCTGCTACCTTTTCATCTGAGACAGATGTTGAAGTTGGTCAACTTTTTTTGAGTAACAGTGACTTAAAACTGAGATTATCTATTCTGTCCATAAACAATAATTTTGAATATAAGATAAGAAGATTAACTAAGTCTTTGTTTACTGTCAAATGTATCGAGGATAATTGTAAGTGGAGCCTTCGTGCAGTGAAAATCTCAGGGTGTGATATATTTAAGATCACGAAGTATATGCGGTCACGTTCTATTGGAATTTTAAATCATGATCATAGACAAGCAACGACTGCGGTAGTTGGTGAACTAATCAAAGACAAGTTTACAAGCATATGACGTGTTTATAAATCTCGTCACATCGTTAAGGAATGAGGAAAGAGTACGGCGTAAACATAAGTTACGATAAGGTGCAGCGTGTAAGAGAAACTACTTATCTTTTGCTAGGGGTACTCTAGAAGAATTGTACGCTGTTTTACATGCATATGGTGAAGCGTTTAAAATGGAGAATCCAAGTGCAAGGTTTGAAATCGAACTTGAAAATGATGTGCATTTCAAGTACATGTTTATGACATTAGGGCTTTGTATTAAAGGTTTTGCAAGTTGTCAGCATATGATAATTGTTGATGGATCACATTTGAAAAGAAAATACAAAGGGACCATGTTGGTCGTTGGTGTTTCCATGGACGATAACAACCAAGTATATCCACTAGCATATGTCATAGTGGATAATGAAACTGATTGAACTTGGAAGTGGTTTATGTAGAATTTGAAGTGTGCCATTAGATAACCCCCTAACTTGGTGTTTGTGTTCGATCGACGGTATCTCTTGGCAATACCATTCGTGAAATTTTTCCTATGACATTTCATGGATTGTGCATAAACCACATAGAAAATAATATTTTTTCCAACTTTAAGGAAGTACGATTGTTGGGATGTTCAAGGATGAAGCCAGAGCATTTCGCATGTTAGAGCTCCAATCACACTAGGACCAACTACGTACTTTTTGAAATAGTGCTATATCAAAATATTTGGAGGATATTGGTCTTGGAAGGTGGGCGCAAGTTTACCAAACAGAACGAAGATACGATAATATGATGTCCAATAGTGCAGAGTGTTTCAATTCATTGACCAAAGAATATCGGCAGATGCCCATAATGTGCTCATTGTAACATGTTCGAGGCTTCATCCAATCATAGTTTTATGAACGGAGAAATTATTGGACATCTCGAACTATCGTGAAAACTGATTAGCGAGTGAGTGTGACAAAGGCAGACAATATCGAGTTAAGTCGATTGATTGTTACAGGATCCATGTGCAGGACAATCGAGTGGACGGTATTGTGAACCTCTATACAAAGGAATGCACGTGCAAGGAATTTGACTCACTCAGTATCCCATGTTCGTATGCAATTGTGGCTGCGTGAGAATGAAACATCCCCATCTGAGGTCTATGTAGTCCATTTTATAGTGTTGAAAACCTCATGGCTGCTTATGCAGAGCCTGTAAATCCATTCAGTCACATATCTAAATGGTAGAGAGCGAGACGGGCAAGAGCGAGATAAGCGAGATTAGTGAAAGCGAGACTTTAACATTATGTATTGTTAGTGATTTTTTAGTACAAATCTATTAACTGATAAATTGAATGTTCATACAATGCAGGAGTAATTTAAGATGTCAAAAGCTTTGAAAATACATGAATCTGATAGGTTTCCCGAAAAAGTAACGAGCCTGGCCCACGTTGCGAATGCCAACAAGATTGTGAAAGAGAAGCTTAGTAGAAGGCAATTAGAGATGTTCAAAAGAACTGTTTTTGGGCGATTTGTAGACATTGAACTTGTATTCAACAACCCACTTATCCACCATATGTTATTGAGGGAAGTGAAGAAGCAGAGAGTGGACTTGATTAGTTTCTTTGTCAAAGGAAAGGTTCATCACATTTTCAAAGGACAATTTTTTTATTGATCATTGGTTTGTGGTGGTCCCCTACGCGAGTTTTACGGAGTGAGAAGTCCTCACAAGAACTTACGACGAGGTACTTTGGTAATCGGTCAACCTCAGACGCATTCCACTTGAATTTATTGGAAGAAGAATACAAGAATTTGGTATTTGAAAACAACGATGATGCTGTTAAAATCACTCTAGTATATTACACAAAGATTGCAATGATGGATAAGAACAAGCAAAAGAGTGTTGTCGATCGTACTCTATTTGAAGATATTAAAGACATAGATTATTACAACAATCTTAATTGGGGTACAATTATTTGGCAAAGGATACTCGACGCTCTCAAGACTGCACTGAATGATAAGGTTGATTTATACAAGGAGAAGGTGGGGGGAAATAAAATTTATGTTATGAAGTACTCGCCCCATGGATTTCCCTAAGCATTTCAGGTAGATGTTCCTTAACTTAATTTTACCTTTGGTTTAACATTAACATAGTTATAAATACGAGTTGTTTCATATTTAGGTGTGGACGTATGAGATCCTATCGTTTATAGCAGGGAACGTTGCCATTCGAAAGAGCAAGGTAGTTGTGCCTCGTATATTACGGTGGTCATGCTTCCACTCGGTGTCATTCAAAGTACTCGAGAGAGACATTTTTTAGTCTCAAAATGTAACTGTAATCTAGCCACAGTATGTTTATTCGGTTGTTAAATGTACACTAACCATCTTTACAGCCCGACACTATACATCTCGATTCATCTATACAGCCTGATATCACAACCTTTCCTATCACTCTTCAACCACCCATAAAGCCTGATATCACATCATCGTCTATTTCTCACCCTATTACCTCAACCGCTGTCTTGCCCACTATCTTTCCACCTCCAGATACGAGTAGAGAGGAGTATAAGGTTCCACCTTCTGAGAAATAATACATGTTGGAGCCACCACCTATTACACACTCTGACACTATACATCTCGATTCACAGGTATGATCATTATGTGATTCGAAAATCTCTTTCTTCATATTTTTTATTCGACATGTTCACCATTTTGTTATATTTCTGTAGGTTATGGTCGAGAGTCGAAAAACAACTCGTAAGAGAAAGGCTGTTGATAAATACACACCCCCGGACGAACCAAAGAAGAAAATAACAAAACTGAAGGAAATTAAGGTTCAACTTCCTTTGAACGTCCGGATATTAAGTACCCTCTCCCTAGGGTACCTACGACACGGTTTAAAGCAATGATCCAGTACTTCTTGGAGCATGAGGTTCCACCTGCTGTACTCACGTAAATGATGAACTGGATTGCCGATAAGAACACAGACAACGAGGTTTGAGAAAATGCATTTCAGCCATTATCCAAGGCCTTTTTCCAGGAGTTGACTGAACCAAGTTCATGGGTTGAGTGTGATGTAAGTTTACGATCCTTGTCCTTTTTACCAAGTACATACAGTAAACTCTGCTCTCCTAATATATATCTTGTTCTGGATGTAGACCCTAAATATCCTATTTCAGTTCGTAAAAGATAATTTTTATAGACGACCAGAAATGTATATGAACAGCTTCACCATCCTGCCAATTGGAGTAACGGTAACCATTTACTACTCTTCTGAATAGAACTACGTTGGTTGACTATTATGTGTTTTTAATGTTCATTTCGCTGTGTAGAGTCACCTTAATGCTCGAAATGGGGTCTACAAACATATTAAGAACAAGTCGACTTTTCATGCTGCCGTAGTATGGGAGGAAGAGACGTATCTGGATTATGTCATGGGTAAATTCGACATCAAGTGGTCAGATGTGGACTTCGTGTATACGACAACAAACATCAATCAACATTGGATGTTGATTGCATTCGATCTAAATGGAGGTCAGTTGTTTGTATTTGATTCACTACCGTCCATGACATCGAAGAAAGAGCTGGAGTCTTGCCTTGAACCATTGACTTACACCCTACAATCGCTTCTTCACTATTGTGACTTCAAACGTTAGAAGTCGAACATAGAAGCGTCTCGCTGGAAATATTTCGACCTACTGCTACGCACACACAGTACGAGTCGCTAGATTGTGGAATATTTGTAGTAAAATTCTTAGAGCATTTGGTGACGAGTAGTTTCCTTTCTGTAATCACTCAGGAGAAGATGAGTGACTATAGGATGCAGTTGGCATGTCAGTTGTCGACGAACACTCCATATTATTGATGTACATGTATATTATGCATATTATTGATGTAATTTTACCAACATGTTATTTAAATTATCAGTGTAGAACTACATGAATAGACAAACATTTGAGTAATATGAATAAACAAACTTGATTAAATTCCAGAAAGGTTCATGAATAGACAACCACTTGATTAAATTTATATAAGGGAGAGCGAGATTAGCGAGAGCGAGACATTTCCAGAGATTCATGAATAGACAAACTTGAGTAAAGTTGTGTAAGTGATAGAGAGAATAGCGAAAGCGAGATCTAGAGAGAGCGAGACATTTCCAGAAAGATTCGTGAATGTATAAAGAGAAAAAGATATACATTTGAAATTGATATGTCCGACTATGTACATTGAGGATTACAAGTGGCACATAGAAAATCACACTCGACCGACATTTGAATCATTTGGATTTAATTTAGTAGGTCGCCTGGACGTGAGTGGTTCACTGCAGTTTTGTCGATTATGCCCATAGTTCCCACACCTACCACATTTTATTTGTCTATTTTGTTCTCCTCTTGATGGTATTCTTCATACTCTTTGTCACTCGACCTGTACCACTCTTCTAGGAGGTGCAATATGCTTTTCCATATATCCTGGAGGTCTCTTCCATTCAGATATGTGACCGAGTGGACTTACGGGCTCTACATAAGTAGCCATGAAGGAGTCAACGCTATAAAATGGGCTGCACAGACCTCGGATGGGGATGTTTCGTTCTCGCGCAGTGATGCGTTCGTAACATGCGATAAAATGAGTAATATCTATGAGATTATAACGCTTTGTTTTATCTGGTGGAACCCAAGTGCAAATTTAACCAGAGTCCTAGTAAGTCCAAGGTCGAACTCAGGGATTGTTTGTAAATGTGTGGTGAAACTAAAAATACGATCTTAATGCATATTGAAATGTTCAAACAAAGGGTTGATTGGAGGTGTTATTCTAATTTTAAAATCTATGCGATGAAAATTATGCCCAAGTGAAACAATGTGGATTATGGTTGTTGGTGATAGATATGCGATGATAGGGTTGAGAAGAATTTTCATTAACACTTCCTAAGCAACTAAATGGATTATGCGTTCAAGCGATGCACTCAATGTTACAATCATCACTTCTTAGTGTATCCGACCACATTATCTTATCTCTAAGATGCATGCGATGAGTGCAATGTGCATAAGATATATTTATTTCTAAGGAACATCTCTTCTTGTTTTATGAGTTCCAAATCTAAATTCTTTCAGACTCGGAATGAATTTACTTAGAACAATCTTTCAATTCATTCAAGTAACAGACATGAGCATACATAAAACAAGTTGATTGCATATTTCTTTTGTTGCTTAGTAGTGTTAGCTACATACTTCTCAACCCATTGGACAATTTAGCTACACATGATGGTAATGGATAAAATAAACAAAGGATAGAATGAATATGTATTCATATTGTAACATTTGAATTTGTCAAAGTCAAAATCACAATGCAAATACACATTAAAAGAAAGAAAGGGTTAGAGAATCAAGCCGTGGTGTGTAATGTCTTACTTCTCCGGCTTTATTGGTGACTACTTCACTCGGATTATCGAAAAATGGTATCCCTCTTTTTCTTCCATAGGAATCCTAAGTTCTTGCTAAGGTATTTCTATGGATGAATAGGAAGGTTTTAAGTAGAGTTTTCTTCTCAGAATTTCTCTCGTCTTTCTGTATATCCTACATGGCAATTGCATAGGTATTTATAAACGTCTGAGGATGCTTTTCTTTTCTCTTAGTCATGATTGTGCTGATGGGGGGCATTAAATTCCATACCCTGACACGCCGCCTGCAATACATCAGAAGTTCATTGAATATTCAACGAAGCTTTCTTGTTAGCCACCAACTCAATCTGTGATTTGACTCTCACCGGCCATGTCATGCTTCATCACCATAGCTGGTTATATGACTGTATGTTTGTATCTGATAGCTTTTGCTTGATCGCATTAGTGAGTGCTTGGTTCATGCAATCATGTGTTCGTTTGGTCGCGATAGCGAGTTTTCTGCATACATATAGCAATATCAGCCCGTAATTCAAATATATCAGATGTTGATATTGTATGATCGCATACTTTGATTTTTATATGAATTCTTTGGTACAAGTATCATAATTTCATACCTTTTCCTATTCTTTTAAATAAAAGAGATACAATAACTTGTATTTCTACAAGTTATCACACAACCACAATTGCATGTGAACATGAGATATCGAGTGAGTCAAATTCTTTACACGTGCATTCCTTCGTATGGAGATTCACAATACCGTCCAATCCATTGTCCCGCACATGGATCCTATAACAATCAATCGAATCAACTTGATATCGTCTACCCTTGTCACATCCACTTGCTAATAGGTTTTCACAATAGTCTGAATGTGACGTCGTTCGAGATACCCAATAATTTCTCCGTTCATAAAACCATGACTAGATGAGGCCTTTAACATGTTCCAATAAGCACATTATGGGCAGCTGTCGATATTCTTTGGTCAATGAATTGAAACAATCTACATTTTTAGACGTTATGTTATCGTAGCTTCATTCTGTTTGGTAAACACGCACCCACCTTCAAGACTAATATCCTCCAAATATTTCGATACAACACCATTTTGAAAAGTACGTAGTTGGTTTCAGTGTGATTGGAACTTTGACATGAGAAATGCCCTGGCTGCATCCTTGAACATCCTAACAATCGTACTGTTCTTAAAGTTGGAAAGAATATTATTTCTATGTAGTATGTGCACAATCCATGAAATGTCATAGGAAAAACTGCATGAATGGCATTGCCAATAGATACCCCTCGATCGGACACAAACACCAAGTTAAGGGGTTCTCCAATGGCACACTTCAAATTCGACATAAATCACTTTCAAGCTTGATTAGTTTCATTGTCCACTATGGCATATGCTAGTGGATATACTTGGTTATTACCATCCATGGAAACGCCGACCAACATGGTCCCTTTGTATTTTCCTTTCAAATGCGATCCATTAACAATTATCATAGGCCGACAGCTTACAAAACCTTTAATACAAGGCCCTAATGCCATAAACATGGACTTGAAATACACATCATTTTCAAGTTTGATTTCAAACCTTGTACATGGATTCTCCATTTTTAACGCTTCACCATATGCATGTAAAATAATGTACGACTCTTCTAGAGTACCCCTAACGAGAGCATAAGTGTTTCCCTTGCATGCCACGCCTCATCGTAACTTATGTTTACGCCGTACTCTTTCCTCATATCTGATGCGTGGAAAATGAAGTGAATAAATATGCATTTATTGTGCGTTCTCCATGCGTCGATGGTCATGCGTCAGATATGCAAGATGCGTCTAATAATGTATGCAATGACCATGCGTTCCTGCCACAAGTTTTCTTGCTCTCTCGCCTAGTATAACGAGATCGCAAGTTTCTCGGGTGATTCGAGGTTAAACTCAGGGACTTGTAGCTAAATGTCATGAAGTAATGTGTTTGCGGCGAAGAATAAAAGAATTTGAGGTTGAAGAGTTATGTGCTACTCCTACTCCTAACTAACAGATTAAGCAGTGGAAGTATGACTATGAGTGATAGAGACACAGCAACTATTAACACGTAATAAAATGCATGAAAAAATAGATAAAATGGTGGGGATGACTTCACCTCAATACTAAGCTTGATCGTAAAGGTAACCTCAGCCAACGCAAGCTATGCGATTATGTTACACACATTTGGCAAAGACGCATGTGATATATATGTGATGGTGTCAAGAGGCCCTATTTCTAAGTCTCTATTCCTACTCACGTTCTCTCACACATAAACAAGATGATCGTGTACCACCATATCCTACTTCTGGATGCATGCGATGTGACCGCATACTTTTATATCCTATCTATAGGGTGCATACGCTGTGTAATAGCAAACAGAACTTATCTCTAAGTTTCTATTCTTGCTTATGCAATCCAATTCGACTCTCTCAAGCCTAGATTTGGTTTTTAGACTACTCTCTCAAGTATACCTAAATGATGAATGATGCGCTCATAAGACAAGGTAATCACATAAAACATGGTTGACATAAGATTATTCCTATCTCTAGAAACACTGCTTACTTTGTTTAATGCGTTCCACCACTTACCCTCCTGGGCAGTTAGCTACCGCTGATCAACTCATAGACAAGCATTGCTATAGCATCGCACTAATCAAATACGATTTTCTCATAACACTCGCGCAACGCACACCTCTCAGTGGTTTGCTACATGCTTCATATGTCTATGCCGCATGATTAAGTATGTGATACTCTAGCAATCTTACTTAGTTGTGCAATGAAAGTAAGGAATGATAAGAAGAGATAAATGAAGATGGCATCGAAGGAAATAGAGAAATGCATTGATCACAAAATATATTAATCTCTTAAGCCATAATGTAATACAATACAGAGACAAAAGAGTGATGGAGAGTCAGATGTAAGCAATGTCTTGCGTCCATCAGATGTGTGTCAAGGCTGTCGGTGGTGCCATGGATGGGCAGTGGAGTAGTCTCTCTCGAGATCTAACCCCGACGGAGCTCTGGTCGTCACTCGGAATGGTTGAAGGAATGAAGAACTCTCAAGACTATCTTTTCACGCTTTGGTCTGGATCACAAGGATCTGCCTAAAGGCAGAAGCTCAAATATTTGAAGTTGTGTTCCAAGGCTTTTATTTGTAGAGTTTGATCACCGACAGCATTAATGGTCCTTCTCTAAAATCTGCAGCTAACGACAGGATGGACCTGCTCTGAATCTCTACTGCTAACAGCGTGGTAGGTGAAATGTCAACATCACCTTTTGATACTCCCGAGGTATGCATTCATGTTTGGTTTCCGAAGTATCAACGCATTCCACCACCCTTACGTTCATCCCTCTATTATGTTTATTACTCTATAACCGCAACTTCTATGCGATGGATGCATGCGGTTAATGGCCGCAACATCCATGCGGCGAACGTATGTGTCCGCCTCTGCGATGGAGAGATTCCCTACATGCGATCGACTCCTACGTTGGCTACAAAAATAGACAATTAGACGTAAAATAACGCATAATGGTGGGTTAGTCGAGATTCTTAATGCCGATCGACGCAAGCTCATTTTCTTATGAATTCTTAGTATAATCGCCGCATATTCTACTTAACAACCCTCATAATTCTAAATAAAAGACTTATAATAACGTACATTTCTGCCTGTCATCAATATCTTCAACAATGTGATGGGGTTTATAAACACATCCTATGCCTATAAACTTATCTTTGATTAGTTCACCAACTACTGCAGTCGTTGCTTGTCTATAGTCATGATTTAAAGTTCCAATAGAACATATGTGTGACTGCATATACTTCGTGATCTTAAATATGTCACACCCTGAGATTTTCACTGCATGAAGGATGTACTTACAATTATCCTCTATACGTTTAACAGTAAACAATTACTTAGTTGACTTCCTTATCTTATATTCAAAATTATTGTTTATGGACATAATAGACAATCTCATTTTTAAGTCACTCTTACTAAAAAAAAAAAGTTGATAAACTTCAACATCTATCTTAGACAAAGAGGTACCAGGCATAATCAATTCCCTCTATGATATAAAGAAATGGAATTCAATCCTACTGATCTCTCATTAACAGCCAATGCAGGTCTACGCACCTCTGAAAGACCACAGTCCCTAGAATTCAATCATGCTAATCTCTCATTATCAACCATGAAACGATCACACTCTTCTAAAGGACCACAATCCATAAAATTTAATTCTGCTGATCTCTCATTACCAACCATGAAAGGATCACGCTCTTCTGAAAAACCACAATTCTTTGAAATAAGTCTTCTTAATCTCTCATTACCAAACATAGGTTCGTTACATTGAGTTTCTCTTTCCAAGTCCCATGCATGAATGTTGTCATTGTCTATTGATAATGTTGATGGTTGAGTATTCATAGAAAATGGAATATCACCCTCTTCTTGATTAAGCTCATATGATACCTCGTATTGTCTGTCTACCTCTGTACCATCATAACTCATATTCACATTTATGTCATGGTTCGATTTTAGTGTTACATATAGCTGAACTCTACAAAGATCTTCCTGGAAAAGAAGGAAGCGAACATCACCGTCATTCAATATACTGTGGAAGGGCTTCATAGTCAAGCTTATATTTAACTCTCATAACAACATCAAACTCTGAGCAACTTACATTTGCAACCCTATAAATGTGAGCTTTAAGTTCTTCATACTTCAATGTAATAGGCACAATAATTCCTATTAGCTCGCCTCCAACATACAAATTTTGGTTCTCATCCCAACACCTCCGTATCAAATTAGTAGACACTTTTCTGTCATCCTACAAAGTAAGAGCACATTTTTTATTAAGCAGATGAATATCATCTAATACACATGGATTTCTCTCGCTGTCGCTCTCAATTGCTCTCGCTCTTGTGATTCTCGTTGTCGTTACCTCTCGTTGTCGCTATCTTTCGCTCGCGTACTTTCACGTTGTCGCTCTCTCTCCACCTCATTGTCGCTCTATCTCTCTCCCTCTCGTCTTGTTGTCGCTCTATCTCGCTCTTTCTCTACCTTTCTCGCTGTTGCTCTGTACTGAATGTCATTACAGTCTTGGTGGGTTTTAAGTATTCTGCAATGCGTTTAAGTGTTAAGTGTGTTTGTGGATGTTGTTGATGTATGTTTACGGGATGATTGCCTCTATTTAAAGCTTTCTTTACTTTTACAAAAGTTAATTTGTAAGGGCTTTTGATTTTTGGGCATTATTAACTTGCTATCGAGTTTGTATTCAGGTTTTTGTTTGTTTAAGTCGTTCATGATGAAGCTTCAGATGCAAGGAGTTGTTGTTTGCTTCGAGGAAGAAGACGAATCATTGGTCGCATCGTGTGGCTTAAGCTAAATGATTGTTTAGATTTGGCTATGCAATCATGTAGAAATGTTCTACTCGATCGTGTAGTATTTACTAAACGATCACATAGCTAATGCTACGCGATTGAGTAAAGAGTTTACTCGATCGTGTTGTGTTGGCTACTCGATCGTGTAGACACTCTGGGTAAACAATCACAGAGTATATGATACTCAATGCATGACGTGCGCACTAAACGATCATGCAGGCTAGCATGCTCAATGCATAGTCACTAGCTACACGGTCACTCGGTATACGATACTCGACGCTTGCTACTCACCGTGTAGACAATCGTGCTCATCGCATTGTCGTTGGCTGCACAATCGCATGGCATGCGTTACTCGATATGTGTTACATGATCGTGTGGACTTTCATGCTCATTGCATAGTCCTTAGCCACGTGATCAACGCTACACGATCTTTTATACTTGATAAGCGTTACTCGACGATCTGAAGGAGATGCTACATGATCAAGTGACGAGGCTTCGAACGGGCAGTTCAAGACCTAGTTCACCTATTTGAATCAGTTGACTCGATTTTTTTTGTAACAGTTAGCTTTTAAATTTCGATTTTGAGGCTAATTATCCTGATCCATCAAATTTTATTTAATGTACATGTGATGTATGTTTACTTATATGTCATAATGTATGTCATATAGTTTTAAAACCCACCATAAGTTATGTATTTATTCATGCATCATCTTTATATTATAAGTGTTAGAATATAATAGTTTGCATGATTAAATTACATTAAAGCATATTCATGCATCATCTTTATTATAAATGTTATAATATAAGGATGTATGTTAGCATGTATACTTAGTTCATTACTTATTATATAAAAGTTATATATTAGTAATAAATGAACATTGCATGAAGCATGACACTTAGGTTTATTTATAAAAGTTATAAATACCTTGCAAATGTCTAGCTTAGCAATGTGAATGGTTTTAATTGTTTCATTCTTTATAAGTGTTATAGTTAATGAAATTAGAATTATAATCAATAAGAAAGAGTTGCATGCAAACTTAGGCTTCAATCATGTTTTAAAAGAGTTCTAAAATTTGATTGAGATAGACCTAAGATCACGGTTCTAATGAGATTAGAAACCTAAGTTTGATCTTTTGATTCGGTTTAATAGGATTAAATTGACTAATAAAAGATTAAATATGTACCAAATCTACCTATAAGGGACCTTTTGGCTAAGTCTGGTTCTGGCTAGGCTGGGGTACTTAAGTCGATGGAAATGTCGCACCCCTACCTGGGAACCTACCTAGAAAGGTGAATTAAATATATTTGTTGCATACATGCAAATTTGATGATAGTCTGTTAAAGTGTTTAATAAGACTTGAATCAAACTTGTTTAATCATCAAAAGCAAATGTTGTTTTTTAGCAAATTAAACAACCACTTAGTTAAAATCAGTAGCCGGATTTCTAAGTTAATAAATTCCTAGGAAGAACATTCAGTGGGAGGTAATTGGGGTATATGATACTTCGCTTTACCTCTACACATTTCTCCCTAAAAAGTTCACACCATGAGATCTATCATCGGCCTTGAGGCACCCTAGGAGTGTCTCCCTAAAGGATAGCGTTTAGGTAGGTCAATACCAAGGTGAATGGAGAGAACGTTCATAGTAAATGGGAGTGGGACGTGTAACAACATATCCCTCAGTCTCTCTCATTAGGTTGGATAAAGTTTTCATGCATCGCCTCGAGGCACCCTGGGAGTGTCCCCCCTAAAGGATGGTTGTATTTGCACAACTTTTTATCTGATCTCCAAAAATGGATAGGGTTGCTTTAGTCTCTTGTCCTAATCTGCTTTTTCCCTACGGTGGGCGCATTAGGGCAGGACTTTAGGGCCTAAAATGAGGGGTTACACTTACACTGAATTGTTAAGGATGTTAACAAATTCTAGACTGAACAATGGTAATTGTTAGATTCAGTTACAAGAAGTTGTTTTTGTCTAATGGTTGAGATTGTCTCATTCTAGTGAAAGGGTACTTGATCACCCTACGACGACTTTTGTCCTGCATCATTGGAGCATCATTGCAAAATAGATGTCACTTAGGGTATAATACAACTGTTTTGCCCAAACTTAATTGGTGTTAAAAGTGGTAATGCAAGTAGACTCATTAAGTTTTTTCTTTTTTTAGCAACTTTATTATAATGGCAACTGTTACTTTATCGCTTTTAGCTGCCAATAAAATGAATGGTGAGAACTACGCTAGTTAGAAGAATACCGTAAACATGATACTAATCATCGATGACTTAAGGTTCGTCCTTGTGGAGGATTTTCCTCCTATTCCACCTCCCAATGCTGCTCGAAATGTTTGAGAAGCATACGAGCACTGGACACGGGCGAATGAGAAGGCCCTAGCATATATCTTGGCTAGCTTTAACGACGTTTTGGCCAAGAAGCATGAGTCCATGATCATTGCATGCGAGATCATGGAGTCCCCGAGGGGAATGTTTGGACAACCGTCCGCGCAGCTCGGGACGATGCGCTTAAGTTCATCTTCAACTCCAAGATGAAGGAGGGTACATCTGTTCGTGAACATGTTCTAAACATTATGGTCCACTTCAATGTGGCGGAGATGAACAAGTCGAGTATCAATGAGGTCAGCCAGGTTAGCATTATTCTAAAGTCGTTACCAGAAAGCTTCCTTCACTTTGTAATCAATGCTGTTCTGAACAGAGTTGACTACAACCTTACAACTCTACCGAATGAGTTGCAGACATTCCAATCCTTGCTGAAAAGCAAGGAGAAGAAGGTTGGTGAGGCAAATGTTGCTTCATCATCCAGAAAGTTCCATAAAGGTTCAACCTCAGGAACTAAATTTGCACCTTCTTCTTCCAGCACCAGCAAGTGGAAGAAGAAGAATGGTCGTCAAGGGAAGACGCCTGCTAACCCACAATTTGGCTCTGATACCAATTGAATGAACTCTAAATATAGAGGACTTGTGAGAAGAAGTGGATCGTTCCAAACTCCATTATGAAAGAACTCAAACATTTACAATCATATGGAAAAGATTATGCATTAAAGATAAATTGCAGCATGCTTCTTATAAAAAACAAAGGATAGAGTGACAATACCTTTGAAGAACTCTTTCTTCACGTATGTCCCTGTTGGATCTATACCAGCATGCAGTGGAAGAAATCAGGATCCATAAGCATTCTAATTCATTAATTTTGGTTGAAAAGAAACATGCTAAAAACAAAGTTTAATGGGTTTCATAAACATACCGTGGCTGAACCAACGAAATCTCCATTTCCAGTTGCAAAATCCTCCAAATCTTTGTGTAGACCACCACAAGATCTTCCCTACTATTCTCTTGGTGCTCTAGATTGAGTTGTGGGACTCAAAATAATCTAGAATCGAAGGGAATATGGAGAAAACTCACTAAACAGAACCCATTGAAAAAAACCTTCTTCATTCGAATTTTTCAGCAAAAATTCAGTCGGTTCTCCTACCTTTCTTCACTCTAATCTCTTCAATATATTGCAGACTATCATGCAAAGAGATGTGTTACATGGGATGCAGCTCATGCTTAGAGTAAAGCAAAGGAGTAGGTGGTGGATTCTTTGTGAGCAAGTTGAAAAAGACTTGAAAACCCATTTTTCAAGTTTTGTGTAATTTTCAATTTCCAAAAATCCATTTTGATTTAAAATCATATTTTATTTCTAAAATAAAATTTATTAATTTTACAAATTAATTTCATAAATTAATTTTCTAATAAAATTTATTAATTTTACAAATTAATTTCATAAATTAATTTTCTAATAAAATTAATAAATAATTATTTAAACAATTCAAATAATTCTAATTAATTTAATATCTAATATTAAATTAATTTTTACACAAATTCATCTTCATATATTTAAATCATATTTAAATATATTTTCTCCAATTCCGTTTCATTCTAATTTGAACGTTTCAAATTAACTTATCACACTACTCTAGAGCTAATCCATTTCTGAGCTAGTAAGGAGACCTCATGGACCTACAGATCATGGGCGCCAATGATCCGAGATTAATCGGCTAAACTCATTAGACCGATCTAACCTCCATTCGTTAACTAATGGGTCACTCCACTAAAGCACATAGTTGAACTCCCCTCACTGTAGATATATTATGTCCACTTGATATAACCATGATTAGTAAGTTAACCCTTCACAGGTTGTTTGCAATAGCGGCTGGGTCAGATATTTGTTTTACCCCCGAAATTACCTTTTGTTCTTTAAATCCCCACTGATCCCCTAGTGAACAATTGTTTTATGATCCAATCACAAAACTAAGTCCCTCTCATGCCAAATGAGAGGGAGGGATCCCTTGTTCAAGCCCCATAATTAGCACTTAAGGGAACAAACTCTCTACTATCCCTAAAGTGAGTAGGAGTGAATTTCCTCTTATACCCTATGTCCCCAGCTATCTATCCAGTCTTACCCCTAAAATGGCAGTCATATTGGGCCGGCGCTGTTGAGCCAACCTTCACCTATGCAAATCTAAGGGCAATCCCAGATAAACAAGAGTTCATAGTTAGCTCAGAATTAAGGTCAAGTTACCTAGGTCATCACTTTGAAATAGTCAGTCTTAAACAGTAAACAACGTTATAAAGTAAGAGTGACTCATTCCGTGGTCCGATCTTGTACAAACTATTTTGCATAAGGACATCCCCACTTCTCATATCCAATATGAACGAATTAGGATCACTTCGTTTGTAGCACTTTACACTCCTTGTAACAACTACAGAGTAGGTCGTATCCAATAGTGTTACCAAAATAAGATACCCAACCCTATCCATGTACTATAGATCATTTTGACTATTTACTCGAACCTGATCCACCTTTATGTCTCCACATAAAGTTCAAGTACTCATCCAATAGTCAAGGGACTTTTAGGTTTATTGGATTTCTATTCAAGCAATAGATCTATTCAATAACACCTTTATTGAATTTTCAGAATAAGCTCCATTGTTTACATAACATGAGTTTTAGGACATACAACCAACAATCCCTCGATCAAACTCGGACGCAACAAGCAATGGAACTTCCTCGAACACCAGCGAGTAAAACTCTCCTCGAACAGAACTAGACACCACCACAAGATTACCTTGGTATTCTCGATGTGAGAATCTAGGAGTTGTGGGCCTTAACTGATTTTGGATAAAGGGATGGATTAGAGTAGACGATCGAGTATGTGATCACACAACTGTGTAATAGATGAAGTCTATCGTATAGACTCGATGCTCGATCGTTTAGGCTCTGTAAAGCTATCGTGTAGTAAAACTCCTTTTACTCGATAGTTAATCCGACAACTCGTTTTCGTGGAATGTGATTCGAAAAACTATTTTTTATCTTTATCCCACTTAGCCATAAAATCGTACAACCACCCACTAAGGTAGTTATTAGAGAAAAAGAAATATCAATTATCATATAATTAATAAATTATAAATAAATACAATAACTAACTTATCATATTATATTTATAACCTACAGCTTTAATATTGCATCATATGCAATATATAAATCATAGTTCTTTTTCTATTTTTCTGACATTTAATATAAATCATATTTATATTAATTCCTCCAATCAAATAATAATGTATCAAATACATTATATCAATTATATCATATATAATTTAATTAATTTAATTATATCATATATAATTAAATTTCTTCTTGTTAATTTGAACATTTCAAGCTAACCCAAACACTGATTCTCAACTTGAATCCATTGAGCTACCAAGGAGACCTTATGAACCTGTAGCTTGAAGCTCCAACGGTACGTGAATAACTGACTAAACTCTTTAATCACGATATCTACCATCCATTAACTGTCGGCCACTCTACTAAAGATCGACAATTGCACTCTTCGCACTATAGATATATTTTTGTATCCATTGGATATATAACCAATTAACAGTACAATGACCCATTAACTGTCAGGCACTCCACTAAAGACTGACAGCTGCACTCTTCACACTATAGATATATTTTTGTATCCATTGGATATATAACCAATTAACAGTATAATGACCCTTCATAAATCACTTGTAAGTACAGCTGGACCAAATTATCGTTTTACCCCTGTAGTTACATTTAACTCCTTAAGTAACACTGATTCATCTAACGAACAATACATCATAGTCCTACTATGACTAAACTCTTCTCGGGCCAAGAGAAGGTGTGGTGCCACATTGTTCAAGCCCCATAATCAGCCCTTAAAGGAGCAATTTATCTATTTACCCCTGCTTTGGGGAAGGAGTGAATTCCATCTTGTGTAGCTGAATTCCTAACTCTCCAATCAGACGAATCCCCGAAATGGTAGGCTTGTTGAGTCGGCGATTTGGTCACTCTCACCCATGCAAATCAAAGGATCACTCTCATAGGCAGAAGTTCACAACTCACTCAGGATTAAGTTCATGTTACCTATAGTCATCCTAGTGAAATGAAAGTCTCAATTATGAACGACGTTATATAACGAGACTAAACATTTTGTGGTCTGATATTATACAAACTCCTTTGTATAGAATATCCCCGCTCGCATATCTAATACGAATGATTAGGATCAGATCATTTGTAGCACTTTACAACATTTATAACACCTACAAAGCAGGTCACACTCATAGTGGCATCAGGATAAGGTATCCCTCCTTTATCCATATACTACAAACCATTTAGGTTATCACTTAAAGCATGATCCACTTGTATGTCTCCACATACATGCTTAAGTTACAACAATAACCATGGATCTTAGTTTATATGTTTGTGGTTAATGCAATTAAAATATCTCATATTTCATAGACTGAAGTGAATAAAATATCATATATTATAAATCACAAAGTATTTGTTCATATAAGTGTTTACAAACTATAAGACCCTACGAGATTTAGGGCATCAATCCCCACTCTCCACCTTTCTCGTTGTCGCTCTCTCTCTCTCCACCTTTCTTATTGTCGCTCTCTTTCTCTACCTTTCTCGTTGTTGCTCTTTCTCACACCTCTTTCGTTATGCTATTTACGTACCTTTTTTGAGACCACGTTCTTACAAACACAAATGAAACCACGTTTCAGAAAAGCCCGTTCTTTTCTGAAAACTCCGTTTGGTTCCAAAAAACTTCGTTCTGGAAAACCTTGTTCAATAAATCTTCGTTCAACGAAATGACAATTCAAATGAAGTTTAGATTTTAAAGAATTCACCATTACAGGTTTGCTGTGTGTTAACAATTTTAAGTTGTAGACAGATGATTTCGTGAAAATTGTCAAATCAATCATACAGTGACAAATCACATCATGATGGAAGATAGACAGACAGCGAGAGCAAGATCTATATAGCGAGAGCATGACAATTATCATGGAAAATTCTTGTAATCTCAATTGACAGCTTTTTAAAAAACCAGGTCATTCGGCATTATGGGCCCAGATATTATGTCATTGGCCCAAATTTTCCCTTTTATAAAGGGAGAGAATTTGTGGTGACATATTAAATAAAAACAGACAAGCAAAATTGAAAAAACATAGAGGTTCGGAGTAGGTTTGCCAACACTTCAAATAGTTTGATAGCATATTCTGCTAATATTTGGTTTTTGACTTCCGTGCAAATGAAAGATCAATTTTTGGAATAGAAATCGAGTTTTATTTCAATAACATTTCATCGTTTAGGATTTTCAATTTAAATCTTGGGTGTTTCTTTCTTTTTGGAGTGTTGTGTTGTTTGTGATATCATAAAACAATTGAACTTTGAAATCTGACTACATGCAGGAGTTGGAGAAACTATTGCTACCTTGAATGCTCAAATTCAAAGGACTATTACTAAGGTGATTTATCCATAGCGTCAAGTGATATTTCTTCATTAGTTATGGATATTCAGTTTTGTTTTGTTTGTTTTTTTTGGGGTACTGTTAAAATACCCTTGAATTTTCCCCTACAAAAAAAAAAAAGGAAAATTTGCATAGTGCAATTCTTTCCTTCTACCGTATGTACTTTTGAATTTTTAACATCTGAAAATACTTGTTTTAGTTACTTCAAATTTGAACTATTTTTATTTTATGAGAAATAAGTAACCTTCATCCTCGTCTTCCTCTGCCATTGGAATTTCCTCCGGAACTCGTAGGTGTCAATCAAAATGCCCCAAAGGGCTGCCATTCTCTGATACATGGACTCCATCTTCCAAGAAAAAGCGTCGCCCATTCTTCCTTCCTGATTCAGTTTACTTTTCTCACCAAATCCATCGTTCTTCGGCAGTTCCCTCTGTTTCATGATTCATCGTTTATATTTATTGAGGTGGATCTGTTTTTTTTCTGGACTGCACATGTGGCAGATTCTTTCAACAATTCCCCAACAGGGCATTCATCAATACCTAAGGTTATTAATTGGATGTGGAAACATTCTGATGATCCGTAAACTATGTCAAACTACAAGAGAAATGCTTGCAGATGCCCAGACCAATTTTCACTCTGTACCTCTCGTAATCTGCCCTTTAACGCAGTGGTATGTTTGTGAGGAGTTGTCAGGGATTTGGAACAAAAGGATACAAATAATTAGTGAAGCAACTAAAGATCAGCATTGTATTTGTCATGTTTGTTACTTGATGCACTCGTCGAAGGAAGAGCTAGTAACCAATCATTCGCTTCTCATGTTTGGTATTTGATTGATTCAATGTTCCTATTCTTTCTGTGAAGTATTGATCTTGTACATGTTTTATGACCCCACCACCACCACAAGAGAGAAGAAAGAATAATTGAAGCTTTATATTTTTTTTGTCCATGCTTTCATCTTCTTCTTTTTGTATTCTGCTAAGATTGATTGTGCTACAGAGGAAAAAACTTCGTGGACGTAAGAGGGACTTGAAGGCTTTCGATCTCTCTGCTCTATCAGAGTCTCTTCCTGGATTGGAGGCTTCTGAACAAAAATCTTCTGCAGCCAAGTTGTTGAAAGTAGATTGCAAGTCTAGGCTGAAGTTTATGTATGTTTCTTGCTTGTTACCATTGTTTGACATGTTTAATAGTTTATCTTTATTCTTATGTTTTGTAATTATGGGTTCGTTTTATTATATCAGATTGCAGGAATCAAAGCAAATAGTTAGAGTTCTTAGTCATCCGAAATTCCTGGCAGACCCCTTGGGATCTATTCAACCACATTTAGAGACCATACAACCAATTGAGGAACTGAAGAAAAAGAGGAATATAAATGGTAGCAAGAAAAGGAAAGAGGAGAAGTCGAAAGCCTCTGCAAGACCTTCGACTATGGAGATGTGACTGATCTCTCACCACCCTCCTCAGTTGAAGCTTGGTAAATACATTTATGGGTATTTTAGTTGGTAGAACAGTTCAGTTCCCTTGAGCTCCCTCCTTCCTTTGGTAGCTGTAGGAGGAATCTCTCTTGATTCCAGTAGAGGATTATTGTTTATGAAACAATTGTTCAACTAGTCATTTTCCATAAGATTATACCTTTCCAGACTATTTTACATATTATAACTAATCCTCAGTTGATTTCATAAGCATTTTGATTTTACTAGCACAGTTATCTGACTCCATTGAAAAGGAAAGGAAAAAGAATGTAACTTTGAATGATACCATCAGGAAAAACTAATTAAAATAATACTTAATAATCTAGCTTTAATTTTTATTTTTTAACATGTTACCTTATTTACATCAAGATGACAGCTCCTTTGGAGACGCTGCCATTTATTTTAAACAGTTATCTTTAGCTGAAATAATGGTCTTAAAAACTAAAAATAATCAAACTCAGAGATTGGTATATTAAAATTTTGTGGCAGACATAATCTTGTACGAGTTAATTTGATCAAAACTTAATCCTACACACTTCAAACAATGCACAACATTACAATACATATGTTGTGGCTTGACATATTTGATTCTATCATTTTATTGTGTTAAACTAATTACCAGACCTTGACATTGTAACGATGGTGGCGATTTTATCTATTGTCTTTTCATAGTTTTACGGTCGTCATTTAAATATTAAAGGATAATATTTCAAAATATACACACATTTTATTTAAAATTCGTGTCTCACCACATCCACATCATATTTGGGTCGCATGTAATGTATGTGCTTCTTAGGCTACAGACTCTGATATCAATACGAGCCACTATCATCAATCAGATTTGAGCCCATTATTAAAGAAGGAAATCAGGCTACCAAATAACAACCCCCTCCTTGAATTGCAAAAAATCTGAGTATGTTCTAAAACAATATTCTGTCATACCAAAAATTTCTTGATTCCCAGTTTGTTGGATACCAACGCCAAGATGCCTATTGTCACAGAAATTGAAACACCTCGCATTATGCTTACAGTTACAACAATGTAATAAAGACCAAAAAATAATCTTTTTCCGGTAAAATCATGGGAAAAAAAAAAACTAGAATTGTAGATCAAAATCTATAATCTTCCACAAGCCAGTTCTTAATCTCACTACCTCATTTCTCACCGGCTTCATGACCAATGTCGATTCTTCTCTTCTTCATCAAAATGCATTTCCATTCTTTAAAAACAATAAACTGATTAACGTCTCTGAAGACTCCATCTTCCCGTCCATCATAAATTAAGTGGAAGATATCTGCAAATCTGTGATAATCGACAACAATTTTGTATATGTACAAAGGGGAACTATAGCCTTTTTCCGTTCAATTGGTTGAAGCAGGCAGATGCATCATTTAAGTCTAACTTGGAGGATGAGATGCACTTGTTTCTTGAAGATAGACCTTAGTTCTTCATTTGCTTCAATACCTATTCTCCTGAAATTGGGAACAAGGCAATCTGGTGATTAGGACGACTAAAATTAGCATGGTTGGTATTCAATAATTGTATGGAACTCTCTGTATCCCCAGATGGATATGAAAACTAGGGGAATGTTGGAAACTAAAGATTAATACTTCGATTTTATGGAAAACCAAAAACTTAATTAAAAAATTAAGTCTCCGTTTGGTACCATTTTGTTTTTTGTTTTTTGTTTTTGTTTTTTAAAATTAAACCTATGAACACTACTTCCACTTCCACTTCCACTTCCAAATTTCTTCTACTTTAAAATATTATTTTTGTTTTTGGAATTTGATTGAGAATTTAACCATTGTACTTAAGAAAGATGCAAAATCATTATAGAAAATGTGGATGAAATAGGCTTAATTTTAAAAAACAGAAATAAAAAAGCAAATAATTACCAAACGGGACTTAAATGAATAAAAAAATGAGAAAAGTATAGACATCCTCCAATTCAAAAGGCAACGAAGATTACAAAAGATCAAAGCTCATCATTAGATGAAAAGTTTTATGTTTTTAGTTGGATCAAAATAACCATCTCAATTCTAAACTTAAGTTATGTCTGAGAGTGATATTGAAATGATTAAAATAACTCTGGTTAGATTCAAAATCACTTTCGAACATGCTTTTAGTTATTCAAATGTTTGATTTTACATTTTTAAACATGATTTTCACACAAATTGATTTTGAATGAATAAAAACATGTTTCAAAGTGATTTTAACGTTATAAAAAGTGACCTAATAATTTTAAAATCACTCCCAAAGATGTCCTAGGAGATTTTAGAGACAAGTCTTTTAAACTTTATATGGAAAACAGCGTCACATTAAATCTCTTATTTCCCAAGGGAAATTTATTTTATTAAAAAAAAAGACTAATGATGAAACTATAGAAGTTACTTATATACTGGTTTGCAAAAGTAAACATTAAATTAATATCACTTTACCCAATTTTAGAGCCGTTTTTCCCCACAAGAATTTTGCGCTGACTTGGTTTGTTAGTGATCAAGTGTTGCTCAATCCTAAGAGAACCATCTCGAAGTTCTTTCCAACCAACCAGGCGATGTTCGATTCCATAAGGAATTTCCTGAAATTAGAACAGAGTTTATGAACCAAAAAGAATTTCTTGGCCAACTCAGGAAAAAAGAAATAATGATGATCTCTACCTGATGCACGTGGTCTAACAACCGCTCCCGGACAACTTCAAGTGATATGTTCTTCATCATTTCTTCATTCATAGTGCATGGATCTTCATCCCAAGGTCTTTTGACAGCCTAAAAAGGGAGGGGTAAGCCAGATTTAAATGCAGGTCTAAGCTAAATGAACATAATAATTGGCTGGTGACAATTGACGATAAAAGATAGAAAAAAAATTGATAAAGCCACCCTTAAACTATAGGAGTTCGTTACATTCAAAACCTCAAAGCTTCAATTTGATCAATCACCTTCAAAGCTTATGAAACTGTTGCATCTAAGCCTCTAAATGTTGCGAAATGCACAAATCAACCATGAACATGAATTACAAGTGTTGTTAAAACTAAACCCTCCAACTATAGGATTGTTAAAATCAAACCTAAACTCTTAACATTAGTTTTCTTAAAACAAGACAATAGCTTAACATCAATTTGAACTTTTAATGGTCAATATATAGTTTTTAAATTTTTTAGAGTTGAAATTTTGGGTTAAATCGTAACACTTTTATAGTTTGAATGTTTGATTGTTATCCTTATAACTTAGAAGTGGGTTGTGCATTTTGCAATCTTCAAGGCTTATTGTAAAATACTCAAGTTTAGGGAGGTAATTCATTGATCAAATTAGAAGTTTGAAGGTGTGGTTGTAACAGCCTCTAGAACCTATGAACGACTTTTGCAGTTTTTCCTATAAGATAAGTTCAGCATCATCATCAAACTTATGAAAACCTCAAATGCCAGATGTAAATGATAAGAAAGTGAAAGTCGATGAACACAAATTAGATTTTAAATCCTATTTTTTTATCTCTAAACTCTTAAGTTTTTTCCATTTTATTCCCTAAAATTTTAAAATGTTTATTTTGATCCTTGGACTTTCATGCCTGCTCCACTTTGGTTCCTAAAATTTCATAATGTCTATTTAGTTCATAAACATTTTTAAAAAAAAACAATTTTGGTCCTTGCATTATTTTTCAATCTAATTTGCACTTGTCCAATGCTCATCTAATCAGTATGCTTGAAATCACACTTATATTAACATCTTAGCACACATACACAAAGCTACATTATGACCAAAATAATAGTTATTTTTAAAAAATTTAGAGACCAGAATAGACATTTTAAAAGTCCAAGGATAAAAATGAAACAAATATAAAAGTTCAAGGACCAAAATATATAATTTCAAAGTTTAAGGACCGAAATGTAACATTTAATTTCAAGGACCCGAAAAGGATTTAAAAATATAAATTAACTTATTTCAAGCACAGATAAGTTTAAGACAATTAGGAATATTCAATTATCAAAGTGCAGAATCCTCGATAGGTACTGAATAATAGCAGTGAAACCAAATAGGAAACCTGCCTGTTCCGTCAAATATTTTGAAAGATCTTTTACTCCAGCTCCCTTTAGACCCGAGATCATGAAGTACCTATACGAAGTTTGTTCTCTTAGTGAAAACAAACGTTCAAGAACCTTTAAGCGAGTCAACTTTCTGAAGCAAGAATCAATAATACCTTTCATATCCGGGAAGATCTTTAAATTGTTCTGCAACTGTTAACAAGTCTTTCTTGTTTTCAACTAAATCAACTTTGTTCATACATAATACACGCTTCTGTTTTGGGTGTGGTGATGCTCCCATTCGTTTGATCAATCCTACCACCCTCGAATCAGGCCTATACAAAATCCAAGAGTCAACTGCTAAATCATCAGGGTTTTCCACAAGACTAGCATAAATGGAGCTACAATCAACTCAAACTATAACAAAGGACAGAAGTTTTTTAAAAAAATACAAATTTTGTGTAATTCTAAAATTTCTAAACCGTTCAAGGAAAAACTAGGAAAATCTGTAAAGCTATGGTTATCAAGTTTCTTATTTGAGAACCGTAGATTCTATAACATTTGAGACTAGAAGAAATTACTACTGACCTTGTAAGATGTCTATGGACGTCAAAAATAACTATCAACACATCATAAAGTTCAACTGAACTCCAAGCACTTTGCACACGAGCTTTCATATCTTTATAAGGAAGTCCCTTGCTCTTTAACATTAGCCCTGGCGTGTCGAAGAAACACTGAATTGGCATAATGAATAAGGAAAAGTCCGAATTAACTAACTCTGTAGTCTGTGGCAATAAAAAAAATAAAGAACAGAGCAATATTTCCTCACAAAATATCTCAAAGGAAAAGGATCTTTGTCACCAATCGTGAAACATACATTATTTGAAGAATAAATTAAAAACAGTGACAAATCTCTTTCAGATGCATAATTGAATTTAGTTTTGAAAGGAGCCATTATATGGGAAAAAATCAAATCAAATTGAATGAACACCTTCAATACCTATGGCAAATTCAATAAATTTCTAACAAATATTCAATCATATTAAAAATAACTTGAATTCTTCTCACAGTAACATCACTACTCAAATCTCTGAAAGACGACACAGCTATAGCTTTTATGCACTAGATCATGTTCATATAGGCAAATGTATTCTATTTGAAAAGGCAACATCGCTTTAGCCAAGAGCAAAGGAAGATTAACACATTCTCCAATGAATAAGAAAAAACTAGGATACTACGAAAGATCGAGAAACAATTCCAACTAGAAGCACTAGGTAAAAAGTAGCAACCCATCTTGTAATTGAATCGTTGCAGATAAATAAAAATATAATACATACAATTTGGGTATCTCCTTTAGTCATTATTCCTAGGACTTCGTCAGTAGTGGTATTTGTCTTCCGTGAAACCGCAGCGACTTTAGTTCCCACCTAAACAAAAAAAGAAAAAGAAAAAAACAGAATTACTTTTTTCAATCTCTCATGTCATAATCAATAAGCTGATTGCTTCCACACAACCACCTTCATAATAAGAAACGTCGTAACTAAATAAATGAAGAATTTCTGATCAAAATAGGGGGAAAAGGCAATTCTGCATTTAAGGAAACGGACAACAATCGGTTTAGTATACAAAGCTAGAAAGGACGAATAAAAACCATAAAATTCTCCATGAATCAGACGAATCTGCAACAAACGAAGCTATATCAAAACAGACGTTCTAATACTAGTTCAGCTGAGCATATAAAAAACACTTTCTCCCATGCTCTAAGCAGCCGTAAGTTTAAAAAATCATATGAAAGATGCATTGGTCGTAAAAGTTAGCTAAAGTTGTGCAGTCCAGAGGAGTAAGAGCTTAAAGAACGAACCATATAATTGGTCAATGCGGACTTGCCAGCGTTTGGTGCGCCAATTATCCCGACTGCCAGAGACTTCTGGTCTTCCTCTTTCACGGTTCTCTCGTCATCCTCTTCGTCATCGTCAGCAATTTCCAACGCCGCCTCAAGCAGAGCCTTGGCAAGCACTCTTCGTCGCCTTTCGTCCTCCTCCTCCATTATCTTGTATTTGATTCCCTCGGAATCTGTCCCAGATATCAGTTGGTCGGCTTTTGCCCTATATTTCTTATCCCAACCGGAGTGAGCCTCGGTTTTAGTACTTGAATCCATGTTCGGAATGGCGAACTGCGAACTATCAAAGACAGAATCGGGGGCATTTTCAGGGTCGGAGAGAGTAGGGTTGTCATTGGAATCGTCTTGCTCAGGCTGGGCAGAGTAACATCGAGGGGAAAATATTGGATTCAGGAGGAAAGTCTGGTGGGATCGAGGAGGAATCGTGGTGACTATTCTCAGAGCCCTTAAAGCCTTCATCTCAAATTCTCATCAGAAGAATCAAGTCCTCGAAAGAAGAAGATATGAAGAAGCAAAGCAGAGGATTTGGGTGTGTGCTCACTGCCGTCGGGGTTTTTGGGGTTTACAACGTTCCCTGCTGTCGTTCCACACTTAGCGTTGCTTTCATTTCATTTTATATAAACAGATATATATTTTGACCCCTAAACTTGTAAGAAATATGATTTCAACCCTAAAATTGTAATTTCATCAAAATTTACTTCTAGCTTAGATATGCTTAATTCATTTTTTTTTTTAAATAGTATATTGCAAATCTTAACTTTAAACTTAGTAACATGATCTTAAACCCAAATTTTTAACTTCATCAAAGAAGTATTGTAAATTTTCTTTTTGAGAAACAAAAAATTATTATAATTTTAATCCTGAAAAATTATTTCCAATGACAAAATTACTAAATATATTCACAAATAATAGCAAAATATCACATTCTATTTGTGATAGACCGCGATTGTCTATTTGTGTCATAATAGATACAAATTAATTTATTGTTGTCTATCACGGTCTATCACAGATAGATTATGATATACTGCTATTATTTATAAATATTTTGGTTCATTTTTCTATATTTAAAAACAACTCTTTAACATTTAAATAAATTCTCAATTCAAATATTATCTTTGTATTAAATAAATTAAAAGCATATGTATGATATGAAATGTGCAAAATTTTAAATAAAATTGTCATTAGAGAAGTATTTTTCGTTGAAATATAGAAATTTTGATAATGTCATTTGTTACTTAACTTGTGCATGGGCCAAACTTATTTTGATTCAAAACTTTATTTTACTGAAATTTCAATAAGATTATTTTAATTCAAAATTTTTCTTTAAAATTGATGAGTAAATTAGTAAAAGTTGAACCAAGAATAAGAATTACGGTAATGATTTAAGTTCAACCGGACAAATTTAGCGCTAAAGTTGAATTATTTTCTTTTTTTCATTTTCTTGTCATCTAAATAATTGAAATTTATAGAAACTAAGAAAAGAAAAGTTAAATATCATGGGTTTTCAAAAAACCAATAGTTTTAAATGTAAAACATTCTATTTCTTAGTCCATATTTTTTTAGAAAGATTTCTGAGTCCTTATTAAGTTTAAGGGAAAAGGTCGATGATCATGATATAATATGGAGTTTAAATTGCAAAAACTACCTCTCAAATATGGTAGTAATTATAATTCTACCCTTACATTTGTAATTTTAAAAATTGAATCATTAAAAATTATTTCAAATTATGTCGATTGTTTTGGGAGCTGAGTTGAGATACAATATCTGGAATTTATATGTCCATGGAGTTCATATGTTTGTTTGGATGCAAATACAGAGTTATTTGATCTGAGTTCATATATATGTATTATTTGGTTCGGTTTTTTTAATTCTAAATAATCTGTTTTTATATTGACTTTTTTGTTTTGAAACTTTTTTATTCAACAATTTTACTCATTTTTGTGTTGAATAAAATATGAATTGCAGATTTTTTTTTTTTTCTTTTAGTTTTTAAAGTTCTCTATTTCTTTCTTTCTTTTTTCTTGTGATGAACAACAACTAACCTACCACATTTCTTGCGGAAATATAGTTAAATAAAATGGAAACTCAAAGAGAAATAAAAAAAAAAAATTATTCTTAATTTTTCTCAATGAATTTCATATCATTTTCTTCTTCTTCCTCCTATTGTTGCTTAATATTTTAATTGTCATGATTTTTTTAAATTGAATCTTCATCGTCATCCCAATGAAATGTCACCACATTTTTTCAATAATTTTACTTCGAAATCCTTCAAATTTAGAGTATCATCAGAAAACAAATCTCAATTTTTTTTTACTATTTCTTACTAGGAAATAGGAGTGATATTGGTTCAATTTTCTTTGGTTTTAAACTAATTTGAGAATCAATTTAGCTAAAATAGGAACCGAACCAATATCCAATAAATAGTAAAAACATTGGTTCGATTTTTCTTTGGTTTGGTCATATGCAGTTTGGTTTTCGATTTTTTTCTTTTTTAAAAAAGTTATAATTTTGTCCATTCTCCTATTTTTAGTCCAATGTTACTCCTCATGTCATTCACATCATCCATAATCACCTATGAATTATCAAAAGTTACCATATTAGTCAAATAGATCTCGGAAAAATTACCGCACAATTGGCAGCAAATGATGGTTAAAACAATCTAAATGATTTGTTTACCTTTTCCCTTCAATACTTCTCTTGACATAATAGGCATGAAGATTTCATTTCAAATTTAAATTTTATATATGCCATCATCGTTGAATTCTTATCTTTTTGTAATTGTTTTTTTTTTTTTTAACCTTCCATTTAGTCTCTCAAGTCAAATACACATATAGAGAGAGAAAGATTGAGAGAGATGAAGAATGCAAGCTTAAAGAAAGGAAAAATGAGGAATTTTGAGTTTATTTAAATATATTTATATCTCTTAGTTCGATTTGGTTTTTTGGTTGAATTTGTCAAACAAAAACTAAAAGTAAAGCCGATAAAAAAATTCTTAGTATTCTCCAAATTCAAATCAACCTATCTAATATTTAAAAAACTGCACCAATCTATTGGCTCGGTTTGATTTGGTTTGGTTTTAATCAATAATCTTACAATATAGTTTAACAATCATCAGTCTTATAATAGTCAAAAAGTGGTGGTTAAAGTTGATTATCAAGGATGATTTTTGTTGGAATTTGTAGTTGGAGATGATTTTCGCATTCTGAAGTTGGTTGCATGAAAATGGTATTGGAGTTGGTAGCCAGAGTTTTTTCGTCGGAGATGGTTTTCAGAGTCCAAAGTTGGTCGCACGAAGGTGGTCGTCAAAGTTGATCATCGAAGATGATTTTCACCGGAGTTTGCGGTTAGAGGTGGTTGTTGAAGCTTGAAGTTGGTCACATGAAGGTCGTACTGGAATTGGTTGCCAGAGTTTTGTTGTTGGAGGTGGTTGTCGAAGCCTAAAGTTAGTCGTCAGAGTTGCTCGCTCGAAGGTGGTCATTGAGGATGATTTTCGTTGAAGTTTGTAGTCGGAGGCGGTTGTCGGAGACTACCAATGTGGTGTTGGCTTTTTGGTCATTAATTTCAGATTAATTAACTTTAATAGAAAAATCTCGAGTTGATGATGTGGCTGGTGAGTTTTTTTTTTTTTTTTTGGAGTGCATATAAAGAAAAATGCACTTAAAAAGAAAATTGAATTTAATATTATTTAATGTTTGTGTCTAACGGCTAGTTTTTGGCACATATTGAACATTGCTTTTTGTTAGGTTTTGAAAGAAATGGCTTTAAAATATATATATTATTATTTTATTATTTTGTTTGCGACTAGTTGAGTTTAAAATCTCTACCATTGATTTTTTTCCCCAAGATCTAATGGCTCAAATTAAATGTAGTTTTCAACAATTTTTCTTCTCTATTTAAACTCATTTTCTTTTCCAAATCATGACAACAATTTTTATTTTTTCAGTTTTCCATGACTCATTAAGTCACCATTGTTGCTCTCCCTCCAAACTTCAATTTTTCTCTTTTCATCTCCTTCTTGAGAGAGATATTTTATGTTGTGAGGATTGATTCATTGAGTGCTAGACTTGTAAATCCAGTTTTTTAGAGCGTTTGTCGAGTGTGCTATTTATTTTTCCAAACTATTATAAAGGTTCTCTTGATCCCAAAAAAAGAGTCATTGTAACGGTTTGATCCTCAACCATGGAAAGGAGAGTTTGTTCTTGCGCCTGAAAAAAGAATGTTATAGTGGTTTGACTCTAAATCGTGAAAAGAGTCAAGTTCGTAGTGACATATTCAAGAGGAGCTTAGGAAGTGGATGTAGGCCGGTTGTGCCGAACCATCATAAAATCATGGTATCAATTTTTCTATCCCTCTTTTATTTAATTTTGTAATTAATTTATTATTATTTTTTGTTTGCATGAAATTAATTGCTAATAATTTATCCTTGAAATTAATTGCTCACATTTGTCTATTTAGGTTGGTTGAATTTATCTTAGCATATTTATATTACCAATCTTATTATGAACATTAAATTGGATATTTGAATTTATTTGCATGAATTAATTGTTTAAATTATTTGTTAGCAAAAAGTTTGTTAATTTGTTTAATTGGGTCTATATTAGGAAAAAGTTTTAATTAGTTTGATTAAACCTTATTCACCCTTATAGAGTTACCATACCGATCCTACAATTGGTATCAGAGTCAGTTATTCTTATTTGTATTTTAAAAAAAATCGTAAATCATTTCGGATTAATACCCATTGTTTGAGTTTTTTTACTCCTACAATTGGTATTAGAGTAGGTAGCTTCTACGTAAAATATTTTTCAAGTATTATTTTGATACCTAAAGCATCTTCTTAATATTTTAAAAAATTATTTGAAAACTTTATGGCCAGGATTTTATGGCAACTTTAGAAAATCATTATGTTGATAGACCCTTATTCTTTGATGGAAATAGAATGAAAAAATTTATGTTTGCTATTGATTTTAAATGTTTTGTATATCGGTGAACATGATTTAGGTAAATTTGAATTGAATAATGAATTACTTACATTTAATGCTAAAGTCATAAATATGTGATAAAATCTTAAATTTTGAATGTGCATATGATATTTGGAATCTCCTTAACAATATGTATAGTTTAGAAAATTCTCCTTGTAGTACTAATCATTTATTTGATGTGAAGGAGAATTATATTTCTAATCACCAATAAAAGTTTCATGAAATAGAAAATGAAAAATATGATGATTCATCCTCATACTTAGTGGCTCATTCAGATAAATATTCCGGTGATGCAAGTGATGTAAATGAGGTAATTCAGAAACCCACTTCTTATGACGAACTATATGATGCATTTGAAAATATGCAATGTAGTCTTGAAAAGGTTAGCTCTAGATATTAAAATTATCAAAGAAGTATAAGATATTGTCTATTAATAATTAATCTTTGATAAAGGAAAATATATGCTTAAAAAATGGAGCCAATAATATATTTTAGCATGATTCTTGTTGTGAAGAGAAATGTGCTTTGATTGATAAGATTAAATTCCTTGAAGTTGAGAATGATGAATTAAAATCCCTGTCATGTGAAGAAACTTGAAGTGAATGACTTGAGAAATTAGAATATTTATTTTTGGAATTAAATGATGAAATTGCTAGTTTAGAAAATAAAATTAATGATTTGGAAACTAGCAATATAGCATTAGAAAAAGAAAAAAATTATTTTGTTAATAAAATTTAATTTATTGAATGTGTTAAAGAAAGTAATAAGAAATTGACTAAAAATGCTAAAAAAATTAGATAAAGGTAAACCTTTTAATAACAAAAGGAGATTAGAGTATGTGAATGAAAATCCAATCTACTTCTAAAAGTACTCATTTTGTTAAAGTCATTCCTTATATGACTCAAAATGTCATATCTAATATGCCTAATTTTGTTGAATTGAAATTTGTGTCAAAACATGAAAAAAGTTACACATATCTATGGAAATTCAAAATTTGTTCATAATGTGAATTTTGTGAATAGACATAAAAAAGCTAGGCCTTTCCATGAAAAATCGAAGATTGTACCTCATTATTCCCACGTCAAAACTAACTGTATGCATAGTGGTAAATTTGTGCATAATGATGGTAATTTTAGAGATTTGGATATCAAAATTTGTACCAATATGTCATTTTTGTGGAGTTAAAAGTCATAGTAGATCAAATTGTTTTAAATTGAAAAAGCTCCTAACAAGAACTACTTGAGTAGAAATATTGTGAAAAATCAATTAATTAAAAGTAAATTCTTACTCAGTGTTGTATGTTATTCTTGTGGCAAAATTGATCACAAATATCATGGCTTGTTATTTGTCAAAATTGTAAGCTAGTAGTTTTGGAACTAATTTAAAATGAGTTCCAAAGTCTTTGATCACTAAGAATGAGGTTGAGTTTTCCTTGTAGGTGTGATTCAAGAAGAAATTGTTGTTTGGTCTTCAATTGTGGAACTAATTCAAATTAGAGCAACCAAAAAACTTGGAAAATTGTCCAAAATAACCCCCTTGAGTTTTCACATTTCAAAAACAGCATGCTTTTAGAAATCCGTAGAATTGGTTTTTCTCGAACCTTCTTGGGCAAGATCAAGCCCGAGATTTTGTTTGAGACGTAATGAACTCAAATTACCCAGTCATATAAAATGTTGAGAATACTCCTTTCTTTTAAAAAATCCTTTTAGATACACAAAAACCCTTTAGACGATCCAACTCCTCAACTCTCCCGAGATTTCCCTACTTTTTGTATGAAAATTTTCTTCTCCATAGTTATTTGCATCCTTAAGCTTACTTATTTTAGAGATATTTCCTTATTGAAGTATATTGTTTCATTTATAATTAATCGAGAGGGGGTGACTTAATTGAGAGTCTCCTTCGCCACTTGAGCCGTATGCGGGGGAACTCGCACATGCGGTTCTTATGGCAACGAAAAAAGGAAGTGGCAAAGGGTCTTTTTCGTCTTTATGATGTATAGTCTAGGATTTTTGAATGTATCTAAAGTATATGGATCAATACTCCTAACTCTTTTATATAAAATGAAGTCTGGTTTGATGATTGTGTATGTTTCAATATTTGTTCCTTTTTGTGTATTTAGTCTGTTATTGATGATTTTCTGGAATTTTTTCCATGTTATTTCGATTGATTTTTTTTGAATTTCGGTTGAGATTTGATGAAGTGGGCCCAAGATATTTGGATAAGAACCAAGTTTATTACCTTTGAGTTTTCGCAATTGTGTATACGATCTTGGGGTAAATGTAGCATGAGTTCATCCTTGAGATTTTATAAAGAATGAGATGAAAACCCTAATCTCGTGGCACGCCGATGTAAATGGCCCTAGTTCTTCATTATTCGGTCAAAATCTCGGGCGAGTTTTCCATTGAGTTCTTCACTGAGATTTAAGCATGATTCTATATTTATGTGTATTATTTTGTTGTTGTTTTGCCTACTTGATTGTTAAGTTGGATGTATGGCTTGTGGTCTGTGTGACAGGTGGCATTGGTGACTAGGATCCGTACTTCTGACCATTTTCCGAAAAATCTAACTTATTGTTCTCATAAAAAAAAAACAATCTTGAATATTAAAAAGAAGTTAATACCTAAGCAGTTGTATATGTTTAGGCAAATTGTTTTTGGCTATTTTTTTTTTATGTGAAGTTAGTTTTTAATGGGCCTCTATGTCATTATATTCTTCTACGGGAGGTACAAGAGGATAGGGAAGATGTTATTAGTTTTAAGTTGCTAAGGAAAAATGTTTCTTTTGGTCGGGACGAGTTTGATATTATGACAGGTTTGAGATATAGTCCCAGTCATGAAGTTTATTTTGATCAAAATAGAGCTCTTAGGCTCAGGAAGTTGTATTTGGGAGATAGGTCCAACATGAATGGGATTGAGTTGGATAATGTTTTCCCAGATTATCAGTTTGAGTGCGATGAAGATGCAGTGAAGATGGTTATTTGTTATTTCATCGAGTTGGCTATGATAGGAAAGGAACGGAGGCAACAAATGGACTGAACCATGTTGGGGTTGATTGATGAGTGAGAGGACTTTTGTAGTTATGACTAGGGTCACATGATATTCATAAAAACTACGAGTAGCTTAGAAGGTGCACTCAAAAGGAAGGTGGCAATACACAAGAAGAAGCCCGCGAATAATAATTCACCTGATTTATACAGCTTATACAGATTCTTGTTCGCTTTCTAGGTTTGTTTAATCTTATTTGTTATTACTTTTTGACTTTATCAACACTTACCAGAGGTGTTTGTTTTTTAGATTGATAGGTTTGGGCATATGAGATAGTTTCATCCCTTAGCAGACAGGTAGTGAATAGAGCTTCGGTTGATGCAAAACCATGCATCATGAGATGAAGTTGCACGTATTCACCTGGAGCAAAGGTGATTCATACATAGGTTTTTGGATCTATAGTGGTAAGTCATACTTCATTAAGTTATATATGATGGTACAGTTCTCAGCATTCTAAATTTGATGTTGTTATTTACATACAGGTTCGTATAAATGACCTCGTTCCAATCGATGAAGAGAAAGGCCTACTTTAATCGCATGCTAGATATTTCGACACCAAATGGGTATGTAGATATGCAACGTCCTCCATGAGAGAATGTTGTTCGTGGTCCTGTTGAGGATGAGGGTTGAGAACAAGTTGATGGACCTGTGATGGGTGGTCGTGTTGCAACTTGAGATAACCCTGTGAGCCACCTGTAGTATGCCCTCAGGCCAAGATACTTCCATCAGTGATGACCACAACTAATGAATCGTAGATGACATGTGAGTGTAGTCAGCACTTACAGCACTTGGAAGGGAAGTTAGATCGTATCGAGTCAACCTTTACAGATGAGTTGAAGGCCATAAAGGAAGTGTTGATGCTGATTATGAAGGTAAGTTACCTAAAATATTCTTCAATTATGTAACTTATTCTCATTTTCTTATTTCATTTAAATTGTTTCTTGGGTAAGTCAGTCGAATCGTAGCAGCATTACGACGCTGAAAAAGGTCTGTTGTTTGCTTGGGACCCACCTGGTGAAAATCCACCTGCTGAGGATCCACTGGTTGATAATCCACTTACTGAGGACCCAAATGTGGAGGACACAACTCTGAGTATGTTGTGCGTGGTGAGGATCCATCTGTTGAGGATCCCCCTTCTACCCCAAGATGGTGAAGGTAGCTGATGACGAAGTTGAGGATCCATTGTCTTACAAGAAGAAAATGGAGGATGTTGGCAGAGATGAATGGATCAAAGTCATGGATCTCGAAATGAAGTTATGGGATCTTGTAGATCAACTTGATGGGGTTAAACGGTTGTAAATGGATCTACAAGAGGAAACAGGGTGCTGATGGGAATGTGCAAACCTTCAAGGCTAGACTGGTAGCAAAAGGTTATACCGAGGTAAAGGGAGTCGACTATGAGGAGACTGCCTCGCCTGTTGTCATGTTTAAGTCTATTCGGATCCTCCTATTCATTGCCTCATATTATGACTATGAGATTTGGAAAATAGATGTCAAGACTGCTTTTCTGAATGACAATCTTGAGGAGACCATTTCTTTAGTGCAACCCGAGGGGTTCATAACCCAATGTCAAAAGCAAAAGATTTTCAAGCTTAATCAGTCCATCTATGAACTGAAACAAGCATCTCAATATTGGAACATTAGGTTTGATACTGCGATCAAATCTTATGGCTTTGATCAAAACGTTGATGAGCCTTGTTATACAAGAAGATCATCAATAGTTCAGTAGTTTTTCTAGTGTTGTATATAGATGATATCCTACTCATTGGGAATGATGTAGGTTTACTGATTACAATTAAGAACTGGCTAGCGACCCAGTTCTAAATGAAAGAATTGGGAGAAGCTCAGTTTGTTCTAGGTATTTAGATCTTTCGAGATCGAAAGAACAAAATGCTAGCATTATCTCACGCGTCATATATTGACAAGATGCTTGTCAAATATTTTATGCAGAACTCTAAGAGGGTTTTATTGCCTTTCAGGCACAAAGTTACATTGTCTAAGGAACAGTATCCTAAGACACCTCAAGAGGTTAAGGAGATGAGACGAATCCCCTATGCTTATGCTGTGGGCAGCTTGATGTGCGATGTTATGTACTAGACCTGACATCTACTATGCAGTGGGGATAGTCAATAGATATCAATCTAATCTAGGATTAGATTACTGGATAACCGTTAAAAACATCCTCAAGTATCTACGGGGAACGAGGGACTACATGCTTGTGTATGGTTCTACAGGATGTACCCTCTCCTCAAATTTGATCCTTATGGGATACACGGACTTTAATTTTCAGACTGATAGGGATTCTATGAAATTCACATCAGGATCAGTATTCACTCTTAATGGAGGAGCAGTAGTATGGCGAAGCACCAAGAAAGGGTGCATCGCTGACTCCACCATGAAAGTTGAGTATGTAGCGGCTTGTAAAGCTACTAAGGAAGCCGAAAATTCTTAATTGATCTGGAAGTTGTTCCAAACATGTCAAAGCACATCACATTTTATTGTGATAATAAGGTGTTATGGCTAATTCCTAATAGCTTAGGATTCATATGTGTGGCAAGCATATAGAGCGGAAGTATGATCTCATCTGAGAGATTGTGCATCGAGGGAACATGATTGTCACACAGATAGCTTCAGAGTACAACGTTGCTGATCCATTTGCAAAAGCCCTCACGGTAACGGTGTTTGTGGGTCAACTGCAGAATATGGGTCTATGGGATAGGCCACATCTGGACTAGGGCAAGTGGGAAATATTATACTGGGCATGTTATTCCCTAGTTTATTATTTGTGTACTTTCTATTTTGATTATATTGTATAACCCACTAGCTTTAGGTCAATTGGGAGATTGTTGGGATTTATGCCCTAAATCTCGTAGGGTCCTATAGTTTGTAAATATTGTTGAACAAACTATTTATTATTTAATAAAATATATGGTATTTTATTCATTGTCTATAAAATATATGATATTTTAGTTGCATTAACCACAAACCAATAAACTAACATCTGAGGTTATCTTTGTAACTTAAACATGTATGTGGAGACATATGAGTGGATCATGTTTAAATGATAACCTAAATGGTCTGTAGTAGATGGATAAGGTTGGGTACCTTATCATAGTGACACTACGAGTATGGTCCGCTTTGTAGGTGTTACAATTGTTGTAAAGTGCTATAAATGATCTGATTCTGATCATTCATGTATTAGACATGCGAGTGGGGATATTCTATATAAAGAAGTTTGTAGAAGACCGAACGACGAAATGTTTAATCTCATTATATAATGTCGTTCATAATAAAAACTTACATTTCACCAAGATGACCATAAGTAACATAACCTGAATCCTAAATGAGTTGTAAACTCCCATCTATGAAGGCGGTCCTTTGATTTTCATGGGTGAGAATGGCTAAATTGCCGACTCAACAAGCCTACCATTATGAAGATTCATCTAATTGGGGAGCTGGGAACACATCTACACAAGATGGAATTCACTCTTTCCCCGAGGCAGGAGCAAGTAGATAAATTGCTCCTTTAAAGGCTAATTCCAGGTCTTGAACAACGTGATGTCACACTGTCTCCTAGCCCAAAAGGGGTTTAGTTATAGTAGGACTATGATCTATTGTTCATTAGAGGGATCAGTGGTACTTAAGGAGTTAGATGTAACTACAGGGGCAAAACAGTAATTTGGCCCAGTTGTACTTACGAGCAATTTATGACGGGTCATCGTACTGTTCATTGGTTATATCTAATAGACACAGAAATATATCTGTAATGCAAATAGTACAACTATCGGTCTTTAATGGAGTACTCGGCAGTTAATGGATGGTGAATAATGTAATTAAAGAGTTCAATTAATTATTCATGTATCGTTGGAACTTCAAGATACAGGTCCACGTGGTCCCCTTGATAGCTCAATAGGATTTAGTTGAGAATCAGTTTTTGGATTAATTTGAATTGTTCAAATTAATAGAGAGATTTAATTATATATGATATAATTAAGTTATTTCAATTATATGTGATATAATTGTCATAATGTATTTGATACATTATAACTTAATGGGAGGAAATAAATATTTGAATGAGATTCAAATATATTTTCTATGAATGAGATTCATAGTTGTTAAATTTAATATAAATATGATACATTAAATACCATATAATAGAGAAAAGAAGCTATAGTTTATTTCGTATGTGATACAATATTAAAACTATAGGTTATATGTTATATTTGATATAACTTATAATATATATATATATATATATATATAATATGATAAGGTAGTTATCATATTTATATTTATATTATATTATTATTATTTGAATAATAAGGAAGAAAGTTACAACTCTCTTCCCCATCTTTTCTCTCCACCCACGTTAGTGGGGGTGGTTATTCTTTATGGCAAGAAGAATAAAAGAAAATTGTTTTGTTCTTCTTTGTGTGTGTTGGTGTTAAATGATTGAAAGACAAATAAGTGTTATTGAGAAAATTCTCAATCTTCCTCCCCCACCTTAAGCTTTTTCCCTCTTAACCAAAATAGTCAGAGCCTACCACTTCTGGGTTCTCACCTTGAGAATACCAAGGTTTTATTGTGGTAGTGTCCGAGTTTTCTAGTTCAAGGTTTATCTTGAAGAAGGTCTTCAAGAAGTTTGTGACATGTACGAGGGAAATCGTGAAGAAAAGTTTCAACAAAGGTGATGTTTCTTGAAACCTTTTCTTGTAAAGCATGTTGTAATTTAGACCTTAAATGCATATCTTATTGTCTGTTTACTGTAAACTTTGTATTCAATAATTAATGGAATTTGGTTGATCCGCTTCCGCTCAAGGTTCTCCTCATACGAGTTCTTTTACATTTGTATCAGTATACAAAATGGACTACATCCAATAGTGTCACTAGGATGAGGTACCCAATCTCATCCATATACTTATAGACCTTTTTGGCTATATACTAAAACTAGATTCTCTTTTATGTCACTATATAAAGTTAAAATATTCATATTATAGCCATGGATTTGTTTATTGGATTTATAATAGAATGCAATATCAATAATAATTTATTGAATAAGATACTCAATGACACATTTATTGATATATATAGAATATGTTAACAATACTTATGAACTACGAGTTTAGGATATTCCCAACATTTGAAGTGTTCGAAAACTTCCATGGTTCATGAATTTACTGACGTTACTGACGACAATGTAAGTTACCTATCAGTCAATGCTTAATACTATGTATGAACAGAGAAATATTTATTGTTTTTCTTTCAGATGATGGACACACTATTTTTGTTCACGCAAAAGAAGTTGTTGGACAATGCAGATTCAATCCATGTGAATAAGAGATTTGTTTATTAGCATCAATTGAAACCGCTACGAGCATAATACCCTTATACTTCCTCTTCCCTTTCATGTGTGCAACATCAACAACAATAACTGGCCTGATACAATTCAGAAAACCTCTTATTGCAGCCCCAAGTGCTATATAAACATATTTAAAATGACCACCGGGATCAATCTCCAACCCATAGTGAGTCCCAGGATTGGCAATCTTCAACACTTCCTTATATTATGGTAACAAACGAAATGACTCTTTAAGGGACCTTCTCGTTAAAGACAACGCAGCTTCCCTGGCGCGTCATGCCCTATCATAACTAATGTCCACCCCATACTCCTTGTGGAAGTCTTAAATAATTTCCTTTGATTTATAACCATGACCAACATCTTGGTATTTAGACTTAGTCAGTCTAGCTATGACTTAACTCTTACCTTGTTTAGGATCTTATTTTCTTAATATCTTCTGGCATGTGTGGGCACTAACATATTTATTAATTTTGAACATTTCAGAGTCTTTCATTCTAATGGCCTTGATTTTCCATTGACAAGTCGATTCTACAAATCTTAAAATATATAACTTATTAGTAGATTTATCAACACGATACTGGAAGTTCTTCCTAATGGCAAAGATAGACAGTTTCTTAGCCAAATATTTTTTGCTTAAAAACATATTATTAACCTGGACATCTTTTATAATAGATTTGGATGAGACAACTATGGTTCTCACCATTAATTTTTCAATACGCCTCCTCATGTTATAGCTAACACGGTGTTCTCCACTTCCTACTGAATCTGAACAAGGCTCACCATCAGTTGTCGGGTACTTTCACCAAAAGGTCCTCTGTCAACCCTTGATTCTACATTCATCATTGACTCTACCACATGGTCAGTAATAACAACCATCTCTGACATATCTATATCCTCCACATTATAATCTATTGACATGTCCACTTCAAACACAGACTCATCATTAGTAGCATCCTCAGAAAGGTCCACGTATTCTATATTCAATAACTCATTTGTATCGTTTCCCAAATCTAACAGACATACATTATTATTCAATGGACTTAATGATCGCACCTCATTGGAAATCATATTGTTTTAGAAATAAACTCAAGTTTGGATGCAAATGTTGGAACATTAAGAACTGGACATGACGATATCGTACTCCTAGGTTTATGGACTACTACTGATAACTTTGACCTAAAAGGGCCACTTGAGACACATCATCACTAGCTAAGAAAAAGTGGAGATTTTCTTGATTATTGATAAAAAAAAAAAAAAAAAAAAAAAGGTAGATACATTCAACCTCATTATACAACCGTCTTCTAATCAATTCAAACTCAATAGAATTTATCCAACTAATTCTATATATTTCTCGTAAAAACTTCTCATACTTTATTCTGAAGTCAACAATCAACCTTCAACTAAGCCGTTATGTATTCTTTCTCATCCTCCTTCCATTCACCCTCAAAACAAACAAATATAAAGGTATCCCCGAAAAAAATCATATACATATTCAACAAAATAAATTTAGTCAAAATCTCAGGGATATTGAAAAAAATCATATATAAGTGCAATTATATAAATATCTCGCCCGAGATTTTATACCCTATGCTAAATCTTGGTGGAATTATACTTAATCACGATCGAGATTATTGAATTTCCACCGAGAATGCTTAAACAACCACAAAAACATAAATTATTGGCCTCAACAGCATGCTAATAACAACTACAACAAATTTACAAAAGACAATGTCACTATATATATATATTTTTTTAATGTGTGTAAGAAGATGAGACCTGAGGGTTTTGAGGACTACCAAATACTAGGAAAAATTTTGGATCACGTTTAGAAAATTGGTTGAGCAAGCCCACCATCTCTTTCCCAAAAAATGGGTTATTATAATAATTATATTGTTTTTATATTACTGAGGGCATATTCGTAAAATTCCTTTCCCATCAATCAAATTTGATATTTAAAAGTTAAAACAATTAACACGATTTTGGGCCCGATCTCACTCGAGAAGGTCCGAGAAAAATCAATTCTACAAGATTTTAGATAGCGTGCTATTTTTGAAATGTGAAAACTAAAGGGGGGTTATTTTGGACAATTTCCAAAAAAACTTGCTTAAATCCAACAATGAAAATTGTGCATTTGGCACCTTTTATTTTTTATTTTTTAATTTTTAAGATAAATATTTCTATTGTTAGCTTTTATGAAATTATATTTCTTGAATGAATTTTGAAATGTTAGAATTTGAGATATTGTATATATTGGTTGATGGATTTATTGTCATGAAAAATGATTGTATATCTATCTATTTGACACTTCTCTTTATTGCTTATATTTTTTGCTTTTTGGCCAATTAGATGCTTGTTCTATCCTTGTGGTTTCTTGAAAATTTTTGAGCAAAAGGATATTGAGTCTCGTAAAAGATTTTCATTGTTTTGATGGTTAAGATATGCTCTATCCTTTTGGATTAAATTGACTATAGTTTATTAAATGCCTTTTGAGTATGAATTGATGGATTTAACATGCAATTAGCTGAAGAAATCAAGATAATTAAGCACTCTAATTCATCAATGTTAGCATCAAAGTAAACATGTTTATAAGAAAAAGAGAGTTTCAGAAAACATACTTTTGAATAACTCTTATATCTTCAAATTCAGCTTGGTTCTCCATTTCAAACGGTTGTAGACTACCATTTGATCTTCCCTACTATTCTCTAGAACCTTAAATTGAATTGTGGGATTCAAAATGAGGTGAATTTTGGGAATTTAGAGAGGAAATTCTTGTGGTTTTCAGCTAGAGAGAGAAGACTAACTTCTTCTTCATCCATACCAGAAAAAGTACAGTTGCATGGTCTTTTTCAACTCAAATTGAGCTACCGTTTGTTGAATCTGTACATGCAATTTCATTGCATCAAGCAAGGACAACTCCTCCTTGGAGAATTAGTGGAATTATGTGTTGATAATGGAAAAACCCACTAAATGGGTTTTCCAAAATAAAAATTGAATTTTAATTGAAAAATCAAATTTCTTTTTATTTTGAAAACTAAATTTCAAAATTAATTCTATAATTAATATGAAATTTCATTAATTTACATAAAATTAATTCAATAATTAATTAAATAATTTAATTAATTATATTAATTTAATATTAAATATTAAATTAATTAAACGCCAATTCCTCAATCATAAATTTCTATTCATGTAATCAATATTTAAATCGAATTTAAAACTATTATCCATTTTCCCAAATTTGTTTAATTCGGTAATTAAATATGTAATTATATCGTATATAATTACTAATTCCCTTTAATTTGAATTTGAACGTTTCAAATTTACTCATAATTCTATTCTAAGGTTTAATCCGTTTGTGAGCTATTGGGGGACCTAATAGACTTACAAATCATGGGCTCCAATGATCTGAGATTAATTGAATAAACTCTTTAAACTGGACTAATCAGCTTTCGTTAACTACCGGGTCACTCACTAAAGTCCAATAGTTGCATTCCCCTCATTGTAGATATATTTTTGTCCACTTGATTTAACCATAATCAGTAAGTCGACCATTCACAAGTTATTCATAATAACAGTTGGGTCAAATGTTGTTTTACTCTCGAGATTACATCTTGCTCCTTACGTCCCACCAATCCTCTAATGAACAATTGGTTTTTTATCAAATCACCAAACCGAATCCCTCTCGGGCCAATAAGAGGGTGGGGCCCTTTGTTCAAGACCTAGAATCAGTACTTAAGAGAACAACCTCTCTACCAACCTTAGTAGTGGGTAGGAGTGAGTTTCATCTTGCACCCTATGTCCCCATCTATCTATCCGATCTTACCCCTGAAATTGGAGGCTTATTGAGCCGGCGCTGTTGAGCCAATCCTCACCTATGCGAATCTAAGGATAATCCCAAATAAACAAGAGTTCATAGTTAACTCAGGATTTAGGTTGAGCTATCTAAGTCATCGCATTTGAAATGGTCAGTCTTAAATAGTAAACAACGTTATAAAGTAATAGTGACTTATTTCTTGGTCCTGTCTTATACAAACTTTCTGCATAGAATGCCCCACTTGTATGTCTCCACATGAACGATTCAAGATAACATCGTTTGTACTAAATACAAAGTGGGCCACATCCAATAGTGCTACCAGAATAAGATACCCAATCTTATTCATATACTATAGACCGTTTTGGTTATTTACTCGAATTTGATCCATTCTTATGTCTCCACATAAAAAACAAGTACTCATGTAATAGCCATGGATATTAGTTTATTGGATTTAGTCTTTACAAGTATAATTTATATATTCAATACCGATTTTATTAAATAAACGGCAGTAACATCTTTATTACAAATAGAATATGTTTAATATTACAAATTGCGAGTTTTAAGACATATAACCCAATATGAATTATGCATTTTTTTAATTCAATGTCGAAAAGAATGTGTTTAGAGCATGTTATTTTGAAGAGATTTTAAATTCCTTTTCCTAAGAGGATTTTTCATTAAATTGTCACTTTATTGATCTTCTTAGCATGTTTGCTCAAAATTGGTTATGTTGATATCATGCTTATATTTTTATCTGTTAATGTGGCTTTTCTTTTATTTGGTATCATTATTTGTTTTTCAATAATTGGTACTTATTTTATAATATTTGATATTTTGGTATCTTAATTGCTTGAAATTTATTTGAATGATTTTATCTCCTTGGTTTTTATTGATATTTCTTATTAGAAGGAAAATGCTTGATTTTATGGAGAGTTATAAACATTTTATATATGAATTTCATGTTTGAATGAAATTGATTATCATATTCCTTTATTGTTGTGTATCCTTCTCATGTTTGTTACTTATCCTTTTAGGGGGAGTTATTGTATTTGGAGTACTAAAAATATATTTTGAAAACTTATTCAATATTTCTACCCCTCAAGTTGAATTATGTGCTAAATGTCTTTTTGTCCCTTGTTAAGAGGGACTGTTCAATTGATTTCAAAAGGGAGAGAAATTTTGTGAAATTGATTCTAAATATAATTATCTTGAGTTCGGTTGATTCTTTATGATGCCTCTAGAATTTAAAATGTTGTTGCTTGTTATATATATATATTTTTAGAAGACATGTTGATAGGAGAAGAAATACAAAGTATGTTTTATGATTTTAGGAGAAGCTTTCATGTTTTTCTTAATTGTCTTTTTTCATTGATTCCTAAAAGGGGAGGTAATAAGAAAAATGAAGAATGATATTAGTGAAATATCCATTATTTTCAAGTGAATTGAAATTATGTATGTGTGTTGAGCGTTATTCAAGTGCATATTTCATATCACACACCCCTTTAGATTTCATTTCTCTTTACTTGTTTGTCATCATAAAAAAGGGAAGATTGTTGACCTTTTGACCCTTAATCTCAAATTAATTTAATTAATTAATTAATTAATGTTTTGATGATAAAAAACCTAAATTTATTCACTAACAATTTTAGTATTTTGAATGGTCTATTGCGTAAAGCTCGGAATAAATATTTCAATGCAATTTGAATCACTCAAATCGGAGTTCAAATGAACAAGATATAGCCGAAACAAGCTTAAGGGAAATATCTCGAACGAATGACGTGACCGATTTTTTAAATCAAAGTGAACCAGTTGAAAGGTGTCACTTGAAGCATAGAAAAGTGCCACTTAATATAATTTTATGTTTCTGTTTAATGACTAGTTTTGGACACATGGTGGTCATTGTTTCTTGTTAGATTTTGAAAGAAATGATTTAAAAATATATATATACATATTATTAATTTTTTTATTTGTGTCTAACGGCTAGTTGAGTCTAAAATCTCCACCATTGATTCTTTTTCAAGATCCAATGGCCCAAATTAAATGTAGTTTTCAATAATTTTTCCATTCTATTTAAATTCATCTTCTTTTCCAAATAATAACAATAATTTTTATTATTTTCAATTCTCCATAACTCATTAACTCTCTCTCCAAGCTTCATTTTTTTTTTCTTTTCATCTTCTTCTTGAGAGAGATATTTTATGTTGTGAGGATTTATTCATCGAGTGTTAAATTTGTAAATCCACTCTAAAAGAGAGTGTTGAGTGTGCTATTTATTTTTTCAAACTATTATAAGGTTGCTCTTGATCTCGAAAAAATAGTTGTTATAATGGTTTGATCCTCAACCGTGGAAAGGATTGAGTTTGTTCTGGCACCCGGAAAAAGAATGATGTAGCGGTCTGAATCTAAGTCATGGAAACAGTCGAATTCGTAATGACATACCCCAGAGAAGTTTAAGGAGTGGATGTAGACTGGTTGTGCCAAACCAATATAAAATCACATGGTCAATTTCTCTATCCCTCTACTATTTAATTTTGCAATCAATTTATTATTATTATTTATTTACATGAAATTAATGGACCTTTTATATTAATATGGTTGTTTTCAAAACTTATTAGGGAAATAAGGTTGTTTTGAAACTTATTAGAGAAATATTGTTGTTTTGGGAGATCGAGGCTTGAAGTCGAGAGTTGAGGATTCGATTAATGTAGAGGTCGAATGTTGAGAACTCGACAAACAAAGAAAAGCTTAGAAACAATATGTATATTAGGGTTGTCGAAGGTTGAAGTTTTGACATACATAAGTCGAAACTTCAACCCTCGACAAGGAAGATAAGTGGGTGAAGGAAATCTCGCTAATTTTGTGATGAGGATCTCGCTCTAGAAGGAAATCTCGCTAATTTTATGATGAGGATTTCGCTCTAGAAGGGAATCTCACTAGAAATGTGGGCTGAATCTCACTGGTAAGGTGAGCATCGCTAGGAAGACAGTTTGTTAAAGAAATGTTTAATCTCGCTCATGAGGAGGATCTCACTCATGAGGGTAAATTCACTCAGGACATGCAGTGTGAGGTCCTATCACCATGCTGCCCCTGCTCTGATTCCCCTGCGTGATTCCTTATATGCATTGACCGACTGCATGCATGCTCTCTCTGCCCGCCACTGATTCGATTCCCTGCATGCATTGACGCATGCATGCCCCTCTGCCATAGCCTTAATGCCTCTTCAACCACCTTAAACCCGTGGGTTGAGTGTTCAACACTTGACCTACATCTTTTTAAACCCCCATCCTCTTCATTTTTGCTCACTCACTCCCTCGATAATTTTTTCTCCCCCTTCATTTTTGCTCACTCACTCCCTCGATAGTTTGCCCTTGATTTTACTCACTCCTCTCCCCTTGATTTGCTCAGCCCTTCACTGCCTTAAAAAATAAGCCTTCAAAATCATCTTCCTCTCCTCCCATTTCTATTTTCATTTCTCTTCTTGTATTTTGTTTAATACAAATTATTCTCACACAACTATACTGGTTCGTTACTCTACTAAATTTTTATTTTTTAAGAATAATTATACATTTTATTTTTGTTCTTATATTATTATTATTTTTTTATAGATTCTAATTTTTTTTTTTTAATTTTTTGTAGTTGTTGTCAGATAAAAAAAAGGGTGAACGTTGTCACTTTGAAGGAAAAAAGAGAACTACCGTCGAATCTATGGATTGAACTTATGATATTTAAAAAGTTTAGTTTATTCTTATGATATTTGATTTATTTAGTATTAACTTTGATGTTTATAGTGTTAAAATGTTTAGTTTATTGTTATGTTTAAGAAGTTGATATTTATAGTTTAATACAAAATTATTGTGATAGTTAACAAGTTTAGTATAGTTTCAAAAGTTTAATATAGTTTGAAAATTTTAGTTTATTCATATGAAAATTATTGTTGTTATGTTTATTGTGATAAGTTGATATTTTCTAGTATTAACTTTGAAAATATAGTTTAAAATAGTTTGAAAAAGTTTAATTTAATTTAATTTTTTATTTTGTATTAAATTTGAAAAAATAGTTTTAAAAAGTTTACCTCATTTTAATTTGAAAAGTTTAATTTGTTGTTATTTTTAAAAATAGTTATAAAAAGTTTAATTTATTGCTATGTTTAAAAATAGTTATAAAAAGTTTAATTTATTGTTATGTTTAAAAAGTTGATGTTCATAAAACTTAAAAAGTTTATGTTTATAAACTAAAAAATTTAATATTTTTTAATATACTTCTTATAAAAAGTATAATACAAAAAATTGATGTTTGTCTTTTTTTTTTTTTTTTTTAAATTTTAGAAAATGCCAGGCAATTGCTTGAGATTTTTGTTGTTTACAAATGGTAATATGATTGATGGTATTGATGGAGTTGAGTATGACCAACCACCAAGTGGGAGTTTTACCATAAATGTGAACAGTGGAATTGTATTTAAACAATTCATTCAAATGATTGGGATGTTACTTAGTGTAGATATGGGAGCAAATCAGATAGAAATAATATATAGACAACCCAATCTAGAACCATCAGGATCAATAAGATATATGTCATTCCCTATTTCGAATGCACAAGCTATGAACTTGATGTTCTCAATGGCAATGTCAGTGCCAAATGTAGTGCATTTGTATGTAAATGTAAATATGATAGGGGTGGATCCCGATACATCATTTAACCAGTTTGAAGATCCAACTCAATGTATTGATCCTAATCTGGAGTCAGTTGCATCGCCATGTAATAATGAAGATATGACGGCTACCAACCTGTACAAAGACTTCAGAACAGAAACGGATGACGAATTTGAAGAGTTGGATTTCGATGGTCGTGAACATGAGATGCTTTTAGATACATTCAATGATTTGGATATGAATGTATTGGATAGCATTCGGGAACATGACCCAATTGTAGCTCCTGTGGATGTTAACAATATGCAATTGTATAAAGGAATGATTTGTCAAGACAAGGAAATGCTACAACACGTGGTCAAATGTTTTGCTATAAAGTGTCACGCACCATACCAGGTTGTTGAATCTACACCGATGATTTGGACAATTCGGTGTAAGAAGTGGGAGGAAGGTTGCAAGTGGAGACTTTATGCAATAAAGAAAAAATCGCATGGCTTGTTCGAGATCACTAAGTATGATGAGCAGCATACATGTTTTTATTTAGAACTAAGTCAAAGTCACGTGCAATTGGATTCATCAATGATTGCACTGGAGTTCTGTGACGCCATAAGAGAAAAATCATCAATCAGTGTGGCACAACTGCAGTCCGACATCAAATCAAAGTTTAGATATCATGTTCCTTACCATAAGGTATGGGAGGGAAAAAGAAAAGTGTTGGCTAAAGTGTTCGGTGATTAGGATGAGTCTTACAAATTATTGCCCAGGTGGTTATATATGGTTAAGTAGACCAATTCGGAACACGAGTAGAGTGGGGAGTTAAAGAAACGCTTACTGAAGGCCATGTTATCCTAACTCTTGTATTTTGGGCATTTGGTCCTTGTATAGAAGCTTTTAATAAATGTCGGCCGATAATTCAGATAGATGGTACATACTTGTATGGAAAATATAGAGGAAAATTGTTGATTGCTACATCAGTTGACTTGAACGGCCATCTTCTTCCACTTGCATTTTTCATTGCTGATGAAGAGTCCGCAGACTCATAAGGATGGTTCCTGAAACACCTGAGAGAAATTGTAACACACGAAGAGGTGTGTTTAATTTCAAATAAACATGCTGGTATAATCGCAACAGTGAACAACCTAGCAAATAGTTGGACGGGACCGAAATGTCACAATCATTTCTGCTTACGACATATCATCAAAAACTTCAATAAAAAGTATAAATTTAATTCATTGAAAAATTATGTTTATCATGTCGGATGTCAGTTTCAAATTTGAAATTTCAACAAAGCAATTGAAGATATCAAAGAAATAAATCGGAGTTGAGTTTTTTGACAACATTAGTTTAGAGCAATGGATTCAAGCACAAGATGGAGGATTCAGATATGGGTGGATGACGACAAATCAATCAGAGCTCATAAATAGAGTCCTCAAAGGAGTTCGAATGTTGCCCATAAATGCTCTTGCTCAAATAACATTCTTCAAATGCCTGAACTATTTCGAGAAAAGAAGAGAAGAAATAAGAGATGCATTGGATCATCAAGATAAATACACCAGGTAATATTATTTTTTTATATATATTTTTTATTAATAATTTATTTCAAACATATTTTATAATACTAAATGGAGTAAAAATCTAGGTACGCACACGAGAAAATAAATAAATGGGTTGCACGATCTAGTAAACATGAAGTACAATCATACGATTGGTATGAAGGTGTGTTTCATGTGAAGACCGGACGTCATAGTCTCAATGTCAAAGGAGAAAACGTTCAAATATTGAGGCTAAACAGGTCCGAGCGGTACTATTCATGTAACAAGTGGCAAGCATTTGGCATTCCATGCTCGCATTTTATGGCCGTTTGCTCACATTTTAACATGAACTACAAAGATTTTATTGAGGACTACTACAAATTGTCAACGTATGCTGAATGTTACTCTCCTCAATTTCAACCTGTACTGCATGAAATTACTGGATCACGCATCCTAATATGTCCGTCTTACATCCTATCCATCATTGTTGAGAAAACCTAGTAGATCAAAAAGTTCACGTTATCACAACGAGATGGATTGGACAGAACCAGCCACTCGACAACGATGTGGATTTTGTAATCAATTAGGACATAGTCGAAGGAAGTGTCCTTCGTTACTAAGACGGGCTCCAGATAGTTAGGGATTGAAAAATAAATAATTTTTTTTATTATATATTCATTTTATTGTATATTCAATTTTTATTATAATTTATTGTATATTCAATTTTTTATTATAATTTATTGTATATTCAATTTTTTTTTATAATAATTATATATTCAATTTTTTTTATTGTAATCAATAAAGTTTTACATTATTCATTTAATTGAGAAATAAATACCTTTTTTATCATGTTTATTTAATTAAGTGTAGATACTTTTATTGTATATTCAATTTTTTTTTATTATAAAGTTGTACATTATTCTTTTAATTAAGTTGTACATTATTCTTTTAATTAAGTTGTACATTATTTTTCTAATTAAGTTGTACATTATTCTTTTAATTAAATTGTACATTATCCTTCTAATCGAGAAACAAATATTTTTTTAATTGAGAAATAAATATTTTTTTTCTTTCAGATCATGGCTTTAAATGTAAAGCCTGAACCCTAATTACTTTAAGTAAGAGTAAGTAATGAGATGTCTCCTAATGAGTTAAATGAAGCTATGTTTTAGGAGGGTTAGAGGCTGGAAGCAAGGAGAAATAAGCTCTTGTGTAGCTAAGTGTAAACTCCGAATTCAAAGTGTCCTAAACAAGCATGTTTGGCTAAAGGAATATATATATTAAATATCATATAAGTGAAAATTCATGTTATATATAAGGAAGTTGTAGAGAAAGAAAAGAAAACACAAAATAAGGAGGCTCGCTTATTGGTTTGGCACGTGGTAATTAATCCTTGAATTTGGGGGGCGGTAGGAAGATTAAAAGGGAAAAAGAACTTCGAAAGTTTGGTTTTGGCAATCTACATGAGCAAATTTAGTGAAATCAGTGCCATTTGAAAGTTGGGAGAATCTAGTTTTCAAAGTTGTTTTGCCGGAGAAAAATGGTAGGAAAAGAAGAATGAAAAGTGATGAAATTACAGAAGAGACAGAATCTCGGGTTAATCAGGGCCCGAGGTGAATATTGGGAGCTCTGGGCCAAACTATAAGGAATTTGTGGCTGAAATTTTAAGGTAAGAAAGATAATCAATTCTAAACATGTTTGTAGAAGGAAGTTTCTTCAAAAAAAGTCTGGATTTTAAGTTATGAATTTTTAAAACAGAGAACCTGTGCATAAGCAGACAGCTGCTTGGGAAGAATAAGCAAACAACTCACCGTGGAGATTATAGCGAAATTTTGTGAATAGGATTTCGCTAATGAAGGAGATCTCGCTGATTATTGGGCTGGTATCGCTGGCATCGTTGGTAGGTCAGTATCGTGGGTATCGCTGGTGTCGCTCTAGAAGATCTCATTGGTGTTGCTCATGGTGATCTCGTTGGTGTCGCTCATGGTTATCTCGCTGGTGTCGTTCTAGGGGATCTCGTTGGTGTCGCTCATGAGAATCTCGTCAGTAAAGCTGTCTATGTAAAGTTCCTCTAATAAATGAATTAATTGAGGTATTTTGCTAATAATTCTAAGTAGTTTAATCGGAAATTATGTCCTTTCAGGCCAAGAAGAGCTATGAAAGGCGTTTAACCCGTTAAGAGGCCAACAAGCTGTGAGTGACTATATGATGACTCGCTGTTTTAGTGATTTAGAAATTATGATTTCTTTGAAAATATTTCTCATGCTAAGTGTTTAAATGAAGTGCCAAGTAACGTATTTGTGAAACTGTTTCTCATGCTAAGTAAAGCATGTTTTCCATGGAATTGATATGATTTAAATATGTTATCTTGTTCACATACTTTCAGCATGTTTAAGTAACTCCATTTTTATGATGAATTAGTATGATGGATGTACTAGGATGATGATTTGAGCACTAAGCCTTGGTGTTCAACTAAATGTTTATGACTAATTATATGACGGATACTGAAGGACTTTTGAGAAGGTATCTGACCAATTTGATACCGAAGGACGTTGAGAAGGTATCTAACCAATTAGGTACCGAAGGACACTTGAGAAGGTACCTGGCCAATTTGATACCAAAGGAATTTTGAGAAGGTATCCGACCAATTTGATACAGAAGGACATATGAGAAGGTATCATAAAAGCTCGATACTGAAGGACAAATTTGAGAAGGTATCTGAGCAAAAAATACCTAAGGATACTGAAGGACAATGAGAAGATGTCCTAGTCAAGTACCTGAAGATACTGAAGGACAATGAGAAGGTATCCTAGTCAAGTACATAAGGTACGACGGTACTCAGTTATAACCACGTGCACGTAGGTAATACGACGTCAAGAGATTGAGCAAAAGAGTTCTCCCCAATTAAGGTTGAGATTGAGGGTTAGATCTAATAGTTCACTCTCAACTAAGGATAAAGGTAGTCATATTTCCTTCCTTGCTAGAAGGATAGTCTGGAATTGTTAATGCTTATGAATGTTTATCAATACATAATGTTACTAATGTATGAGTTATTCCAAGTACGTTTTTCATATCTAACGTATGCTAATAATTTTGTGAGCTACTTCAACATGATTGAAGCTAACTTATTTTGTAAAGTATGGAGCATGCGTTAAGGTAAAAGCTATGGTCGTATGAAGCTTGATGTATTATGCTTTAAATACCTAAGATTGTTAAAGTACATGTGTTAGTATTCCCAAATATACTAAAAGGGATACTAAAGGTAGGGAAGGTATCCTAAAAAGTTTTCTATGCTATATTTGAAAACTATTCTTTAAATACTTTTCGAGAACTTGATAGCTTGGAAGAGCCGGATACCAAAGGTAAGGAAGGAATCTGAATAAATATACCTAAGGTGTTAACGGTACATAGAAAACTCCATGAGTACGTAGGCAGGTCTAAATGAGAGGTCGGGGTATGGGTCTCTTATTCGATAACAGACGTTGGGAGCTAGAGCAATGTATGCTCATTCTCAATTGAGGAATAATGATGTTAATGGTGGTTTTAAAGGTTTTTATGTATTCGTTTTGCTTGGTATACTCTAGTTTCAGTACTATGTTTTCAAACTTAGGGTTAAAGCATGGGATATATATTTTTATTAAGTCACTCACTGGGCTTCTAGCTCATGTTTTCAAATGTTTTACTTTCAGGTAGCGGTCAGTTCCCAGAAGACTTTTCTGCTGCTGCTCTGCCACTCAAAGAAACAAGTTGAAGGAAGCGTAATTGAAGACATGTATTAGCTAGTACACATGTGTCTGTCTAATGACTAGTACTCTTGGTGGGGCTCACTAGGTTGTAATATCTATGTATAAACAATGTTGCGAAATCCTGTGATGTAAATGTGTTAAGCTTTGAGTTACTATGTATGTACTTAGGGTTTGAATAGTATTCTAAGGTAAGATAGGTAGTAAGTGCCAGCAAAAGGGTTGGTAACTGCTACAGTCACCATTCCGTCCAGGTTAGGAGGGTAATCTAGTGTGGGGTGTGACTAACCCAGGACCTGTTGATCCCGATGTTTTGTACGACCAGTTCATTCATCGATCATCTGTTGTATGGCGAGATCGTACTACTAGAGAAATATCTTGCAGGCGTCGAGAGGCAGTTCTCCAGCGCACTATCCCACTCCACCCTCGAATACTACCACTACTACGCACATCTGGATTCTATGAAGTTTCTAGATTAGAATTTATTCAGTTGGACTGGCATCTGATCACAGCCTTGGTCGAGAGATGGAGGCCCGAGACGCATATATTTCATATGTCTATTGGAGATTGCACTATCACTCTACAAGACATAGAAGTGTTATTGAGGTTACCTGTTGACGGTGAGTCGGTCACCGGAGTGATGTACGATGACTGGTTAGAAGTTTGTCAACTATACCTCGGTGCGACCCCACCTACCGACAAGATTAAAGGATCGAGGTTAAGTTTAATATGGTTAGAAACACAATTTCGTGAGCTCACAGATGATACAAACGAGAAAACCGTCATAAGATATGCGCAAGCAAATATACTACAAATGATGGGTGGAAGTCTGTTTTTAGATAAATCAAGTCATTTTGTTCACTTGATGTTCCTACCACTGTTAGCTAACCTCCATGATGCGGGGCGGTATTCGTGGGGTGGAGCATGCTTGGCATGGTTGTATAAATAACTATGCAAAACAACAAGACCTGAGGTTCGAGAGATAGTTGGGTCTCTCATACTTTTGCAACTATGGGCTTGGGAGCGATTTCCATCAATGGCTCCACAGCTACAACATGTTAATAACGCTCAATTAGTTGGACAAGCCTACGGTTCTCGGTATGTTGTTTTAATTCAATTTAATTTTTATATCACTGATCTAGTTAATTTAAATTCTAAATTATCAATTTAAAAATTTAGGTGGAGAGACAAATTTTGTGTGACTAAGACAGCCACACATGTAGTCAGCCAGTATAGATACATGTTTGATCTGCTTCAACCTGATCAGGTACATTACACTTAACCTAATTGATTATTTTATACACATTTTTATTGTATTTGTCTTTAATATTCTCTAATATAATATTTTGTGTTTCAGGTTATTTGGGAGCCAAACAAAATTATTATGCATACTTTGCCTAATTTTTGTACGAATGGTCAAGACATATGGCGGACGATGTGTCCTCTTATATGTTTTCACATTGGTGAGTGGCATCTTCCTGACAAGGTGATGAGACAATTCGGTTTTCAGTAGGATGTCCCATCGCCTTGTAATACTGAACCTGTACTGCATGATATTGACCTAAGGATTAGAGATTGGTCCGAAAAAGTTGCACATTTGGTAGTGCGATGGCACTATCGTGCAAGGTTTATTGTAGTGGGGGTTTCTCTTGAACAGTTTGACACAAATGTCACTCCAGAATATATTCATTGTATAATAATATCACAAGGCGCTACGTCACTCGTCCGGGAGCAGTTGTGGGTCATCTGGTAAATGAATGAATATTATCTAATTATTTTAAATTTAAATTTATTTTAAATATTGTCTAATTGTTTTATAATTCACAGAGATCAAACAACAGTAGACTCCTTGAGGTTATGAATGATCCGATCCAAGTTCTTGCTATACGTAGTGACAACCATAGCTATATGGAGGAAATTCATTATATGTACGATATACCTATTGTTCCTCTACTAGCTCCTAAACGTAGAGGACTTGTTCGGGAAGAGGATGAGTTTGATGAGGTTGCACATAATGTGGAAGAGTTGCCTCCTATGATGCAGACGCAAAGTCAAACTGATTATGTTAGTCTGATGATGAAGATGCCAGCATTTGGTTCAAGACATTATGACTTAGATGCTGGTCCTTTGTCTTCATACGTGCATGGACATGGTCGGGGTCGTGGAGAGCATAATGAATATTTATATTATGAAGTGCCTGCAGAGGTACCAGAGCAATATCAAGAACAACCCGAGCAACCTCAAGTTCGAAGTCGACAACGACAACCAGCTCGAAATCGACGACGTCCGCCTTGTGGGACACATTCATTTTTGTAATTATTTTTATATAAATGAGATATTTAATTTACATTTTTTTATTTTCATAAGATATATTTTTTTAATTTATTCTTTTTAGAGTTTAAATAAAATAATAAAAAAAATTTAGGAATTTTTTTTTTATAAAATGAAAAATTTTTTTAAAAAAAGAGGAAAAAAGAAGAAGGTGGAATGTGTAATAATTAAAAAAGAAAAAGAAAAAAAAAGGGCAAGGTCGAGGGTTCAAAATTCAACCTACCTTGGTCGAAGGTATGTCGAATTTTGAACCCTCGAGTTATTAAAAAAAAACAATATTTTTACAAATAGTTTGAAAACAACCTTATATTCCTAAATAGTTTCTAAAAAGACAATATCCTTTTAATTTTCCCTGAAATTAATTGCTATAATTTATCATCGAAATTAATTGCTCACATTTGTCTATTTAGGTTGGTTGAATTTGCCTTTGCATATTTATATTACCAATCTTATTATGAAAATTAAATTGGATACTTGAATTTATTTGCATGAATTAATTATTTAAATTTTTTGTTAGCAAAAAGTTTATTAATTTATTTAATTGAGTACACATTAAAAAAATTTTTGTAATTAGTTTGATTAAACAATATTCACCCTGATCCTAAAGGTGGTTGTCGAAGTTGATCATTGAAATTTGATGTTGGAGGTGGTTGTTGGAGGTTCGCACGAAGATGATCATCAGATTTAGGTCACCGGAATTATCATCGATGGTAGTTGTTAAAGCCTGAAATTGTTCATCAGAGTTGGTTCTCAAGGTTGTTATGAAGATGATTGTCGAAATCCAAAGTTAATTCCCGAAGTACAGTGACTAATGGGTGGAGCCATTAAAAGAAAGAGAATAAATTGGTAAAATATACCAATTCAACTTTACTAAAATTTAACATTGGTAAACCAAACATTAAGTTGCTATATCATATCAACTCAACTCAACTCATGTTAATGAACCAAACACCCCTTTAGAGTTCAATTTTTTTAATCATCTTTTTAATTCAAATATTAAAATTATTATAAGCTCAAGCGTCAAATTTCGAGGTCCAATGTTTACCACTAAAAATTTGAAGAGATTAAATATAATTACTACCACTTGTTTTACAATTTACCCAAAAGAAAATACATTTCTTAAATTACCCCATGGTTGGGACCTTTTTAAATATAAAAAAAATATTTAAAAATATTCATACTTTCCAAATATACAAAACACTTTTAAACTTTTTACTATAAAATATAAATATTTTTTAGATTTTTTTATTTATAAGAATTTTCCAACGACTCGGAGACAGACAGGATGAAGGAACGTTGACAAGAAGACTGCGATCCTCAAGAAATCAGAAAACCCCTAACCTAAAGGTCATACTTATATATTGTTATTCTTTTTCAATTTCAATTTCGTTCACACACGCAATTTCTTGTAAATTTTGAGTTCTCTTCTCTTGCTTTATCCACTGAGAACTGCAAATCATGTTTCCAACGGCAGGGAGTAGAGAACCAACAAAATATTGTAAGGGAGATTAAATTATCTCCCAAGGTCGAAACTGTATATGTTACTCTAAGGTCAACTCTAATAGGGTTCTAGCTCTAGTGAAAAAGGGTTTATAAAATTGATACAAATAGGGGAAAAAAAATAAATGAAAAAGACAGAAAAGAAAACACCCTCTCATTTAAATCGCCTAGAGATATCTGACAACATAAATATGAAAAAGAAAACTCTGTCCTGTCCAATGCAATTTCTGGCAATGAATTCAATGTAGACGTTTAATTTGCTCAATCTGTGAAGGCAGCCCTAAAATATGTCCCCAACATTGCATGGGGCCTTACAAATGCCACAGTTTCTTCTGAGACCTACAACACCACGGTCCGCCTATGGAGGAGCTTCACAACACTGTCATCATGGCTTGAACTAAAATGGCATTCGGCCAGCAAGCCTGCTTTCCCAGATTCGTTTGTCAATGGCTGCATCTATTGAACTCATCTGAAACAAGAATACAACACAAAAATGATTAGAGAGAAATTATAGAAACGATGCCATTGCCAAATCATATGGTTGAGTCCTATGCAAGAGGTGCCAAACTTTGCAAAAGAGGCTGACCTGGTCAAAGTCGTATTCACTGATCGATCATAAAATAAATTGTAATGATGCTACGAATGAGCAAAAATCTGTAGGGTATAATCTTGTTCCACCCAAATCCCCACACTTTGGCATCAAGCATAGGGAGAGTGAATCACATATAATAGATTGAAAAGCCAAAAGGAAGAATTGAATATACTACGTTCTTAACCATATTGTTGTAATAGAACCTTCTTGCAGCAAGATTTGGAAAGTTTTTATATACACGTTGTAAGTGGGATAACATAAATACCTACTTGAGCCTTTTGATGCCCACAAGATTGGTGGTATGGCGTGCAAACTGGAAAATGTCAGTTAAAAAGAAAACAGCATTTACATTTGATGATGAAGTTCGAGGTAAAAAGTGAGTTCAGGCTCAAGGTTCTAAGAAAAATACATTATATAAATTGCAATTGAAATAAAACTCAGATTCATACACATTCCTACATTTCCAAATGTATATCACAAAGAATCCAAGATCCAAAAACAGAAACATGTATAGCCTACCGCACGTGGTATTTAAGTTGTAGTATAACTTACCTGGCTAGTTTCATCATGCACCTGATACTTAGTTAAGGACATTCTTCTTTCCTCCTGCACATGTTTACCATAAGAAAGTGAAACTAGGTTGGAAATATCAAGATAAACCATGGTAAATAAGCACACAAGAAAACTTACCATAGACATGGCCTCGTCATCCCAAATCAAATATACTTCATTTGTTGATGGTTGAGTAGGAGCTTTATTTGCAATTACAGGTGGTGGTCCGATAGAAGGACCACCTGTATTTGGTCCCGAGGCATAGGAGTGTGAATTGCTTAATATTCCACCTACAGCATTAAATGCAGTTATGTCACCTGTTAAGTATTTTTTTTTTAAAACAAAAAAATGAAAAGAAAAGAAAAGAAAAGAAAAACTCTACTTCAAAGGCAAAGACAAGCTCCACGATATAAGTTCTAACCAATAGAGAGTCAAAATTTTAATAATTCCTTAGATAATAAGTCTTTTGGAACTTGCAAAGATTTGAAGTTATAATCTCACAAGAATTGAGGAAAAAGGAAAAGCTATTCCCATAAATGTTGAACGGGCATTGGTCTCTCATACACAACTTGAAGGCAGAGTCGGATAATGGCTCTACAAACTATCTAAATTTTATGCAAGAGTTTGGAACTGAAACTACATTAACAGATGCATAGATTGTAGTTCCTATTGAAATTACTAGTGGATAACCCTTTACAAAGTATAGTGGCAATCATGCTCAAATATATAAGATCTAAGATTAGTTGTTTAAGCAAAAGCCAAACTTCAATTATTAACGAACATGAATACATATTACTGTTGCACATTAAAAAAAAATTCTAGAAGTACTACTATATTTGTCTTTATTCAAGGCAGGCATAAAATCATACTAGATAAAGCTTTGTGACAAGTCATAAAGAAGGGACTGCATAGAGAAATTAGTTGAACCTGGAATGTTTGAAACTTGATTACCAACTGTAGAAAAGGAGTTGGTGCCCAGATGTGTCACTGAGCCTTTGATATCTGCTGCCGAGGTCAAAGGAATGCTTGTTGAAAGTGTAGATGAAGAAAAAGGAGAACTTTGGGTAGGTCCGTGGCTATTACTAACAACAGGGAACAACGGTTGAGATACAGAAACTGAAGGTGTGGTTGAAGTCAACCCAGGAGGCGTAATTTGTAAAGGCTGGAGCATAGGAGTTGATGATACTGGAAGTGGGGGCCTTGCAGTCTGCACGGGAAATAGTGGCTGCTGAGCATAGCCCAATGGGGCAGGAGGAGGAATTGAAACGGCTGAATTTGGGGGGAACCAAGGTTGGGGACGAGGTGGAATTGGCCAGGCAGTAGGCTGTGCTTGTCCAGTCGAAGGATAACTGCAGTCACATGGTAATTGATAGAGATTAACAATGTTTTCTCTACATTTTACTGAAGATAACACAATAAAATACAAAAACTTCAAGTTAAGCAGTAATAGTGAATGAAAGACAAAGATGCAGGTAGATACTTACATAGGTTGTATTGCAGCTAAACCTGGCTGAGGAGGGTATACAATACCCAGTGATCCGGGCACCACACCTCCAACCATCTGAGTTGATGGCATCTCCACTTTGGGCACCTTCGACAAGGACTCTTCCTCTATAAAAAAGACGAGTATTTTCTTAATTATATAATTATACCACTATCTCCAATACCACTCCCAAAAAGATTTTTTTCATAAGAAACAGCACAACACAAAAAACGGCATTCATGATTAAGCGGTATAAAGGCTCAGGCAGAGTGGAAAAGAAATCAACTCCTCCAATATAAGAGAGTACAAAAGTTTGGAGAACAGAAAAAATAACCATACCTTGCATCCCCCTCATAATTTGCTTTTTTAAAAAAGAGATCCACATCTATCAATACTAGATTGTTCAGGATCCATCAATAATTAAGCATGGCAAGTATATTGGACTATATAAAATATTTATAATTAAGCATGGTAAGTGTCAACTTTTGTGGCAAGTTGGCTTTGTGGTTGTTTAAGGTCTTTGGCTTGAAAGGAGTAACAAAGTTTTAAAAGAGTTTGGAAGGAGGTTTGGTCATTAGCTAGGTTTAATGCCTCAATCTGAGCATCAGTCTCCAAGAACCTTCATAATTCAATTACCTATTAGGTCTGTGGGTTCACCCGTTCACCCTCCCTTGTTCACATTAACTAGAACAAGCTGCTTTTCAACTGATAAGATAGGTTGTCATCTCAACAAGTCCTATCGTCTCATGCCTCTTATTTCTGAAGAACATCTGATTCAAAGGGCAAACAAAAACATCCTCAGATATTATAGGATGGCTTCCAAGAATAATTCCTCTTCAAACCACAATCAAAACAAAGAATGTTATGTTTCCCAACCTACAACAGCTAGTCTAATCTCCATGGACACTCTTAACCTTACCAATAGTCACCCTCAACGATCAGATCTTTGTTATGGTTAGCTTCCTTGGGAAGATTATCTGATTCAAAGGGCAAACAAAAACATCCTTAGATATTATTGGATGGCTTCCAAGAATAAACCACTATCGAAACAAAGAACGTTATGTTTCCTAACCTACAACAGCTAGTCTAATCTCCATGGACACTCTTAACCTTACCAATAGTCACCATCAATGATCAGATCTTTGTTATGGTTAGCTTCCTTGAGGAGATTTGAATGTGCCATTATCCCAAGACCCAAAAACAAATTTTACTCCTTGCCCCTTAGGACCTTGGACTGTGCATGTCATGTAGTTTGAGGATTGTCACCTATTCAAAAATTAATAAACTCATGCTAATCTCAATGTGCTCCCAAGCCAATATAGATGCAAGTCCCTTCCACTAACCTCCTTGACAGAATTCAGATGCTTAAGGACATAGGACTGACGTGGTTCAACGGTTAACAATAACTTCCGGGAAGGCTTTTTTTTTTTCTGTTGGGGGGGTTACCTTTGTATATTCCATCTTATCAATCAAATATCTATTATTTTCAATTATTTAAAATAATAATCTGCACACAGACTGATCCAACCAAAAAAAGAAATCCGAAGATACCATATTTGTCAAGGAATCATCAAAGAAAAAAGCATAGGAGAAACAACTCAAAGAGATAATATGGGTGAGGGTAGAGATTGGGGTGGGGATACCGAACTCACAGGAGAATTGTCCTCCATTAGACAAGAAATAAGAATAATAGGGGGGGATTTAGCAAATTCACGTCTCAGTTTGGAAATTAAAAAGAATAAAGTTTCTTCTATTTATAAGAGAGTTATCCTTGCCTAAACACAAACATAACAGACCCATAAACTCGTTATATTCTCATATGTCTATTTACACGTAGGTCTAAGCATGCAAGAGAAGGACTGAGAGGCAGAGGAAAAGAAGTAAGAAACCAATAATAAAGTATAGATAAATATAAAGACAGAGCATGGATGAGTTATTCAGATTCCTCACCGTCCTCTCCATAGTGTGCTGCCAAGACATCAGGAGGAATTCCTTGCATTCCATATATTTCAATATCTGTTGCTTCTCTACCTGGTTTTGCATTAGGAACTCTATTACAAGATTACCACCAACAATAGAAACGTTAGAATAAACGTGACCAACACAAAATATACCAGTTCAGAATCAGAAATTATGTAATTAATTAATAGAAAAGTGCTTTGATCTTAGAAAAAATCAAAAAGCTCCGTTGAGGGGCAAGTCTATCTAGTATATCTTTTCCTAACTACTACAATATCCCAATATCTTTTCATGTTCAAATCCTACAATCCAACATGTGGAACTCTACCAAATTAATTGTTAGACGGTGAGCAGTCTATAATACAGTTCACCAATGAAACAATTTCTTGCTGCTGAACAAGAAATTCATCATTCGAACACATTAAGAAAGATAAATCCAATTATAAACCAGAACCGGTCGTAAAACAAGTGGATTAAGCAACCGTCGAATATTTGCACTAAATAAAGTTGATTGTAGACTTCTCGTTGATGAGAGAAAGAGAGAGAAGGAAAGAGTTGACATACTTGGTGACTGACTCTTTGTGGACTTGAAGAACGTGGATGACCATACCGCCGGCAGTAGAAAGCTTCTTGTGACAGACATGGCACTTGAAGTGTTTGGCCTTCTGATGCTGCACCAATATCTTTTCGTCATCGAATTCTCTGTCGCAATAATAACACCATACCTTAGACGCAACTCTCTTCTTCTTCTTCCCCATAACCAGAACACACACCGTAGCGCTCTAAATTCAAATTCCGAAACGAGACGAGATGTTCCTAAAGCACAGGATTTTGTGGGAAAAAACGAGAACGGGAGGGAATCAAACGAACAGAGATCACGAAGATTTAGGGTTTTGATCGTGGCCTTCTTCTATCCGTAAAGGGGGTTTTCTTTTGTCTGACGCCGATATCTGATTTTACTCGCTCGCTCCAATTCTCGATTTTTTGCCTTCTTTTCTACCCCTATTGATGCATAGTTGTTTATTTATATTATACCGTATAGCGTATACGTATAGCTGTACATTTACTTTTTTTTTTTTTTTTTTTTTTTTAAACCGAAAGTCAAAAAGAAAAGAAATCTCTTTCTATTTTGTTTAGGAGAATCCCTATATATTTCTATATTCTAGACTATATTAATTCTATATATGTGTGTATATCTTTTAAATGATAATAGGATGAGATTTTTCTTTTTTTTTTTTGTTTTGAGGAGTTTTTAATTTTTTTATAATGTCTATTTTGCCTAGAGATGTCCACAGGGCGGGGAAGCTCTCCCCACCCCTGCAAATTTTCCTAGGAAACGGGACGAGATTCCATGCGGAAATCGGGTTCCGTAGGAAAAAAAATTTTCCGTCATCATTGTTTTCTAACATTTTTTTATTTCAATTAAATATATATTTTTAACGATTCCTTAAACATATCCAATACAACTTTCATTTAAATAAAATATTGTCAATTTTGTCAATAAAAACAATAATAAACATTCAATTTAAAAATATATAATTAAAATGCTAAATTCTCATAATTTTTATAAATTAAAATTCAACAATTAGAACATTTTATCTTAAATATTACAACATCTAATAAATTAAAGTAATTTTAAACTTAAATAATTAAAACCTCCATAATTATCTTAACAAAATCTACAATATTAATATTAACACATATATATATAATAAATTTATAATTTCTATACAAAAGTCGGGGTGGGGTCGGGGTTGAGGTCGGGAAATATATTCCCCATCCCCGGGCCCGAATTGCAAATGGAGAAAAAAATCCCCACTCTCTCCCCCATTCCCCGTGTATTCGGGGCGGGGCGGATCCCTACGGGGCCTAGGGGTGTACATAGTCCGGGTTGGGTCGGGTTGGAAAATTTTTGTGGACCAAACCAAAAATTCGAGTTGGCTAAAAATGAACCCTATTAATTCTTTTTTGGAGGGTCAAACCAACCCAACCCAACCCAACACAAAATTTTCGGGTTGGGTCACCAATTCTTTTTTTTTTTTTTTAATTTGACTGTTTTTTTTAACTTATATATATATATATATATATATATATATACACTAGTCGGGTCGGGTCGGGTTGACCCGACCATGAAATGGGGTAACCCGAGACCCAACCTGAATTTAATATTTTTTAACATTTTTAACCCAACCCTTGTGGTTTTGGTTGAGTAGTCCGGGTTGGTCGGGTTACCGGATTTTTTGAACACCCCTAGCGGGGCCCCGACCCCATAGATTTTTTTGGACATCTCTAATTTTTCCTTCATTCTCCCATCTCTTATACTTTGTACAAACTTATAAGGTGTTTGTAACTCAATCCGAGTTGGGTTGGGTGGGTTTAAATCATCCAACCACTGTTTGGATTACCTATAAGTATTAAACGATGGGTTTAATTATTGGAAATGACTTTTGGGCTTAAACTCATAAGAAAAGTTGAAGTGCAAAGTTTGTCCCATATGGATAGATTTGGAATTGTCTAAAGAATATAAATACCAAGACATTCTTGATAAAAGTCCAAAGTGTGTTGGATACGTTTGTGCCCTTTGTCACTTTGGGAGTAATTGACATAGATTAGCACCAAGGTCACGCCAGAATTTTTTTCCCTGGTCAATGATAATTAGTTCCAAATACTACCCTCTAATTTTTTTAGTATGATTTTATATTCGATTTTACTTCATTTTTGTAATTAGATTCAAAATTTGCATTCTTATTCATTTTACTTCATTTTTGTAATTAGATTCAAAATTTGCATTCTTATTCAGTTTCAAATTATTGAATCTCTATTTCTCTTTATGTTTTGTGGACAGTTTTGTAATTTCTTCCTCTATATATAGTAATTTGTTTGGTGTTTTTCATATGATCTGACTTTTTTGTTCCATTGAAAATGTCTTCAGTATTCAACTAAACTCAGTTTTTGTACATCAAAGTTGAACTTCAATTTTACAAATGTTGCAACTATTAATTTTATTTGACACTAAGTGGATGATGACCTGGGGCCTGTAACTGGACTTATGGTGCTATAATTTTAAATCTTTCATAAGCTCATACTTGTAGCAATATCTGTGGCCCCGTTATTTCCAATGCTTGTGCATTAGTAGTTCGACAAAATTCCCTATAAAGCCATGTAAGGCAAGCGTCACCCCACAAATGTTGGACTTAACATGCAATTAGCGGAAAAAATCAGGATCATTAAGTATTCTAACTCATCAATTTTAGCATCTAAGTAAGCATGCTCATGAACTTGAAATAGGGTTTCAAAACATACCTTCGAAGAATTTCTTCAATCCATGATATCCTGCTCAAATTTCCTCAACAACAAGGTACAGACCACCACTTGATCTTCAGATTAAAAATGAGTACCATTATCTTGGACTTTAGATTGAATTTTCAGATTAAAAATGAGTAGGAATTGATAAAATTTTATGAAGAAAAGATACAGGCTTTCTGTTTTGAAATGAAGAACACTTCTTCATTTCAAAACCAATAACCTTCAATCATTACATGAGCTCTTTCTGAATAATAAACTACATATATCTCTAAAACCTTCATGCAATTTTCAATCTCACAAGAAATTGACATCGAAGAGCTCACTAATACCATGGAACTAGGAGGTGGAAGACATAATGGAGAAAGTGGGAACACCCCCACTTTCTTCCAATTTTGGATTAAATTTCAAATTCTAAAATCATTTTTTTTTCAATTTAAATAATTAATTTTAATCAAAATTAATTATGAATAAAAATTAATTATAATTAAACTATTTAATTATATGAAATTTGATATCAAATATCAAATTATTCAACCACCAATTCCTAATACATGAATTGCTATTCATGTAATTAATATTTAAATCAAAATTAAACATTATCCAATTCTCCAATTTTGTTTAATTCGATAATTAAACGTGTAATTATATTGTATATAATTACTAATCCCTTAATTCGAATTTAAACTTTTCGAATTAAACTCATCGCGCTAAGGTTTAATCCATTTGTGAGCTAGTAGAGTGTTGGGATCTGTGTCTTAATTCTCCCGAAGTCTCGTTGTTTTGTAAAGATACACATTGTTTAATGAATAAAATAAGTGTTTTTTAATTCTGACATTTACTCATATCCAATAAACAAAACTTTTTGGTTATCTTATGTGAACTTAAGCATGTATATGTGATATACAAGTGGATCATGCCTTAAGTGATAATCTAAATAGGTCTGTAGTATAAAGATTAAGGTGGGATACCTGATCCTAGAACTACGGATACGACCCGCTTTGTAGAGGTTTGCAAGTGCTGTAAACTACTACAAATGGTAGATCCTGACAATTCATGTGGAGACGTGCGAGCAGGGTGTCCTATACAAAGAGTTTGTATAAGACTTGGACCACAAGATGACTAGACTCTGTATATAACGTCATTGACACTAAAGACTTACATCTCACTTAAACGACCATAGGTGACACGACCCCAATCTTGAGTGTTTTGGAAACTTCTGCCTTAGAGGGCGGTCATTTGATTACTATGGGTGAGAGTGGCCAGATTGCCAACTAATAGACACGCTCGAGTAGATCACGATAGCAACCCATCTAAGGTTGAAAAACAATACAACAATATTATTATTTCCTTGCCACATATGTCATGAGAAAATTTCATAGTCATGAAATATAGAAATATATACTTATCATATACATACATAAATATATATATATACACACACACATATATATGTATATATATCATGCTCAAATGTAGCAATAGGATAAAATTGCTAAATTTTCATGCAATCTATAAAGATGTGAAATATCTTTGATGATCAACAATGCAAGAAAATCACACATATTAAAAAAAATGCTCTATCATAGGCATATTTAATAATCAACATAGTTTAGTCCCACTAATTTACTCATAACAAAGTGGAAACTCAATATGTTGAGTTGTCTCTCCCAATCTCTCAAATCATACCTTCAATTGGATGATTTAGTCAAGTGATCATTTCGAAAATAAGTGCAGGATATATGTGGATCATTAATTTATTTTGCCCAATATTTTTTTCCCTCAATTTACAATGAAGATTCTTCCTAATTTCATATACCTTTTAGCAATCTCAAAACTAAAAATATAACTCTCTAAAAATTTTATCCATAAAAAAAAGTGAAGTTATTATGATTAAAATCACAATCATCTATTTCACCAAAAAGTTGGAAAGATGAAATCAAATGCTTGATATGGAAGAAATGAATACTTAACAATTTCAAATAACTCGATGGCGTCAAAGAAAGTGAAGAGATCGAATATAACCATCAGAATTCATATCAAAGCATTAACTATCGAGTAACTCCTTTGATTTCCATATTGCTTCAGAGGCTCATAGATTCATCACCAAAAAAGAGGATAAAAGTATAAAATAAACAAAACTAGAACTAATTCTACCTATAGGAAAACTAGCCAACGAACTAATTCTCCCAATGAAATTAGTGAATATATCTTCTCATGGGCATACTATCCCCTTACGTAGGTAGTATTATACCGAACTGAGTTACAAATTTCTTTGTTCAGTTCTGCTTTTAATCTATGGTGAAAAAAAATATACAAAAAAGAGGTAAACCCATTTGAAAGATAAAGCCAATTTGGGGAAAGATTTGGAAAGCATGGTGGGGAGAGGAGAGAGAGAGACGAGGGAGGATTGGAGGTAAGAGAGAGAAAAAAATATATTCTTTTACTTTTAATTTGAACATTCATTTAAAATAATAATAAAAGATTAAGGACCTTTTAAACCTATTTTCTAAAGTGATGAATTAAAATGACCAAATTGAAATCGTGGATTAAATGCACCTATTCCTAAAAATTTAAGGACTAAAAAGTTAGTTTTCCCTTAACCATTTTTATAATTCAATTAAGTTCAACATTAATAATTTTAATTTTAATTAAATAATACAAGAAAATGTATTTTAATAAACAATATATTATATAAAAAGTGGAAAAGTAGATAAAAACACGATATGTTGATAAAAAATATTAAAAAAAGATCTATAAATATGATATGTTAATAATGAATGAAGTAATATAATTAATTACAATAAATACTTAATTAATAATAAATATAAGTAATAAATTTATGTTCATAACAAAGGATCGAATTAAAATAAAGATTTTTAAAAAATAATGTTATTTTAATATTTATGACAAAAATAGGATTGGTTTGAAACACTACCAGAAAATTGAGCTATTTTGACAATCTTTTATCGGAGGCTATAAAAAACCTTTGAGAAAGATATACATTTATTAAAGGTATTGGAAAAACCTTTGAGAAATATGAACTTTTTATTGAAGGTTAATAAAAACCTTTGAAAAAGATAGATATTTATTGGAGGTTTTGAAAAAACCTTTCAGAAATATGTAGTTTTTATCTATGGGTAATAAAAACAATTTGAGAAAGATATACATTTATCGGAGGCTTTGATAAGTCCTTTGAAAAGATACACCTTTTATTGAAGGTTAATAAAAACATTTGAGAAAGATATACATTTATTGAAGGTATTAGAAAAACCTTTGAGAAATATGTACTTTTTATTGAAGGTTAATAAAAACCTTTGAAAAAGATATATATTTATTGGAGGTTTAAAACCTTTGAGAAATAGGTAGTTTTTATCAAAGGGTAATAAAAATCTTTGAGAAAGACATACATTTATTGGAGGTTTTGATAAATCCTTTAAAAAATTTGCACATTTTATGAAGGTTAATAAAAACCTTTGAGAAAGTTATACATTTATTGAAGGTATTGAGAAAACCTTTGAGAAATATGTACTTTTTATTGAAGGTTAATAAAAACACTTTTGAGAAATATAACAATGTTATCAAATTTATCAAAGGATTTTAGAAAACCTTTGAAAAAAATTTATTCTTAACAAAATATTAAAGATGAGATATATTTGAATAAAAAATATATACTAACATTTATCAAAGGTCGTTAAAATACCTTTGAAAATACTTACTTTTATCAAAGGTTAGTAGAAGCCTTTGAGAAAAATATGCATTTGTAATAAGCAGACGTGTTGCGCTAAACGATGAGTAGACGATAGCTGTGCTACAATAAACGATAAGCAGACGTGCTACACGGTAGGCGGAATACTAAGCGATGGGTGTTGGTCGATAGACGCATGCACTGGGCGATGACGTTAAGCGATAGGCGGATGCATTAGACGATCGTGAAGATGCGTGCGGCGTTAAATGATGAGGAGTGACGCGCTAGATGATCGGGCTATACGATAGGTAAAGTACTGCACGATCAGTGAAAGCGCTAGACGATAAGCGTAGAAGCTGGACGATAACGCTAGATGATAGTCGTTCGCGCTAAACGATGAGCAGATGTGCTACACGATAGGCGGAATACTAAGTGATGGGCGTTGGGCGATAGACGCATGCGTTGGGTGATGACGTTAAACGATGGGCGGATGCGTTATACAATCGTGAAGATGCGCAGGGCATTGAACGATGAGGAGTGACGCGCTAGACGATCGGGCTATAAGATAGGCAAAGTAGTGAACGATCAATGAAAGTGCTAGACGATAAGTGTAGAAGCTGAACAATAGAGCTAGACGATGGTCGTGCTGCGCTAAACGATGAACAGACGCGTTACACGATAGGCAGAATACTAAGCGATGGGTGTTGGACGATAAACGCAGGCGCTAAGCGATGACGTTAAAATACCTTTGGAATACTTTCTTTTATCAAGATTAGTAGAAGCCTTTGAGAAAAATATGCATTTGTAATAATTTGGAAAAAAAAAAAAAAAAAAAAAAAAAAAAAAAAAAAACTCTGAGGGTTTTGATTTTGTGGTTCTTCTTCATTTTGCTTGTCGCCATTCAGATCCGTATACTTCATCTTGCTGTTTTGATTTCATGGTTCTTCATCTTGTGTTTATAGTTCTGCTTCATTGTTTTTGCTTATTTCGTTTCGTTCATCTTCGCGCTATTTTGATTTCGTTTTTGTTTTGTTTCGTTCATCTTACTGTTTTGATTTCGTGGTTCTTCTTCATCTTGTGTTTATAGTTATGCTTCATTGTTTTTGCTTATTTCATTTTGTTCATCTTCACACTGTTTTGATTTTGTTTTGGTTTCGTTTTATTCATCTTGTTGTTTTGATTTCATGGTTCTTCTTTATCTTGTGTTTACAGTTCTGCTTCATTGTTTTTCCTTATTTCGTTTCGTTCATCTTCGCGTTGTTTTGATTTCGTTTTCGTTTTGTTTCCTTCATCTTACTGTTTTGATTTTGTGGTTTTTCTTTATCTTCGCGCTGTTCATTCCGCTGCTAAGCTTCGTTTCGTTTGCTCTATTCCAGCTCCGCCGAGCCATTCCATCACTTTCAGGTTCGCAAGCAGCTCTTACATTATCAACCATTTTTAGTTTTGTTCATGTCACATAAAATCTGTCTAAATTGCATATAGTTTATGAAAAGTTTATATTCTCAAATACAAATGCTTTCATGAATGTTCTTTTGTGATGTTTCCTCTGTGAACTGTAATGGAGATTTTTATTTCAGTAGACGTAATGTTGGATGCATGTATTTGTAAGGTTGTAAGGTGAGAAGGCAACCATAAGATGAAAAGGCAACCATGCATTTGTAAGGTTGAATGCATGATTGGCCGAAGTATTGGCAAGAGGCAGTTGCTCATGCGTTGGGTATGTGTGAGCAAGAGCAGAGAAAGTGAAATGTTGAGCGCAAGGCACCAGGCAGATGATCGTGTAACAAATGAGCAGAGTTACACGATGAGGTAGACAATCGTCTAGTAAGTGAGCGGCACTACATGATGAGGTAGGCAATCGTGTAGGTAGGTGTTGGACGATCGTGTAGCAATGTGGGGAGCTAAATGATGATGTAGGCAATTGTATAGCAATGCACGGAGCTAAGCGAAGAGGTAGACGATCAATAGGAAAAGTATTGCACAATAAGTGAAAGCGCTAGATGATAAGCGTAGAAGTTGGACGATAGCGCTAGATGATAGCCATGCTGCATTAAACGATGAGCAGACGCACTACACGATAGAAGGAATACTAAGCGATGGGCTTTGGGTGATAGACACAGGCACTGGGCAATGACGTTAAGCGATAGGTGGATGCGTTAGACGATAAGGCGTCAGCACTAAACAATGGAGGTAAACGATGGCACGGTAGCTAAACGATAGGCTATGCACGAGATCATTGAGAGCGTGATCGTTTACTAAATGATTGAGCTACACAATGGGCCGCTGAAGTTAAGCGATAGATGCACGAAATAAATGATGGGGCGGAGTGTGACATGTTAGGATTGTGAAACCAATGGCTATCATCTTTTTGTTTTTGGATGGAAGTAAAATCTGAATGAATGCTTTCTCCTGTGACCCTTTCTTTTCACAATCTTTTGTCTGAACTCTTATTTTGTTTTGTAGATGGCTTAATGATAACCGATTAAATGGACCAATCTCGAGAGAACTTACTGGAATTACAAGTCTTAAACTTGTGTAAGTCTTTTTATAATTTCATCGTTGTGTATTAGTTCATTTAGGTGATATACATCCTTGATTGAAGTTTTATGTGATTGGTTTATGATGGATTGTGTTTCCTTTGTTTCAAGGATGTCTCAAATAATGACTTGTGTGGAACAATACCAACCAGTGGACCATTGAGCACATACCTTCAAACAAGTAGGTTTCTGAATTTTTATTTGAAGTAGGTTTCTGAATTTTTATTTGAATTGTCATTCTCTCCCTTTATTCTTTGAATTGTAAATTAGTTTAAAGTAATAATTTGATGTTGTTAAATGTAATAATTAGTTTAAAGTAATATCTAGCCAAATGTGGATACTTTTTTTTAAATAAAAATACTTCTTGAATCTCCATCTTCCCCATTTTTATTCTCTTACTATTTCATATTTTGGTACTTATCTAGTTGGAATACAAGAAGTACTTTAGCTTGTCCTTCATGTAATTTTGATACTCGATCACTTTATTTAAAAAATAGTAAAAAGATGTGCTACATTCCATCGTTGTTTCTTACCCATAGAATATGAATGGAGACTACAACGAGTGTTGTTTGATGGGTTTATTGAAGAAAACCTACCTCCTAAGAATTTGTCTTGAGGTGATATACTTGAACAAGTGAACCAATTTGGAGAACATGTTTTTGGCAATAATGTGAAAAAGAGAAAACGTTCTAAAGATTGGCTAAAGAAAAGCATATTCTTTGAGCTACCTTATTGGAGCACTTTATTACTGCAACACAATTTAGATGTCATGCATATGGAAAAAAATGTTTGTGAAAACATAATCAGTACATTATTGAATATTAAAGGGAGGACTAAAGATAATTTGAAGTCTCGTCTTGATCTTGAAGAAATGGATATAAGAAAGGAATTGCATCCAATACAAGAAGAAAACAAATTATACTTATCAGTTTCATGTTGTACATTTTCATCAGATGAAAGAAATGAATTTTGTGAGTATTTGAAGAAATTAAAAGTTTCAGATGGATTCTCTTCTACTGTTGGAAGGTGTATCGATCTAAAAGGGAGAAAAATATTTGGTCTTAAAAGTCATGACTATCATATTATTATGGAATATTTGCTTCCATATGCACTTCAAGGGTTGATGAGAAGGGAAGTTCGAGATGTATTGATTAAATCGAGCAATTTTTTTAAGATCTTATGCTAAAAAAGGTTAAAGTGGACGATATAAATCTTCTTGAAGTTGAAATAGCAAAACTTCTCTGTAAAATGGAAATGATGTTTCCTCCGTCGTTCTTTGATATAATGATGCATTTATTAATCCATTTACCAAATGAGGTTAGAGTTGGTAGACAAGTTCAATATAGGTGGATGTACCCATTTGAAAGGTATTTAAGTAAGTTAAAAGCTTATGTACGCAATCAAGCTCATCTTGAAGGTTCTATGGTAGAAGGTTATATCAGCAATGAATGTGTAATATTCTGCACTAGATATTTTCACACCATAGAAACTAAGTTCAACCAAAAGAGAAGAAATGAAGATAATGATCATAATCCTTATGAAGGAATATCTAACTTTAAACCAGTTGGTCGTCCTATGGGATCAGTCAAACAAACAAGAAGGCTAACGATGCAAGAGTGGAGACAAACTCGTTTCTATATTTTAAAGAACTGTGACGATGTCCTCCCATATAAGGTATGTACAAGTTTTCTTATTGATAATTTTTTTAAAATATTTTTAAATAGAATCTAAAGTAACTCTTTAATTTTTTTAGTGAGCACATATAAGGATTACAACATATTGACCCTAGAAATGCACAAAAAAAAAAAAACATGATAAAGAGTTTGTAGAATGGTTTGAAGATCATGTAAGTGAGAAAAGACAACAGATATGATATTTATTCATCTATACAATTTCTATTCATTTTAAAATTTGATACTATTTTCTATGTAGGTTACTAAATTATATATCAATGGAAGCAACAAAGTTGATAAACAGTTATTAAATTTATCTCGAGGTCCATCACAAGAAGTAACATGCTACAAAGGGTACATTGTTAATCGATTTAGATTCCGTATCAAGGATGGTGATGATTTAAAAAAAAACACAAAATAGTGGGATAGTAGTGAGAGGAATTGATGATCAAGAGTACTTTGGTGTATTGCATGATATTATTGAGTTGCAATATATGTGTAAACCCTGAATCTTAATTTTCTACTTAAGTATGTTTTCCCATTTAAATTTGTATAATAAGTAGGTTGATGAGAAAGCTAGTGTGGAATGGTGAAGAAGGAATGAGATTTGAAAAGAAAAATATGGAAACTAAGTTTGGAAAATTTGGGGAAAAATCGCTAAGTAAGGAGAAATTATGTGAAATGCGTTATGACTGAAGAAAAGATTGAAGAACTGAGAAAAATATGGAAAATTAGTTGGGGAGAATCTGGAAAATTTGTGTAAAAGTGGCACAAAGAGGTGGGCAAACGTGTAGAAATTGCACGGAGACAAACAATGTTCACAGTAGCTAACAGCAAGATTAACGAGACTGGAGAGAATGAGATTTTGAGCGAGAAAATGGGAGAGAGCGAGATTGGAGAGAGAAAGTGGGAGAGAGCGAGATTGGAGAGAGAAAGTGGGAGAGAGCGAGATTTTGAGCGTGAAAGTGGGAGAGGGCGAGATTGAAGAGAGCGAGACCAGCGAGAAAGTGGGAGAGAGCGAGATTTTGAGCGAGAAAATGGGAGAGAGTGAGATCGGAGAGAGCGAGACCAGCGAGAAAGTGGGAGAGAGTGAGATTGGAGAGAGCGAGAGCAGCCTGTACGTGCAGTAACGCCTTGTCCGGTGCTACATTCGAACGCCTCGCCCACGCGAATGAAAGGCCTTGCCTATGCATTGAACGACCGGGCAAGCATCTATGCGTTGAATTTGGCTGCGTTATTGTGGATTATACGTTGAAAACCCTAAGTTGAACATATACGGAGGGTGAGGTCACAAGGGCAAACGTCAGCCAAATTATGTATCTTCTTAAGAGAAATTCTTAAGGGCTAAGGAATTGTGGTGGACGCATATGAAGAAGACACTTTGGGCCAAGATGATGCATGCTTGCGTTGATAAGGGGAGAGGTAAACACTTGGCCATGCAGCCAAGTAAGTGGTGTCAACACCAGGAGAAATTTGGACGCCTATAAATAGAGCCTTTGGAACTTCATTTTCAAATCACAAAATCAACAATTTCGTAAAAGAGAGGGAGAGCAGTGAGGGTTGAGGAGAACCCATCAAATTTGGACGAAGAGATCTCCCAATCTACTCGTGTGTTTAGAGTGATTTCAAAGCCATCTGAAAGCTATGGAAGTCTAGTTTTCAGAGTAGGGCTGCTGGAGGAAAAACCTCAAAGGAACCAGGCTGGAGATTGAAACGAATGCAGAAGGGTTAGACTGTCAGATCAGTCTGAGCTAGTCTTGAAGATTCTATGATTCCGGCCAAACCACGAAGAGTTCTAAGCTGAAATTTTAGGGTAAGCTTTCTGAGATATTTTAGAATAAGTTTGTATGAAGTATTTCCAAATAAGGTTCAGAACTATGAGTAATCTAAGCTATAAGTTGAATCTGGATTCTAGGGGTTAAAAGGAGTCGGAGGAGCTAATAGAGTGAAAAGCTTCTAAGAAATCAAGGTGAGTGGCTAAAATGTTTTGACTAAACATTTTACTTAAACTGTTTTATTACAACGTGTTATAGAAAGCATGTTTTCAAGAATATTCTCATGCCTATTAGTTTTATGAAGTGATTTCCAAGCAAGTTTTGAATTATGTTTTGAACGCATGCATGTGTGAGAAATTGTTGAAAAACTATTTATATGTGTTGATTTTATCCAGCATGCGTTACCATCTTTAAAGCCATGTTTTATATGTGTTATACTTTACATGCTTTAAAGAGAAAAGTCGTTTATGACTAGTTTTACTAAAATGTGATACCAAAGGACATTTGAGAAGATATCCACCCAACTAGGTACTGAAGGACATTTGAGAAGGTAGTTGGTACTGAAGGACGTTTGAGAAGGTACCAAGCCAACGGGATACTGAAGGACGTTTGAGAAGGTATCTGAGCAAAAGTACCTAATGTGTGAGGGTACTTAGTGTGGCCACAGGTGAATAGAGTCAGAGATTGAGCAAAAGGGTTCTCTCTGGACTAGTAGTTGGTGTTGGAATTGTTTTACCCACAGTAGGGGTACTTTGAACTGGGAAACGATTTTACTGTTTTATGATTAAATAGCTTTATATGTTTTTCGCTTGGAAAATGTTTATGCTACAGTACAAGTACTGTAAAAGTTTATGTTTCAGTTAAACTCTTTACTGAAGTTATGCATGAGAATTTACTATGTTTTCTCGGTCACTCACTGGGTGTAAGCTCACCCCATTTTCAAATGTTTTGTCCCCCTCCCTCCCCCAGGTAGCGGTCAAATTCTCTTAAGATAGCTCAGTATCTGCTTTGCCACTAAAGGACTAAAAGACTTGTAACCGTTTGCTAGGTGGTTATTGTTAATATTGTACACATTTTACTGCTGTTCATATAGGGACTAGGGTTTGTGGGTTTTAGGGCTTGTAAATCTAGTGTTGTAATGACTCTAAACATATTATGTTTCTAAGTTAATAAATTATGGGCCTAAAGACGTCTCGTTGCATATAATTTATATTTGGTATCAGAGTTATTCTGCATGAGTTATTAGGCAGTAAGTGTCAGCCCAAGGGTTGATAATTGCTGCAGTCACGCCCTTCTCTAGGCTAAGAGGGTGGTCTGGGGTGGGGTGTGACAGCTTGGTATCAGAGCATAAGTTTTTGGGACAATTGAGGAATTAGTTTAGACCAGCTTAGTATCAGAGAATAAGTTGCTGGAAAGGTTAAGTATAAAGTCTAAGTTGATATTAGCTTGGTATCAGAGCATAGTTATACGTAAACTTGGGAAAGGTTTGAGCTGGCTTAGTATTAAAGCATAGAACTTTGGGTGAAAGAGAGAGTTCATGCATTAGATTAAAGTCCCATAGATAAGTCCCTAACATGTGTACTTAATAATTAGACAAAGATGCTGAGGAGAAGAGGCAGGCAGAGCAGGCAGACTGAGAAGAGGAATGTTGACCCTACCAGTGGAGGTCCTGAGGTCAGACGAGACCCAGATCCGAAGAGGAAAAGAGTTAGAGACTCAGTAGAGTAGGAAGCAACTTCTGAAAACGAGTCTAGTACACCAAAAGTAGATGTAGAACCTCAGATGGAGGATCGAGTGTTCAATAGAATTGCTCAAAGGTTAGCGACAAGTGTAGGATCGATTCAAAATGATCCAGAAAAGAAATTCGGTGTCGAGAGGCTGAAAGCTTTAGATGCCACGACGTTCGATGGAGCCACGGATCCAGTGAATGCTGAGATCTAGTTGGACTTGATTGAAAAGTGTTTTAAAGTTATGAGATTCCTTGAGGACCGTAAGGTCGAGTTAGCGACATTCTTGCTGCAAAAAGGGGCTAAGAAGTGGTGGAAAGTGATAGAAGCTAGAATGGGTAGTTCAGAAACTATGACTTGGCCTAAGTTCAGACAAGTATTTGAGGATAAATACTACCCTAGTTCTTTTAAAGAAGCGAAAAGGGAAGAATTACTTAGGCTAACTCAGGGAATGATGATGGTTGCTGAGTATGAACAAAGATTTACTGAGTTATCTCAGTATGCTCTTCCGATCATCGCAGAAAAGAATGAGTGGTGTAGGAGATTTGAGAATGGCCTAAGAAGAAAAATACGTACACCTATTACCTCTACATCTAATTGGGTGAATTTCACTCAGTTAGTTGAGACTGCTATCCTGGTATAGCAGAGTGTAGCGAGGGAAGATGTACTCCAACCAAGTGAAGGACAGCTTAGAGTGCTTGAAGAAACAAGAATTAAGAGAGCTAGACCCCCGTTCTCTGGACAGTCGGGTATAAGGAACTTTGGAGGTGTAAGCCAACAAAGTTTGATTTGAAAGAAGTCAAGACCTGTAGCTAGACCGAGTGGTGAATCAGTATCAGGTCATGCTAGTGAGTCAGTAGCTAGTACGGGGATAAAACCGTTGTGTGTAAACTGTGGTAGACCTCATACCAGGATATGCTATGGTAATAGGAATGTGTGTTTCCAGTGCGGACAAGCTGGGCATTTCAGGAGAGATTGTCCTCAACTAGGTCGTGGAACACAAAATGAACAAAGAGAAGTTACACAGATTGTAAACCAACCCAGAACGTCCGAAGCTAGAGGAGAAGGATCCGGTGCAGCTAAGCAGAAAGGGATAGTTGGACGACCACAACAACAGCAGTAACAGCAAGGTAGAGTATATGCTATGACACACCAGGAAGCAGAAGAGGCTCCAGATGTCGTAACTGATACAATAACTTTATGTAAACAATCCGCTTATGCATTATTTGATCCTGGTGCTACGCACTCATTCATATCTAGCACGTGTGCATTACATATAGATAAAGTGCCTGAGCGTATGAATGAGGATTTATTTATTTCTACGCCTGTAGGAGATACTCTGGTTATACGTGAGTATTACCGAAATTTTGAAGTAATTCTTGGAGATCAAAGTTTATGGGTTGACTTGATTCCATTAGAATTACTAGAATTTGATGTTATCTTAGGTATGGATTTCCTGAGTAAACACTATGCTACTATGGATTGCTTTAAAAAAGAAATAGTGTTTAGGAAACCAGGTGAAAAAGAAATAACCCTGATGGGAAGTAAAAGAATACTCCCAGGAAATTTAATATCAGCAGTAAAAGCTAGGAAACTGTTGAGTAAAGGATGTAAAGCCTATTTAGCCTTTGTAATAGTTTCACAGGACAAGAAACTAAAACCTGAGGATGTATCTATGGTACAAGAATTCTTAGATGTGTTCCCTGAAGAATTACCAGACTTACCACCTGATAGGGAAATGGAATTTACTATCGAGTTAATTCCTGGTACCGCACCTATATCCCAAGCACCATATAGGATGGCACCAATGGAATTGAAAGAGTTAAAAGTTCAATTACAGGAACTTGTGGATAAGGGGTACATTAGACCTAGTGTATCGCCTTGGGGAGCGCCAGTCTTGTTTGTTAAGAAGAAAGACGGTACTCTTAGATTATGCATAGACTATAGATAGTTGAATAAGGTGACCATAAAAAATAAGTACCCATTACCTCGTATAAATGATCTCTTCGATCAATTAAAGGGAGCCACGATGTTCTCTAAGATAGATTTGAGATCAGGTTATCACCAACTGAAGGTGAAAGACACAGATGTGCCAAAAACTGCATTTAGAACTAGATATGGACATTTTGAGTTCTTAGTAATGCCGTTTGGATTGACAAATGCTCCTGCGGTATTTATGAACTTGATGAATAGGATATTCCATTCTTATCTGGATCAGTTTGTGATAGTATTCATAGATGACATACTAGTGTATTCCAGTAGTGTAGAAAAGAACAAAGAACATCTGAGGATGGTTTTGCAAATTTTAAGAGAAAGAAAGTTATATGCCAAATTTAGTAAGTGTGATTTTTGGTTAAATCAAGTCGTATTCCTTGGGCATATAGTTTTAGCTGATGGAGTTAGCGTTGATTCCCAAAAGATAGAAGTAGTAGTTAATTGGGAACGACCCCTGAATGTAACCAAAGTACGCAGTTTTCTGGATTTAGCAAGTTATTATAGGAGATTCGTGGAGGGTTTCTCTAAGATAGCTCTCCCATTGAGAAACCTGACCAGAAAAGATGCGAAATTTGGGTGGTCACCAGAATGCGAGCATAGTTTCCAAGTGTTGAAACAGAGGTTAGTATTAACACCAGTAATAATTCTACCTACACCAGGTAAAGAGTTTGAAGTTTATTGTGATATATTTCGACCAGGGTTAAGATGTGTGCTGATGCAAGAGGGATAAGTAGTAGCCTATACATCGTGATAGTTAAAGAAGCATAAATGTAATTACCCTACACACGACTTAGAGTTAGCAGCAATTATGTTAGCTCTAAAATTGTGGAGACGTTACCTGTTTGGTGAGCGATGTCATATATTTACGGATCATAAGAGTTTAAAGCATATCTTTGATCAAAAGGAACTAAACCTAAGATAGAGAAGATGACTCGAGTTGATTAAAGATTATGACTATACAATTGACTATCACCCAGGTAAAGCAAATGTAGTAGCTGATGCTTTAAGTCAAAAAACTAGATTAGCTAAAGCTAGTGTTAATTCAATAAAGGGTACATTGATCTGTGAGTTGTATAATGCCAAGGCAGTATTATCAATCGGTCAAAAAGGAGGATTACTAGCTTCATTTCAAGTGCGTCCTACTCTCGTAGAAGATATTCTACGGGAACAGTTAAAGGATTCTGATCTTCAGACGTTAGCTGAAGAAGTGGATAAAAGATTGAGGACGGACTACCAATTAAGAGCTGATAAAGTGCTATTAAAAGAAGGTAGGATATGTGTACCTAAAGATCTACCGAGGGAGGCAAGTATGAATTTGAGTTATTCTCATTTAAAGTTTGAGATATAATTGTTATGTTGTAGATAGTTGGGTCAACATCTAGCTTAGAGATGGCTTGGTGAAGTATTGTGGACAAACTAAGGAATTGATATATCAGAGTGGCGCAGTAGAAGCGTGGTAGTAGACAAGACTATGAAAGGTTACAACAGTGGTTGTTGTGAAACCTTAAACCAAAGTTAGTTCTAGTAAATTTCGAGGACAAAATTTTTATAAGGAGGAGGTAAATGTAAACCCTGAATCTTAATTTTCTACTTAAGTATGTTTTCCCATTTAAATTTGTATAATAAGTAGGTTGATGAGAAAGCTAGTGTGGAATGGTAAAGAAGGAATGGGATTTGAAAAGAAAAATATGGAAATTGAGTTTGGGAAATTGGCTAAGTATGGAGAAATTATGTGAAATGCGTTATAACTGAAGAAAGGATTGAAGAACTGAGAAAAATATGGAAAATTAGTTGGGGAGAATTTGGAAAATTCTTGTAAAAGTGGCACAAAGAGGTGGGCAAACGTGTAGAAGTTGCATGGAGACAAACAATGTTCATAGTAGCTAACAGCAAGATTAACGAGACTGGAAAGAACAAGATTTTGAGCGAGAAAATGAGAGATGGCGAGATTGGAGAGAACGAGATTTTGAGAGAGAAAGTGGGAGAGAGCGAGATTGGAGAGAGCGAGATTTTGAGTGAGAAAGTGGGAGAGAGCGAGATTGGAGAGAGCGAGATTTTGAGCGAGAAAGTGGGAGAGAGCGAGACCAGCGAGGAAGTGAGAGAGAGCGAGATTGAGAGAGCGAAATTTTGAGAGAAAAAATGGGAGAGAGCGAGACCAGTGAGAAAGTGGGAGAGAGCGAGATTGGAGAGAGCGAGAGCAGCCTGTGCGTGCAGCAACGCCTCGTCCGGTGCTGCATTCGAACGCCTCGCACACACGAATGAAGGGCCTCGCCTATGCATCGAATGGTCGAGAACCTATGCGTTGAATTTGGCTGCGTTATTGTGGATTATACGTTGAAAACCCTAAGTTGAACATATACGGAGGGTGAGGTCACAAGGGCAAACGTCAGCCAAATTATGTATCTTCTTAAGAGAAATTCTTAAGGGCTAAGGAATTGTGGTGGACGCATATGAAGAAGACACTTTGGGCCAAGATGATGCATGCTTGCGTTGATAAGGGGAGAGGTAAACACTTGGCCATGCAGCCAAGTAAGTGGTGTCAACACCAGGAGAAATTTGGACGCCTATAAATAGAGCCTTTGGAACTTCATTTTCAAATCACAAAATCAACAATTTCGTAAAAGAGAGGGAGAGCAGTGAGGGTTGAGGAGAACCCATCAAATTTGGACGAGGAGATCTCCCAATCTACTCGTGTGTTTTGAGTGATTTCAAAGCCATCTGAAAGCTATGGAAGTCTAGTTTTCAGAGTAGGGCTGCTGAAGGAAAAACCTCAAAGGAACCAGGCTGGAGATTGAAACGAATGCAGAAGGGTTAGACTGTTGGATCAGTCTGAGCTAGTCTTGAAGATTCTATGATTCCGGCCAAACCACGAAGAGTTCTAAGCTGAAATTTTAGGGTAAGCTTTCTGAGATATTTTAGAATAAGTTTGTATGAAGTATTTCCAAATAAGGTTCAGAACTATGAGTAATCTAAGTTGTAAGTTGAATCTGGATTCTAGGGGTGAAAAAGAGCCCGAGGAGCTACTAGAGTTAAAAGCTCCTAAGAAATCAAGGTGAGTGGCTAAAATGTTTTGACTAAAACATTTTACTCAAACTGTTTGATTACAACTTGTTTTCAAGAATATTCTCATGCTTACTAGTTTTATGAAGTGATTTCCAAGCAAGTTATGAATTGTGTTTTGAACGTATGCATGTGTGAGAAATTGTTGAAAAACTATTTATATGTGTTGATTTTATCTAGCATGCGTTAATATCTTTAAAGCCATGTTTTATATATGTTATACTTTACATGCTTTAAAGAGAAAAGTCGTTTATGACTAGTTTTACTAAAATGCAATACCGAAGGACATTTGAGAAGGTATCCACCCAAGTAGATACTGAAGGAAATTTGAGAAGGTATCTATTGGTACTGAAGGACGTTTGAGAAGGTACCAAGCCAACGGGATACTGAAGGACGTTTGAGAAGGTATCCTAGTAGCTTAATACTAAAGGACATTGAGAAGGTATCGGAGCAGAAATACCTAATGTGTGAGGGAACTTAGTGTGGACACAGATGAATAAAGTCAGAGATTGAGCAAAAGGGTTCTCTCTGGACTAGTAGTTGGTGTTGGGATTATTTTACCCACAGTAGGGGTACTTTGAACTGAGAAACGATTTTACTGTTTTATGATTAAAATAGCTTTATATGTTTTACACTTGGAAAATGTTTATGCTGCAATACAAGTACTGTAAAAGTTTATGTTTCAGTTCAAACTCTTTACTGAAATCATGCATGAGAATTTACTATGTTTTCTCAGTCACTCACTGAGCGTAAGCTCACCCCATTTTCAAATATTTTGTTCCCCCCCCCCCCCCCCCCCACAGGTAGCGGTCAAATTCTCTGAAGATAGCTCAGTATCTGCTCTGCCACTAAAGGACTAAAATACTTGTAACTGTTTGCTAGGTGGTTATTGTTAATATTGTACACGTGTTACAGTTGTTCATATAGGGACTAGGGTTTGTGGGTTTTGGGGCTTGTAAATCTAGTGTTGTAATGACTCTAAACATATTATGTTTCTAAGTTAATAAATTATGGGCCTAAAGACGTCTCGTTACATATAATTTATATTTGGTATCAGAGTTATTCCGCATGAGTTATTAGGCAGTAAGTGTCAGCCCAAGGGTTGATAACTGCTGCAGTCACGCTCTTCTCTAGGCTAAGAGGGTGGTCTGGGGCGGGGGTGTGACAATATGGGAGGAAACAAGGTCGTTTTGTTTAAATGCAAATGGTGGAATATCAATAGTCTTGGTAAGGAAATTAGAATTGATGATCATGGATTAACTAGTGTGAATATAATGTACACATTACCTACAAATGAGCCATTTGTATTAGCATGCCAATCTAAACAAGTTTTTTACCTTGAAGATAGAAGAAACCCGGTTTGGTATTTTGTGTTGAAAGTTGATCCATGAGATTATTACAATATCCCTTTGATCATAGATGAAGATTGTCAAGAAGAAGACGAAGAAGAAGACGTAAATAGAGCAATTTAATTCTTAATTTTTTTGTCTATCGTTTATGTTAGGTAATCTCTTTTGAACTTTATAATATATGATCTCTTATTTCTTAAACTAATACTCAATTTTTATTATGTTATTTATCTAACTTATTTTTTTCCCAACAAATTTGTTATTTGTATAAAGGATGAAAAAAGTAAGAAGCAGATTGAACAACAATAATAGTATAGATAGTCATGAGAATACTACGATTGCATCTACAACAATAATAGTATAGATAGTCATGAGAATACTATGATTGCAACAACAATAATAGTAAATAGAGCAATGCACTATCTCTGCTAGACAAGTCAACTTTACTCTTTTACAAGTAAAAAGTTGAAAAAATATTGATAGAACAACAAAAAGGAAACTATTTGAGCTTACATTTGTATGTGAAAAAATAATAATTTTTTTCCCTTTAATTTACTTCCTACGTAATTAGATTACAACTACCATTTTTTTGCAGGAACGATTTGAAGTTAAAGGTCACGAGGCTTTAGTATTGCTTCAAATTCACCGATCTTACAATAATTGGAGAGACAGATTAAAGAAAAAATGGTTGTACAAATATGATACAGTTGCAGAAGATTTAGTAAAGATTCCACAAGGAATTACAAGAGAAGATGCATAATATCTTTCAAAGTTCTGGAAGTCAACTGAATATCAGGTTGTATTCTAATATCTTTTTCTCGTACATAAAAAAAATTGTACTTATTGTTTTTTTTTTTTATTGATGCTCCTACTCTACTTTTGAAATACAAGAGATGTGTGAAAGAAACCAAAAGAACCATTCTAAATTGAATGTATATCACACACGTGGTTCACAAAGTATAGAACAAAGAGTTGAAAAAGAGGTAATTAGATGAAAAATTACATAAACTTCTTTTAATTTAGTCAAATTTTCTAATATATAATATTTTCGCTTAAATAGGTTCGAGTCACTAACGAAGAACTGAGTCGAATTAAAATTTGGGAGCTAACTCACTTGAGCAATAATGGACTGGCTGTGAATGAAAATACACGGGAGAAAATGGTAAGTACAAAATAATGGATAGATATGATATTATTGGTTAGAGTTTGAGTAAAGGTCATTAACTGATGCAGTCTAAAAACTTTCTATATTATAGAGGTTTAAAACTTCTCCAAGATCTTATTTGTTTTACTTCTTTCCCTTTTCTTTCACTACTTCTTAGGAAAATTACTTGTTATTTTATTTTTTTGTTTCAATTTTTCTTATTCTCTTCTACAAAATCTAACATTCCATAGATTTCCAATGCAATTTGGATCAATAAAAGGAAAGAAATGAAAATGGAATTCCTAGAATTTGGTGAATCTGAAATGGGTTTCAAAGACGTGTTTGTTTGTTGTATAGATTTCAATCTATCAAATATTATGGTTCTAACAAAGACATGTGTTTGTTTGTTATAAACATTTGTGTTAGTTTTGATAATGTGTGAATTTGTATTTGTAGTCGGAACTTAAATCATATGCTTCTCAAGTGATTGATGATACACTTGACATGAACGAGGATGAGATTTTCATACGAGTATTTGGACCGAAAAAATAGGGGCGTGCTCGTGGTTATGGAGTAGGTGTTACTCCTTCTGAGTTGTTTGAATCATCGTCTACTATACGTGATCTTGAGCGTCGTCTTAATGAGTCCGAACAATGACTTCAAGAATCTAAATGATAGAGAAAAGAATCTGAACAAAAAAGAGAGGTTGAGGTAGAAGTACTTAGGCGTCAAATAAGCGAATTAAAAAATCGTTTTGAGGATAGATTTAAAAAAATGATGGCAGAGATGCGTAAAAAAATTGTTTCTAGTTGATCAATTGTAGTTTGATGTTATAGAATTTCGTTAGCCTTTTGGTGTACTTTTATAACATATAAGTTTACTTGCATCCATGTCATTGTCTATTTTTTCTATTCTATTCTTATACTTTGTAATTCAGGGTACTACATGTAGATAAATTAGTAAAAACAACCTTCCGAGATTTGTCAATAAATGTGCTAAAAGGTTTTATAAGAGAATTTTCAAAGGATATACAATTGTTGATAAATAAGTTTTTATGAAGGATTTAAAATTTTTGAAAATAACATGATAAGCCTTTAAAAATAATGAAAACCTTCGAAAAAGACTACTTGATAATAGATAATTATCGATACATAATTTGACAATTATCGAAGATATATAACATTTGAAAAATAATAATTTTCTAAAGTTAATCAACCTTTGAAAAATAATTTTTTTCGAAGGTTATTAAACCTTTGAAATTTTTTTTTCGACGGGATCTATTTCGACACTTTTCAAAGGTTGAGATAACCTTTGAAAAAAAATTTCGAAGGTCTATTAAATGTTTTTTCGAAGGTTTTGATCTTCGAAAAAGGTCAATTTTCTTGTAGTGAAAGTATCGACAAAAATAGGATTGTGAAATTGTGGACCGGTTACACGAGGGATCCACGATTTCCTAGCCACATGTCAAGCATGCTACATTCACCAGGATATCGTGGACCAGGTCAAGGATTTCCTTGGTCCCATATCCTACCCACCCTCTCCGATATGTTTCTTCCTCCCTTTCAACTCTCTTTCTTTCTTCCTCTCTCCCAACCCGACACGCCAGCCATCTCCCATCGTCTTCTAGTGCGATGTGCTCTTTGTTGTCCGCCGTCTCCCCTGGCCCCGTTGATCCTAGGTATTCTTTTGCAGCATATTCGATTATGCCTTGAATAACCATAGATCTAGTAGTTTGTTTAAATGAATGGATGAAAATCTAGAGTTTTGAATTAGTTTTGTTGAAAATTTGGAAGATCTAGTGTGTGAAGTTTGTTTTGTCTAAGATTTAGTATTTTTTATACCGTTAGATTGAATTTGAAATTTTATTCTTGAATTGTTTTACTTTTGACTTGAAAATTTGGATTTTTTTTTTTATTTATTGTTGTAATTTGGGTTGATTTTGTTTTTCTGGTGTTGGATAGGGGTGTAGTTTGAAATTGACTTTGTTATTGTAATTAGTTTTTATTTATATTATTGGATTTTTTTATTGTAATTTGAAATTTTATTTTTGAATTGTTTAATTTTGTTTATATTTTGGTTACCTACAGATAAAAGAACTAATGAAATTACGTTTGATCTTGAGACACTAAATCCGTTAAATGTGTATGATATAAAAGAATAAGAACAAAAGCAAGTAAAGAAGAAAATTGTTAATGAAAAATTAAAAAGAACAAGCTAAATAAAAAAACAATAAAAAAATAAAAATAAAAATACGAAAATCGTGGACACCGTCCAGGAGTTTGGTCTTCATTGATCAAGTCATATGCTGACATGGATGCCACGCAGTAATCATGTATTGGGTACATGATTTTGTTAACCTATTTTTGTCAATATTTCTCTCTTCTACCTTACTTTTGTATTTTCCTTCCTATGTACCCTACTTTTCTCATTACTCTTAAAAACTACATTATTCTTTAACTTAACCTTAAAATAAGTCTTAATAAATAATTATTTGATTATAAAATAATCATAATAATAGGCAATCAATTATTATCAATAAAAATAAATTTTTGTACTAATTAAAGCTTATTACGAATATTATCATAATAAATAGATGCTCATTGCTTAGTGTCCCAAAAAGCCATGTGTCACCCTTCATATTGTCCATGTACCTTGTAGTTATTCATACTTGGTGTTCATATAAATCCACATCCTACTTGTCACTTTGCCTATAAATAGTGGCATTTGGTGGATCTTAAAAATCACACACCCATTGGTAAAAAAATCACTTCAAATTCCACTAAATTTTCTTTTTCTCCACTAAAGGTAGGTCCTAAAAGTATGTTGGTGTTTCCTCTTCGTTATAATTAATAAATTTAATGTTTTTTTTGGTATATTCAATATCTATTATTTTTAATATAAATACAATATTTTTTTTATAGTATTATCATGACAAATCTTACAAAATTAAAATTCGCAGCCCTTAACATTAATGGTAATTATTTTTCATGGGTATTCGATGCCAAAATTCACCTGGATGTTATGAACTTGGGAGAAACAATTAAAGAATGAAATACGACATCCTACAATAGGGATTAAACATGGAGTATGTTATAATAAAAGATCTCCTTATCTTGCGAAAAAATTTGAAAGAAAGATATGATCATAAAAAGACAGTCATTCTTCCTAAAGCTCGTTATGAGTGGATGCATTTGAGGCTATAAGATTTTAAATTAGTAAGTGGTTACAATTCCACATTATTTAAAATCAGTTCAAAATTGTTGTTTGCTGAGAAAAAATTACTGGTGCCGATATGTTAAAGAAGAAATTTTCTACATTTCATATCTCGAATATGCCATTGCATGAGCAATATCGAGAAAAAGTTTTAAATAATATTTTAAATCAATTTCATGTCTTCTCATGGGCAAACAAAATAATGAGTTATTGATAAAAAAAATCATGAATCTCGACCAACCTGAACGACATCATTCCCTGAAGTGAATGCTATGAATTTTAATAATAATTATAGTTGAGGTCATGGTCGTGGTCACGGTTGAGACCGTGACCATGGTAGACGAAGAAATAATTATTATTTTGTGGTGGTCGTTTTAATCATTGAAATTTAAAAATAACCAATGATGACCACAAGGGAAAAGCTCCACAAGATAAGAGTTCAAAAAGTGTTGAAAATAAATGCTTCCAATGCGGAATGACTGGCCATTGGTCACGTACACGTCGTATGTCAAAACACTTAGTTGACCTCTATCAAGACTCCCTGAAGAAAAAAAAAAAGAAAAATGTGGAATCAAATTGTGCATGCTAGGATAATAATATATTTGACCCATCCCACATGACAAATTTGGTTGTGGTAGACTTTTGTGAATCTCTTGAAGAGAAGATTGGCGCAATTGATGGAACATCAAGTGTTTCTTTTGATTTTGAGAATATCTGAACTTATATTAATATTTTCTTTTATCTATCTTCATTTTTTTTAGTAACTTTTGAATATTTTAAGTGTTGTTTTTCTTATTCTAATTATTTTCTTTTAATGAAGAAACATTGATCATTTTCATATGTTGAGTGTTTCAAAAATGAGCAAAGAAGATTTTTGTCTGGCAGACAGTGCAATTACACATACAATACTTACAAATAAAAAATACTTTTCCAAATTAACAATGCTGAAAGCAAAAGTAAATACAATATTATGTTCTGCAAACTTGACTAATGGTTTTGGAAAAGCAAATATTATTTTGCCTAGAGGAACAAAATTTACAATTGACAACGCATTGTTTTCTAGTCAATCAAAGAGAAATCTTTTATGTTTTAAAATATACGTTGCAATGGTTATTATATTGAGACTAATAGTAAGAATAATATGGAATATCTGAATATCATATCCACTGTTCCAAATAAAAAACGTATATTGGAAGAGTTGAATGCTTTATCTTCTGGATTGTCTTATACTCATATACGAGTAATTGAAACATATTCAACAATGAACCTGCAGTTCATGAATCCAGACATATTAACAATTTGGCATGAGCGATTGGGTCATCTATGATCTATAATTATGAGGAGAGTCATTGAGAATTCTAATAGACACCAATTGAAGAACTAGAAGATTCTTCAATGTAATGAATTATCATGTGATGCTTGCTCTCAAGAAAAATTGATAATTAAACCATCACCAGTTATAGTGGGGACTGAATCGTCTGCATTTTTAGAACGAATTCATGTTGATATATGTGGACCCATTAACCTACCAAGTGGACCATTTAGATATTTTATGGTATTAATAGATGCATCTAGTAGATGATCACACGTATGTCTATTATCAAGTTAAAATCTCGCATTTGCAAAATTATTTGCTCAAATTATTAAGTTAAGAGCACAATTTATTGATTATACAATTAAGACCTTTTGTCTTGATAATCTGGTGAATTTACATCTCAAGCTTTTGATAATTATTGTATGCCAATGGGATATAAATTGAATATCCTGTAGCTCATGTTGATATATAAAATGGTTTAGCAGAATCATTTATAAAACCATTACTTATGAGAGCTGAGCTTCCTTCATATGTATGGGGACATGCTCTTTTGCATGCAGCGTCACTTGTACGCATTAAGCCAGTAGCTTATCATAAGTACTCGTCATTAAAATTAGCTTATGGGCATGAGTCAAATATTTCCCATCTGAGAATTTTTGGGTGTGTAGTATATGTTCCAATTACCCCACCACAACACATTAAGATGGGTCCTCAAAGGACGTTAGAAATATATGTTGGGTATGATTTCCCATCAATTATTAAATATCTTGAACCCCTGACGGGTACGATTTTGTAATTGTCATGTTAATGAGATAAATTGTCCAACATTAGGGGGGGAGGGGGGGGAGTTAAGAAATTGGAAAAAGAAATTATGTGGAATGCATCGTTATTGTTTCATTTGCAAAATATAGGAAATCAATTACTAGATGCATTTATAGATGTAAAGAAAGTAACAATTGTTGGGATTGGTGCCCTAATTCTCCAAGAGTCTCGTAGTTTATAAAGTTTATACACACTGTTATGAATAAAATAGTATTTACTCATATCCAATAAAGAAATATCTGTGGTTATTGTATGTAAACTTAAGCATGTATATGAGATATACAAGTGGATCATGCCTTAAGTAATAACCTAAAAAATCTATAGTATAAGGATAAATGATGGATACCTTATCCTGTTGACACTATGGATACGACCTGCTTTGTAGAGGTTTACAAGTGTTATGAACTACTATGGATGGTCTGATCCTGACTATTCATGTGGAGACATGTTAGCGGGGGTGTCCTATACAAAGAGTTGTATAAGACCGACCCAGGAGATGATCCATCTTTATATATAACATCGTTGATAATTGAGACTTACGTCTCACCTAACGACCATAGGTGACATGACCTTAATCTTGAGTGTTTTGGGAACTCCTGCCTTTGAAGGCGGTCCTTTGATTAGTATGAGCGAGAATGGCCAGATTTCCAACTCAACAAGCCTACCTTTTTGGGGATTTGTCAGTTTGGGGTGTTCGGAACTCAGTTACACAAGACGGAATTGACTCCTTCCGTGAAGCAGGGGTAAATAGATAGATTGCTCCCTTAAGGGTTGATTCCGGGTCTTGAACCTATTGGCCACATCCTTTCTTTGGAAGAGAGACCAAGTCATAGTAGGACTATTACTTATGTTCTTAGAGGAATCAGGGGTACATAAGGAGTTAAATGTAACTAGAAGGGCAAAACAGTAAATTGGCCAAGTTGTACTTACGAGTGATTTGTGAAGGGCTATCGCACTGTTGATTGGTTGATATGGACACATAAATATATATGTAATGAGGAGAGTGCAGCTGTCGATCTTTAGTGGAGTGTTCGACAGTTAACAGATGGTGGATCGCGTGACTAAAGAGTTTAGTCAGTTATTCAGGTACCGTTGGATCTTCAAGCTACAGGTCCATAAGGTCCCCTTGGTAGCTAAATGGATTCAAGTTGAGAATCAGTTCTTGGATTTAGTTTGAAGTGTTCAAATTAACAAGAGAAAGTTCAATTATATATGATATAATTTGTGTGATGTATGAGATACATCAAGTGGAGGATTAATGTAAATATGATTTACATTAAGTACCATAAAATAGAAAAAGAACTATGGTTTGTATGTTTCATGAGATGAAATATTAAAACTATAGGTTATAAATATAATATGGTAAGTTGGTTATCATATTTATTTATAATAATATTAATTATTTGATAATTGAATCTTTTTCTCTATTAACCGATTGAGTGGGAGGTTATTGGTGGTTTTATGGTAATCATGAGATAAAAGAAAAAATGTTTTCCTAAAATTAGAGAGTTACTTGATTCGGAAAGTTACTCAAGGTGAAAGCTTTCAAGTGAAAATGTGTCACTAAGAGATAGCTATAGAGAGACTAAACGATCGTGGAGCATTGACTATATGATAGTCATTCAGCTGGTCGTAGCTAAACAATCGCGTGGTTTTTTCTATACGATAGGTTGCCATTTACTACACGATTGAGCATATCGTCTATGCGATAGACATCTTCCTATCTCCCACTTACTCGATCGTCTACACGATTGTTGTCCTCCTGTCTCTTCCTCAAGCCAAGTTCATATAAAGCCCACAACTCCTGGATTCTCACACCGAGAATACCAAGGTAACCATTATGGTGGCATCCTCACTCAACTTGATTGTGTTCGAGGAACTCTTGGTTGTTTGTGTTGATCGTTGTGTTCGCGGTTTACACCAGTCGTTGCATTCGAGAGCTGGATTGCTGTTCTTGGATGCTTGGAGATTGATCGAGGGAGTTTGAAGAAGGTTTCTTCAAAGGTACGTACACTCTATCCCTTGATATTCTTTGTAAGCATGCTATGATTTCTTGTTGTGCATGATCTTTTTGTTTCCATCTTGTACTGTAATTGTATATGTTCAATTTTGAATGGAATTTGGAATGATTCTTCCGCTGCTCATGGAAATCTTCATGCTCTATTTCCTTCAACTAAGTCACATATACCAGCTGCATATGTTCTACACAAAATTGATATCTCAACACAACAAGTTATCGCTAATGAGTCTAGAACATGCCAGAAGCATGGCAGACCAGTAGGTTTCAAAGATAAAAATCCTCGAAAATGAAAAATAATTATAGTGAAAAGTACTTGGTTGAGGATGTAAATACCCTTAAAGAAGTCCTCGACATGACTAGTGAGGAAGGTGAAATACCTAAAGATAATAATGAGATTTCAATAAATTATGTCATGATAGGAAAAAGATGGTATCGAACCAATGCAATTATTGACAATAATTTTGTGTATAATGTTGCTCTTGATATTATATCTAAAAATGAGGAGCCTAAACCAAAATCTTTTGAAGAATGTCGACATTGAAAAGATTGGCTTAGTGGAAAGAAGTAATCGAGGCATAATTAAACTCACTTTTATAACGTTAGGTTTTTGGACCACTAGCCCGAACACTAAAAAAGTGTTAAACCCATGGGATAAAAATGGGTATTTGTGAAGAAAAGAATTGAAAATAATGAGGTCACAAGATATAAAGCAATACTAGTTGTGCAAGATTTTTCATAAAGACCTGGTATTGATTCTGAGGAGACGTATTCTCCGCCGGTAGATGCAATTACATTAAGAAATTTAGTTGGCTTCACTATGTTATGCATCTTCTTAATGTAGCCACAACATATTTATATGGATCTCTTTTTAATGATATTTATATGAGAATTCCAAAAGGATTCAAAGTATCTGAAAGATATACATTAAATTCTTGGGAATGGTATTCATTAAAGTTATAGAGATCACTATACGGATTGAAACAATCAGGACGGATGTGGTACAATCGCCTGAGTAGATATTTATTGAAAAAAACGATATCAAAATAATCCAATATGTCCTTGTGTTTTTATAAAGAAATCACAATCAAGATTTGCTATTATAACTGTATATGTTGATGACTTGAATATAATTGGAACTCCGGAATTGGGGCACTTGTGTATCTTGCTAATAATACAAGACCAAATATTGCATTTTCAGTAAATTTATTAGCAAGATATAGTTCTTTTTCAATAAAAAATATTGGAACGAAATTGAGCACAGACTCCGTTACCTCCGAGGAACAATCAATATGAGTTTGTTTTATTTAAATAAATAAAATTTTGATCTAATTGGTTATACAAATTTGGGATATTTATCTCATTCATACAAAGTTAGATCTCAAACAGGTTATCTGTTCACATGTGGAAGAACTGCTATATCATGATGATTGATGAAATAGACCATAACGGCCACTTCCTCAAATCAGGCTGAGATTCTTGCAATTTATGAGGCTAGTCGAGAATGTGTATGACTAAGATCAATGACTCAGCACATTCGTGAAACATGTTGTTTTCAAATAAAAACCCTCCAACAGTATTATACGAAGACAACACAGCTTGCATAACCTAAATCAAAAGAGGATATATTAAAGGAAATAGAACAAAATATATTTCACCGAAGCTTTTTTACATTCATGATCTTGAAGAAAATGGCGACATCACTATACAACAAATTTGTTCGAAGGATAACCTGGCAGACTTATTTACAAAGGCATTATCAACCACAACTTTTGAAAAATTAGTGTACAACATTGGAATGCAGCGACTCAGAGATCAAAGATGTTTTCATGAGGGGGAGTAAATATATTGTATTCTTTTAGGAGTATATATTATATGAAATATATACTCTTTTTCCTTCACTAGGGTATTTTCTCATTTAGTTTTTTCCTAATATGGTTTTAAAGAGACATATTTTATATATATGTGGACATATAAGGGGGAGTATTATGAATGTTAATAGACGCCCATTACTTAGTGTCCCAAAACCTACATGGCACCCTTCATATTGTCCATGTGCCTTGTAGTTATTCATGTCTGGTGTCCATGAAAGTCCACATCCTACTTGTCACCTTATCTATAAATAGTGATATTTGGTGGATCTTAAAATCATACACCTATTAATAAGAAATCAACTTCAAATTCCACTAAATTTTCTATTATCCAATTTTATAATTTTAATTATTTTATAATTTTAGTTTTTATAATTTTATTTTATATTATATTTATTATTATTATTATTATTATTATTATTATTATTATTATTATAATGTATTTTCTCCATATCGTGTTCCCGTCATGCTCCTCAATTTCACAACAAAGTTAACTAATTCTAGAGAATATTGAGATTGAGAAACTTGACTTCAACAAATCGATCATCTGCTAAACAATGTCTTCCAGCAAGTAAACGAATTTACATATTTTAGTACAATGACGTGTTAAAAGACCTGGAATAGAAGCGTATTGTAAAATAATATAGATGCTAGAGTTATAGGGAAACAATTTATGTGCTATTATTATTTTTTTTAATGAAAAAATATTTAAACTTTTAGCTAGATTTTGTTTGTTCTTTTAATATAAGGCTCCTTGCGTATATAGCAAAATGAGGCAAAAATATTACAAAAAAAAAAAAAAATAATAATAATAATAATTAGAACTAATGACAAATATATAAAAATTTATCTTCAGCCCCTAGAAAATGTCTAAAAAGTTCATTGAATGCACAAAAAATATCAAAGGCCTCAAGTTTCCGATTTTAGTGATACTAAAATAATAGCAAGATATAGTTCCTGAAGAAGGAATTATATCTTATGCAATTGGGGCATTTATGTATGTTGGTAATAATATAAGACCAGATATTTCATTTTCAATAAATTTATTAGCAAGATATAGTTATTTTCCAATAAAAAGACATTGGAACGGAATTAAGCATATAATCCTTTATCTCCGAAGAACAATCGATATGAATTTGTTTCATTCAAATAAATAAAATTTTGATCTAGCTGGTTGTGCAAATTCTGGATATTTATCTGACCCACACAAAGTTAGATCTCAAACAGGTTATCTGTTCACATGTGGAAGAACTGCTATATCATGGCGATTGGTGAAACAGACCATAACGGCTACTTCTTCAAATCATACTAAAATTCTTGCAATTTATGAGGCTAGTCGAGAAAGTGTATGACTAAGATCAATGACTGATCAACACATTCATGAAACATGTGGCTTGTCTTCAAGTAAAAACCCTCAAATAATATGATATGAAAACAACACAACTTGCATAGCCTAAATCAAAAGATGATATATTAAAGGAAATAGAACAAAGCATATTTTACCGAAGTTTTTCTACACTCATGATCTTGATGAAAATCACGACATCACTATGCAACAAATTTGTTTCAAAGATAACTTGGCAGACTTATTTACAAAAGCATTATCAATTGCGACTTTTGAAAAATTTATGCATAACACTAGAATGCAGCGACTCAGAGATATTAAGTGATGTTTTCATGAGGGGAGTAAATATATTGTATTCTTTTAGGAGTATATATTATATGAAATATGTACTTTTTTTCCTTCACTAGAGTCTTTTCCCATTGGATTTTTCCTAATATGGTTTTAACGAGGCATATTTCACATTTATATGGCCATATAAGGGGGGAATATTATGAATATTATTCTAATAAATAGATGCCCATTGCTGTCACACCCCGCACCAGATTACCCTTCTAACCTGGACGGGATAGTGATTACAACAGTTACCAACCCTTTTGTTGGCACTTATTGCCTATTTTACCTGTTAACTAATACTCAAACCCTGAATACATACATATTAACTCAGAACTTAATACATTTACATTACAGGGTTCCGCAGCATTGATTTTACATGGATATTACAACCTAGTGAGCCCTATCACGAATACTAGTCACTAGACAAACATATGTGTACTAGCTAATACAGGTCTTCAAATTACGCTTCCTTCAACCTATTTCTTAGAGTGGCAGAGCAGCAACATAAAAGTCTTCTGGGAACTAATCGCTACCTAGAAAAGAAAACATTTGAAAACGTGAGCTACAAGCCTAGTGAGTGACTTAATAAAATGAAATCTCATGCTTAAACTGAAAGCTTGAAAACATAATGCTGGAACTTAAAGTATACCAAGCAAACGTGTACTTAAAACCTTTTAAACCAATGTATCTGAAACTTAAACCTTAGTTGAGAATGAACATTCATTGCTCTAATTCCCAACGTCAAGCCATGGCCAGATGAGACCTCTACTTCAACCTGTTCATATTAAACTATGGCTAGAAGAGATCCCTACGTCGATCTCTTTAAATATACCCATCGCATCTCAAGCAACATCCCTAAGACATAAAAGTTGATAACAACTTTTATACATCAATAATCATCATTACATCCTGGTTGAGAACGAGCATACACCACTCTAGCTCCTACCGTCTATTATCAGCCAAAAGACCTATACCTCGGCCTCTCATTCAGACCTGTCTACATACACACAGAGTTTGTTATGTACCGTCAATACCTTAGGTACATTTATTCAGATACCTTCCCTACCAGTATCCCTACTCATTATGTTTAGAAATACCAATGCATGTACTTTGTCAACTTTAGATATTTAAAACATAGTACATCAAGCTTCATTCAACCTTAGCTTTAACCCTAACGCACGCTTCATACTTTGTGAAAGAAGTTGGCTTAAAACATATTGAACCAGCTTGTAAAACAACTAATTGTGCGTTAGACATGGAAAACATACTTGGAAAACTCATACATTAGTAAACATCAAGCGTTGATAAACATTTAATTGAAAGGATACTTTCTCATTGTCCTACAGTATCCGTCACATAACTAGTCACAACATTCAGTTGAACACTAAAGGTTAGTGCTCAAATAATCATTCTAATTCATCCATCATACTAGTTTATCATAAAAATAAAGTTACTTAAACATGTTGAAAGCCTTTAGAAAAGATAACATATTAAATCATATCAATTCCATGGAAAACATGCTTTACATAGCATGAGAGACAGTTCTACAGTTACGTTGCTTGGCACTTTATCTATACACTTAACATGAGAATAACTTTAAAGAAATCATAATTTCTAAATCATTAAAAACATTAATTCATCACATAGTCACTCACAGCTTGTTGGCCTCTTAATGGGTTACATGCTTCTCCTAGCTCTTATTGGCCTGAAAGGACATATTTCCCAGTTAAATCACTGAGAATTCCTAGTAAAATACCTTAGTTAATTCATTTATTAAAGAAATTTTACACAGATGGCTCTACTGGTGAGATCCCCATGAGCCACACCAGCGAGATCCCTTAGAGCAACACCAGCGAGATCACCACAAGCGAGATCTCATTACCAGCGACACCAGTGATACTCAACCCCCCAGCGATACTAGCTATACTCAACCACCAGAGACACCAGTGATACCCACTCACCATCGACACCAGCGATACCTACCCAATTTCTATCGAGATTCCCTTCTAATGCGAGATCCTCTTCACAATTTTTAGCGAGATCTCCTTCATTAACGAGATCCTCTTCACAAATTCTCGCTACAATCTCCACTGTGAGTTGTTTGTTTGTTCTTCCCAAGCAGCTGTCTGCTTATGCATAGGTTCTCTGTTACAACTTTAAAAATTCATAACTCAAAATCCAGACATCTTTTGAAGAAACTTCCTTCTACAAACATGTTTAGAATTGAGTTAATTTCTTACCTTAAAATTTCAGCCACAAATTCCTTATAGTTTGGCCTAAAGCTCCCAATCTTCACCTCCGACCCTGATTAACTTAAGATTCTGTCTCTCCTGTAATTTCATCACTTTCCATTCTTCTTCTCCTGCCATCTTTCTCCGACAAGACAACTTTGAAAGTTAGATTCCCTTAGCTTTCAAATGGCACCGATTTCACTAAATTTGCTCATATAGATTGCCAAAACCAAACTTTCGAAGTTCCTTTTTCCTTTTAATCTTCCTGCCGCCTCCCAAATTCAAGGATAATTCGCCACGTCAACTCATATCTAATGACTTAGCCCAAGCCAATTAGTGAGTTTCTTTATTTAATACGTTTTTCTTTTTCTTTCTCCTCAATCTCCATAATTTGCATGGATTTTCACTTATATGATATTTAATATATCATTCCTTTGGCGAAACTTAGATTTCGGGGTTTACACTTAGCTTACACAAGCTTATTTCTTCATGCTTCCACCCTCTATCTTTCTTAAGTCATGGCTTCATTCAACTCATTAAGAGACATCTCATTACTTACTCTTACTTATAATAATTAGGGTTCGAGCTTTACAATTGTTTGGTGTCCCAAAAGCCATATGTCACCCTTCATATTGTCCATGTGCCTTGTAGTTATTCATGCTTGGTATCCATGTAAGTCCACATCCTACTTGCCACTTTGCCTATAAATAGTGGCATTTGGTGGATCCTAAAAATCACACACCCATTAGTAAGAAATCAACTTCAAATTCCACTAACTTTTCTATTATCCAATTTTATAATTTTATATTATATTATATTATATTTATTATTATTATTATATTATATTTTCTCCATATCGTGTTCCCATCATGCTCCTCAATTCACTACAAGAAAATGAGCTCCTCCGATGCCTAAATCGATTGTCGGAAGATCGGTTGTTAGGAGACACGGTGTCTCCCGACGAAGTAAAACATCGTTGAGAGTTCCGTTGGAACTTTCGATGCCATAAAGAACCGTCAGGAGTTCCAACCCGTAAAAAACCATCGGGAGTTCTCAAGGAAATCCCAACGAATAAAATAGGCGACAAGAGTTCCGAGGAACTCTCGATGCCTTATCCTAACCGTCGGGAGTTCCCGCCTTATCCTAACCTCCGACGCTCGTCGGGAGATGGGATTTGGTAAAAACCAGATCCCTTCTTCTTCATTTTTCCCATTCTTTTCCCTAAATTTTAACCTAACTTGCGCCCCCCACCCATTTTTTCCCTTTTTCCCATCGCGCCCTCTTCTCCATCGGTCTCCCTTGTTTCTGATCCCTCTCCCGCATGCGTCTCCTTCAAGTTACCGCCGCGTGCATCTTCTTCAAGTCGTCGCCGCCTCTTTCACCTGCCACTTGCCGGTAATCTTCCCCGTTTATTTTCTCTTATTTTGTATATTAATTTAAACCATTATTTTTAATTTATAGCATGTTATTGTGGATTGAGTTTTTTTTTTTTTTTTTTTTAATTGTGGATGTTATTGTGGATTGTTTTTAATTTAAGTCATGAATTGTGGATGTTATTGTTGATTGAGTTTTTTTTTCCTTTTCATTCTTAAGGTTATGGATTACTTAGTTTACATTAATATATGTGACAATTTTTGCAATTTGGTAGATTATTGTGAATTGTGGATTATGGATGTTATAATTTATGCAATTTTTTAGATTATGGATGTTATAATTTACTTAATTTTGGACTTAGTTTAGGGGGAAAAAATCAATGAAATTAGAGGCAAAAAAAGTAAAATCACCTATTATAAATTATTTAAAATTTTAAATTCTCCGAACAAACTTGGAATTTTGTATTAAATTAATCAAAATTCATGCTTAATAAAGACTTTGTACTTTGTCCTCTAATTTAGTTATTGTTTCGGATTACAAGTTGGTTAGAAAAGATTTATTTTTAAGGACGAATAAAGAATGGATTAAACTAAGGAATACGTTATCAGTGGAGTATAGAGAAGGAGTATCCCGGTTCTTGGATATAGCGAAGTTTCATGTTAATGATTCCGGATGAATAAGATGTCCATGCAAGAATTGTATGAATTCAATTTGAGAAAAAATAGATATCGTGAAACGACATCTATTAACATATGGAATATCTCCCTCATACTGTGAATGGGTATATCATGGAGAGCCAGTAAACTTATCTAGAAGTTTTGAAAGTCATACAACTCATTCAATACAGAATATTGAAGTAGATAGTATAGAGGGTAATGTTGTCGAAGAAAATGAGATGTTGAATCTTATAAACGATTTACAAGTTCCAATTGAAAACAAAATGAAAATGAAGAAAAGATTGAGAATGAAAGGCCATCTAAATGGTCAAGAAAGAGATACCACGAACTTATTCGAGGATTAGACCGAAGCACGTAATGAATTATACCTGGTTGTTTACAATTTTCGTCCTTGAACTTTTTAGTGAAGTTGATGCACATCAATTTTCTCAACGGCTGGAGTAATAAATCGTTTGACATGTTGTTGGAATTGTTAAAAGCAACATTTTCAGCTAGCACCACTATACCTACTTCCTTTTATGAAGCCAAGAGAAAATTGCGTGATTTAGGCCTAGGTTATAAGTCTATTCATGCGTGCAAATATGATCGTGTATTGTATTGGAAAGAGTTTGCAGATTTGCAACTTTGTGGTGAGTCTCGGTACAAAGTTAATGATGGCAAAGGTAAAAAAATACCACATAAGGTATTGCGTCATTTTCCATTGATACCAAGATTAAAACGAGTGTTTGAATCAAAAGAAGGCGCTTTTGACATGAGATGGCATAACGATAAGTGAATTGAAACAGAGGATGTATTGCGACATCCAGCTGATGGAGAGGGGTGGAGACATTTTGATCGTGAATTTCCTCATTTCATTTAGATCCCCAAAATGTTCGTTGGGATTAGCTTTAGATGGGTTCAATCCATTTGGAAATATAAGCACTTCTTATAGTATGTGGCTTGTGGTGATAATTCCTTATAATTTGCCTCCTTGGAAATGCATGAAGAAAACAAACTTCTTCATGTCTTTGCTCATACTTGGTCCAAAATCTCCTGGAAGGGAAATTGATGTTTACTTGTAGCCGTTGATTGAAGAGTTGAAAGAGTTATGGACAATTGGTGTGCAAACTTATGAATCTATTACTGGTGAGTTTTTTTGACTATATGCTACCTTATTATGGACAATTAATGACTTCTCTGCGTATGGTGACCTATCTAGGTGGAGTACAAAAGGTTATCAAGCATGTCCAATATGAAAAGAAGAAAATTTGTCCTTCAAGATAAGAGGGAAAATATCATTTATGGGACATCGACGTTATCTTCCAAAGAATCATAGTTGGCATCAAAGTAGGCAATATGATAGAAAAGTTGAACGTAGACCTCCTTAAGTCGTAATGAATGGAGAAGAGATCTTACAATAAATAAATACGTTAAACTTTTTTGTGCTTAGCAAACATCCATCGAAGCAAGATAAAAAAAGAAAATGAATTCTAAACTGGACTAAGAAAAGTATTTTTTTCCAACATCCATATTGGTCTAGACTATTATTACGACAAAAATTGGATGTAATGCATATTGAAAAAAAACATATGCGACAATTTGGTAAGCACATATTGAAGGAAAGACAAAGGATACAATGAACACTCGATTAGACTTATAAGATTTGAAGATATGAAAGAACCTACACTTGATACAGGTCGATAAAAGATTTGGAAAACCACACGCAACATACACATTAACTAATGGTGAATAGATTTCATTTCGTAAGTATTTGAAATCAGTGAAATTTCCTAATGGATTTGTGTCTAACATATCACGATGTGTGAATGACAAGGATGGAAAAATATCAGAGCTGAAAACACACGACTGTCATGTATGTTTCACAGAATACTCCCTATTGGTATTCGAGCATACCTACCGAAGAATGTATCCACTGCTATTGTTGAATTGTGTACATTCTTTCGCGACTTATGTGCAAAGACAATATGTGTAAGTGATTTGAATAGACTACAAGCAGACATCATAGTCATACTTTGTAAGTTGGAGAAAATATTTCTGCTTGCCTTCTTCAATGTGATGGTACACCTTGCAGTTCATCTATCTATGAAACCAAAGTGGTGGGTCCGATCTATCCTATGGAAAGAAGTTTATGGACATTAAAATAATTTGTACGGAACAAAGCCCGTCCTGAGGGGTCTATAGTGGAAGCATATGCAATGAATGAATCATGGAACTTCTGCTCGTGATATCTAAGTGGGATGGAAACAAGATTCAATAGAGATGAACGAAATGATGATAACATTTCCGATCATGAGATATTTGGTGAATTTGAATTATTTACGCAAAGGGTACGACCATTAGGGGCGTCAACTTTATGGACACTATCAGCGGAGGAAAAGCGTATCGCTTGGTACATTCTCAACAATTGTAAAGAAATAACAAACTATCGCAAATACATTTCAAACTTTTTCCTTTTCTATGTTATAGGTTAAATCCTTTGATATAACTTTCAAATGATCAATTTTGTGCACAACACTTGAGGTTAATTTGTCGTGAAGCTCAAAGCGCCCTTGACTTATATATACAACATCAACGCAAATTTCCCGATTGGTTCAGATCTCAGGTATACATAGTCATTTTGTAGGCAACAGTTAAGAGATGATTCATTTTTCGTAGTAATTTTTAATGCATAATTAATTATCAGGTTCTACGATGGTGCAAGAGAGAAGATATCTCCGATGATTTCTTTTCACTTGCAATGGGACCTTCGTTTGAGGTGCACTCTTACAATGGATGTATTGTTAATGGGATACGGTTTCACTTTGTAGAGTGTGATAATCGTCGAGCTACACAAAATAGTGGAGTCCTAATGAATGGGGAGATCAGTGGGAATGGAAGTGTGGATAACAATTTCTACGTTGTTATAGACGAAGTATTAGATTTCCAATATGTGAACAAAAGATGCGTTCTTTTTTTAAGTGTAAATGGTTTAACACGGATAACAACAAAAGTAATATGACACATGTGGATTTATGATACAGATTGATCAATACATCACTCTTTTGGTATGTCGATGAACCTTTCATTTTTGCTATCCAAGCACAACAAGTCTTTTATATTGATGACATCAAATATGGTAACAATTGAAAAGTTGTTCAAGTAGTCCAAAATAAGCGACTATAGGATGTACCTAAAGTAAATGATGTTGAAAACACACGACTAGATTTACTAGAAATTGTTGGTGAAGTCTGAGTGAATGAAACCATTGAGGAGGTTACTTTATACAGAGTTGACATTGATCCTATAGTTGTGGAAAGACCAATTATTGGACATGGAAATCATGACCTCATAAATGATGATGATGAAGAACAATTATCTCCCAATAATAGTTCAAGTGCTAATGAATAATTTGAATTAGATTACGATGATGAGTAATGATGTATCTACTAAATTATTTTTTTATCTGTTTACACATATTTCATATTAATTTAATATTGTTTTGTCTTTTTTGTGTTTGTATAGATACGATGTCAACCCCTAATAGGAAACAGGAGGCTGATGAAGAATTCCAGGAGATATATCTAGGCAACACGGGATCTTCAGTGGGTGCTACTCCAGGTTAGTATATTTTGAAATATATTCTGTTAACTGAAATACATCATAAACTGTTTTAAATTTTTTATTCCTCAGATAGTAGCTCAGCATCCACTAAGAGGAAACGCGAGCATTCGCAAAACATCGAGTTGGAAAAATACGTCAAAAAACATAGCAGAATTGCAATCGTGATAAATGAGGGGGAGACGAAGCTAATATCTTAACATTCGGTACGATTTATAATGCGATTGGTGTCGCCATGATATCTACATTTCCACTACGATGTCATACTTTTGCTGAGGTTCCAAACGAGTTTATAGAATTGGCTAAGAGTCAATTGTTGGTAAGTAATTATAAGTTTATTCTTTTAGAGTCAGATGTAGACTAAGAGTTATGAACATCATCTATGCTAATTCTTCCTTCATTCTTTTGTAGCCTCATTTCAAACTTGATCTGTCCAGTTAATGACTTAACCGTTTTATAGAACATCAAATGCAAAACTCCTTCAAAGAATTTAGAGCAAATTTGCACACATATTACAGGAAATGTGGAGATCCTTAGCAAGCACGTTCTAACTTGCCTAACTGGCTTAAAAATGGGCCAGAAGATTGGTATTTTTTGTGTGATCGCTTCTAGAGTGAAGCGTTTCAGGTTAAAATAATTTAGGGCGTGTATCATTTACTATAATAGAATTTTTGTTATTTATTTTTTTGTTGAAATGTAGGAAATGTCTGAGACGAACAGGAAGAATAGAGATGTGAAACCCGGATTTCCATTTTTCCTATTTAAGTAGGTGATTAAGGGGTTAACTAGGAGAAAGTTAAATCCTATGTTATGTAAATAATCTAATAATTTTACATTTGTCATAATAACTATAATAATTGTCGCATTTCTGTATATCAACAATTAGTTAGATTGAATGTAAACTATAATGAATATGAGTTAAGTAGTATAGTTATGATAACCATAAACTGACAGATATTGATAATCTGTAGATAATCTGCGCTACTCTAAGGGGGAGAACAAAGATTATTTTGACAAAAGGTTGATAAGTGTTAGCGGATACATTTTTAATAACAAGTATTAGTGTTGATATTTCCAACATAAACAGTTATAAACAAGGAGTCGTGCCCTATTCAATAATGTAATCTGACAGAAGAATTTGATCCTAGGGTACGAGTAGGGAGGACCCTAAAAGGATAAAAAGAAGAGAAAACCTTGGGGACTTAAATCCTAAATAGTGAAGAAAGGATTGAAGAATTGAAAGAAAAATAGGGAAATTGATTTCGGAGAAAATCTGGAAAATTTGTGTAAAAGGCGTTGGAGGTAAAGACATATGGTTAAAGAAAATGGGAGAGAACGAAAGTGGAAAGAGCGAAAAAGTGGGAGAGAACGAGAGTGGAGAGAGCGAGAAAGTGGGAGAGAGCGAGACTGAAGAGAGCGAGATTTTGAGCGAGAAAGTGGGAGAGAGCAAGACTGAAGAGAGCGAGAAAGTGGGAGAGAGCGAGAGCAGACTAGGTCAGGCGCTAGGCGTGCGTCAAGTGCGTAGCAATGCCTCACCCACGCGAGCGTCAAAGGGGCCTCGCCTATGCGTCGATCGGCCGGACAAGCACCTATGCGTTGGACCTTGGGTTAAGCTGTAGGCTTGGAGGATTCACCTTAATTGAAGGGAATAAACACATGGGAGTGCTGAGGTCATAAGGGAAACATTATCTTAACAAATGGCTTGCTGAGAATAAACCTTTGGACCTAAGAAATTGAGGTGGACGCTTGAAAAGGCATGCAAAGTTAGTCTCATGCACTGGCATAATAGGAAGGAAACATCCAGCACTTGCATGGCCAAAAATTTCGTTGATAAACACATTAAGCACGAGGTGGAAGGGGGTTGAAGGTTGGCACACTTTGAGAACTACACATGGGTAAAAAGGTGTCAAGTTTTGGAGGCTCTTGGACTCCTATAAAAGGAGGGACGCCCACCTTAAACCTTCACACCAAGTTTTTTCTTAAGAGGAGAGAAATTTGAGTGAGGGTCGGAGTTCCAGCAAGGACGCAAGGGAGCTAAACTGACTGGACAGCAGCGATAGGCCAACTTCAAACCACTAGATCTCCCTAACCACTCGTGCGAATCAGGTAATTCTTGAACCAAAAGTTTCTAAATTAAGTATAGTTTCTGTGAGTGGGCTGCCTCGGCATAATACTAAATATAAGGCTGTCAAACCTAAGGAAAACCGTGAGGTGCTCACCAGGGGGAAGACAGCCAGGCCAGGTAGAGTAAATCTGATCCTCAGAGCTTTCGCCAAGGAATTTGAGGGCAAAACTTTAAGGTGTTACAATAAGACATTTTCCTACGTTTTTGAAGAAGGAATTATCTTGAGATAAGGTTCGAAAGTAGTAGTAATATAAACTTCAAAACTGACTAGGATCCAATGGTAGAATCAGGGAAACCGGGTGAATTGCGTGACAAGTTCTCCTTAATTTCACTGTGAGTGGTTAATTCTTCCCTTGTTATTTTGTTCATATTGTATATTAATATGCTGTGGGTTGTATATGATGATGGGATGGTCAGGGGGTCTAAGGACTTAGAACCTAAGCCTAGAGTAAATCCTTACAAGATGGTCAGGGGACTGAGGAGTCTACTACCTAAGCCTGTGGGATTGAGAATTCTTGAAGTGGGATGGTCAGAGGCCGACGGGCCTAGCTTCTGAGCCTATGATAGGAGGAGCTATGTGCACATAGGCTGGTATTATTGTTATTATGTGGTAAACATCTACCGTGTGTGTAGGTGGAATGGTGAAAAGCTTCATGCTTTTGTTGGAGGTTCACTTGGAAACCTCATGTTGGTTGTGGAATATTTATCATTATGTCACCACTCACTGAGCTTTGTAAAAGCTCATTCCGTTATTTCATATTTTTCTTCCCAGGTAGCAAAAGGTGAGGAGTTCCAGGGTGCTGCTAAGGTCAAGGTCTGCCAGATGCCACAGTTACATTTCCAAAGGGTTTTACAGTTGTTATTGTAAACTTGTATTTAAGTCTTGGAGTTGTATAAATGTTACATTGTTGTAATATAAGATGGGCCTACTTAATCTGCTGTTGTATTGCCTCCTTGACTTAATCAGTTGGATGTTGAATTTGTTTCATTAGTATCAGAGTTATTTTCGCAAAGAATTATTAGGCAGTAAGTGTCAACCAAAGGGTTGATAACTGCTGAAGTCGCATCCCTCTCCCAGGCTAAGAAGATGGTCCGGGACGGGGTGTGACAAGAGAGAAATTATCGTTCGACCGTGTAGGTGGATCGAAGTCATTCCTGCAAACTTAGGCAGAGTTGCAAGCAAAGAAAGATTGAGAAATAGGATTTGTTGAAATTTTTTCTTTACTATCGTGTTGTTTTCATTTCTAACTTCAGTCGCTCGTATTTACATATTTAATTAATATGTCTATAATCAAATGTTGGAATTACAATCCAACTCCACTCTAGAAGGTTCTCAACTACTAACAGGAGATGAAATCTGTGAGACGGTTTTGGGTAGATGACCCGAATATTCAAAAGGCCTAGGTTGGGGCCCTAAACCTAAGTCAAGAACGGGTAGCATCTCATTGAGTTTGTCATCTACTCAAGGAACAGAGAGGGGAATGGAGGAATTAAGAGCTAATTTCGAACAGTCTCAGTTGAGGATTAAGGAACTTGAAGACGTTCAGAAACAAATGAAAGATGATCATGCAAGACAAATGGAAGAAATGAAAAAAATGATTGAAGTCATGATACGATCACAAAGAGGAGACCCATCGAATTAGGTATGATTATTACATTATTTAGTTGTCTAATATGTTGCTATCTTGCAGTTATGGTAGCAAAGTAGTTATGTCTTAAGTAGTTTTATGATAAAGAATTGTTGGCTATCCTACAGTTATGGTAGCCAAATAACTGGATTTTGATGTGTTTTTTGTCGTTTTGTGTGTGTTTTTTATGTGTTATCCTGCAGTTATGAAATTTGTGTGTTTTTCGATATTTGGGAGGTTCCATGTTTGTCGGGGGGAGGGGATGGGTGGGTGGGTAGAGTTTGATTATACTCGTTTTGTCATTGAACTTGAAGTTCTTGTGTGTTTATGAATGCTTATGAAGTTCTAATATGTTGTGAGGGGTGGGTTGAGATTGGGTTAAACCATTTTGAGGACAAAGTTTGAGTTTTATGTGTGTTAATTCTTGTTTATGAAATTTGTGTGTTTTTTTATGTTTGGGAGATTTCATGTTTGTCGTGGGGGGTGGGTAGAGTTTGATTATACTCATTTGGTCGTTGAACTTTGAGTTCTTGTGTGTTTATGAATGTTTGTGAAGTTCTAATGTGTTATAAATGTTTTGTTTATGGAATTTGAACATGTTGTGGATGCTTACCGATGATGACATTTGAATGCTTTTGTTTTATTGTAGAATGTTGTTCGGAGATGAAGTTGGACGATTGTTCAAGATGCTGTGTTCTTGACGTGCTCTAGACGTTGTTTTCATTTTATTTATTCTATGTATTTGTCATATGAATGTTTATGAAGTTCTAGTATCGACTTTGTTTTATTTTAGGATATTGTAATTTTTTTTTACTTGTTATAGTATGGACTTCATTTTCACTGTTTTATTTATTATGTGAATCTGTTTAGTTGGTTAATTATGTTTTACAGATTATTCAGATCAAATTTTTAAAAATTACAAATTATTAATTACAAAAATTTGAAAGAAAATTTTCAACTAATGACGGAACTCCCCACGCATATATTACTGCATCGAGAGTTCCAGCTGTAACTCCCGATGTATAAAACAAACCGTCAGGAGTTTAAGGACTCTCGATGCATGAAACAAATCGTTGGGAGTTCAAGAACTCCCAACGCATTAAAGTAAGGCGTCGGGAGTTAGTCGAGGAACTCTTGATGCATGTATAGGGCGTCGGGAGTTCCTCCAACTGCCAACGCGGTATACCGACACATAAAAGGAAGGCGTCGGGAGTTAGACGAGGAACGCCGGATGCATGCATAGAGCATCGGGAGTTCTTCCAACTACCGATGTCGTATATAAGGCGTTGGCAGTTGGAGGAACTCCTAACGCCCTATACATGCATCGGGAGTTCCTCGACTAACTCCCGACGCCTTCCTTTCATGCATCGGGAGTTCCTCTCTTGACGGATTTTTCCCGACCAAACTCTCGATGACCCATTATTCATCGGGAGAGGCTCTCCCGATGCATTTTCCACCCTTTCCCGACGAATTGTGACGTCGGGAAAAGTTTGATTTCTTGTAGTGATTTCACAACAAAGTTAACTAATTCTAGAGATTATTGAGATCGAGAAACTTGACTTCAACGAATTGATCATCTGCTAAACAATATCTTCCAACAACGAAAAGAATTTACATATTTTAGTACAAAGACGTGTTAAAAGACCTGGAGGAGAATCGTACTGTAAAATAATATAAATGCTATAGTTCTAGAGAAACAATTTATTTGCTATTATTTTTATTTTTTTAATGAAAACATTTCAACTTTTAGCTATATTTTGTTTGTTTGTTCTTTTAATATAAGGCTCTTTGCGTATATAGCAAAATGAGGCTAAAATATTGAAAAAAAAACAAAATTTAAATCTAATGACAAATATATCAAAATTTACCTTTAGCCCGTAGAAAATGTCTAAAAAGTTCATTGAATGCACAAAAAATATCAAAGGCCTCAGGTTTCCAATTTTAGTGATAGACTTTTATCTTTCTTATGAGATTAATGATAGACAGTGATAGATTTCTCTTACTATCTATCATAGATTTAATAGATAGTGACAGAAGTCTATCACTGATATACTGATTTGATAATTTATTTTTTTGAGCTTGTGTTTAATGATAAACTTATTTTTTGTCTAATGATAAACTTATTTTTTGTCTTTATATGTAGTCATCTTGATAATTTGAGGTCCATAGGACAACCAAAATCTATAGTATGTTGATGGACCTTAATAGATGTACTTATTTGATATTTTAATTGTGCTTATTTTCTCACAATTTATTGTTTCATATGTGTATTTGAGCTCTTAGCAGGTTTTCAAATACAAAGACAAATTTTTAGAAAACCATTTTTTTTAAGTTTTCACTCCAGTTTTTAAAACATTCCTAAAATATAGACAATAGAAATAAAAAAACAAAGAACTTTCCAAAATTACAACATTTGAAGGGAAGGAGTTTTGCATATACTATTAGGCAATACATATTGCAATTGACCATAAAATTATTAACACGTGTCGCAAAAAAGGAAAAAGACAGTTCTTTAATCCAATCGATGGACTCAATGGATCAAAGTAGAACAAAATTATTACATGAACATAAATTAATTACAACACATTGTTTCTTCCCAATGATTTTTTCAACCTTGTCATATTGACCAATATTGCAACATAGATCTTGTCTTTGGTCTCATCCATAAATTGGAAATAAGCACGCCTCCAACTTCTCTTTAATATTAAAGGTCCAACAACTCCCCAAAATCCCAAAGCAAATCCAAGCACCACAATAATCCAAAATCACATTTTCTCCAACTTATCTTCTTCATGACTATCATTATTAAAATTGTCGATTTCAATTGAAGGCTTGTCGGAATTTGTATCTGGGCATAGAACAGAGAGTGGATCTCCTCAAACATATGGATTACCTTCATAACTGGTTGGATCATTGAAGGTTGAAAGATGACCTTCTCGAGGAATGCGTCTAGAGAAATTGTTGTTGGACAACTTCAACACGCCTAGTGAACTTAAGCTTGACATGCTATTTGAAATTGACCCAGAGAGTTTATTGAAAGAGAGGTCAAGAGATTCCAATGCTAGTGATCTTCCAAACTCCACAGAAATTATCCCCGACAGATGATTATGCGACAAATTTAAGTTGAACAAGTTTTCTACTATGGCTATTTCACTCGGAATACTTCATATAAGTTGTTATTTGAGAGGTCTACATTCACCATTGAATATAATTGTAAATACGAGTAGTATCGACTACTTTATTTTGTGACTTGTCTAACATAGCTTACATAACAAATTGCGAATGAATACTCTGAACTGTCACATACCAAACAGGACTCAGTTAATTGGTTACTTTTGGTTGCACTGAAATTTGCCCAAATTGGTGGGATGTTTCCTTCTAGTTTGTTATCTGCAAGAATCAGAAGTTGTAAGCGAGGTAGTAGCAACGAAGACGAAGGAATAAAGCCATTGAATGCATTTCCTCGCAGATTCAAAATTTCAAACTTTGAAGGCTTGTACCCATCCATGAAGGAATACTACCAGAGAATTTGTTTCCTTCAAGATCCAAAATAGATAAGGATTTGCAACTTCTCGAGGCAATTAATGGCTCTCCCTCAAGCTTATTGTTTTCCAAGTGCATTAGTTCAAGTCTAGAAAGATTCTTCAATGAATTGAAAAAATCCCCCGAAAACTTGTTCGACGATAAATCAAAATATGTCAAGTTTGGTGTCAACAAACAACTAGGAATTGTACCTGATAATTCATTATTTGAAAGTCCCAAAAATATTAGAGTCCTCCATCTACAAACAGATCGTGGAAAAGAACCATTGATATGCATGTTGGAAGCATACCATGCATACATATTGGGACTTTGGTCGCCAATGCTTTTTGGGAGTGGTCCACTTATTTGATTGTTAGAAATGTCTAAATAAATTAAATTTAGAAAGATTAGCAATGTTGGTATAGGCCCTGAAATACTGGTGTTGGACAAATCTAAATATAAATATGATCTTTTTTATGTTGACAACCATCGAGGAAATCCAGTTGATCCAAAACCCTTAGTTGATGTCACAGAAAACATCTCCAATTAGAAAGGAGGTATCCAATCATGTTTTATTTCAAAAGATAGAAGGTGATTTTCATTCATAAATACCTGCTTCAACTGTGAGGATTAGCAAAGTGAATTTCTGTAATAACACCTCTAAGAGGATTCTTAGAAAAATCAAACCTTTCGAGATTTCGAAGTTATCCAAAACTTTCCGGAATGACACCATTCAAATTGTTCTCTCTCAGATCCAAGGTCATTAAGTTCGATAAGTTCCCAAATGATACTGGAATTCCCCCACTAAGCATATTATAAGAAATATCCAAGTTCTTAAAACGAGATAAATTTCCAAATGAAGAAGAAATTGGGCCATAAAGTGAACAACTTTGAAGATAAAGAGACTTCAAGTTCTTTAATTTTTCCAACCAATTTGGAAATTTATGGATCCTAAATTTGATGTTTTGTAGTCCAAGACTTTCTAAACCATATCTTTACAGCTTGCAGATAAATTTTCATAACTTCCAAAAACATCATCATCAATGAAATGGTTAAATGATAAATCGAGAGTTTTCAGGTGGCAATTGTTTCTAACCATTAAGGACAAACCACCTTCGATGCTACTAAACAAGTTGGCTCCAAGATTCAAAAGATTACTTAACCAAGATGGAATTGAAGAATTATATTCATTACCAAAAAGGTCTAGGAATTTTAGGGCCCAAAACGAAAATTACTTAACCAAAAAGATTCTAGGAATTACTTAACAAACCACCTTCGTTCAATTCATTACCAAAAATTCATCGACGTTATACGAGAAAGAAATATCGACGTAAAAAGATAAGAGAACAAAATAGCTAAAAGAAAAAAAAAAGTTGCACAATTCTAGGGCCCAAAACGCTACGTCCCAAACACAATACCAAAATATCTTTTAAATGTTACGTAGAAACTCAATTGGTTCTATAATTTCCATATATATATTTTCTTTAATGAAAATGTCATAAAATCGAACGGTTTCGTTTGATTTCTTAATATCATACCAATTCAAGATTTCTAGTTTGACAAATTTTATAAGGATTGTTTTTAAATATAGAAAAATGAATCAAAATATTTATAAAATATAACAAAATTTTATAACTACCAATGACAGTGTCTATCAACATCTATTATTGATAGTTCTAAAATTTTACTATATTTTGTAAATATTTTCAACAATTTTACTATTTAAAATAATTTCTCTTTTAATAACGATGTAAAGTAAAATACAATTTATTTATAATAGGGTAGTAGGTTAAACAAGTAATTTATTCTCTAAATTTTATGTCATCCTGCAAACTCTAATCATTTTAGGGAGCTTTTTTAAATATAAAAAATATTTAAAAATATTTACATTTTATAGCAAAAAATTTCAAAAGTACAAAATACTTTTGGAATTTTTTGCTATATATATATATATGTGTGTGTTTTTATTTATAAGAATTTCCCATCATTTTAGTCAATAGTCAAGCACAAAACACCAATGTAACCTCCCTTTACAAACATAGATAGAATGATTTAATTTAAGCCTATATATATATGATTCTTCTCTTCTAAATTAATCTAGAAATATACAATTAAAAATAGTAAATTATTTTATTGGTCTATAAAATTAAAATTATTAAAATAAAAGTTATCTAACACATGACAAAACTTATTACACATGATGCTACAACATTTCCAAAAATATCATAGATAAATGTAGAAAACTAAAGCCATAACAAAACACAGAGCTTAATAACCCAGTTCAGTGCGATACCACCTACGTCTGGGGGTAGTGTGCCCGTGGAAAGATATATTCACTAATATAGAAAAGTTAGACTATTACGACGTTGTACTTATATTTAAATAAATGGAAATTACAGTGATACTCGAATAACTCAACTTAGCAAACGAGCTCTTGGGCTCCCTCCAAGTGTGAGACTTTCTCTTAGTGAATTTTAGGCTCCCTTAAATATAAGAATATTAGTGAATGATCAATTAGGCTCCCCCTAAGTGTGAGACTCCCTCTCACCAAGACGTTTATCTTTCCACCTTCTAGTGAAGACACCTCACTTGAAGAACTTAGACATCCCTAAGTTTAAGAATCCATTCTCAAGTGGTTAAAGAATGAACCAACATGATCTAAAGTAAGACTCAACATCCACATGTCACACCCCCTTCCAGACTACTCTCTGAGTCTAGGAAAGGACATGACTACAGCAGTTATTAATCCTTTTGCTGATACTTACTGCCTATTAACTCTAGTGGAAATAATCTGATATCAACATGCAATCTTATTCACAGCGGCTGCCTTTATGGCAAAAAAAAAACATTAAGTATTACACAAAACATTTACAAAGATTACATTACAAGTCTCATAAGTCCTGATACCCAAAATCTTAGTCCCTACATGAACAACTATAACATGTGCACAATATTTACAGTAATCACCTAGCTGATGGGTTACAATGACTCTTGTCTTTGAGTGGCAGAGTAGATGCAATGATACCTTCAGAGGATTTGACCGCTACCTGGGGGAAAGAAAAACATTTGAAAATGGAGTGAGCTTGCTAGCCCAGTGAGTGACTTAAGAAAGAAAACCGATTCTCATGCATAAGTCTCAATAAAGAGATCATACTGAAATATAAATCTTTACAGTAACTTTGTACTGAGATATAAACATTTTCCAAGCATAAAACATGTAAAGTTGTTTTCATCATAAAACATTAATTGTTCCTTAGTTGAGAATAACCCTATTATGGTTAAATCCCAACACCAGCTGCTTAGTCAACAGAGAATCCTTTTGCTCAATCTCTGACTTTAACTACCTACGTACACGTGGTTACAACTAAGTATCGTCATACCTTAGGTACTCCTGCTCAGATACCTTCTCAGATGTCTTTAAAGGTACTAACACATGCTTTGTGTATTTAAACACACATAAATAGTTTTTCAATAAACTTTCATACATGGCATACATTTAAAAACATCACTCATGGTTTGCTTGGAAACCACTTTATAAAACTAGCTAGCATGAGAATAATCTTTCTTAAAACATGGATTTTTTAAAAACATTGTAAATATTTAGTCACTCATAACTTTGAGGACTACTCCTCAAGAGTCGATATGCTTCTAACACTGGTGTCAATCCTGTGGACACAAAAGCATATATTAGCTACTAGCATTGGTCTCCCTTTTGAGACTAACACTCAAATAAGCTTTGCATTTAGCCTTCCTCTAGAAGACTTTCACTCAACACATACCTTTCTATAGATTTAGCACTTAGAAATTTCTTTCAGACTTTGGCTCTGGCAATGCTTCCAATCGCTCCTCACAAACGCAACTCACTTGTGCAACCAACACTTTGCTCCAAGTGTTCCTTTAGCTGCACATGGTCATCCACAAGGCTGCTTATGTATCCAAGACTTCAATGCAAGCTTTTCTCTGCCTACAAGAAGGTCCAATGCATAGGAATGCTCAACCCCTGGTCTGTCCGAGCGTTTTACTTCGAGCTGCCAACTTACTCAACCTAAGCAGCTGCCTGCTTGTTCATGAAATTTTAGATTCAACTTATGGAATTTATAAATCAAATTCTTGCATGTTGACAAGTGCCTAATATGTAACCAAGTTAAATCAGAAAGACAGAGGCCAGCAGGATTACTTAATCCACTCCCAGTATTAGAGTGGAAGTGGGAGCATATCACGATGGATTTCTTGTTTGGATTACCTAAGACACCAGCAAGCTATGATGGTATATGGGTAATTGTGGATAGGTTGACAAAAACAGCTAAGTTTTTACCTGTTAAAGTTACTTATACCCTGGACCAATTAGCTAAGTTGTATGTTGATCGAGTTGTAAGTCAGTTTGGAGCTCCAGTTTCAATTGTATCAGATCGAGACTCCGGATTTACGTCGAAGTTTTGGCCTAGTTTGCAGAAAGCAATGGGAACCAAGTTATATTTTAGTACCGCTTTTCATCCACAGACGGATGGTCAGTCTGAGCAGACAATCCAGACATTAGAGGATATGCTGAGAGCATGTGTGTTGCAATTCAAAGGCAGTTGGGATACGCATCTGTCGTTAATTGAATTTGCGTATAACAACAATTACCATTCGAGTATCGGAATGGCACCGTATGAAGCATTATACGATAGGCTATGTAGAACTTCGATATGCTGGAATGAAATCGATGAAAGGAAATTACTAGGTCTAGAACTAGTACAACAGACATTAGATAGTGTTAATTGTGTTTTATGAAGTGATTTCCAAGCAAACTATGAATTGTGTTTTAAACGCATGCATATGTGAGAAATTGTTGAAAAATGATTTATATGTGTTAAATATTTTCAACATGCATTAGTATCTTTAAATCCATGATTTATATGTGTTATACTTTGCATGCTTTAAAGAGAAAGTCATTTATGACTAGTTTTACTAAAATGCGATACCGAAGGACATTTGAGAAAATATCCGCCCAACTAGGTACTGAAGGACATTTGAGAAGGTATCTATTGGTACTGAAGGACATTTGAGAAGGTACCAAACCAGCCAGATACTGAAGGACATTTGAGAAGTATCTGAACAGAGGTACCTAATGTGTGACAGTACTTAGTGTGGCCACAGGTAAATAGAGTCAGAGATTGAGCAAAAGGGTTCTCTCTTGACTAGTAGTTGGTGTTGGGATCGTTTTACCCACAGTGGGATACTTTGAATTGAGAAATGATTTTACTGTTTTACAATTAAAACAACTTTGTATGTTTTATGCTTGGAAAATGTTTATGCTGCAGTACACGTACTGTAGAAGCATATGTTTTAGTTAAACTCTTTATTGAAATTTTGCATGAGAATCAACTATGTTATCTAGGTCACTCACTGGGCATAAGCTCACCCCGTTTTCAAATGTTTTGTTCCCCCCCCCCCCCCCCCCCTTCCCACAGGTAGCGGTCAAATCCTCTGAAGATAGCTCTGCAACTGCTCTACCACTAAAGGATAAAGAGAATTGTAACCCATCTGTTAGGAGGTTATTGTTAATATTGTACACATGTTACTGTTGTTCATATAGGGACTAGGGTTTGGGGTTTTGGGACTTGTAAATCTAGTGTTGTAATAACTCTAAACATATTATGTCTAAATTAATAAATTGTGGGCCTAAAGACATTCCGTTGTATATAAGTTATATTTTGGTATCAAAGTTATTCTGCAAGAGTTATTAGGCAGTAAGTGTCAGCCAAAGGGTTGATAACTGCTGTAGTCATGCCCTTTTCTAGGCTAAGAGGGTGATCTTGGGTGGGGTGTGACAAGCCTTAAGTTTGCGCGAGCATGGGCACTGGTTGATCGTGTAGTAAATAAGAGTACTACACGATAAGGTAGACGATCGTGTAGCAAATGAGCAGCACGATGAGATCGTATAGTAAGTGAGTAGCACTACATGATGAGATAGGCGGGCGCTAAACGATCGTGTAGAAAAGTGGAGAGCTACACGATGAGGTAGGCGATCGTGTAGGCAGGCGTTGGACGATCGTGTAGCAAAGCGGGGAGCTACATGATGAGGTAGGCGATCATGTAGGCAGGTGCTGGACGATCGGGCTATACGATAGATAAAGTACTATAAGATCAGTGTAAATGCTAGACGATAAGCGTGGAAGCTAGGTGATAGCGCTAAACGCTAGCACTAGACAATAGCATTAGACGATGCGGTGTTGGCACTGCACGATTGACATCAGCGTTAGACGATGACGTTGGGCGATGGCACTATGCGATGGGTCTATGTTACAACACTATGCGATGGCGCTATGCGGCAACACTATGCGATGGTGCTATTTGGCAACACTATGCGATGGTGCTATGCGGCAACACTATGTGATGGTGCTATGCGGTAATGCTATGTGATGGTGCTATGCAGTAGTACTAGCCGATGAGTTATGTGGCGATGAGACAAGCTATGGTGGACGCGTGGTGAAACGTCTTACGCTACTAAGGCTTGCGGTACATAAGGTTGTTATGCGTTGGTGATGTGCTATGCATTGGACATCCGAAGGCATGTGGGCGCATAGGACAAAGCTAATACTATGCGTTGGAAGAGTGTGGGTTATTATCCTAGTTGAGCGCATAGTGCAAAGGTAAGCCATGCGGTAGAGGGCATGCGACCAAGGAGGAGCCTTGCGAGCATCTAGCATATGTGACCAAGTTACGTCAATTGGATGCACAAGGTAAGATTGAATGAATGCATTTGTGGTAGATGGGCACATATGAGATTGGATGGACGCATTCAAGGTCGTCATCCGGACATGTGGCTTGTTGGGAACAAATCTTAGGCCTTAAGCAAATGAGGTGGATGCACAAGAAGACATGCAAATTTGAGCGCTATGTGTTGGCTAAAATAGAGGAATACAACTTGGTTGCAATGATGTAAGATTGCGTTAATAGATTAGGGAAAGGACACCCGGACATGCGGCCAAGCAGGAGGTGTCGCACTGGTGGATATTTTGGACGCTATAAATAGGGCCAAGGACTTCTCTTCAAATCATAACTCAAAGGACATTAAGAAGAGTGTATGAAGGCTGATTGTGAGGAAGCTATGCGTTGATGGAAGAACGCATGCGTTGGTAGCAAGACCATGCGTTGGTAAAGAGGTTCCAAGAGGGGCAGATGTTGTCGGACAGGAAGGTCTGGAAGTAGCATCAACTTGAAATGAGGATATCCCTCAGAATACTCGTGCGTTTGGATTGATTCTAAATCCACCTGAAAGCTCTGAGAGTCTAGTTTTCAGGGTAGGGTTCAAGAGAAGAATCTCCAAGGAATCGGGCTGAACAATGAGGAAAAGGCAGAAGGGTTGAGCTGTCGGGTAAGCTGAGCTAGTCTTGATGTTTTGAAGATTCCGGCTAAAACACAAGGATTTATGAGCTAAGCTTTTGAGTTAAGATTCCTGGGACATTTTAGAGCATGTTTGTAGAAGGTAGCTCGAGATAAAGCTTAGAACTATGAGTAATCTGAGCTTTAAATTGAATCTGGAATTTAGGGTTCAAAATGGAGCCCGAGGTGATCAAGGAACTTCTAGAAAGGAAGATTCCTATCCTTACCAAGGTGAGTGGTACTTTTCTTTAAGTCTTAAGCATATCTTTTAGAGTAAATTGTATATGCTTGTGTTATGAATGAGTATCTAGCATGAGAATAAGATTATGTGACCGGGAGAGTCAGGGGGTCAATAGACCTAGTTTTTGAGCCCAAAAGCAAAACCTCACAGGATGGTCAGGGGACCGAGAGGTCTAGTTCCTGAGACTATGGGAGGAATCTCGTATGGAATGGTTAGAGGGCCGACAGGCCTAGCTTCTAAGCCCATGAGTGAGGAGTTATGTGCACATAGAGGACATAGGGGGCAAAGGGAACGCAAAAGTGTAAGCATTTGTAATTAGTAACAATTAACTATCTACAGTGTATGTAGGTAGACAACATGCTCATTCTAAGTAGTTATCAGTTTAGCCATCTATCGGGCGTGTAGATAGAGTTGAGAACAGATCCATTCAAGGCTGAGGTTTGAATGTAACTTCATATTTATGATATGCTTGTTATATATGAGTTGAAATAGACTCTAGAAGTTACTTACCACTCACTGAGCTTTAAGAAGCTCATTATGTTATTTCATGTTTTTCTCCCCAGGTAGCGAAAGGTGAGAAGTTCCAGGGTGCTGCTAAGGTCAAGGTTGCCACAAGCCATAGTCACACTTCCGGAGGGTTTTAACAATGGTTGTTGTAAACTTTGTTGTTAAGTCTTGAAGTTGTATAAACTTTACATTGTTGTAATAAAATGGGCCTATTTAATCAGTTGTTGTTATCTCCTTGACTTAAAGTTTACTCAGTATATTAAAGAGGTTCAGATGGGCAGTAGGTATCATAAAAGGGTGCTATCTGCGGTCCCTCACGCCTCTCCTCGAGCTCAGGAGTGCGGGCTCGGGGCAGGGTGTGACACGGCGTGGGTTAGGTTAAAATTTTGGGAAAATAATGGGAAAAATGAAGAAGAAGGGATTTGGTTTTTACCAGATCCCATCTCTCAACGCCGCCTGACGGGCGTCGAAGAATCGTCGTGAGTTCCTTGGAACTCCTGACGGTTAGGGTAAGGCATTGGGAGTGAGGAACTCCCGATGCCTATTTTATTCGTCGGGATTTCCTTGGGAACTTTCGACGGTTTTTCATGGTGTTGGAACTCCCGACGGTTCTTTACGACGTCTGAAGTTCCAACGAAACTCCCGACGATGTTTTACTTCATCAGGAGACACCGTGTCTCCTGACAACCGAGCTCCCAACGATCGATTTAGGCATCGGGGGAGCTCATTTTTCTTGTAGTGAATTGAGGAGCATGACAGGAACACGATATGGAGAAAATATAAGATAATAATAATAATAAATATAATATAATATAAAATTAAAAAACTAAAATTATAAAATAATTAAAATTATAAAATTAGATAATAGAAAAGTTAGTGGAATTTGAAGTTGATTTCTTACTAATGGGTATATGATTTTTAAGATACACCAAATGCCACTATTTATAGGTAAAGTGGCATGTAGGATGTGGACTTACATGGATACCAAGCATGAATAACTACAAGGCACATGGACAATATGAAGGGTGACAAATGGCTTTTGGGACACTAAGCAATGGGTATCTATTTATTAGTATAATATTCATAATACTCCCCCTTATATGGCCATATATATATGAAATATGCCTCGTTAAAACCATATTAGGAAAAATCCAATGGGAAAAAACTCTAGTGAAGGAAAAAAAAGTACATATAATATATACTCCTAAAAGAATACAATATATTTACTCCCATCATGAAAATATTACTTAAGATCTCTGAGTCTCTACATTCCAGGGCTGTGCACAAATTTTTCAAAAGTGGTAGTTGATAATGTCTTTGTAAATAAATCTGCCAAGTTATCCTTCGAACAAATTTGTTGCATAGTGATGTCGTCATTTTCATCAAGATCATGAGTGTAGAAAAGCTTCGGTAAAATATGTTTTGTTCTATTTCGTTTAATATATCCTCTTTTGATTTAGGCTATGCAATTTGTGTTGTTTTCGTATAATATTGTTGGAGAGTTTTTATTTGAAAACAAGCCACATGTTTCATGAATGTGTTGAGTCATTGATCTTAGTCATACACTTTCTCGACTAACCTCATGAATTGCAAAAATTTTAATATGATTTGATGAAGTGACCGTTTTGGTTTGTTTCACCGATCGCCATGATATAGCAGTTCTCCCACATGTGAACAAATAACCTGTTTGAGATCTAACTTTGTGTGAGTCAGATAAATATCCATAATCTGCACAACCAACTAGATCAAAATTTTATTTATTTGAATGCAACAAATTCATATCGATTGTTCTTTGGGGATAACGGAGTATATGCTTAATTCCGTTCCAATGTCTTTTTATTGGAAAATAACTATATCTTGTTAATAAATTTACTGAAAATGCAATATCTGGTCTTATATTATTAGCAACATACATAAATGCACCAATTGCACAAGATATAGTTCCTTCTTCAGGAACTATATCTTGCTATTATTTTAGTAACACTAAAATCAGAAACTTGAAGCCTTTGATATTTTTTGTGCATTCAATGAACTTTTTAGACATTTTCTACAGGCTGAAGGTAAATTTTGATATATTTGTCATTAGTTCTATTTTTTTTTTTTTTTTTTTTGCAATATTTTAGCCTCATTTTGCTATATACACAAGGAGCCTTATATATCTTTCTTTATATCCAATGAACGGACTTCCATTAGAATATTTAATGGATGTGCTTTGTCCATATCAATTTTTTTTCAAAATTTTTCCCGTATAAGTTGACTGATGAAAAAGTATTTCATTAGCTAAATGCTCAATTTGCAAACCAAGGCAGAATTTTGTTTTTTCGAGATCTTTCATCTCAAATTCTTTATAAGGATATTTTATTGCCTTTAAAAGCTTTTCAGAAGTTCCAATTATATTCAAGTCATCAACATATACAGTTATAATAGCAAATCTTGATTGTGATTTATTTATAAAAACACAAGGACATATTGGATTATTTTGATATGCTTCTTTCAATAAATATCTACTCAGGCGATTGTACCACATTCGTCCTGATTGTTTCAATTCGTATAGTGATCTCTGTAACTTTATTGAATACCATTCCCAAGAATTTAATGTATATTTTTCAGATACCTTAAATCCTGTTGGGGTTCTCATATAAATATCATTATCAAGAGATCCATATAAATATGTTGTGACTACATTAAGAAGATGCATATTGAGATTTTTCTACCTAGTGAAGCCAACTATCTTAATGCAATTGTATCTACTGGCGGAGAATACGTCTCCTTAGAATCAATACCAAGTCTTTGTGAAAAACCTTGAGCAACTAGTATTGCTTTATATCTTGTGACCTCATTATTTTCAGTTCTTTTCCTCACAAATACCCATTTGTATCCCACAGGTTTAACACTTTTTTTGTGTTTGGGCTACTTGTCCAAAAACTTGACGTTATGAAAGTGAGTTTAATTATGCCTCGATTGCTTATTTCCACTAAGCCAATCTTTTCAATGTCGACATTCTTCAAGAGATTTTGGTTCAGGATCCTCCTTTTTAGATATAATATTCAGAGCAACATTATACACAAAAATGTTGTCAATAATTACATTTGTTCGATACCATCTTTTTCCTATCATGACATAATTTATTGAAATCTCATTATTATCTTTAGGTATTTCACCTTCCTCACTAGTCATGTTGAGGACTTCTTTAAGGGTATTTAATCCCTTAACCAAGTACTTTTCATTATTAATTATTGTTCATTTTCGAGGATTTTTATCTTTGGAATCTACTGGTCTACCATGCTTCTAGCATGTTCCAGACTCATTAGCAATAACTTGTTGTGTTGGGATATCAATTTTGTGTAGAATATCTGCAGCTGGTATGTGTGACTTAGTTGAAGGAAATCAAGCATGAGGATTTCCATGAGCAGCGGAAGGATCATTCCAAATTCCATTCAAAATTGAACATATACAATTACAGTACAAGACAGAAACAAACAGATCATGCACAACAAGAAATTATAGCATGCTTACAAAGAATATCAAGGGATAGAGTATGCGTACCTTTGAAGAAACATTTTTCAAACTCCCTCGATCAATCTCCAATCGTCTAAGAACAACAACCCAACTCTCGAAAACAATGACTGGTGTAAAACACGAACACAACAATCAACACAGACAACCAAGATTTCCTCGAACACAATCAAGTTAAGTGAGGATGCCACCACAATGGTTACCTTGATATTCTCGGTGTAAGAATCCAGGTGTTGTGGGCTCTGTATGAACTTGGCTTGAGGAAGAGACAGGAGGACAAATATCGAGTAAGTGGGAGATAGAAAGATGTCTATCGCATAGACGATATGCTCAATCGTGTAGTAAATGGAAACCTATCGTATAGACAAAACCACGCGATCATTTAGCTACGACTAGCTAAATGACTATCATATAGTCAATGCTCAACGATCGTTTAAGTCTCTCTATAGCTATCGCTTAGTGACACATTTTCACTTGATAGCTTTCACCGTGAGCAACTTTCCGAATTAAGTAACTCACTAATTTTAGAAAAATAAGTAACTCTCTAATTTTAGGAAAACATTTTTCCTTTTATCTCACGGTTACCATAAAAACGTTAATAACCTCCCACTCAATCGGTTAATAGAGAAAAAGATTCAATTATCAAATAATTAATATTATTATAAATAAAAATGATAAATAACTTACCATATTATATTTATAACCTATAGTTTTAATATTTTATCTTATGAAACATACAAACCATAGTTCTTTTTCTATTTTGTGGTACTTAATGTAAGTCATATTTAGATTAATCCTCCACTTGATGTATCTCATACATCACACAAATTATATCATATATAATTGAATTTTCTCTTGTTAATTTGAACACTTCAAACTAAATCCAAGAACTGATTCTCAATTTGAATCCATTGAGCTACCAAGGGGACCTTATGGACCTGTAGCTTGAAGCTCCAACGGTACGTGAATAACTGACTAAACTCTTTAATCATGAGATCCACCATCTGTTAACTGTCGAGCAGTCTACTAAAGACCAACAGCTGCACTCTCTTCACTACATATATATTTCTGTGTTCATATCACCAATCAACAGTGCGATAACCTTTCACAGATCACTCGTAAGTACAACTGGGCCAATTTACCGTTTTCCTTTTGTAGTTATATTTAACTCCTTAAGTACCCCTGGTTCCTCTAAGAGCATAAATCATAGTCCTACTATGACTTGGTTCTCTCTTCCAAAGAAAGGATGTGGCCAATCAAGATTCGGAATCAACCCTTAAGGGAGCAATCCATTTACTTACCCCTGCTTCGTGGAAGGAATCTATTTCTTCTTGTGTAACTGAGTTCCCAACACCCCAATCTGACAAATCCCAAAGAGGTAGGCTTGTTGAGTTGGGAATCTAGCCACTCTTACCCATACTAATCAAAGGACTGCCCTCAAAGGCAGTAGTTCCCAAAACACTCAAGATTAAGGTCATGTCACCTATGGTCGTTTAGGTGAGATGTAAGTCTCAATTATCAACAACGTTATATACAAAGACAGATCATCTCGTGGGCCGGTCTTATACTAACTCTTTATATACGACACCCCTGCTAACATGTCTCCACATGAATAGTCAGGATCAGACCATCTGTAGTAGTTCACAACACTTGTAAATCTCTACAAAGCGGGCCATATCCGTAATGTCAACAGGATAAGGTATCCATCATTTATCCTTATACTATAGACCTTTTAGGTTATTACGTAAGGAATGATCCACTTGTATATCTCATATACATGTTTAAGTTTACATACAATAACCACAGATATTTCTTTATTGGATATAAGTAAATACAAAATAAAATAACTCTTATTTTATTCATAACAATGTGTATAAATTTTCTAACTACGACACTTTGGGAGAATTAGGACACCAATCCCAACAATAGTTACTTTCTTTGCGTCTATAAATGCATCTAGTAATTGATTTACTATATTTTGCAACTGAATTATTTTTTGAACTTCAAGTTCACTTTGATATTTATGGGGATCTATATGAGACAATAACAAGAATTCCATATAATTTATTTTTCCAATTTCTTAACTTCTCCCCCCAATGTTGGACAATTTATCTCATTAAAATGACAATTAGCAAATCGTGCAGTAAATACATCACCCGTCAGGGGTTCAAGATATTTAATAATTGATGGGAAATCATACCCAACATATATTCCTAACGTCCTTTGAGGACCCATCTTAGTCTGTTGTGGTGGGGCAATTGGTACATATATTGTACACCCAAAAATTCTCAGATGGAAAATATTTGACTCATGCCTATAAGCTACTTGTAATGACGAGTACTTATGATAAGCTACTGGCCTAATGCGTACAAGTGACACTGCATGCAAAAGAGCATGTCCCCATACATATGAAGGAAGCTCAGCTATCATAAGTAATGGTTTTATAAATGATTCTGCTAAACCATTTTGTGTATGAACATAAGCTACAAGATGTTCAATCCTTATCCCAATTGGCATATAATAATTATCAAAAGCTTGGGATGTAAATTCACCAGCATTATCAAGACAAATGGTCTTAATTGTATAATCAACAAATTGTGCTCTTAACTTAATTATTTGAGTAAATAATTTTGTAAATGCAAGATTTCAACTTGATAATAGACACATGTGTGACCATCTACTAGATGCATCTATTAATACCATAAAATATCTAAATGGTCCACTTGGTGGGTTAATGGGTTCACATATATCACCATCAATTCGTTCTAAAAATGCAGGTGATTCAGTCCCCACTTTAACTGGTGATAGTCTAATTATCAATTTTCCTTGAGAGCAAGCATCACATGATAATTTCTTACATTGAAGAATCTTCTGGTTCTTCAATTGGTATCTATTTGAATTCTTAATAACTCTCCTCATCATTATAGATCTTAGATGACCCAATCGGTCATGCCAAATTGTAAATATGTCCGGATTCATAAACTTGAGGTTCATGGTTGAATATGTTTCAATTACTTGTATATGAGTATAAGACAATCCGGAAGATAAAGCATTCAACTCTTCCAATATACATTTTTCATTTGAAACAGTGGATATGATATTCAGATATTCCACATTATTCTTACTATTAGTCTCAATATGATAACTATTGCAACGTATATCTTTAAAACTTAGAAGATTTCTCTTTGATTGACTAGAGAACAATACATTGTCAATTGTAAATTTTGTTCCTCTAGGCAAAATAATATTTGCTTTTCCAAAACCATCGATAAAGTTTACAGAACATGATATTGTATTTACTTTTGCTTTCAGCATTGTTAATTTGAAAAAGTATTTTTTATTTGTAAGTATTATATGTGTAATTGCACTGTCTGCCAGACAAAAATCTTCTTTGCTCGTTTTTGAAACACTCAACATATGAAAATGATCAATGTTTTTCCATTAAAAGAAAATAATTACAATGAGAAAAACAACGCTAAATATACAAAAGTTACTAAAAGAAATGAAGATAGACAAAAGAAAATATTAACATTAAGTCCAGATATTCTCAAAATCAAAAGAAACACTTGATGTTCCATCACTTGCGCCAATCATCTCTTCAAGAGATTCACAGAAGTCCACCACATCCAAATTTGTCATATGGGTTGGGTCAAATATATTATTATCCTGATATGCACAATTTGATTTCACATTTTTCCCTTTTTCCTTCAGGGAGGCTTGATAGAGGTCAACTAAGTTTTTTGACATACGACATGTACGTGACCAATGGCCAGTCATTCTGCATCGGAAGCATTTATTTTCAACACTTTTTGAGCTCTTATCTTGTGAAGCTTGTCCTTTGTGGTCATCATTTTATGTGGTTCTTTTTAAATTTTAATGATTAAAACGACTACCACGAAAATAATAATTATTTCTTCCTCTACCATGGTCAGACCTTAACCGTGACCATGACCACGATCTTGACCACAATTATTATTAAAATTCATAGCATTCACTTCAGGGAATGCTGTCGTTCAGGTTAGTCGAGATTCATGATTTTTAATCAATAACTCATTATTTTTTTTGCCCACGAGAAGACATGAAATTAATTCAAAATATTATTTAAAACCCTTCTCTCGATATTGCTCATACAAGAGCATATTTGAGACATGAAACATAGAAAATTTCTTCTTTAACATATCAGCACCAATAATTTTTTCTCCGCATAACAACAATTTTGAACTGATTTTAAATAATGTGGAATTGTAATCACTTACTAATTTAAAATCTTGTAGCCTCAAATGCATCCACTCATAATGAGCTTTAGGAAGAATGACTGTCTTTTTATGATCATATCTTTCTTTCAAAATTTTTCACAAAATAAGGAAATCTTTTATTGTAATATAGTCCATTTTTAATCCATTGTGTCAGATGTCGTATTTCATTCTTTAATTGTTTCAGCCAAGTTTATAACATCCAGGTGAATTTTGGCATCAAACACCCTTGCAAAATAATTATTACCATTAACGTAAAGGGCTGCGAATTCTAATTTTGTAAGATTTGTCATGGCAATATTATAAAAAAATATATTGTATTTATATTAAAAATAATAGATATTGAATATACAAAAAAAAACATTAAATTTATTAATTATAACGAAGAGGAAACACCGACATAACTTTAGGACCTACCTTTAATGGAGAAAACGACAGGAGCTCGTGTTGATAATCTGTTGTGAAATTGAGGAGCACAACAGGAACACAGATATGGAAAAAATACAATATAATAATAATAATAAATCAAAATATAATATAAAATAAAAAATAACTATCACAAAATAACTAAAATTATAAAATTAGATAATAGAAGATTTACTGGAAGTTAAAGTGGATTTTTTAGCAATGGGTGTGTGATTTTAAGATCTACCAAATACCATAGGCAAAGTGACAAGTAGAATGTGGACTTACATGAATACCAAGTATGAATAACTACAAGGCACATGAACAATATAAAGGGTGACACATGGCTTTTAGGACACTAAACAATGAGCAACTATTTATTATGATAATATTCATAATAAAATTTAATTAGTACAAAAATTTATTTTTATTGATAATAATTGATTACCTATTATTATGATTATTTTACAATCAAATAATTATTTATTAAAATTTAGTTTAGGGTTAAGTTAAAGAATAATGTAGTTTTTAAGAGTAATGACAAAAGTAGGGTACATAGGAAGGAAAATACAAAAGTAAGATAGAAGAGAGAAATATTGATAAAAATAGGTTAGCAAAATCATGTACCCAGTACATGATTACTGCGTGGTATCCATGTCAGCGTATGACTTGGACCAAACTTGTGGACGATGTCCACGATTTCCGTATTTTTATTTATTTTTTATTGTTTTTCGATTTAGATTGTTATTTTTAATCTTTCATTAACAATTTTCTTCTTTACTTGCTTTTGTTCTTATTCTTTTATATCATACACATTTAACGGATTTAGTGTCTCAAGATCAAACGTAATTTCATTAGTTCTTTTATCTGTAGGTAAAAAAAATATAAACAAAATTAAACAATTCAAAAATAAAATTTCAAATTACAATAAAAACATCCAATAATATAAACAAAAACTAATTACAATAACAAAGTCAATTTAAAACTATAACCCTATCCAACACCACAAAAACAAAATCAGCCTAAATTACAACAATAAATTAAAAAAAATCCAAATTTTCAAGTCAAAAGTAAAACAATTCAAGAATAAAATTTCAAATCCAATATAACGGTATACAAAATACTAAATCTTAGAGAAAACAAACTTCACACATTAGATCTTCCAAATTTTCAATAAAACTAATTCAAAATTCTAGATTTTCATCCATACATTTAAACAAACTACTAGATCTATGGTTATTCAAGGCATAATCGCATATACTGCAAAAGAATACCTAGGATCGACGGCGATAGGGGAGACGGCAGACAACAAAGAGCACATCGGACTGGCAGACGACGGGAGATGGCTGGCGTGTCGGGTTGGGAGAGAGGAAGAAAGAAAGAGAGTTGAAAGGGAGGAAGAAACATATCAGAGAGGGTGGGTAGTGTAAAGCTCGAACCTGATATTATTATTTTTTTTTTAAGTAAGAGTAAGTAATGAGATGTCTCTTAATGAGCTAAAAGAAGCCATGTTTTAGAAGGGTGAAAGGATGGAAGCAAGAAGAAATAAGTTCTTGTGTAGCTAAGTGTAAACCCCGAATTCTAAGTTCCTAAACAAGTATGTTTCGCCAAAGGAACGATATATTAATTATCATATAAGTGAAAATCCATGCAAATTATAGAGATTAAGAAGAAAGGAAAAGAAAAGCGTATTAAATAAAGAAACTCACTTATTGGCTTAGGCTGGAGGCATTAAATATGAGTTGACGTGGCGATTACTCCTTGAATTTGGGACGCGACAGGAAGGTTAAAAGGAAGAAGAATTTCGAAAGTTTGGTTTCAGCAATTTACATGAGAAAATTTAGTGAAATCAGTGCCATATGAAAGCTGAGAGAATCTAATTTTCAAAGTTGTCTTGCCGGAGAAAGATGGCAGAAGAAAAAGAATGGAAAGTGATGAAATTATAGAAGAGACAGAATCTTGGGTTAATCAGGGCTCGAGGTGAAGATTGGGAGCTCTAGGCCAAACTATAAGAAATTTATGGCTGATCTTTTAAGGTAAGAAAGTAACTCAATTCTAAACATGTTTGTAGAAGGAAGTTTCTTCAAAAGAGGTATGGATTTTGAGTTATGAATTTTTAAAGTTGTAACAGAGAACATGTGCATAAGCAGACAGCTGCATAGGAAGAACAAGCAAACAGCTCACAGTGGAGATTATAGCGAGAATATTTGAAAAGGATCTCACTAATGAAGGAGATCTCGCTAAAAATTATGAAGAGGATGTCGCTCTAGAGGGGAATCTCGCTAGAAATTGGGCAGGTATCGTTGGTGGCTGAGTACTGGTGTCGCTGGTAATGAGATCTCACTGGTATCGCTCATGGTGATCTCATTGGTATCGCTCAAGGTGATCTCGCTAGTATCGCTCAAGGTGATCAAGGTGATCTCGCTGGTATCGCCCATGGTGATCTTGCTGGTGTTGCTCTAGGGGATCTCGCTGGTGTGACTCATGGGAATCTCACCAGTAGAGCCGTCTGTGCCAAGAAGAGCTAGGAGAAGCATGTAACCCATTAAGAGGCCAACAAGCTGTGAGTGACTATGTGATGAATTAATGTTTTTAATAATTTAGAAATTATGATTTCTTTAAAGTTATTCTCATGCTAAGTGTATAAATGAAGTGCCAAGCAACGTAACTGTGGAACTGTCTCTCATGCTATGTAAAGCATGTTTTCCATGGAATTGATATGATTTAAATATGTTATCTTTTCCAAATGCTTTCAGCATGTTTAAGTAACTTCATTTTTATGATAAACTAGTATGATGGATGAATTAGAATGATGATTTGAGCACTAATCTTTAGTGTTCAACTGAATGTTGTGACTAGTTACGTGACGGATACTGAAGGACAATGAGAAGGTATCCTTTCAACTAAATGTTCATGACTAGTTTTACTTAAAACGAGGTACCGAAGGACATTCGAGAAGGTACCTGGCCAATTTGATACCAAAGGACTTTTGAGAAGGTATCCGGCCAATTTGATACCGAAAGATGTTGAGAAGGTATCAACCAATTTGGTACCGAAGGACACTTGAGAAGATACCTGGCCAATTTGATACCGAAGGACTTTTGAGAAGGTATCCGGACAATTTGATACCGAAAGACGTTGAGAAGGTATCTAACCAATTTGGTACTGAAAGGACACTTAAGAAGGTACCTGGCCAATTTGATACCGAAGGACTTTTGAGAAGGTATCCGGCCAATTTGATACCGAAAGACGTCGAGAAGGTATCTAACCAATTTGGTACCGAAAGACATTTGAGAAAATACCTGGCCAATTTGATACCGAAGGATTTTTAGAAAGTATCTGGCAAAATTGATACCGAAGGACATATAAGAATGTATATTAGCAGCTCGATATTGAAGAACGTTTGAGAAGGTATCTGAGCAGAATTACCTGAGGATACTGAAGGACAATGAGAAGGTATCCTAGTCAGGTACATAAAGTACGATGGTACTCAATTATAACCACGTGCACGTAGGTAATACGATGTCGAGGGATTGAGCAAACGAGTTCTCCCCGACTAAGGTTGACGTTGAGGGTTAGAACTATTAGTTCACTCTCAACTAAGGATAAAGGCAGTCATATATTCTTCTAGACTAGAAGGATAGTTTGAAATTTCTAATGCTTATGAATGTTTATCAACGCTTGATGGTTACCAATGTATGAGTTTTCCAAGTATGTTTTCCATGTCTAACGCATGATTAGTGGTTTTACAAGCTAGTTCAATATGTTTTAAGCCAACTTATTTCACAAAATATGAAGCATGCGTTAAGGTTAAAGCTAAGGTTGAATGAAGCTTGACGTACTAAGTTTTAAATACCTAAGGTTGCCAAGGTACATGTGTTGGTATTTCTAAACATAATGAGTAGGGATACTGGTAGAGAAGGTATCTGAATAAATGTACTTAAGGTGTTGACGGTACATAGGAAACTCCATGTGTATGTAGGCAGGTATGAATAAGAGACCGAAATATGGGTCTCTTAGCCGATAATAGATGTTGGGAGCTAGAGCGGTGTATGCTCGTTCTCAACTAAGATGTAATGATAATTATTGATATATAAGAGTTGTTATCAACGTTTATGTCTTAAGGATGTTGCTTGAGATGCCATCGGAATATTTAAAGAGATCGATGTAGGGATCTCTTCTTGCCATAGTTTAATGTGAACAGGTCGAGGTAGAGGTTTCATCTGGCCATGGCTTGACGTTGGGAATTAGAGCAGTGAATGTTCATTCTCAACTAAGATTCAGGTTTCAGATACAATGGTTTTAAAGGTTTTTATGTACACGTTTGCTTAGTATACTTTAGTTTTAGCATTGTGTTTGCAAGCTTAAGGTTTTAAGCATGAGATTTATATTTTTATTAAGTCACTCACTGGAATTCTACCTCATGTTTTTGAATGTTTTTCTTTTCCAGGTAGCGGTCAGTTCCCAGAAGACTTTTCTGCTGCTGCTCTGCCATTCAAAGAAATAGGTTAAAGGAAGCATAATTGAAGATCGGTATTAGCTAGTACACATGTGTCTGACTAGTGACTAGTATTCTAGATGGGGCTCACTAAGTCGTAATATTCATATGTGAATAATACTGCGAAACCCTGTAATGTAAATGTGTTAAGTTCTGAGTTAATTTGAATGCATTTAGGGTTTTGAGCAATCTTTAACAGGTAAGATAGGTAGTAACTGCCAGCAAAAGGGTTGATAACTGTTGTAGTCACCATTCCGTCCAGGTTAGGAAGATAATCTGGTGCGGGGTGTGACAGGTAGGATATAGGACCAAGGAAATCCTAGATCTGGTCCACGATATCCTGGTGAATGTAGCATGCTTGACATGTGGCTAGGAAATCGTGGATCCCTCGTGTATCTGGTCCACAATTTCACAACCCTATTTTTGTCGATACTTTCACTACAAGAAAATTGACCTTTTTCGAAGGTCAAAACCTTCAAAAAAACATTTAATAGACCTTCGATACATTTTTTCCAAAGGTTATCTCAACCTTTGAAAATTGTTGAAATAGATCCCGTCGAAAAAACTTTTTCAAAGGTTTACTAACCTTCGAAAAATATTATTTTTCAAAGGTTGATTAACTTTCGAAAATTATTATTTTTCAAAGGTTATATATCTTCGATAATTGTCAAATTATTTATCGATAATTATCTATTATCAAGTAGTCTTTTTCAAAGGTTTTCATTATTTTTAAAGGCTTATCATGTTATTTTCAAAATTTTTAAAACCTTCATAAAAATTTATTTATCAACAATTGTATATCCTTCGAAAATTCTCTTACAAAACCTTTTAGCACATTTATTGACAAACCTCGGAATGTTGTTTTTACTAATTCATCTACATGTAGTACCATGAATTATAAAGTATAAGAATAGAATAGAAAAAATAGACAATAACATGGATGGAAGGAAACTTATATGTCATAAAAGTACACCAACAGGCTATCGAAATTCCATAGCATCAAACTACAATTGATCAACTAGAAATAAATTTTTTACACATCTCTGCCATCATTTTTTTGAAATCTATCCTCAAAACGATTTTCTAATTCGCTTATTTGATGTCTAAGTGCTTCTACCTCAACCTCTCTTTGTTGTTCAGATTCTTTTCTTTGTCGTTCAGATTCTTGAAGTCGTTGTTTGGACTCGTTAAGACGACGCTCAAGATCACTTATAGTAGACGATGATTCAAACAACTCAGAAGGAGTAACACCTACTCCATAACCACGAATATGCCCGTGTTTCTCTGATCCAAATACTCGTACGAAAATCTCATCCTTGTTCATGTCAAGTGTACCATCAATCACTTGAGAAGCATATGATTTAAGTTTCGACTAAAAATACAAATTCACATATTATAATTCAAAACCAACACATATAAATTCAAATGTTTACAACAAACAAACACATGCCTTTGTTAGAACCATAATATTTGATAGATTGAAATCTATACAACAAACAAACACATGTCTTTGAAACCCATTTCAGATTCACCAAATTCTAGGAATTCCATTTTCATTTCTTTCCTTTTATTGATCTAAATTGCATCGAAAATCTATGGAATGTTAGATTTTTTAGAAGAGCATAAGAAAAATTGAAACCAAAAAATTAAATAACGAGCAATTTTCCTAAGAAGTAGAGAAAGAAAAGGGAAAGAAGTAAAACAAATAAGACCATGGAGAAGTTTTAAACCTCTATAATATAGAAAGATCTTAGACTGCATCAGTTTGATCCAATTCCTAATATTGAACTCTAAAATGACACTATAGTCTAAACTAACTATAATTTTTGTTTAGTCTACAAGTTGAAAACTTGGAAATTACTAGTTTGAAATATCCATACTTCACAATGTTAAATATCGTAGGACAATGATATGAGTTTTCTATAGATACGACTTTGCTTGAACAAGATATATTCTATAGCTCATCAGACAATAGTCTAAGAATTTTGAGGGGATAAGTTAAAGACTTCTTTAAATCAACCATTTCTAGAACAGAGCAACAAAGATGATAAATTAATGATCTTTACTCAAACTCTAACCAATAACATCATATCTATCCATTATTTTGTACTTACCATTTTCTCCTTTGTAGTTTCATTCACAGCCAATCCATTATTGCTCAAGTGAGTTAGCTCCCAAATTCTAATTCGACTCAATTCTTTGTTAGTGACTCGAACCTATTTAAGTGAAAATATTATATATTAGATAATTTGACTAAATTAAAAGAAGTTGATGTAATTTTTCATCTAATTACCTCTTTTTCAACTCTTTGTTGTATATTCTGTGAACCACATGTGTGATATACATTCATTTAGAACGGTTCTTTTGGTTCCTTTCACATATCTCCTGTATTTCAAAAGTAGAATATGAGCATCGATAAAAAAATAAAAATAACAATAAGTACATTTTTTTTTATGTACAAGAAAAATATATTAGAATACAACCTGATATTCAGTTGACTTCCACAACTTTGAAAGATATTATACATCTTTTCTTGTAATTCCTGGTGAAATATTTAAAGCCTCTGCAACTCTATCATATTTATACAACCATTTTTTTTCTTTAAACTGTCTCTCCAATTATTATAAGATTGGTGAATTTGAAGTAATATTGAAGCCTCATGACCTTCAACTTTAAATCGTTCCTGCAAAAAAAAAATGGTAGTTGTAATCTAATTATGTAGGAAGTAAATTAAAGAAAAAAAATTATTATTTTTCCACATACCAGTGTAAGCTCAAATAGTTTCCTTTTTGTTGCTTTATCAATATCTCTCCAACTTTTTACTTGTAAAGGAGTAAAGTTGACTTGTCTAGCTAAGATAGTGCATTGACTTTTAAAGATATCAGTATTATCTCCAACGGGTCGTTTCTTCTTCCATGATACTTCAAATCTAATCCCATGAGGTAGTTTAACTAGTTTGAGATTATATGTGGGACCACGTACTTTTCTTACTCCAAAAGAAGATTCCAAAGTAAAAAGAAAGAAAAGAAAGTAAGTTATTAACAAATCAAAAACAAATATATTATTATAAAAAAACATGTTACCTCTATTAAGAAATTTTTCATGACTATTAGTTGATTTAATTTCTCCCGTAAACGATGATGAAGCTTCTAAACCAACTTTAAATTTTGTTGAAGATTGTTGATCTTCAACTATTTGGTTAGATGTAGATGCAATCGTAGTATTCTCGTGACTATCTATACTATTATTGTTGTTGAATCCGCTTCTTACTTTTTTCATCCTTTACACAAATAAAAAATCTGTTGGAAAAAAAATAAGATAAATAAGATAATAAAAATTGAGTATTGTTTAAGAAATAAGAGATCATACATTATAAAGTTAAAAAGAGATTACCTAACATAAACAATAGACAAAAAAAAAAATAGAATTAAATTGCTCTATTTACGTTTTCTTCGTCATCTTCTTCTTGACAATCTTCATCTATGATCAAAGGGATATTGTAATAATCTATTGGATCAACTTTCAACACAAAATACCAAATCAAGTTTCTTCTATCTTCAAGGTAAAAAACTTGTTCAGATTGGCATGCTAATACAAATGGCTCATTTGTAGCCAATGTGTACTTTATATTCACACTAGTTAGTCCATGATCATCAATTCTAATTCCTTTACCAAGACCGTTGATATTCCACCATTTGCATTTAAACAAAACGACCATGTTTCCACCATATATTGCAATTCAATAATATCATGCAATACACCAAAGTCCTCTTGATCATCAGTTCCTCTCACTACTATCCCACTATTTTGTGTTTTTCTTAAATCATCACCATCCTTGATACGAAATCTAAATCCATTAACAATGTACTCTTTGTAGCATGTTACTTCTTGTGATGGACCTCGAGATAAATCTAATAACTGTTTGTCAACTTTGTTGCTTCCATCGATATATAATTTAGTAACCTACATAGAAAATAGTATCAAATTTTAAAATGAATAGAAATTGTATAGATGAATAAATATCATAGTTGTTGTCTTTTCTCACTTACATGATCTTCAAACCATTCTACAAACTCTTTATCATGCTTTTTTTGTGCGTTTCTAGGGTCAAGATGTTGTAATCCTTGTATGTGCTCACTAGAAAAATAAAGAGTTGCTTTAGATTTTATTTAAAAATATTTTTTAAAAATTATCAATAAGAAAACTTTTACATACCTAATATATGGGAGGACATCATCACAGTTCTTTAAAATATGGAGATGACTTGTCTCCACTCTTGTATTGTTAGCCTTCTTGATTGGTCCCATACGACTACCAACTGGTTTAAAGATAGATATTCCTTCATAAGGATTATGATCATTATCTTCATTTCTTTCCTCAAGTGTGGACAGAAAGGACATCCTAAAAGAGTGCCCTCGGTTAGGCAAAAAAGTCTAGTTGACACAAATATTAATTTCAGAACTAGCAATTAATTCAAAGGTGTGACAATTGGAGAAGAATGTTTCAGTGGTATTGCTGGGAAATGGGAAAGGACCACCCTAGTAATAAATGAATGTTATGACTCAGTGGAAAATGGAAGAGTCACCAAAGGATGTGACAAATACAGTGAATTATGACGACCAAGTTGTTCATACATACTGGTATTATTTACCATGAACAAAGTTGATATTAGAGTAGCGCAGCGAAAGCATAGTAAAAGAGGAAGAGGAAAGAAAAGTAAAAGCTTGTAAAGTTTACGACCAACTCTAAGTTATAAGTAAGTCCGAGCAAATTTCAAGGACGAAATTTCTTTTAGGGGGGAAGAATTTGTAAAACCCAAACCCTAATTACTTTAAATAATGTGATGTCTTTTAATGAGCTAAATAATGCTATGACTCATAAAGGATAGAAGATGGAATGCTTAATAAGCATATGAATGGGACCAAACCATCTAATAAGAAGTAGTGTTGAAGTAATGTTGTGAATAAAGTTACAAAAGAAATTAGCTAAATCTTAACCCTTCATCACCAATAGTGGGCCATGTGGCACAAGGAGAGTTAATGCTGGAGTTTGGGCGGTGATATAAACAGGAAGTTGATAGGGTCGATTTGGACAAATTACTCAGGCTATTTGTGTAATTTCAGTGGCATTCGAGAGCTCTAGTGTCTATCTTCTGTGGCTGGGCTGCTAGAAGAAAACTCGTTGAAGTAAGGTGAGAGGTGCAAAATAAAGTCGAAGGGTTCGTTTCTTGGGTGAATTTAGGCCATCAGTGAAGAATTGACGCTCCTGGACGAATTATGAAGCGATTTGAGCTGGAATTTTGAGGTAATATTGTTAACTCAGTTATAAACAACTTTGTAGTATGAAACTTTTTAAGATGAGGTCTGGGAATTGAGTTATATAATTTTGAAGTTTGAACTGGAAACTGTTGAACAAGCAGGTAGCTACTTGAATTGAGGCCAATGATGAATTTTTGAACCTCTAGATTAAACTATAAAGAATTTGTGGCTGAAATTTTAAGGTAAGAAAGTTAACTCAATTTTAAACATGTTTATAGAAGGAACTTTCTACAAAAGAGGTCTGGATTTTAAGTTATGAGTTTTTAAATTTGTAACAGATAACCTGTGCATAAGCAGATAGCTGCTTGGGAAGAACAAGCAAACAGCTTGCTAATGAAGGGGATCTCGCTAAAAATTGTGAAAGGGATCTCGCTATTGGGGGAATTCTCACTGGAAATTGGATAGGCATCGCTGGTGTCATTGGTGGCTGAGTATCGCTAGTGTCATTGGGGGCTGAGTATCACAGGTGCTCTCGCTGGTCACGCTCAAGGTGATCTCGCTCATAATGCTCTCGCTGGTGTCGCTCATGGAACTCTCACTGGTGTCGCTCATGGTTCTCTCGCTGGTACTACTTTGGGGGATCTCACTAGTAAGACGGTCTGTGATGATGAAAATTCCATTAGTAGATGAGCTATTTAGAGTATTTTGCTAAGAATTTTAAGTAGTTTAACTGGGGAAATATATCCTTTCAGGCCATGAAGAGCTAGGAGAAGCTCGTAACCCATTAAGATACCAACAAACTATGAGTGACTGTGTGATGATTTACTGTTTTATTGGTTTAGTAATTAAGATTTCTCTGGAAATATTTCTCATGTTAAGTGTTTAAATGATGTGCCAAGCAACATGATTGTTAAACTATTTCTCATACTGAGTAGAGCATGTTTACCATGGAATTGATGTAGATATGTTGTCTTGTTCAAATATTTACTGTAGGTTTAAATAACTCCATTGTTATGATGAATCAGTATGATAGACGAACTGGTATGATGATTTGAGCACTAATATTTAGTGTTCAACTAAATGTTTGTGACTTGTTGTGTGATGGATACTGAAGGACTTTTGAGAAGGTATCCTTCCAACTAAATGTCTATTGACTAGTTTTACTTAAAACAAGGTACTGAAGGACACTTGAGAAGGTACCTGGTCAATTTGATACCGAAGGACTTTTGAGAAGGTATCCAGCCTAATTGATACCAAAGAACATATGAGAAGGTATCTAACCAACTTGGTACTGAAGGACACTTGAGAAGGTACCTGGCCAAATTGATACCGAAGGACTTTTTAGAAGGTATCCGACCAAATTGATACCGAGGGACATATGAATAGGTATCTTAACAGCTCGATACTTAAGGACGTTTGAGAAGGTATCTGAGTAGAAGTACCTGAGGATACTGAAGGACAATGAGAAGGTATCCTAGTCAAGTATATAAGGTACGACGGTACCCAGTTATAACTACATGCACGTAGGTAATACGACGTCGAGGGATTGAGCAAAAAAGTTCTCCCCGATTAAGGTTGAGATTGAGTGTGAAACCTGGATTTCTATTTTCTTTACTTAAGCAAGTGATAAAAGGAATTAACTAAGTGAAAGTTAAATCCTATGTTAAAGGGAAGGAAATTTCTAAGTGTTAAGTAGATTTTCCTTGAATAATTTAAGTTGAGCTTTAATTGGTAACATTGTAATGAAATTTGTATAATAAGTAGGTTGATGAAACAGATAATGTGGAATGGTGAAGAAGGAGTGGGGATTTGAAAAGAGAAAATATGGAAATTGAGTTTGGGAAAGTTGGGGAAAAATCGGCTAAGTACGGAATTTATGTGAAATGTGGATTGAGGAATTGAGAAAAATATGGAAAATTATTTTGGGAAAAATCTGGAAAAAATGTGTAGAAGTTACACGGAGAACATTGTTGTTCACAGTAGCTAACAACAAGGTTAGCGAGATTGGAGAGAAAATGGGAGAGAGCGAGATTGGAGAGAATGAGATTTTGGAGAGAAAATGGGAGAGAGCAAGATTGGAGAGAAAATGGGAGAGAGCGAGATTGGAGAGAAAATGGGAGAGAGCGAGATTGGAGAGAGCAAGACCAACGAGAGAGGGAGAGAGCGAGATTGAAGAATGAGATTTTGGGCGAGAAAGTTAGAGAGAGCGACACCAGCGAGAAAGTGGGAGAGAGCAACACCAGCGAGAGCAGCCTATGCGTGCAGCAACGCCTCGTCCAGTGCTGCATTCGAACGCCTCGCCCACGCGATCGAAGGGCCACGTCTGTGCATCAAACGGACGGGCAAGCATCTATGCGATGAATTTGGCCGCGTTCTTGTGGATTATGTATTGAAAACTCTAAACTGAACACTTAAGGAGGGTGAAGACGCAAGGGCAAACGTCAGCCAAAACCAAGTGTCTTCATAAGAGAAATTCTTAAAGGCTAAGGAAATGTGGTGGACGCATATGAAGAAGACACTTTGGGCCAAGATAATGCAAGCTTGCGTTGATAAGGAGAGAAATAAACACTTGGCCATGCAGCCAAGTAGGTGGTGTCAACACCACGGGAGATTTGGACGCCTATAAATAGAGTTTTGAGATTTCGTTTTCAAATCATAAAATCATAAAATTCGTAAAAGAGAGGGAGAGTAGAGAGCAGTGGACTGTAAGGGTTGTGGAGAACGTATCAACTTTGGACGAGAAGATCTCCCAATCTACTCGTGCGTTTGGAGTGATTCTAAAGCCATCTGAAAGCTCTGGAAGTCTAGTTTTCAGAGTAGGGCTGCCGGAGGAAAATGCTCAAAGAAACCGGGCTGGAGGTTGAGAAGAAGACAGAAGGGTCAGACTGTCGAATCAGTCTGGGCCAGTCTTGAAGATTCTGAGATTCCGGCCAAACCACGAGGAATTATGAGCTGAAATTTTAGGGTAAGCTTCCTGAGACAATAAGTTTGTAGAAGGAAGTATTTCTAGATAAGGTTCATAACTATGAGTAATCTAACCTGTAATTTGAATCTAAATTCTAGGAATGAAAAGGAGCCCGAGGAGCTACTAGAGTGAAAATCTCCTAAGAAATCAAGGTGAGTGGCTAAAATGTTTTGACTAAAACATTTTACTTAAAATGTTTTGATTACACCGTGTTACAGAAAGCATGTTTGCAAAAATATTCCCATGCCTACTAGTTTTATGAAGTGGTTTCCAAGCAAGTTTTGAATTGTGGTTTGAACACATGCATATTGTCGAAAAACTATTTACATATGTTGATTTTATCCAGCATGCGTTAACATCTTTAAAGCCATGTTTTATATGTGTTATACTTTACATGCTTTAAAGAGAAAAGTCGTTTATAAATAGTTTTGGTAAAATACGATACCGAAGGACACTTAAGAATGTCTCCGCCCAACTAGATACTGAAAGACATTTGAGAAGGTATCTCTTAGTACTGAAGGACGTTTGAGAAGGTACCAAGCCAACGGGAAACTGAAGGACGTTTGAGAAGGTATCCTAGTAGCTCGATACTAAAGGACAAGGAGAAGGTATTTGAGTAGAAGTACTTAATATGTGAGGTATTTAGTGTGGCCACAGGTGAATAAATTCAGAGATTGAGCAAAAGGGTTCTCTCTGGACTAGTAGTTGGTGTTGGGGTTATTTTACCCACAGTAGGGTACGTTGGTTTGAGAAATGATTTTACTGTTTTATGTTCAAAACAGTTTTATACGTTTTACGCTTGGAAAATGTTTATGCTGCAAAAGTTTATGTTTCAGATAAAACTATTTTCTGAAATTATGCATGAGAATTTACTATGTTTTCTCGGTCACTCACTGGGTGTAAGCTCACCCCATTTTCAAATGTTTTGTTCTCTCTCTCCCCCCCCCCCCCCCCCCCCCCCAGTAGCGGTCAAATCCTCTGAAGATAGCTCAGTATCTGCCCTGCCACTAAAGGACTAAAAGACTTGTAACTGTTTATTAGGTGGTTATTGATAATATTATACACATGTTAATGTTGTTCATATAGGGACTAGGGTTTGTGGGTTTTGGGACTTGTAATCTAGTGTTGTAATGACTCTACACATCTTATATTCTGAGCTAATAAATTATGGGCCTAAAGACATCCCGTTTCGTATAATTTATATTTGGTATCAGAGTTATTCCGCAAGAGTTATTAGGCAGTAAGTGTCAGCCCCAAGATTGATAACTGCTGCAGTCACGCCCTTCTCTAGGCTAAGAGGGTGGTCTGGGGCGGGGTGTGACATTGAGGGTTAGATTTAATAGTTCAATCTCAACTAGGGATAAAGGTAGTCATATTTCCTTCTAGGCTAGAAGGATAGTTTAAAGTTGTTAATGCTTGTGAATGTTTATAAACGCTTGATGTTTAATAATGCATGAGGTTTCCAAGTATGTTGTTCATGTCTAACGAATTCCAGTGGTTTCACAAGCTAGTTAAATATGTTTTAATTTAACTTATTTCATAAAATATGAAGCATGCGTTAGGGGTAAAGCTAAGGTTGAAGGAAGCTTGACGTACTATGTTTTAAATATCTAGACTTTCCAAGGTTCATGTGTGGTATTTCTAAATTAAAAAGTAAGGATACTGGTAAGGAAAGTATCTGAATAGATGTACCTAAGATGTTGTCGGTACATAGCAAACTCTATGTGTATGTAGGCAGGTATGGATGCGAGACCAAGATATGGGTCTCTAGGTCGATAATAGACGTTGGGAGCTAGAGCGGTATATGCTCGTTCTCAACTAAAATGTATTGAGTATTGACGTATAAGAGTTGTTATCAACGTTTATGTCTTACGGATGTTGTTGAAATGCCATCGGATTGTTTTAAGAAATCGATGTGGGGATCTCTTCTAGCCATAGTTTAATGTGAGCAGGTCAAGGTAGAGGTCGTATCTGGCCATGGCTTGACATTAGAAATTAGAGCAGTGAGTGTTCATTCTCAATTATGATTCAGGTTCCAGATACGATGGTTTTTATGTACACGTTTGCTTAGTATATTCTAGTTCAGTATTATAGTTTCAAGCTTATGGTTCTTAAACATGAGATTTATGTTTTATTAAGTCACTCACTGAGCTTCTAGCTCACGTTTTCAAATGTTTTCTTTTTCAGGTAGCGGTCAGTTCCCAAAAGACGTTTCTGTTGCTGCTCTACCACTCAAATAAACAGGTTAAAGGAAGTGTAATTGAAGATCGGTATTAGCTAGTACACATGTGTCAGACTAGTGACTAGTATTCTAGATAGAGCTTACTAAGTTGTATTATTCATGAGTAAACAATGTTGCAAAACCCTATAACGTAAACGTGTTAAGTTATGTGTTGTTATGTATGTATACAGGGTTGAAGTATGGTTTTTAAGGTGAGATAGGCAGTGGGTGCCAGGAAAAGGGTTGGTCACTGCTGTAGTCACTATTCCGTCCAGGTTAGGAGGATAATCTGGTGCAGGGTGATGACATTTAAGACCAAATAATTTTCTCCTTTTTAGATCGATACACCTTCCAACTGTAGAAGAGAATCCATTTGGAACTTTTAATTTCTCCAAATACTCACAAAATGCATTTCTTTCATCTGATGACAATGTACAACATGAAGTTGGTAAGTATAATTTGTTTTCTTCTTGTATTGGATGTCATTCCTTTCTTATATCCATTTCTTCAAGATCAAGATTGGACTTCAAATTATCTTTAGTCCTCTCTTTAATATTCAATAATGTACTGATTACGTTTTCACAAACATTTTTTTCAATATGCATGACATCTAAATTGTGTTGCAGTAATAAAGTGCTCTAATAAGGTAGCTCAAAGAATATGCTTTTCTTTAGCCAATCTTTAGAACGTTTTCTCTTTTTCACACTATTGCCAAATACATGTACTCCAAATTGGTTCACTTGTTCAGTATTTCACCTCAAGACAAATTCTTTGGAGGTAGGTTTTCTTCAATAAACCCATCAAACAACTCTTGTTGTAGTCTTCATTCATGTTCTATGGGTAAGAAACAACGATAACCCTTGTAGCACATCTTTTTACTATTTTTTAAATAAAGTGATCGAGTATCAAATTACATGAACGACAAGCTAAAGTACCTCTTGTATTCCAACCAGATAAGTACCAAAATATGAAATAGTAAGAGAATAAAAATGGTGAAGATGGAGATTCAAGAAGTATTTTTACCTCAAAAAAGCATCCACATTTGGCTAGATATTACTTTAAACTAATTATTACATCTAACAATATCAAATTATTACTTTAAACTAATTTACAATTCAAAGAATAAAGGGAGAGAATGAAAATTCAATGAAAAATTCAGAAACCTACTTGTTTAAAGGTATGTGCTCAATGGTCCATTGGTTGACATTGTTCCACACAAGTCATTGTTTGAGACATCCTTGAAACAAAGGAGACACAATCCATCATAAACCAATCACATGACATGGCACAAAAACTTCAATCAGGGATATATATCACCTAAATGAACTAATACACAACAATGAAATTATACAAAGACTTACATAAGTTTAAGACTTGTAATTCCAGTAAGTTCTTTCGAGATTGGTTCATTTAATCGGTTATCGTTAAGCCGTCTACAAAACAGAATAAGAGTTCAGACAAAAGATTGTGAAAATAAAAGGTCACAAGAGAAAGCATTCATTCAGATTTTACTTCCATCCAAAAACAAAAAGATGATAGCCATTGGTTTCACAATCCTAACATGTCACACCTCACCCCATCATTTAGTTCCTAAATCTATCGCTTAACTCCAACAGCCCATCGTGTAGCTCAATCGTTTAGTAACGATCTTGCTCTCAACAATCTTGCGCATAGCCTATCGTTTAGCTACCGTGCCATCGTTTACCTCCATTGTTTAGCACTGACACCTTATCGTCTAACGCATCCGCCTATCGTTTAACGCCTGCGTCTATCGGCCAAAGCCCATCGCCTAGTATTATGCCTATCGTATAGCACGTTTGCTCATCGTTTAACGCAACACGGCTATTGACTAGCGCTATCGTCCAGCTTCTACGCTTATCATCTAGCGCTTTCACTGATCGTGCAGTACTTTGCCTATCGATTGCCTACCTTTTCGTTTAGCTCCCCATATTACTACACGATTGTCCAATGCCCGCCTACATGATCGCCTACCTCATCGTGTAGCGTCGTTCACTTACTAGACAACCGTCTACCTCATCGTGTTGCTCTGCTCATTTGTTACACGATCGTCTGCCCAGCGCCTTGCGCTCAACATTTCACTTTCTCTACTCTTGCTCAGCATACCCAACACGTGAGCAACTCTTGACAACGCCTCTTGCCAATACTTCGGCCAATTATCCGTCCAACCTTACAAACGCATGGTTGCCTTCTCACCATATAACCTTACAAATGCATGCATCCAACATTACGTCTGTTGAAATAAAAATCTCCATTACAGTTCACAGAGGAAATATCACAAAAGAACATTCATGTAAGCATTTGTATTTGAGAATATAAACCTTTCATAAACTAGATGCGATTAAGACAGATTTCATATGACATGAATAAAACTAAGAATGGTTGATAATGTAAGATTTGCTTGCGAACCTGAAAGTGATGGAATGGCTCCACGAAGCTGCTTACGAACCTAAGAGTGAACGAAACGAAGCTTAGCAGCGGAATGAACAGTGTGAAGATGAAGAAGAACCACAAAATCAAAACAGCAAAATGAATGAAATGAAATGAAAATGAAATCAAAACAGCGCGAAGATGAACGAAATGAAATAAGCAACAACAATGAATTAGAACTATAAACACAAGATGAAGAAGAACCACGAAATCAAAACAACAAGATGAACGAAACGAAACAAAAATAAAATCAAAACAGTGCGAAGAAGAACGAAATGAAATAAGCAAAAACAATGAAGCAGAACTGTAAACACAAGATGAAGAAGAACCATGAAATCAAAACAGCAAGATGAACGAAAGAAAACGAAAACGAAATCAAAACAGCGCGAAGATGAACAAAACGAAATAAGCAAAAACAATGAAGCAGAACTGTAAACATAAGATTAAGAAGAACCACGAAATCAAAACAGCAAGATGAAGTATGGATCTAAATGGCGACAAGCAAGATGAAGAAGAACCACGAAATCAAAACCGTCAGAGTTTTTTTTTTCTTTGTTTTCTTTTCTAAATTATTACAAATGCATATTTTTCTCAAAGGCTTCTACTAACCTTGATAAAAGTAAGTATTTCCAAAGGTATTTTAACGTCATCGCCGAGCGCCTGTGTCTATCGTCCAACGCCCATCGCTTAGTATTCCGTCTATGGTGTAGCGCGTCTACTCATTGTTTAGCGCAGCACGACTATCGTCTAGCACTATCGTTCAACTTCTACACTTATCGTCTAGCATTTTCACTGATCATGCACTACTTTGCCTATCGTATAGCCCGATAGTCTAGCGTGTCACTCCTTATCGTTCAACGCCGTGCGCATCTTCACGATCGTCTAACGCATCCACCTATCGCTTAACGTCATCGCCTAGCGCCTGCATCTATCGTCCAACACTCATCTCTTAGTATTCCGCCTATCATGTAGCGCGTCTGCTTATTGTTTAGCGCAGCACGACTATCGCCTAGCGCTATCGTCCTGCTTCTACATTTATCGACTCGCGCTTTCACTGATCGTGCTGTACTTTGCCTATCGTATAGCCCGATCGTCTAGCGCGTCACTCCTCATCATTTAACGTCGTGCGCATCTTCACGATCGTCTAACGCATCTGCCTATCACTTAACGTCATCGTCCAGTGCCTGTGTCTATCGCCTAGCGCCCATCGCTTAGTATTCCACCTATCATGTAGCGCGTCTGCTTATCGTTTAGCGCAGCACGACTATTGTCTGCTCATCGTTTAGCGCAACGCGTCTTTTAATTAGAAATGCATATTTTTCTCAAAGGCTTCTATTAACCTTTGATAAAAGTAAGTATTTCCAAAGGTATTTTAACGACCTTTGATAAATGTTAATATATATTTTTTATTAAAATAAATCTCATCTTTAATAATTTTATTAAGAATAAATTTTTTCAAAGGTTTTCTGAAATCCTTTGATAAATTTGATAACATTGTTATATTTCTCAAATGTGTTTTTATTAACCTTCAATAAAAAGTACATATTTCTCAAATGTTTTTCCAATACCTTCAATAGATATATAACTATCTCAAAGGTTTTTATTAACCTTCAATAAAAGGTGCATATTTTTCAAAAGACTTATCAAAGCCTCCGATAAATGTATGTTTTTCTCAAAGCTTTTTATTACCCTTCGATAAAAACTACATATTTCTCAAAAGTTTTTTCAAACCCTCCAATAAATATATATCTTTTTCAAAGGTTTTTATTAACCTTCAATAAAAAGTACATATTTCTTGATAGTTAAGACTTTGACATGAATCCTGATGGTTATATTCGATCTCTTCACTTTCTCTGACGCCATCGAGTTCTTTGAAATTGTTAAGTATTCATTTCTTCCATATCAAGCATTTGATTTCATTTTTTCAACTTTTTGGTGAAATAGATGACTATGATTTTAATCATAATAACTTCACTTTTGCTGATGGATAAAATTTTTAGAGAGTTATATTTTTAGTTTTGAGATTGCTAAAAGGTATATGAAATTAGGAAGAATATTCATTGTAAATTGAGGGAAAAAATAATGGGCAAAATAAATTAATGACCCACATATATCCTGCACTTATTTTCGAAATGATCACTTGACTAAATCATCCAATTGAAGGTATGATTTGAGAGATTGGGAGAGAAACTCAACATATTGAGTTTCCACTTTGTTATGAGTAAATTAGTGGGACTAAACTATGTTGATTATTATATATGCCTATGATAGAGCATTTTTTTTAATATGTGTGGTTTTGTTGCATTGTTAATAATATTGTTGTATTGTCTTTCAACCTTAGATGGGTTGCTATCGTGATCTATTTGAGCATGTCTATTAATATATTAGCATGAATGGAAATAATATTCCATGTGTGTTATATTCCACAAAGTTTATGCATGATTAAATTGTCATGTTTGGCCATTAAATTTCATGAAGTTGAATAGTATTATTATGACTTTTAAGTTGAGTTTGGCCCTAACATTATTTTTTTCTATCACCTCACTTGTTTGTAGTATGAAAATATATAAATTCCATCATTTTCATGTAGAAGTTTGTAGAATTGATGGTAATTTGAGGTAGTGTCTAAACTATGAAATATGTGAATATTTTATATGGGCTTTTCGTGGGTGTATAACTATCTCCATTCATATGAGGCTTTTTGGATCAAACCCAAAAGCAAGGCCATGTGGGCTTATGTCCAAAGTAAATACAATATCATACTATTGTGAAGATATCTGGAGGGTTGTTATCCCTAATAAGTGGTATCAAAGTCACGTCCTTAGTTTAGCCATATTGATATAATCCTTAGATGTCGAACAAAGATCTGGTGAAATCTTGAAAGTAGTCATGGTATGATCCATGGTTGAACTCTATCAGATAGGCAGTATGCTCTTGTGAAATGGAGTTAGATTAGATAAGAGTTAGATAGATGGATGGCTAGTTCAGGAGAGGATCAGTTCGTCATTTGTTCGAGGAGAGGATTGTTGGAAATACGACCAAACTCCTACATTGATTAGATAAGATCATGGGTACATAGGTGTACATATATATAATTTCAACTGATTGAAAGTATAGAGATTTTATTTTATTGAGCATGTCTAGAATCTTGAAAAGAGAAAGTACAGATTGATAATTGATGGTTGTTATGTGATTTAGCAACTTATAAAGAGACATCATGAATTAAACATGAATCTTCAATTTTGGAAAGAAAAAAAACCAGTTAGGTTTAAATGGATCTTCAAATATTTAAAGGCATATTCTCGTATGACTAAAATACTTGAAATAGTTACTATAAGCCTTAATAACATTTGTATAATACATCATATGGATGTAAAAAATTCATTTACTCAAGTTGTTTGAGTTGAGTATGTGAATATTTGTTAATATCCTTTGATACATGTGTTTACAAAACCTTATTTGAGCTGATTGTGTGATTATTTTTTTGTATATTAATGATATACTGATCTTTGGTACAAATATAGACGTAAGTAACAATATTAAGTTATTTATGTCCTTACAATTTGAAATGAAAGATTTAGGTGAAAGTGATGTGATACTTGGTATTAAGATAAGAAAAACTAAAAATGGTTATTTCTTTATGACAATCAGATTTGATTGTTTCGATGATCGTGTAAGAACACCTTATGATGCTAGTATGAATCTTAAGAAAAATAAGGAAGATGGTGTTTCACGATTTGAATATGCAAAGATTATAGAAAATGATACGTTTTTATGAACTAAACTAGACCTATTTTTGCATATGTTGTGAGTAGATATACACATAATCATGATAAAGATAATTTAATTGCTCTTCGTAATTTATTAAGGTATCTTAATGATACAATAGATTATTGTTTGCATTTAATATTTTTTTGTCATTTTAGAAGGGTAGTGTATGCAAACTGGGTAACTTAGAATGATGAAGCAAGCTTTACTATTTGATATGTTCTTATTGGGTAGAGGAGCTATTTCATGGAAGTGTGAATTAATTGCGCTAGAATTAGTAGAACATCAGTAAGAGGGGCTTAGAAGCTTACTGAGAAATATACCATTGTGGGGGGCATCAATATCAATCTCTTTGTACTGTGATTTACAAACTACCATAGAAAATACCAAGAATAGTGTGTATCATGGCAAGAGGAGGTATATACGCCTTAGACATGAATATGTAAAAAAGTTACTGAAAGAACGATTATCTCATTGGAGTATGTAAGGTCTGAGGGGAATTTAGCATATCTTCTCACTAAAGGTCTACCAATGACAGTAATTGTCACACCCCCTCCCAAGCCTTAAACCCCTAAGACCGGGAAGAGAGTGTGAGGGTAACTAATAACCTTCCAAAACAATACTCATGCTCAATATTTCCCTCCATTTTGATTATAAATTTTAATAGGTTTACAGTATTCCCCCTATCCATCTATACATATAATTAAATTTTCTTTCTATCCTTTGTTACATGGTCTGAGCCATGCCCTAAGAGTTTACCGAATTCTTAGATGGTGGCGGTGGGTGATGGACTCTTCCTCGAACGCTTCGCTTTGCTACCTGTGGGGGGGGGGGGGGGGAGAAGAAAAAATTTGGAAAACATGAGCTAATAAGCCCAGTGAGTGGTATTTTCTTTATAAACATAATATTTGCTATCAAAAATAAACTTTTAGGAAAAAACAGCATGCAATCAACGATACATTAATACCATTTCATATTCTTTTCCACAGTCCAAACCGCTGAATCGTTTCCTATTAATAGTCAACTACTGTCAATCCAACAACACAACAACAATTTTGATGGAAACTTTTTCCTATACCCCATTTTCTCGCCAATGTGCACATCGACCATTTCTTTCCCGCTAGTTATGCTTGGGTAACTTGGCCATTTTTCCCGCCGGTCGTCACTGACCGTCGTTTCTCATCGACCGAAGCCGACCATATTTTCCCGCCAAGTACCCTTTTCAAGCATACTAACTATATCCCGGGTATAATTTTAGTTTCCATCACAACATAACATGTTATATCACGGCAATCACAACAAAAATCATCCAACCCTACTCATGCACATTTGACATTATCCTCTATGTACAAGGCTCGTATATACATATACATGCATAAATCAAAACAACACATAGTAACCACTCACCGTCAGCAAATCCTTCTAATGCAATTTAATTGTAAATATCCTTCCTACTCAAACAGAGTATGAATCTGTGCAGCACCTCCCTCAAATTCCTGGCCTCCACTACCAACGGCAGCTTTCCCACTAACTACTCACTCTCTACTTAGGATTTTACTACTGGAATTATTTGGAATGAGTTTAACGTTCACGCCGAGGCCTCCTATTTATAGTTGTTCCCAGCTTCTTTCCACGCGACAACTCACCATACAAATGGCTCCTTCTTAAGCTGCCATTGCTAACTCTGGCTAGCCGAGCTTTGAGTTGTCTAATTCTGGGTTTGCCAACCAAAATTATCTTAATTTGCATGTAATCTCAATCGTACACCACCTACTTAAGTTGATAAAAATCTTCCTGCATGTAATTTTCTTTTTCCACTTCATCTACTTAATTTCTGATTTATTTATCCAAATTACTAATGAACGCATCCAATTCTTCTTCAAATGCGTCCATCTGTCCCAATCTCGCTAGTTTCACTCTCGTGGCTTTCGCTCTCTCCAACTTTCTCGTTGGTTTCGCTCTCATGGCTCTTGCTCTCTCCCACTTTCTCGTTGGTCCTGCTCTTTCCACTCTTGCTCTCTCCCACTTTCTCGCTCAAACTCTTGCTCTCTCCACTTTCACTCTCTCCATTCTCTCGCTATCTCCATTCTCGCTCTCTCCCATTCTTTTGCTCACACTGCTCTCTCTAATCTCACTCTTTCCCATTCTCTCGTTAAAACTGCTATCTCCAATCTCGCTTGGCATCACGCGTAGGACAGTGGTTTAGACCAATTCTTCCTTCACCACATGCAACACGTGGACAATACTTACAGCTTCAATTTCCAGTTAAACACGTGCACAGATGATTAACCTTTAACCTCAAGGCCATCCAATGAGAAATTTCAAAAGAAAGCTCCTCAATTTTTCCAAAATCTCTCAAATTCTCTTTTCTTTTCCTCTTCCTCTCGGTTTTCCTATTAACTCACCAATTTCCAGTCAAAATTAGCTATAACGTCCTTTACGAAAATGTTAATAAACCTCTTAACTTACAACCTCAAAATTTCAGCTTCAATTCGATTTCTACAGCTCAAAAATTTCAAAACACTCGACCTTACTTAGACTGTCCAAAATTCAGTCTTTAACTCGACTTTTCCCTTAAATTTCCTTTTATTTTTAGCTAGATTTTCCCTTAAACCATCACGTTATTTCGTACTTAATTCATTTTTCTTTGGCTTTCCCACGTCTAAATTCCTATTAATTTAATTATATTTCTTGTTTTTAATATCCTATTTCCTCATGCCTTCCAAATGGAAACTTTTCCCTATACCCCATTTTCTCGCCAATGAGCACATCGACCATTTCTTTCCCGCTAGTTATGCTTAGGTAACTTGGCCATTTTTTCCGCCGGTCGTCATCGACTGTCGTTTCCCGTCGACCGAAGCCGACCATATTTTCCCGCCAAGTACCCTTTTCAAGCATACTAACTATATCCCGGGTATAATTTTAGTTTCCATCACAACATAACATGTTATATCACGACAATCACAACAAAAATCATCCAACCCTACTCATGTAATCTCAATTGTACACCACCTACTTAAGTTGATAAAAATCTTCCTGCATGTAATCTCCTTTTGCCACTTCATCTGCTTAATTTTTTATTTATTTATCCAAATTACTAATGAACGCATCCAATTCTTCTTCAAATGTGTCCATCTGTCCCAATCTCGCTGGTTTTGCTCTCGTGGCTCTTGTTCTCTCCAACTTTCTCACTGGTTTCGCTCTCGTGGCTCTCGCTCTCTCCCACTTTCTCTCTCAAACTCTCACTCTCTCCACTCTCGCTCTCTCCACTTTCACTCTCTTTCATTCTCTCGTTCTCTCCAATCTCGCTCTCTCCCATTCTCTCGCTCAAATTGCTCTCTCCAGTCTCGCTCTCTCCCATTCTCTCATTAAAACTGCTCTCTCCAATCTCGCTTGGCATCATGCGTAGGACAGTGGTTTGGTCAAATGCCTCCTTCACCGCATGCAACACGTGGACAATACTTACAACTTCAATTTTCAGTTTAACACGTGCACAGATGATTAACCCTTAACCTCAAGGCCATCCAATGAGAAATTTCAAAAGAAAGCTCCTTAATTTTTCCAAAATCTCTTTTTTTTCCTCTTCCTCTCAGTTTTCCTATTAACTCACCAATTTCCAGTCAAAATTAGCTGTAACATCCTTTACGAAAATGTTAATAAACCTCTTAACTTACAACCTCAAAATTTCAGCTTCAATTCGATTTCTACAGCTCGAAAATTTCAAAACACTCGACCCTACTTAGACTGTCCGAAATTCAGTCTTTAACTCGACTTTTCCCTTAAATTTTCTTTGATTTTTAGCTAGCTTTTCCCTTGAACTATCATGATATTTCGTACTTAATTCATTTTTCTTTGATTTTCCCATGTCTAAATTCCTCTTAATTTAATTATATTTCTTGTTTTTAATATCCTATTTCCTCATGCCTTCCAAATTAGGGTTAAGGTATTACAGTAATTCTAGGATTTTCAACAAGTATGAGATTCAAACAATTATAGTGATCCATTGCCCTTTATCTGGGTGGTCTACTGCGATAAACTTGATGGTCCATAGCCTTTTATTTGAGTGGTACTAGTACGAACTTGATGAACAGATCTAAAACCTTTAAAAATTCCATAGCCTTTTCTTTGGGTGGTCTTTGTTAGGATTGGTGTCCTCAATCTCTCTTGTATTATCATAGTTTGTAAACATTTTATAAACAAATTGTTATTAATACAATAATTATTATATTATGAGTATACACTCATTCTAATAAACAAAGATCCTAGGTTATTTTATGTCGAGGGAGGACAATGAGCACTATTATATAAATGAGGTAATAGAAGAGAGACATACAAGTGGATCATGTTTAACCTAAACGGTTTGTAGTAGATTGATAAGGTTAGGTACCTTATACTAGTGACACTATGGATGTGGCCTGCTTTGTACATGTTACAAGTGTTGTAAAGTGCTACAAACGATATGATGTTGATCACTCATGTGGAGACATGTAAGCGAGGGTATCCTATACAAAGAGTTTGTATAATACCTTACCACCAAATGAATAGCCTCGTTATATAACACTGTTAATAGTAGAGACTTACATTTTACTAGGACATGACCTAAATCCTGAGTGAGTTGTAGACTCCTGCCTATAAAGACGGTTCTTTGATTTGTATGGGTGAGAGTGGGCAGATTGCCAAGTCAATATGGTTAACATTTTTTGGATTTATCTGATTGTGGAACTGAAAATACTGCTTCACAAGACGGAATTCACCCATTCCCTGATGTCGAGGTAAGTGGAGAAAATACTTTTTTAAGGACTGATTTTGGGGCTTGAACGATGTGACCGTACTTGGCCAGAGGGACTTGGTCATAGTTGGACCATGACTTATTGTTCATTAGAGGGATCCGTGGTACTTAAGGAGTTAGATGTAACTATAGAGGCAAATTAGTAATTTTGATCTAGTTGTACTTACGAGCAATTTGTGAAGGGTCATCGCAATATTGACTTGTTATATCAAATGGACACATAAATATATCTGTAGTGCGAAGAGTACAGTTGTTGGTCTTTGGTGAACTGATCAGTAGTTAATGGATGTTGGACAATATAATTAAAGAGTTTAATTAATTTTCTAAATACCATTGGACTTCAATTTATAGGTCCATAAGACTCCCTTTGTAGCTCAACAAGGATTATTGAGAATTAATTTTTGTTTAATTTGAAATGTTTAAATTAATTGAGTGAATTAATTATATGTGATATAATTAATATAATGTATTTACTACATTATAATATAAAGTTTATTTTGAGAGGAATTAAATATTTAAATATTATTCAAATATTAATTACACTGATGAAATTCACATAATTAAATTTAGTATAAATGTGATTTATATTAAATGTCATTATTGAGAGAAATAAAACTATTGGTTATATTGTATTTGATATAAAATAAAAAATTATAGGTTATATGTTATATTTGATATAACATATAGTGTATATATATATATATATATATATATATATATATATATAGTAATTTTGTTGTTATTATTATTATTATTAAATATATATAATTAAGTAAATTAAATTAATTTTAATTTTAATTTAATTGATGGGAACTCCCCCTTAATTCTCCCAATACAGACGTGCAGAAGGGTGGAAGTTGTTTTTTATGAATTTTTTTTCTTTCATCGGCTATTTTTATTCTCTGAAGGTCAAAGAACTCTCTGTTTTTGTTCTCCCTAGAATATATAGAGAAGATTTTTGTTCTCCCTAGAATATGTAGATAACAGAGGATTCTAAAGTGATGGTGGCCTTGTTGGATTGTTCATTATTGGTACGAAGTGTTCATGACCAATTTGAGGGAATCATGAAGTCTTTTTTGGCTTAAAGTGTAAGAAATTTTTTCCCTAATTTATTTTTAAGCATGTTGTAATTTAAATCTGTAAAATGCATAATTTTTCTATTATGTAAATTGGGATTTTCTGAAAAATGCAAAAATTAGGACCGATCCCTTTCTGCTGCAAACTTTCACCGGTATGTCTTTTCAATGTAATGAATTGTTTTAATTTATTTCATTTATTTTATAATCATCATAATTAAATGAAATTAGAAATTAAAATCATCATTTAAAATTGCATGCTAACTTAGGTAAAATAATTTTTTAAGATATTGTTTTAAAAATATGATTCACATTGCCCTAAAATCACAAATTTCTAATGAGATTAGAAATTATTTTAATCTTTTTAATCAATTTAATAGGATTAAATTTGTTTTAATAAAAGATTAAATTAGTGGGTAAGATGGACAAAAATAATGCCACTTTTGTGGCTACTTTCTTCATTATTATAATGTTTCTTTATTCCTCTCAGGTTTCAACTGCGTTTTGCATCAAACAAGAGAAAGAATTACTGCTTAAGAATTGATTCTTCTAATCGGCTGGCTTCTTGGATTGCATTTGTATGCTTGAATCCCTATCATGGACGCTCCTATCATGGATACATGTCTTAGCTATAGATTTTAGACTTGCGCATTCTTTTTTGTTCGTTTAGCTTGAATCAAACAAAAGTAGTAAAGGTTGAATGTATGTATGTGCTAAGGAATATAGTCTAATCGTAAACCTTAAAATGCATGCTCAACTTAGGATCAAAGATAACTTGATTAATTAATTTGGCTACCCTTATTGCTTAATCATACAATGAAACCCTAGACCTTAATGCAAATGTTTTTAATTCTATATGGACGCTATTGAACCCAATAAGACTAAAGCATTTAGTTTAATTAGAGCTTTAGGCTTTATTCAAAAATTAGGGCACTTGCTTGGCTCAACCCAACTGAGTTGGCTACCTGTAGCGTCAATGAATTTGGTTAGGCCAATTAAGTCATTGTACACAGGTAAATCATATGTATGTTTAATTAAGAAATTTCTATGATCGAAAATTGCATAGGAATCTCTCTTGCTCTTAGAACTAGATTATTCTAACTTAGATTACTTCCTTTCTTTACTTTCGTGCAATTTATCTCATTCCATACCAACCCTCCCCCCAATTTATCTCTATAACTAGGAAATTAACATAACGAAACACATCTCACACTTCCCTGCGAATCAACTCGGCCTTGCAACTAATATTACGTATTAGTAGTAGATTTTATATAGATCGAAGATTATAAATGTATTTCATTTGCCTTTTTCCAGCGAAAACAAAAAGGCTAGATCAATCGACTTGCACAATAGAGGGAAAACTTGCATCAGTGTAGTGTTTGACCATTGACACTCCAATGATCAAGTCAGTAATCATTTAGAGAGAGTATAGAAGTCTAGACGTATTCCAGTGTTACTCCAATGTCATGAGTCCTCTCGATTATATAGAAATAGGTTCTGTAACGATCCTTCACTAATTAACTTCTCAAGTTATTAATTAAGTTGTTACTAACTATTATGGATTACTGGATTTATTTAACTAATGGACCAAACATGTGCAAATGTAAAACACTTAAGCATAATCTTTATTTTCATATGGTCTACCTCCTCAAGTTTCATTGTCGACACTATGTGTCAGTATCTATACTTAGCCAAATGTAAATTAAGCTCTTCTCTTGGAATGATCCATTCGGACCACTTACAACTAACTACTTAGCCATATTTCTTACCCAAAACAATAATCATTCATTTAGGTATATAAATACACATATATAATTTAATTATAATGATTACTTGGGCCATATATATACACGTATACTTTTTTAAAAGCGGGTAAGTCATGATAATCTTGGAAGAGAAGGAGCTATTTGAAAATTGAATTCTCTTTATGGAATTGGTTGGGAGAATTCAAGACATGTATCTTTCATATAAAGGGTGGTTACGTTGGTGGATGGGGTTCTTGAATTTTTTTATATAAAAGCTTTCCCAAACGTCACTTTTAGGATGCATACAATTCCAACTTGGTTGGAAGAATTAAATAACTTGAAGTTTCTTTATCTTCAAAATAAATCACTTTATGGTTCAATTCCTTCTTCATTCATTTGTGTTCATTTGAAAATAATTGTTAATGTTTATTTTACTGCAGTATGTTTGACTTATTTATTAGAGGCAAAACATGAACATGTTCCATGTCATACTGATGCTGCTTTGAAATAGGTTTCTTATTTGTTGATATGTGTAGGACATATTTATTGGAGTACGTTCCTATCCTCTGTAACATGTCTTACAACATGCTGAGACATTTTCAAGGATAATTTTAACGTTAAAGGCAACAGATTTTGCATAATATTCTTTCCTTATCTATCAACAAAATTCTGCAGATTTCTTGGCCTGTTGTTTTTTTCTTGTAGAGAAGATTTATTATTTCCAAAAAGATATTCTTAAAGCTACGCATATAAATATTGAGTTTTGTTCAATTTTAGGGTTGGTCATTTTGAAGATTCTTCAATCGGAGAAGATTGTATTGTTGTAGTGTAAACCCTGAGCCCTAATTTCTCTACTTGTGTATGTTAATTACTAAAACCAGTATGGTGAGTAGGTTAATGAGATAATTAGTGTGTATAGAGAAAAGGGTGAAACGTTAGAAGAAAAGTTTAAGTTTGAAAGCTTGACTCTTGGATGAAGCTAGAAAAATGGATAAGTGTTTGCCCATGCATTGGAAGCCAGAGTGTGGCGCAGAGAAGAAAAGCTAAGCGTTGGACAAGGCATGCAGCACCAAGTCTTGAGAGGTTAGCATGCATGCGATAGCATCAGATGTGCGCGACCGTGGGTGCTGGGCATTAGAGTTTCCCACACGGATGATCGTGTAGCTACAACGATGCTAAGTGATGCATTAGACGATCATGTGAACCCCAAATCCTAATGTCTCTACTTAAGTGTTCCCTATTGAGATCTGTGTGATGAGTAGGTTAATGTGAAAACTAGTGTGGAATGGTGATGGAAAATGTGAAGAAAAGAGGAAAATGTGGAAGTTTGATTTTGGGGAAAATTTGGCTAAGTATGGAAATTAGTGTGGTGATGCGTTGGAAGGGTGACAAAGTGATGCATTGGAGGATTTATTGGTGAAGGCATGCAGCTGAAGAAGATAATTATAGAGGATGCGTTGAAAGGCACACGGGTAGGCAAGGATGCATGGAAAGCTAGGCCATGCGTCGAGCAGCCTCGGCTGGACGCCTAGGCCATGCATCGAGTGGGCACACTGTGCGTTGAGCGCACTATCGAGGGAATGCGCCTGTGCGTTGCGCGTGCTGCCAAGCAGCCATGCCCCACGCGTTGAGCGCCCCAGCCGAGCAATCGTGCCATGCGTCGATGTGCCTGCCGTGTAGCCAAGCGCGCAGCAAATGCCATGCGCCAATGCAGTCATGCGAGCAAGCAAGTGATGGTCAATGAGTGTCGCACGCCCATGCATCGAAGCAGCATGCCCATGCGCCCGTGCACCCGGTCATGCATCAAGGCACCGCGTGCAGTCCATGCGGCCAGGCACGCCCATGCGTCGAGCGGCCAAGCACACCTATGTGTCGAATGACCAGCCCATGCAACACGCTTATACGTTGATGGCCAACACCATGCGCCCATGCCAAGCTAGCCGTGCAAGTGAGCCATGCGTCGAGGGATGGATGGTTACCCTATGCGATGGTGATGGATAGCTCCTTGCGATAGCTAAGTTGAATTGTAATGCTAGTAAATTGGCTTGCTATGTGTTGAGTAGAGGTTATGTGTTGCTTATGGACTAGGCATTGAGGAACAAAGAGTTGGACACTTACAAGGATGAAATCATTAGGATAACAACATCAAAACCATGTGTCTTCATGAGAGGAAAGCCTTAAGCATTAAGACTTTGAGGTGGTGGCATCAGATTAGAGGCCCATGCGTTGGCAAGATGAAAAGAGGACACTTAGCTTACGATGACCACAGCATTGCATCGATGAGGTGAGGAGGAGACACTTGGCCATGCAGCCAAGTAGGTGGTGTCAACTCCAGAGAAGGTCTGGATGCCTATAAATAGCGCCTTGAGACTTCATATTTAGATCACAAACTCATAAATACCGTAAAAAGAGTGGGAGAGTGGAGCAAACCATGCGTTAGTCATAGTGGACGCATCGGATAGTGAGGTCTGAGAAGGATGCATCAAATTGAGACGAGAAGTTCTCCCAATTTACTCGTGTGTTTGGAGTGATTCCAAAGCCACCTGAAAACTCTGAGAGTCTAGTTTTTAGGGTAGGGCTTCCAGAAGAAAAGCTCAAAGGGACCAGGCTGGAAACTGAGAAGAAGACAGAAGGGTCAGCCTGTCGGATCAGCTTGGGCCAGTCTTGAAGATTCTGGGATTCCGACGGTTAAGATTCTTGAGATAATTTAGAATATGTTTGTAGAAGAAAGTATTTCAAATTAAGGTCCAGAACTATAAGTAATCTAAGCTGAAATTTGAATCTGGATTTTAGGGGTGAAAAGAGAGCCCGAGGTAGAAAAGAGAGCTACTAGAGTGAAAAGCTCCTAAGCAATCAAGGTGAGTGGCTAAAATGTTTTGACTAAAACATTTTGCTTAAAATGTTTGATTACAACGTGTTATAGAAAGCATGTTTTAAAGAAGAATATTCTCATGCCTACTAGTTTGGCAAAGTGATTTCCAAGCAAGCTATGAATTGTGTTCTAAACGCATGCATGTGTGAGGAATTGTTGAAAAACGATTTATATGTGTTAATTATGTTCAGCATCCGTTAGTGCCTTTAAAGCCATGTTGTTATATGTGTTATACTTTACATGCTTTAAAGAGAAAGTCATTTATGAATAGTTTTACTAAAACGCGATACCAAATGACATTTGAGAAGGTATCCGCCCAACTAGATACTAAAGGACATTTGAGAAGGTATCTATTGGTACTGAAGGACATTTGAGAAGGTACCAAACCAACTAGATACTGAAGGACGTTTGAGAAGGTATTTAAACAGAAGTACCTGAGGTATAACGGTACTTAGTGTGGCCATAGGTAGATAGAGTCAGAGATTGAGCAAAAAGGTTCTCTCTTGATAGCAGTTGGTGTTGGGATTGTTTTACCCACAGTGGGATACTTTGAACTGAGAAATGATTTTACTGTTTTATGATTAAAACAACTTTATATGTTTTATGCTTGGAAAATGTTTATACTGCAGTACAAGTACTTTAGAAGCTTATATTCCAGATAAACTCTTTATTGAAATTTTGCATGAGAATCAATTACATTTCTTAGGTCACTCACTAGGCGTAAGCTCACCCCGTTTTCAAATGTTTTGTTCCCCCAACCACCCACAGGTAGCGGTCAAATCCTCTGAAGATAGCTTTGCATCTGCTTTGCCACTAAAGGAATAAGAGATTGGTAACCGTCTGTTTAGGTGGTTATTGTTAATATTGTACACATGTTACAGTTGTCCATGTAGGGACTAGGGTTTTGGGTTTTGGGACATGTAAATCTAGTATTGTAATGATTCTAAATATGTTATGTTTCTACGTTAATAAATTGTGGGCCTAAAGACATTTCGTTGCATACAAATTATATTTTGGTATCGAGTTATTCATCAAGAGTTATTAAGTAGTCAGTGTCAGCCCAAGGGTTGATAACTGGTTCAGTCATGCCCTTCTTTAGGCTAAGAGGGTGGTCTGGGGTGGGGTGTGAAAAATTGGTATTAGAGCAAAGGTTTACGTAAAACCTAGGAGAAAGTTAAGTATAAAGTTTAGGTTGATACTAGCTTGGTATTAAAACAAAGGTTATATGTAAACTAGGGAAAGATTTAGGCTAGCTTAATACTAAAGCAAAGGATTTTGGGTGAAAGAGAGAGTTCATGCATTAGATTAAGTCCCATAGATTAGTCCCTAACATGTGTACTTAATAATTAGGCAAAGATGCTGAGGAGAAGTGGCAAGTGGAGCAAGCAGACTAAGGAGAGGAATGTTGACCCTACCAGCGGAGGTCCTGAAGTTATACGGAACCCAGATCCGAAGGGGAAAAGAGTTAGAGACTCAGTAGAGTAGAAGGCAACTTCTGAAAACGAGTCTAGTACACCAAGGGTAAATGTAGAACCCCAGATGGAGGATCGAGTATTCGATAGAATCACTCAAAGATTAGCGGCGAGTGTAGGATCGATTCGGAACGATCCAGAAAATAAATTCGGCATCGAGAGGCTGAAAGCTTTGGGTGCCACGACGTTCGATGGAACCATGGAGCCAGTAAACGTTGACATCTGGTTGGATTTGATTGAGAAATGTTTTAAGGTTATGAGGTGCCCTGAGGACCGTAAGGTCGAGTTAGCGGCATTCTTGCTGCAAAAAGGGGCTGAGAAGTGGTGGAAAGTGATAGAGGCTAGAAGGGGTAATTCAGAAACTATGACTTGGTCTGAGTTCAGACAGGTATTTGAGGATAAATACTACCCTAGTTCTTTTAAAGAAGCAAAGAAGAAGGAATTCCTTAGGCTAACTCAGGAAATGATGACGGTTGCTGAGTATGAGCAAAGATTTACTGAGTTATCTCAGTATGCCCTTCCGATCATCGCGGAAGAAAAGGAGAGGTGTAGAAGATTTGAGAATGACCTAAGAAGAAAAATACGTACACCCGTTAACTCTACATCCAATTGGGTGAATTTTACTCAGTTAGTTGAGACCACTATCCGAGTAAAGCAGAGTGTAGCGAAGGAAGATGTATTCCAACTGGGTGAAGGACAATTTAGAATACCTAGAGAAATGAGAAATAAGAGATTTAGACCCCCGTTCTCTAGACAGTCGGGTATAAGGAGCTTTGGAGGCATGAGCCAACAAAGTTCAGGTCGAAAGAAGTCAAGACTTGCAGCTAGATCAAGTGGTGGATCAGTATCAGGTCGTGCTAGCGAGTCAGTAGCTAGTACAAGAAGGAAACCACTTTGTGTAAACTGTGGTAGACCTCATATAGGAGTATGTTATGGTAATAGGAATGTGTGTTTCCAGTGCGGACAAGCTGGGCATTTCAAGAGAGATTGTCCTTAGCTAGGTCATGGAGCACAGAATGAGCAACGAGGAGTTACCCAGACTGTAAACCAACCTAAAACGACCGAAACTAGAGGTGAGGGATCCGGTGTAGTTAAATAGAAAGGGATAGCCGGACGACCTCAACAGCAACAGCAGCAGTAGCAGGGTAGAGTATACGCTATAACACACTAGGAAGCGGAAGAGGCTTCAGATGTTGTAACTGGTACGATAACTTTATGTAATCAATCTGCTTATGCATTATTTGATCCTGGTGTTACACACTCATTTATATCTAGCATGTGTGCATTACATATAGATAAAGTGCCTGAGCGTATGAATAAGGATTTGTTTATCTCTATGCCTGTAGGAGATACTCTAGTTGTACATGAGTATTACAAGAATTGTGAAGTGATTCTTGGAAATCAAAATTTTTTGGTTGACTTGATTCCATTAGAATTACTAGAGTTTGATGTTATCTTAGGTATGAATTTCCTAAGTAAACACTATGCCAGTATGGATTGTTTTAGAAGAGAAATAGTGTTTAGAAAACCAGGTAAAAAAGAAATAACCCTGGTAGGAAGTAAAAGAATACTTCCAGGAAACTTAATATCAGCGGTAAAGGCTAGGAAATTGCTAAGTAAGGGATGTGAAGCCTATGTAACAATTTCACAAGATAAGAAACTAAAACCTGAGGATGTACCTGTGGTACAAGAATTCTTAGATGTATTCCCTGAAGAATTACCAGATTTACCACCTGATAGAGAAATAGAGTTTCCTATTGAGTTAATTCTAGGTACAACACCTATATCCCAGGCACCATATAGGATGGCACCAACAGAACTGAAGGAAATAAAAGTTCAGTTATAGGAACTTGTGGATAAGGGGTACATTAGACCCAGTGTATCGCCTTGAGGAGCGTCAGTCTTGTTTTTTAAAAAGAAAGATGGTACTCTTAGATTATGTATAGACTATAGACAGTTGAATAAGGGGACCATTAAGAATAAGTACCCATTGCCTCGTATAGATGATCTCTTCGATTAGTTAAAGAGGGCCACGGTATTCTCTAAGATAGATTTGAGATCAGGCTATCACCAGTTGAAGGTGAAAGGCACAGATGTTCCAAAGACTGCATTCAGAACTAGATATGGACATTTTGAGTTCCTAGTAATGCTGTTTGGATTGACAAATGCTCCTGCGGTATTTATGGACTTGATGAATAAGATATTTAATTTGTATCTAGATCAGTTTGTGATAGTGTTCATAGACGACATACTAGTGTATTCTAGTAGTGCGGAGAAGCACAAAGAACATCTGGGGATAGTGTTGCAGATGCTAAGGGAAAAGGAGTTATATGCCAAATTTAGTAAGTGTGATTTTTGGTTAAATCAAGTTGTATTCCTTGGGCATATAGTTTCAGCTGACGGAGTTAGCGTTGTGTCACACCCCACCCCAGACCATCTTCTTAGCCTAGAGAAAGGCGTGATTGCAGTAGTTACTAACCCTTGGGCTGACACTTACTGCCTAATAACTCTTGCGAAATAACTCCGATACCAATTATAATTCATATGCAACAGGACGTCTTTAGGCCCACAATTTATTAACTTAGAAACATAATATGTTTAGAGTCATTACAACACTAGATTTACAAGTCCCAAAACCCACAAACCCTAGTCCCTATATGAACAATAGTAACATGTGTACAATATTAACCGTAACCACCTAGCAAACGGTTACAAGTCTTTTAGTCCTTTAGTGGCAGAGCAGACGCAGAGCTATCTTCAGAGGATTTGACCGCTACATGTGGGAGGGGAAGGGGGGGGAACAAAACATTTGAAAACGGGGTGAGCTTATGCCCAGTGAGTGACCGAGAAAACATAGTAAATTCCCATGCATAATTTCATAAAATAGTTTTATCTGAAATATAAACTTTTGTAGCATAAATATTTTCCAAGCATAAATTATGTAAAGTTGTTTTAAACATAAAACAGGAAAAGCATTTCTCAAATCAAGTACTTTATAACGGGTAAAATAATCCCAACACCAACTACTAGTCTAGAGAGAACCCTTTTGTTCAATCTCTGACTTTATTCACCTGTGGCCACCTTAGGTACTACTGCTCAGATACCTTCTCCTTGTACTTCAGTATCGAGCTACAAGGATACCTTTTCCAACGTACTTCAGTATCCCGTTGGCTTGGTACCTTCTCTAACGTACTTCAGTACCAATAGATACCTTCTCCTTGTACTTTAGTATCTAGTTGGGTGGATGCCTTCTCCTTGTACTTCGGCATCGCATTTTACCAAAACTATTTATAAACAACTTTTCTCTTTAAAGCATGTACAATATAACACATATACAATGTGGCTTTAAAGATGATAACGCATGCTGGATAAAATCAACATATGTAAATAGTTTTTCAACAATATGCATGCGTTCAAACCACAATTCAAACTTGCTTGGAAACCACTTTATAAACTAGTAGGCATGAGAATTATTTTCGCAAACATGCTTTTTGTAAAACTTTTGTAATCAAAACAGTTTAAAAACGTTTTAGTTAAAAATATTTTAGCCACTCACCTCGATTTCTTAGGAGCTTTTCACTCTAGTAGCTCCTCGGGCTCCTTTTCATCCCTAGAATCCAGATTCAAATTACAGCTTAGATTAATCATAGTTCTGAACCTTATTTTGAAATACTTCCTTCTACCAACTTATTTTAAAATGTCTTAGGAATCTTACCCTAACATTTCAGCTCAGAATTTCTCGTGGTTTGGCTGGAATCTTCAAATCTTCAAGACTAGCTCAGACTGATCCGACAGTCTGACCCTTCTGCCTTCTTCTCAACCTCCAGCCTAGTTCCTTTGAGCTTTTTCCTCTGACAGCCCTATTTTGAAAACTAGACTTCCAGAGCTTTCGAATGGCTTTAGAATCACTCCAAATGCACGAGTAGATTGAAAGATATCCTCGTTCAAAGTTTACACATTCCTCTGAACCCTCACTACCCTCTACTTTCTCTACGAAATTTATGATTTTTGTGATTTGAAAATGAAATCCCAACTCCCTATTTATAGGCATTCAAATTGCTCGTGGGATTGACAGCACCTACTTGGCTGCATGGCCAAATGTTTAATCCCCCCTTTATCAACGTAAGTTGACTTCACCTTGGTTCAATGTGTTCTTCCCAAGCGCATCCAACACAATTTCTTAGGGTTTAAGAATTTCTCTTAATCGAACACCTAAATTTTAATTGACGTTTGTCCTTACGTCTTCAAGCTTTGTTTGTATTCAAATTAGGGTTTCCAATGTATAATCTACAAGAATGCAGCCAAATTCAACGCATAAACACTTGCTCGGCTGTTCGATGCATAGGCAAGGCCTTTCGATCGCGTGGGCATGACGTTCGAATGCAGCACGGGACAAGGCGTGGCTGACGCACAGGCTGGTCTCGCTCTCTCCCACTTTCTCGCTGGTCTCGCTCTCTCCATTCTCGCTCTCTCCCACTTTCTCGCTCAAAATCTCGCTCTTTTCACTCTCGCTCTCTCCAACTTTCTAGCTCAAAATCTCGCTCTCTCTACTCTCGCTCTCTCCAGCTTTCTCTCCAACTTTCTCTCCAAACTTTCTCTCCAACTATCTTTCTCTCCAAAATTTCTCTCCAATCTCGCTCTCTCCATCTTTCTCTCCAACCTTTCTCTCCAATCTTTCTATCCAAATGTTCTCTCCAATATTTCCTTCTCAAAATCTTGCTCTCAATGATCTCGCTGGTCTCGATCTCAATGATCTCGCTGATCTCACTCTCAATGACCTCGCTCTTAGCTACTGCGAACATTGTTTGTCTCCGTGTAATTTCTACACGATTGTGCCACTAGTCACTAACCTTCCAGTTCTTTGTGCACAACACGCATTTCACATAACTTCCATATTTTCCTTAATCCTTCAACCATAATGCACTTCACCTAATTTCTCCATGCTTAACCGAAATTTCCCCCAAATTTTCCAAACTTAATTTCCATATTATTCCACACTAGCTTAACCTACTTATTATTTTTCCCCAACTTCCCAACTCAATTCCATATTTTTCTTTTCGAATCCCCATTCCACACTAGTTGTTTCATCATATTCCACACTAGTTGTTTCATCATCCTACTTATTATACAAATTTCATCACAATTTTACCGATTAAAGCTCAACTTAATTTATTTAAAGAAAATCTACTTAACACTTAGAAATTTCCTTCCCCTTAACTTAGGATTTAACTTTCACTTAGTTAATTCCTTTTAACACTTGCTTAAGTAAGGAAAATAGGAATCCGGGTTTCACACGTTGATTCCCAAAAGATAGAAGCAATAGTTGACTGGAAACGACCCCTGAATGTAACTGAAGTACGTAGTTTTCTGGGCTTAGCAGGCTATTATAGAAGATTCGTGGAGGGCTTTTCTAAAATAGCTCTGCCGTTAACAAACCTGACCAGAAAAGATGCGAAGTTTGAGTGGTCACCGGAATGCGAACATAGTATTCAGGTGCTGAAACAGAGGTTAGTGTCAGCACCAATATTAACTTTACCTACACCAGGTAAGGAGTTGAGGTTTATTGTGATGCATCCCAACAAGGGTTAGGATGTGTGCTGATGCAGGAAGGAAAGGTAGTAGCTTATGCTTCTCGACAATTAAAGAAGCATGAATGTAACTACAGTACACATGATTTGGAGTTAGCAACAGTTGTGTTAGCCCTAAAAGTTGTGAAGACAATACCTATTTGGTGAGCGGTGTCATATATTCACGGATCATAAGAGTCTAAAGCATATATTTGATAAAAAAGAACTAAACTTGAGACAGAAAAGATGGCTTGAGTTGATCAAGGATTATGACTGCACAATTGACTATCACTCAGGTAAAGCAAATGTGGTAGTTGATGCTTTAAGTGGAAAAACTAGATCCACTAAAGCTAGTATTAATTCAGTAGAAGGTACACTAATTCACGAGTTGTATAATGCTAGGGCAGCATTATCAGTCGGTCAAAAAGGAGGGTTATTAGCTTCATTTCAAGTGCGTTCTATGCTCGTAGAAGACATTCTACGTGAGCAGTTAAAAGATTCCAATCTTCATAAGTTAGCTAAAGAAGTAGATAAAGGATTGAGGATAGACTACCAATTAAGAGCTGATAAAGTGCTATTAGAAGAAGGTAGAATATACGTACCTAAGGATTTAGCACTTAAACAAGCTATTCTAGATTAGGCACATAGTTCGGCCTATGCTATGGATCTGGGCAGTACGAAGATGTACAGAACATTAAAGAGATCGTACTGGTGGCCTGGTATGAAAAGAGAAATAGTAGAATATGTTGACAAGTGCTTAATATGTCAACAAGTTAAACCAGAAAGATAGAGGCCAGCAATATTACTTAATCCACTCCCAGTACAAGAGTGGAAGTGGGAGCATATCATGATGGATTTCCTGTTTGGATTACCTAAGCACCAGCGACCTATGATGGTATATGGGCAATTGTGGATAGGTTGACAAAAACAGCTAAGTTTTTACCTGTTAAAGTTACATATACCCTAGACCAATTAGCTAAGCTGTATGTTGATCGAGTTGTGAGTCAGTTTGGAGCTCCAGTTTCAATTTTATCAGACCGAGACTCCAGATTTACGTCAAAATTTTGGCCTAGTTTGCAGAAAGCTATGGGAACCAAGTTATATTTTAGTACCGCTTTTCATCCACAGACGGATGGTCAGTTGGAACGAACAATCCAGACATTGGAAGAAATGCTGAGAGCATGTATATTGCAGTTCAAAGGAAGTTGGGATATGCATCTGTCGTTAATCGAATTTGCATATAACAACAGTTATCATTCGAGTACCGGAATGGCACCGTATGAGGCACTATACGCTAAGCTATGTAGAACTCTGATATGCTGGAATGAAGTCGGTGAAAGAAAATTACTAGGTCTAGAACTTGTACGACAGACATCAGACAGCAGTAAGATTATAAGAGATAATCTTAAGGCAACTCGAGATAGGCAAAAAAGTGACGCTGATAAGCGGAGAAGAGAATTAGAGTTTGAAGTTGGTGATAAAGTATTTTTTGAAGTTATCTCCGTGGAAAGGAATACTCAGGTTCGGTAGAAAAGAGAAACTAAGCCCAAGATATATTGGACCCTATGAGATAATCGAAAGAGTTGGACCAGTGGCATATCGATTGGATTTGCCTCCAGAATTATCTCGTATACATGATGTGTTTCATGTGGCAATTCTTAGAAAGTATGTGCCAGATCCTACCCATATATTGCCTGAACAATAGGTACAGTTGAAGGAGAATTTGTCTTATGAAGAAGAACCAGTAGAAATCCTTGATAGAAAGGAACAGGTTTTAAGGAATAAGACAATTCCATTAGTAAAGGTGCTATGGCAAAACCATAATACGGAAGAAGCAATATGGGAAGCCGAAGAGAAAATCAGAAACAAGTATCCGCAGTTGTTTAATTGACGGACTTGTAGCAAAATTTCGAGGACGAAATTTTTATAAAGGGGAGGTAAATGTGAACCTCGAATCCTAATGTCTCTACTTAAGTGTTCCCTATTGAGATCTGTGTGATGAGTAGGTTAATGTGAAAACTAGTGTGGAATGGTGAAGAAAAGAATGGAAAATGTGAAGAAAAGAGGAAAATGTGGAAGTTTGATTTTGGGGAAAATTTAGCTAAGTATGGAAATTAGTGTGGTGATGCGTTGGAAGGGTGACAAAGTGATGCGTTGGAGGATTTATTGGTGAAGGCATGCGGCTGAAGAAGAAAAACATAGAGGATGCGTTGGAAGGCACACAGGTAGGCGAGGATACATGGAAAGCTAGGCCATGCGTCGAGCAGCCTCGACCGGACGCCTAGGCCATGCGTCGAGTAGGCACGCCATGCATTGAGTGCACTGTTGAGGGGATGTGCCCGTGCGTTGCGCGCGCTTCCGAGCGTCCATGCCCCATGCGTTGAGCGCCCTAGCCGAGCAATTTTGCCATGCGTCGATGTGCCTACCGTATAGCCAAGCGCGCAGCCCATGTAGCCATGCTAGCAAGCAAGCGATGGCCAATGAGCGCCGCACGCCCATGCGCCCGTGCACCTGGTCAAGGCGCCGGGTGCAGCCCATGTGGCCAAGCACACCTATGCTTCGAACGACCAGCCCATGCAGCACGCCTATGCGTTGGTGGCTAGCACATTGCACCCATGCCAAGCCAGCCATGTAAGTGAGCCATGCGTTGAGGGATGGATGGTTACCCTATGCGTAGTGATGGATAGCTTCTGTTGATGGCTAAGTTGAATTGTAATTCTAGTAAATTGGCTTACTATGCATTGAGTAGAGGCTATGCGTTGCTTATGGCCTAGGCGTTGAGCAACAAAGAGTTGGACGCATACAAGGATGAAATCATCAGGATAACAACATCAAAACCATGTGTCTTCGTGAGAGCAAAGCCTTAAGCATTAAGACTTTGAGGTGGTGGCATCAGATTGGAGGCCCATGCGTTGGCAAGATGAGAAGAGGACACTTAGCTTGCGATGACCATATCATTGCATTGATGAGGTGAGGAGGAGACACTTGGCCATGCAGCCAAGTAGGTGGTGTCAACTCCGGAGAAGGTCTGGACGCCTATAAATATCACCTTGAGACTTCATTTTTAGATCAAAAACTCAGAAATACTGTAAAAAGAGTGGGAGAGTGGAGCAAACCATGCATTGGAGCCAAATCCATGCGTTAGTCATAGTGGACGCATTGGACAGTGAGGTCTGAGGAGACGAGAAGTTCTCCCAATTTACTCATGCGTTTGGAGTGATTCTAAAGCCACCTAAAAACTCTGAGAGTCTAGTTTTCAGGGTAGGGTTGTTGGAAGAAAAGCTCAAAGGGATCGGGCTAGAAACTGAGAAGAAGACAGAAGGGTCAGGCTGTCAAATCAGCTTGGGCAAGTCTTGAAGATTTTGTGATTCCGGCCAAACCACGAAAAGTTCTGAGCTCATATTTTAGATTAAGACTCCTGAGATAATTTAGAATATGTTTGTAGAAGGAAGTATTTCAAATTAAGGTCCAGAACTATAAGTAATCTAAGCTATAATTTGAATCTGAATTTTAGGAGTGAAAAGAGACCCCGAGGTAGAAAAATGAGCTACTAGAGTGAAAAGCTCCTAAGCAGTCAAGGTAAGTGGCTAAAATGTTTTGACTACAACATTTTGCTTAAAATTTTTTATTACAACATGTTATAGAAGGCATGTTTTAAAGAAGAATATTCTCATGCCTACTAGTTTGACAAAGTGATTTCCAAGCAAGTTATGAATTGTGTTTTAAACGCATGCATGTGTGAGGAATTGTTGAAAAATGATTTATATGTGTTAATTATGTTTAGCATCTGTTAGTGCCTTTAAAGCCACGTTGTTATATGTGTTATAATTTACATGCTTTAAAGAGAAAGTCATTTATGACTAGTTTTACTAAAACGCGATACCGAAGGACATTTGAGAAGGTATCCGCCCAACTAGATACTGAAAGACATTTGAGAAGGTATCTATTGGTACTGAAGGACATTTGAGAAGGTACCAAACCAACCAGATACTGAAGGACGTTTGAGAAGATATCTGAACAAAAGTACCTAAGGAATGACGGTACTTAGTGTGGCCACAGGTAGATAGAGTCAGAGATTGAGCAAAAGGGTTCTCTCTTGACTAGCAGTTAGTGTTGGGATTGTTTTACCCACAGTGGGTTACTTTGAACTGAGAAATGATTTTACTATTTTATGATTAAAAAAGCTTTATATGTTTTATGCTTGGAAAATTTTTATGCTGCAGTACAAGTATTGTAGAAGCTTATATTCCAATTAAACTCTTTATTGAGATTTTGCATGAGAATCAATTATGTTTCTTAAGTCACTCACTGGGCGTAATCTCACCCCATTTTCAAATGTTTTGTTCCCCCCACCACCCACTGGTAGCGGTCAAATCCTCTGAAGATAGCTTTGCATCTGCTCTGCCACTAAAGGAATAAGAGATTCGTAACCGTCTGTTTAGGTGGTTACTATTAATATTGTACACATGTTACAGTTGTTCATGTAGGGATTAGGGTTTTGGGTTTTGGGACTTATAAATCTAGTATTGTAATGATTCTAAATATGTTATATTTCTACGTTAATAAATTATGGGCCTAAAGACATTTCATTACATACAAATTATATTTTGGTATCGAGTTATTCCTCAAGAGTTATTAAGTAGTAAGTGTCAGCCCAAGGGTTGATAACTGGTTCAGTCACGCCCTTCTCTAGGCTAAGAGGGTGGTCTGGGGCAGGGTGTGACAGATCATGTAGCTACGGACGATGTTAAGTGATGTGCTAGATGATCGTGTAGCTACGAGCGGCGCTAAGCCATGCACTAGACGATCGTGTAGCTCTACACAATGAGACGGTCGCACTACACGATCAGTATCAGCGTTAGGCGATGACGCTATAGAATAGGCGTGAGTGGTAGACGATGGGCGTGATGTGTTAGACAATAGACATCAGCGCTACGCGATGAGCGATAGCGACAACTACACGATGAGCGGCAGCAAGAGCTGTGCGATGGGCTATGTTCTACACGATGAGCGAGAGCGAGATCGTTGGGTGACAAGCATCAGTGAGAGATCAGTAAACGATGAGCTGCACGATGGGCGATGAGCTAAACAATTGAGGAATGCATTGATCATTCTTAACCACTAATTAAGGGCAACAACTGTCCTAAGCACCGCATTTCACTCCATGTTAGCTGAAGGTCATGTTAAGCTTTAATAGTAAGTGATGAAAAGTAGTATAAAAAGGGGAGATTGAACTTCAAACGATCAGTTTGATCACTTCCTCCGTGCAAATTGAGAGATCTTGGTGTCGTTGGAACTCTGAGAGTGTAGTTTCAGAGGTGACACTACGAAAAGAAGGTCTCACCGGAATAAGACCGAAGAAGGGGAAAAAGGACCAAAGGTCCATTTCTCAGGTGTACCCGAGCCATTGATAAAAAATTGAGTCTCTAGGACTAACCACAAGAATTTATAAGCTGAAATTTTAAGGTATGCTTCCTGAGACAATTCTAAACAAGTTTGTAGAAGACAGTTTCTTCGATTCTTGATTCTGGTCACTAGAATCAGGAGGTACTTTTTCGGTCAAATCATTGGTTCCAATTTTATCGAATATCCCCGAAGGGACGGTCAAATCATTGGTTAATCATCTCCAAATCTCATCCCCACTGGAAAAAGACTTAGAAAAGGCAATTTGGAAGACCAAGGATCTGCGCCGGGTCAATATCACAATTTGGATTATGATTTTTGGATCCTTAAATTGTCCAGAAACACTTTAAAGAAAACTCCCCACCCACGTTTGTATCCTTCAATTTGCCCCCTTTGTATGGCAAATAATGAAACCCAGCAGCATCTGTTATTTGAATGCTCTTACACTATTAAATGCTGGCAGAATCTTTTTAACATTTTTGGCATCAGATGGGTATTTGACAGGTCATCCCATGAGAATACATGGCAGATTCTAATTGGACCTAAGCTGAAAGCAGGCCCAAGAGTGCTATGGAGTAATGCAATCAAAGCACTACTATCGGAAGTGTGGTTTGAGAGAAATCAAATATTATTCCATAATAAAGCAACCCATTGGCATAATCGTTTTGAAGCTGCAAAGCTTAATGCCTCCTCGTGGTGTTCCCTTTCCAACTTTTTCCAAGATTATTCGGTACAAGACATAAGTCTAAATTAGAGTTCTTTTCTCAAGCAAGAGTTTTAACTTCGTTTATTTGTTTACGGTCCATATCTTGTAAGGGCGTAGGTGTTGTTTTCCCTAGCCCAGATAGTGTTATTCTCTTGGCTATATTGCTGTGTTTTTATTCTACCATATTGAGATTGATCGTAAGGAAATGATGAGGATGCTAAGGGGGTGTCAACCTAGTTGAGATGTCTGGGTGCGTCCCCTGATCCATAGACCCTTTTGCTTATTCTATAATCCTCTTGTACCTTGAGCATTAGTCTCAGATCCATAAAAAGACTCGTTTCCTTTTAAAAAAATATATATTTCTCTTTTCATACCAGGCCACCAATATGATCTCTTTAATGTTCATCTTCGTTCTGCCCGGATGCACAGCATAGGCCGAACTATGTGCCTCTTCTAGAATAGCTTGTTTAAGTGCTAAATCCTTAGGTATGCATATTCTACCTTCTTTTAATATCACTTTATCCGCTCTTAATTGGTAGTCCGTTCCCAATCCTTTATCTACTTCTTCAGCTAACTTCTGGAGGTCGGAATCCTTTAACTAATCACGTAGAATATCTTCTACGAGCGTAGGATGCACTTGAAATGAAGCTAGTAACCCTCATTTTTTTACCGATTGATAATGCTGCCTTAGCATTATACAACTCATGAATCAATGTACCCTTCACTAAATTAATACTAGCTTTAGCTGATCTGGTTTTTCGACTTAAAGCATCAGCTACCACGTTTGCCTTACCTGGGTGATAATGAATGGTACAGTCATAATCCTTGATCAACTCGAGCCATCTTCTTTGTCTTAAGTTTAGTTCCTTTTGATCAAAGATATGCTTTAAACTCTTATGATCCATAAATATATGACACCGCTCACCAAACAGGTAATGTCTCCACAATTTTAGAGGAAACACAACTGCTGCTAACTCCGAGTCGTGTGTAGGGTAGTTACATTCATGCTTCTTTAATTGTCGAGAAGCATAAGCTACCACTTTTCCCTCCTGCATCAGCACACATCCTAATCCTTGTCGGGATGCATCACAATAAACCTCAAACTCCTTACCTGGTGTAGGTAAAGTTAATACTGGTGTTGACACTAACCTCTGTTTCAGCACTTGGAAACTATGCTCGCATTCTAGCGACCATTCAAACTTTGCATCTTTTATGGTCAGGTTTGTCAATGGTAAAGCTATCTTAGAAAAGCCCTCCACGACTCTTCTATAATAACCTACTAAGCCCAGAAAACTGCGTACTTCAGTTACATTTAGGGGTCGTTCCCAATTAACTACTGCTTCTATCTTTTGGGAATCAATGCTAACTCCGTTAGCTGAAACTATATGCCCAAGGAATACAACTTAATTTAACTAAAAATCACATTTACTAAATTTGGCATATAACTCCTTTTCCCTTAGAATTTGTAATACCATCCTAAGATGTTCTTTGTGTTTTTCCGAACGATTGGAATACACTAGTATGTCATCTATGAACACTATCACAAACTGATCCAGATAAGAATGGAATATCCTATTCATCAAGTCCATAAATACCACAGGAGCATTTGTCAATCCAAACGACATCACTAGGAACTCAAAATGTCCATATCTAGTTCTGAATGCAGTCTTTGGAACATCTATGTCTTTCACTTTCAACTGGTGATAGCCTGATCTCAAATCTATTTTAGAGAATACTATGGCCCCCTTTAACTGATCGAAGAGATCATCTATACGAGGCAATGAGTACTTATTCTTAATGGTCACCTTATTCAATTGTCTATAGTTTATGCATAATCTAAGAGTACCGTCTTTCTTCTTAACAAACAAGACCGACGCTTCTCAAGCCGATACACTGGGTCTAATGTACCCCTTATCCACATGTTCTTGTAACTGAACTTTTAATTCTTTCAGCTCCGTTGGTTCCATCCTATATGGTGCTTGAGATATAGGTGCTGTAACCGGAACTAACTCAATAGTAAATTCCATTTCCCTATCAGGTGGTAAACCTAGTAATTCTTCAGGGAATACATCTAAGAACTTTTGTACTACAGGTACATCCTCAGGTTTTAGTTTTTTATCTTGTGAAACTATTACAGAGGCTAAATAGGCTTCGCATCCTTTACTCGACAGTTTCCTAGCCCTTACTGCTGATATTAAATTTCCTAGGAGTATTCTTCTACTTCCTACCAGGGTTATTTCTTTTTCACCTGGTTTTTTAAACACTATTTCTCTTCTAAAGCAATTCATAGTGGCATAGTGTTTACTCAGGAAATTCATACCTAAGATAACATCAAACTCTATAATTCTAATGGAATCAAGTCAACCCAAAAAAATTTGATTTCCAATAGTTACTTCACAATTCTTGTAATACTCATGTACAACTAGAGTATCTCCTACATGTGTAGAGATAAACAAATCCTCATTCATACGCTCAGGGACTTTATCTATATGTAATGCACACATGCTAGATATGAATGAGTGCGTAGCACCAGGATCAAATAATGCATAAGTGGATTGTTTACATAAAGTTATCGTACCAACTACGACATCTGAGGCCTCTTCCGCTTCCTGGTGTGTCATAGCATATACTCTACCCTGTTGCTGCTGCTGTTGTTGTTGGGGTCGTCCTGCTTTCTCTTTCTGCTTAGCTACACTGGATCCTTCACCTCTAATTCCTGTCGTTCTAGGTTGGTTTACAGTCTGTGTAACTTCTCTTTGTTCATTCTGTGCTCCACGACGTAGCTGAGGACAATCTCTCTTGAAATGCTCAGCTTGTCCGTACTAGAAACACACATTCCTATTACCATAACATACTCCTGTATGAGGTCTACCACAGTTTACATACAGTGGTTTCCTTCCTGTACTAGCTACTGACTCGCTAGCACGACCTGATACTGATCCATCACTCGGTCTAGCTACAGATCTTGACTTCTTTTGACCTGAACTCTGTTGTCTCATGCCTCCAAAGCTCTTTATACCCGATTGTCCAGAGAATGGAGGTCTAAACCTCTTACTTCTCATTTCTCCAGGCACTCTAAACTGTCCTTCACCTAGTTGGAGTACATCTTCCCTCACTACACTATGCTCTACTCGGATAGCAGTCTCAACTAACTGAGTGAAATTAACCCAATTAGATGTAGAGGTAATGGGTGTACGTATTTTTTTCTTAGGCCATTCTCAAATCTCCTACACCTCTCCTTTTCTTCCACGATGATTGGAAGGGCATACTGAGATAACTCAGTAAATCTTTGTTCATACTCAGCAACCGTGAGCATTCCCTGACCTAAGGAATTCTTCTCTTTTCGCTTATTTAGAAGAAATAGGGTAGTATTTATCCTCGAACACTTGTCTGAACTCAGACCAAGTCATAGTTTCCGAGCTACCTCTTCCAACCTCTTTTACTTTCCACCACTTATCTGCCCCTTTCTGCCGCAAGAATGCCGCTAACTCGACCTACGGTCCTCAAACTTTAAAAGACTTTTCAATCAAGTCCAACCAGATCTCAGCATTCATTGGATTCGTGGCTCCATCGAATGTCGTGGCATCTAAAGCTTTCAGCCTCTCGATGCCAAATTTCCTTTATGGATCCTTCTGAATCGATCTTACACTCACCGCCAATCTTTGAGTGATTCTATAGAACACTCGATCCTTCATCTGGGGTTCTACATCTACCTTTGGTGTACTGGAATTGTTTTCAGAAGTTGCTTCCTGCTCTACTGAGTCTCTAACTCTTTCCCCTTTGGATTTGGGTCCCGTCTACCTTCAGGACCTCCGCTGGTAGGGTCAACATTCCTCTCTTCAGTCTGTTTGCTCCGCTTGCCATTTCTCCTCAGCATCTATGCCTAATTATTAAGTACACATGTTAGAGACTTATTTATGGGACTTTAATCTAATGTATGAACTCTCTCTTTCACCCAAAGTTTTATCTTGTAGTACTAAGTTAGCATAAATCTTTCCTAAGTTTACGTATAACCTATCCTTTAATACTAAGATGGTATCAATTTAGACTTTACACTCAATCTTTTCCCAAGTTTTATGTAAACCTTTGCTCTGATACCACTCTGTCACACCCCGCCCAAGACCACCCTCTTAGCCTAGAGAAGGGCATGACTGCAGTAGTTATCAACCCTTTGGCTAACACTTACTGCCTAATAACTCTTACGAAATAACTCTGATATCAAAATATAACTTATATACAACGGAATGTCTTTAGGACCACAATTTATTAATTTAGAACATAATATGTTTAGAGTTATTACAACACTAGATTTACAAGTTCCAAAACCCCAAACCCTAGTCCCTATATGAACAACAATAACATGTGTACAATATTAACAGTAACCTTCTAACAGACGGGTTACAATTCTCTTTATCCTTTAGTGGTAGAGCAGTTGCAGAGCTATCTTCAGAGGATTTGACCGTTACCTGTGGGGGGGAGGGGGTGGCGGGAACAAAACATTTGAAAACGGGGTGAGCTTACACCCAGTGAGTGACCCAAAAAACATAGTTGATTCTCATGCAAAATTTCAATAAAGAGTTTAACTAAAACATATGCTTCTACAGTACGTGTACTGCAGCATAAACATTTTCCAAGCATAAAACATACAAAGTTGTTTTAATTGTAAAATAGTAAAATCATTTCTCAATTCAAAGTATCCCACTGCGGGTAAAACAATCCCAACACATACTACTAGTCCAGAGAGAACCCTTTTACTCAATCTCTGACTCTATTTACCTGTGGTCACATTAAGTACCGTCACACATTAGATACTTCTGTTCAGATACCTTCTCAAACGTCCTTCAGTATCTGGCTAGTTTGGTACCTTCTCAAATGTCCTTCAGTACCAATAGATACCTTCTCAAATGTCCTTCAGTACCTAGTTGGGCGGATACCTTCTCAAATGTCCTTCGGTATCGCGTTTTAGTAAAACTAGTCATAAATGACTTTCTCTTTAAAGCATGGAAAGTATAACACATATAAGTCATGGATTTAAAGATGCTAACGCATGTTGAACATATTTAACACATATAAATCGTTTTTCAACAATTTCTCACACATGCATGCGTTTAAAACACAATTCATAGCATGCTTGGAAATCACTTCATAAAACTAGTAGGCATGAGAATATTCCTCTTTAAAACATGCTTTCTATAACACGTTGTACTCAAACATTTTAAGCAAAATGTTTTAGTCAAAACATTTTAGCCACTCACCTTGATTTCTTAGGAGCTTTTCACTCTAGTAGCTCCTCGGGCTCCTTTTCACCCCTAGAATTCAGATTCAACTTACAGCTTAGATTACTCATCGTTTTGAACCATATTTTGAAATAATTCCTTCTAAAAACTTGTTCTAAAATGTCTCAGGAAGTTACCCTAAACTTTGAGCTCAGAACTACTCGTGGTTTGGCCGAAATCACAGAATCTTCAAGACTAGCCCAGGCTTATCTGACAGTCTAACCCTTCTATCTTCTTTTCAATTTCTAGCTCGGTTCCTTTGAGCCTTTCCTCTGACATCCTCATTATGAAAACTAGACTCTCAGAGCTTTCAGATGGCTTTGAAATCACTCCAAACGCAGGAGTAGATTGGGAGATCTGCTCGTCACAAGTTGATGTGTCCTCCTCAAATCTCACTGTCCAATGCGTCCACTATGACTAACGCATGGATTTGGCTCCAACGTGGTTTACTCCACTCTCTCTCTCTCTCTTTACAGTATTTCTGAGTTTGTGATCTAAAAAGGAAGTCTCAAGTCTCTATTTATAGGCGTCCAGACTTCCTCCGGTGTTGACACCACGTACTTGGTTACATGGCCAAGTGTCTATTCCTCCCTTCATCAACGCAATCTTGCATCAGCTTGACCCAAGGTGCCTTCTCCATATGCGTCCACCTCAATTGCTTAACCCTTAAGAATTTCTCCAAAGAAGACATGTGGTTATTCTGATGTTTTCTTTGTGACCTCATCCTTGTATGCATCTAACTTGTTGCCTAGTTTATAGCAACACATAGCATAACAAAAGGTTATCCATCACCAACGTATAGGGTGACCCTCCATTCCTCGACGCATGGCTCACTTGCACGGCTTGATTGGCATGGGTGCATGGTGCTAGCCACCAACGCATAGGCGTGCTTGGTCGTTCGATGCATGGGCATGCTAGGCCACATAGGCTGCACACGGCGCCTTGTAGCTTGGCCGAGTGCACGGGCGCATGAGCGTGCTGCTTCGACGCATGGGCGTGCGACTTGTGCTAGCCATCGCTCGCTCACTCGCACAGCTGCATGGACTGTCGTGCGCTTGGCTACACGGTAGGGCCCTTCGATGCATGACACGGCAGCTCGGCTGAGGCGCTTAGTGCGTGGGGCGTGGCCGCTCGGCAGTGTGCGCAACACATGGGCGCATCCCCTCGACAGTGTGCTCAGCGCACGGGCATGCCCACTCACGCATGGTTTAGGCGTCCGGTCGAGGCAGCTCGACACATTGGCCTGGGCGTTGGCCGATGCTGCTCGACGCATGGTCTGGCGCTGGCCGAGGCTGCTCGACGTATTGACCTTCCTTTTTCCTCTACTCGTGTGCCTTCCAACGCATCATCTTTTTTTTTTCTTTCTTCAGCCGCATGCCTTCACCAACAAATCCTCCAACGCATCACTTTGTCACCCTTTCAACGCATCACCATACTAATTTTCATTCTTAGCCAAAATTTCCAAATTTTCCCCAAAATCAAACTTTCACATATTCCTTTCTTCACCATTCCATATTAGTTTTCACATCAACCTACTCATCACACAGCTCTCAATAGGCAACACACTTAAGTAGAAAATTTAGGATTCGAGGTTCACAAGGTTGTCGCATGCTTTCTCAAAACATAGGCTGCCGCATGCTTGTCCCCGCATAGCCTTTCCTCTCGGCCATACTTCAGCCTCTTTCAATGCCCAAATAACCTCTCGAATGTTTATGGCCAACGCATGGCACAGCACCAACGCTTAGCACAAGGCCAACGAATTATCAAATACTTAGTCATTTCTCTAGCTTCCAACACATAGTTCTTTTGGCATCATACTTGAACCAAAATTTCACTAGTTAAGGTTTAACTCAAAGCTACTCAACAATCTATTTAACCACTTAGAATTTTCCTTCTCTTTAACATAGGATTTAACTTCCACTTAGTTAATTTCCCTTAATCACCTGCTTGAGTAGGAAAATGAAATCCGGGTTTCACACACCGGCCCCTCATTTTTTCCTTCTTCGCCACCGTGCCCTCTCCTCTGTCGGTCTCCCTTGCCACCGATCCCTCTCCCGCGTTCGTCTCCTTCAAGCTGCCGTCGCCACGTGCATTTCCTTCAAGTCGTCGCCGCCTCCTTTAGCTGTCACCGCTTCTGTCCAGTCGCCGCCTCCCCTCCTTCAGCCCCCGCCCGCTGGTAATATTTTCCCGATAATCTTCCCCCTTTATTTTCTCTTATTTTGTATATTAATTTAAACCATTATTTTTAATTTATAACATGTTATTGTGGATTGAGTTTTATTATTATTATTATTATTATTATTGTGGATGTTATTATGGATTGTTTTTAATTTAAGCCATGGATTGTGGATGTTATTGTTGATTGAGTTTTTTTTCCCTTTTCATTCGTAAGGTTATGGATTACTTAATACATTAATAGATGTGACAATTTTTACAATTTGGTAGATATTGTGAATTGTGGATTATGGATGTTATAATTTATGTAATTTTTTAGATTATGGATGTTATAATTTACTTAATCTTGGACTAAGTTGAGGGGGGAAATTCAATAACATTAGGGACAAAAAATGTCAAATCACCTATTATAAATTATTTAAAATTTTAAATTCTCCGAACTTGGAATTTTGTATTAAATTAATCAAAATTCATGCTTAATAAAGACTTTTTACTTTGTCCTATAATCCAAGTTATTGTTTTGGATTACAAGTTGGTCAGAAAAGATTTATTTTTAAGGATGAATAAAGAATGGATTAAACTAAGGAATAAGTTATCAGTGGAGTATAAAGAAGGAGTATCCCAGTTTTTAGATATGGTGAAGTTTCATGTTAATAATTCCGGACGAATAAAATGTCCATGCAAGAATTGTATGAATTCAATTTAGAAAAAAATAGATATCGTGGAACGACATCTATTAACATATGGAATATCTCCTTCATACTGTGAATGAGTATATCATGGAGAGCCAGTAAACTTATCTAGAGGTTTTGAAAGTCATACAACTCATTCAATATAAAATGTTGAAGTAGATAGTATAGAGAGTAATGTTGTCAAGAAAATGAGATGTTGAATCTTATAAACGATTTACAAGTTCTAATTGAAAACGAAAATGCAAATGAAGAAAGGATTGAGAATGAAAGGTCCTCTAATGGTCAAGAAAGAGATACCACGAACTTATTCGAGGATTTAATGACCGAAGCACGTAATGAATTATACCCTAGTTGTTTACAATTTTCATCCTTGAACTTTTTAGTGAAGTCGATGCATATCAATCTTCTCAACGGCTGGCTACAAATCGTTTGACATGTTGTTGGAATTGTTAAAACCAACGTTTGCAGCTGGCACCGCTATACCTACTTCCTTTTATGAAACCAAGTGAAAATTGCGTGAATTAGACCTAGGTTATGAGTTTATTCATGCATGCAAATATGATCGTGTATTGTATTGGAAAGTTTGCAGATTTGCAATAATGCCCCATTTGTGGTTAGTCTCGGTACAAAGTTAATGTTGGCAAGGGTAAAAAAATACCACATAAGATATTGCATCATTTTTCCATTGATACCGAGATTAAAACGATTGTTTGAATCAAAAGAAGGCGTTTCTGACATGAGATGACATAAGGATAAGCGAGTTGAAACGGAGGATGTATTGCAACATCCAATTGATGGAGAGGGGTGGAAACATTTTGATCGTGAATTTCCTCATTTCACTTTAGATCCCTGAAATGTTCGTTTGGGACTAGCTTTAGATGGGTACAATCCATTTTGAAATATGAGCACTTCTTATAGTATGTGGCTTGTGGTGATAATTCCTTATAATTTGCCCCATTGGAAATGCATGAAGGAAACAAACTTCTTCATGTCTTTGCTCATACCTGGTCCAAAATCTCCTGGAAAGAAAATTGATATTTACTTGAAGTCGTTGATTGAAGAGTTGAAAGAGTTATGGACAACTGATGTGCGAACTTATGATTCTATTACTGGTGAGTTTTTTCAACTATATGCTACCTTATTATGGATGATTAATGACTTCCCTGCATATGGTGACCTATTTGGGTGGAGCATAAAAGGTTGTCAAGCATGTCCAATATGCAAAGAAGATAAATCGTCCTTCGGGATAAGAGGGAAAATATCATTTATGGGACATCGACGTTATCTTCCAGAGAATCATAGTTGGCGTCGAAGTAGGCAACATGATGGTAAAGTTGAACGTAGACCTCCTCCAGTCGTAATGAATAGAGAAGAGATCTTAAAACAAATAGATATGTTAAACTTTTCTATACTTAGCAAATATCCATGGAAGAGAAAGAAAATGAATTCTAAACTAGACTAAGAAAAGTATTTTTTTCCAACTTCCATATTGGTCCAGACTATTGTTACGACATAAATTGGATGTAATGCATATTGAAAAAAACATATGCAACAATTTGGTAAGCACATTGTTAAATATTGAAGGAAAGACAAAGGATACAACGAACGCTCGATTAGACTTACAAGATTTGAAGATGAGAAAGAACCTATACTTGATACAGGTCGATAACAAATTTGTAAAACTACACGCAACATACATATTAACTAAGGTTGAACGGATTTCGTTTTGTAAGTATTTGAAATCAGTGAAATTTCCTGATGGATTTGTGTCTAACATAGCACGATGTGTGAATGATAAAGATGGAAAAATATCAGGGTTGAAAACACACGATTGTCATGTGTTGCTTCAAAGACTACTCCCTATTGGTATTCAAGCATACTTACCGAAGAACGTATCCACTGCTATTGTTGAATTGTGTACATTCTTTCATGACTTATGTGCAAAGACAATATGTGTAAGTGATTTGAACATATTACAAGCAGACATCATAGTCATAATTTGTAAGTTTGAGAAAATATTTTCGCCTGCCTTCTTCGATGTGATGGTACATCTTGCAGTTCATCTACCATATAAAACCAAAGTGGTGGGTCTAGTTAGTTACAATTGGAAGTATCCTATTGAAAGAAGTTTATGACCATTAAAACAATTTGTATGGAACAAAGCACATCCCGAGGGGTCTATAGCGGAAGCATATGCAATGAATGAATCATGGAACTTCTACTCACGATATCTAAGTGGGATTGAAACGAGATTCAATAGAGATGAACGAAATGATAATAACATTCTCGATCATGAGATATTTGTTGAATTTGAATTATTTAGGCAGAGTGTACGACCATTAGGGGCGTCAACTTTATGGACGCTATCAGCGGAGGAAAAATGTATCGCTTGGTATATTCTCAACAATTGTAAAGAAATAACAAACTATCGCAAGTACGTTTTAAACTTTTTCCTTTTCTAACTTATAGGGTAAATCCTTTGATATAACTTTCAAATGATCAATTTTGTAGGCAACACTTGAGGTTAATTCATCGTGAAGCTCAAAGCGCCTCTGACTTATATATAAAGCATCAACGCAAATTTCATGATTGGTTCAAATCTTAGGTATACATAGTCATTTTGTAGGCAACAGTTGAGAGATTATTAATTTTTCGTAATAATTTTTAATGTATAATTAATTATTAGGTTCAACAACGGAACGAGAGAGAAGATATCTCCGATGATTTCTTTTCACTTGAAATGGGACCTTCGTCTAAGGTGCACTCTTACAATGCATGCATTGTTAATGAAATACGGTTTCACACTGTCGAGCGTGATAATCATCGAGCTACCAAAATAGTGGAGTCCTAGTGGCCGGGGAGATCAGTAGGAATGGAAGTGTGGATAACAATTTCTACAGTGTTGTAGACGAAGTATTAGATTTCCAATATTCGAACAAAAGATGTGTTTTTTTGTTGAAGTTTAAATGGTTTGACACAGATAACAATAAAAGTAATATGACACACGTGGATTTAGGATACAAACCGATCAATACATCACTCTTTTTGGTATGTCGATATGCCTTTCATCTTTGCTATCTAAGCACAACAAATCTTTTACATTGATGACATCAAATATGGTCGCAATTGGAAAGTTGTTCAAGTAGTCCAAAATAAGCGAATATAGGATGTACCAGAAGTGGATGATGTTGAAAACACACAACTAGATTTACTAGAAATTGTTGGTGGAGTCCGAGTGGATGAAACCATTGAGGAGGTTACTTTATATAGAGTGGACGTTGATCCTATAGTTATGGAAAGACCAATTATAGGACATGGCAATCATGACTTCATAAACGATGATGATGAAGAACAATTATCTCCCAATAACAATTCAAGTGTTGATGAATAATTTGAATTAGATTACGATGATGAGTAATGATGTATCTACTCAATTCTCTATTTACACGTATTTCATATTAATTTAATATTATTTTGTCTTTTTTGTGTTTATTGATAACTTGTAAAAAATACAAGTTATCTTTGCTCTTAAGTTAGGACAATTAGGGTTTTTAATGATAAATTCTCCTCATTTTTGTTAGAAACGCATGGATTTAAGTGAACAATAGCAAATTCATGTAAGAAAAGTTTTATCAATGATTATCGCGGTGCTAACGCACTGTCATCCAGGAGTTGAACGCAGAAACTAACATTAATGCGTTAAGACAAATGCCGCAGGGAAAACTTAAACGCATGAGCCATGCATCGAAGGGAACTCAACGCATAGAAGATTCATTGCTTCGGGCTGATTGTGTCACATCATCACTTGCAAGCATGGGCACCTGCAATAGGTGGCGTCTGAAAAGCTCCCAAAGGTCAAGCGGCCAACTAAGATATGGAATTTAATGATGATTAGGGCATGGACTTAAATGTAGCCCATCCTTCAAATGGACGAGACCAACGCCTATAAATACTTGAAGACCCTCCGAAATCAAGAGTTCGGACAATTAGATACTCCATACTCTCTGTAAACTTGTAAACTTAGTTTTAGTTGTAGAAGCTATGCCACGGTGCAAGCCTATCGAAGGAGCTAAGAACCACCACCACCACTGGCCAAGGAGTAGAGAAAGTCATTCTTGAGATAGATACTCTGTCCATTACTCTTAAAAGTGATTGTACACAACAAAGTTGAGCCAAAGAACTACAAGAGATTGTATTCTTTGGCTTGACGTAGTTTTCTTCTTAATATCATTTCCATTTCATCTTGATTGAATAGTTCTTTGTAAAGACTCATTTGATCCTTTATAAAATTCATATATTTGATCATCACTTTTGCTATTGTTTATCCTCTGTCTATCTTGAACGCATTAATACTTCATGCATAATTCTGTTATAACGCCTAAACCAACTTGACAACTTGGTGAAAGCATCTTTAACTTAGTTGTTTGAAAGAATAGCTAAGTTGCATTAAGAAGAACGCCTAGTACAGCTAGAGATAGACTTACTGGTGTTTCTTGAATTCTAAAGTTAGACGCATACATCCTAGAGATAGACTTGTATGTCATTTGCATTGAGAAATGTTAAATGAAGTCTAACGCATGAACAGAAAGATAGGCAAACCATCCCATTCCATCCACATCATTTAAGTTGTGTGCAATTATCTTTAACCGACGCGTCCACTTACTAAAATTCCATTCTCATATGAACCATCATTTTCCACTTAGCTCTTTTTGACTCGTGTTGCACAGGCATGGCATGCTAATGTAAATAATACATCTTTTGCATTGTTTTAGAAAACACCCCCTACTGCAAGTACGACGCATTTTCTGTGTTTAGTGAAATGAATCCCTGTGATCGACCCTGGACTTGCCAGGAACTTAGATTAGATTTATACTTGGGTTTAATCTAGGAAAACTTGAACGCCGCCATTTTAAGGAGTTGTGCGCTTTCTGTGAATAATTCTAACGCCCCGACGCGTTGCACATGTTTGGACGCATCAAGGCATAATACAGCACTCATACTTAGAATTTATTTTTCCAATCTGTTCTATTCTAGACACTCTTAACGCACCACACGATAGCAAGCGAACAAGTTTTTGGCGCCGTTGCCGGAGATTCAGCAACAAGAACTAACCAGAAATTTCGTTTGTATTTGTTGTACGAACACTTCAATTAAAGGAAGTATTACAAGCTACGCCTAGGCTTGTGAACGTGTATGAACAGGAATGACACTTCTGAATTCACATACGACCTCAAGATTGAACGAACCTTCCGACGTCGGAATCGATCCAACCGTCGACGAAGGTTAAGGCAACAATTACTCAGACAGCAAGAAAGGGAAAGAGCAATGGCGGAAGAACAACAAAAACAAAAAACTAGCTCAGCAACTGTCTCGAGCTGCCCAGAACCCAATCCTGATGGCAAATAACAGCACGCATCCTATGAGAGAATACGCGTCCCCTGTGCTATATGATTTCTCTCCAGGAATCATGTATCCAACGCCTGATGGAACCAGGTTTGAGATGAAATCTGTGATGCTCAACGCCTGATGGAAACACTTTATTATAAGAAAAGTTCAACTGATAATTATGTTCCAAAAGACACTTTACAGAAACTAAGTTTCTTTTTAAATCAGGAACAATAAATACATAATTTAGAATGAGAAATTTATTCTGTAAACATAACTAAAGACCTTCCACTGCCATAGTTGAAACAACTGCCCATTCAAACTCGCATTATCATCTCACCAGCATCAAGTTTCCACTAGGAACTAATTCTTGAAACGAAGAATAAACATAGTTTGTGGCCCTAGAGTCAATAATCCAAGCAGAATCGTCATTCTCCACTAAACAAGTTTCCAAAACAAGCAAATCACATTTACCTTATTTTGCCTTCTTCTTCCAAATATCTGGGACAGTTTCTCTTCAAGTGTCCATCCTGGTTGCAATGGAAATATTTTTCCTTGTCTACCCCTTGAAGCAGCAACTCCTGGGTTACCAGCAACCATCCCTTTTCCACCCTTCTTCTCCTTCCACTTTTTGGTACTGGAGGAAGAAGGTACAAACTTAGTTTCTGAGGTTGAACCTTTATAGAATTGTTTAGATGATGAAGCAACATTTGCTTCACCTTTATTCTCCTTGCTTTTCAACAAGGACTGGAAAGTTTGCAGCTCTCATTGAGCAGGGCAGACAGGTTATAGTCAATCTTGTTCAGAATAGCATTACTACGAAAGTGCAGGAAGCTTTCTGGTAAAGATTCCAGTATGATGCTAACCTGGCTGGCCTCATCGATGCTTGAACCGTTCATCTCCGCCACGTTGAAGTGGATCATCATGTTGAGAACATGTTCCCAAACAGACAACTCTTCTTGCATATATGAATTGAAGATGTACTTGAGAGCGTCGTGCCTGAGCTGTATGGACGGTTGTTCGAACATTCCCCTCAGGGACTCCATGATCTCACGTGCAATGACCATGGATCATGCTTCGTGGCCAATACTTTGTTAAGGTTTTCCAAGATATACACTCGGATCTTTTCGTTTACCCTTGTCCATCGGCCATATGCTTCCCGAATATTTTGAGTAGTAGTAGGAGGTGGAATGGGAGGACACTTCTACATCAGGACAAAACGTAAGTCATCGATGATTAAAATCGTGTTTATGGTGTTTCATCAATGATTAAAATCGTGTTTATGGTATTTTTCCAACCAGCGTAATTTTCACCAGTTAATTTGTCGATGACAAGCAAACTAAGAGTAGTTGTAGCCATTTAAATTGCTGGAAAAAAAAAAACTTAATTAAGTCTACTTGCATTGAACCACTTTTAGAAAAACCAATCAAGTTTTAGCAAAATAGTCTAGTGTACCCTAAGTGACATCCATTTTGCAACGATGCTCAGTGAGACAGGACAAAAATCACCATAGGGTGATCAAGTGCCCCTTCACTGAAATGAGACATTCTCAACCATTAGACTGAAACAACTCCTTGTAACTGTAACTGATAGTCACTATTGTTCAGTCCATAATTTGTTAACATCCTTAACAATTTTGTATAAGTGTAACCCCTCATTTTAGGTTATAGAGTCCTGCCTTAATGAGCCAACCTTAGGAAAAAGCCAATTAGAACAAGAGACTAAAGCAACCCTATCCATTTATGGAGATCAAATAAAGCATAATGCAAAATTGCCATCCTTTAGGAAGATACCCATGATGCCTCGAGGCGATGCATGATAGTTTATCCAACCTAATGAGAGAGATCGGAGGATATATTATCACACGTCCCACTCTCAATTATTATAAACACTCTCTCCATTCACCTTGATATTGACCTACCCAAACACCACCCGCAGAAGGACACCCATGGTGCCTCGAGGCCGAGAGTAGAAGTCACGGTGTGAACTTTTAGAGAGAAACGTGTAAAGGTTAAAGTGAAGTGTCATATACCCTATTTTCCTCTCACGAGTGTTCTACTTAGGGTTAATTAACTTAGAAAATCTGGCTACTGATTTTATCTAAGTATTTGTTTAATTTGCTAAAAAACAACTCGTGTCTTTGATGATTAAACAACTTTGATTCAAGTCTTATTAAAATCTTTAACAGACTATCATCAAATTTGCATGCATGTAACAAATCTATCTAATTCACCTTTTCAGGTAGGTTCCTAGGTAAGGGTGCGACGTTTCCATCGACTTAAGTACCTCAGCCTAGCCATAACCAACCTTAAATAAAAGGTCCCTTATAGATATATTTGTTATATATTTAATCCTTTATTAGGAATCAATTTAATCCTATTAAATCGATTTAAAATATTAAACTTAGATTTCTAATCTCATCAGAAATGTGATCTTAGGTCTATCTCAATCAAATTTTAAAACACTTTTAAAAAAAGATTATAGCCTTAAATTTGCATGCAATTCTTTATTATTGATTTTAATTCTAATTTCATTTATTATAACACTTATAAGTAAATGAAACAATTAAAACCAATCATTGCAAACTAGACATACATAAATTATTTATAACAATTACAAATTAACTTAAGGTAATGTCATGCTTCATGCAATGTTCATTCATTACCAATATATAACTTTTATATAAATAAGTAATGAACTATGCTATAGCATACATTCCATACAACCATTCAACCTTATATTATAGCATTTATAATATAAATGATGTATGGATATGCTATAATGCATGCGTACATATACTATAACTCTTATATTATATGATGCATGAGCATGCTTTATGTAATTTAAATCATGCATTCTAATATATTATAACATTTACAATATAAAATGATGCATGAAAATAAATGCATAACCTATGGTGGGTTTTAAAACTATATGATATACATTATGGCATATAAAATAAACATACATCACATATATATTTACACTATAGTTGATGGGCTGGAATAGACAATCTCTAAAACCAGAAATTAAAGGCTAACGTATTACAAAATTTTGAGTCCACCGGTTTGGAACAAGTGAACCAGGTCTTGAACCACTCCACCAAAAACCCGTGCAGCTTATCGTGTAGCAAACTCCTGATCGTCGAGCAGTGAGGCGTCGAGTATAGACAATTGTTTATATGCGATCATGTAGCTTTTGACTATGTGATGAGCATGAAAGTCTACACAATCGTGTAGCGTGCATTGAGTATCATATACCATGCGATCGTGTAGATAATGATTATGTGATGAGCATGATAGTCTTCACGATCGTTTAGCACACACGCTTGCGTCGAGTATCATATACTGTGCGACCTTCTATCCATCGAGCGCCTTTGCGATCATGCAACCAACGCAACACGATCGTGTAGCAAACTCTACACGATCATGTAGCATTAGCTATGTGATCGTTTAGCAAATGTTACACAATCGTGTAGTAAACTCTACACGATCACATAACAAAATCTAAACAATCGTTTAGCTCTAGCTACAGATGCGACAACCACTGTTTTGTCTTCTCCATCGAAAAACATTGCAACCCTTCTTCTGAAGCCTCACGAGCGACTCAAAACTTAAACAAATACATACTCTATTGCAATTTATTGCCCAAAAACGCATGGCCCCTTACAAATTAACTTTATCAAATCAAATAGAAAGTCATAAACAGAGACTTCTATCCCATCAACAAACCATCCACATACATTTATCATATAAACGCAATGCAGAAACTAAAACCCACCACTACTGTAAATGAATTCAATACAAAAATGGAATTTGGAATCAGAACTACAACCTGGCTATGATACTAATTGAAGGAACTCGTATTGAAGGAGATCCTTGAGCGAAAGTGGATCGTCCAAATTCCATTTTTATTAAAAAACTAAATTTACAATAAACATACAAGATATGCATTCAAAATATATTACAGTATGCTTAAACAATAAATGGTTCAAGAGATATCACATTTGAAGAACCTTTCTTCGTGTAATTCCCTTCAATAGTTACGAGCCTCGAACTCAGCAACTTCTTGAAGACCTTCTTCAAGAACTTCACGAACCAAATAGATAGGATACTACCACAGTAAGCCTTTGGTATTCTAAGGGTGAGAACCCAAGAGTGGTGGACTCTGACTATTTTGGTTAAGAGGGATTGTTTGAGTTTGAAGGAGGAAGAAGATTGAAGAAACACACAAAATGATTGTGCAAAATTCAATTGTACAGCCAATTGCAATGCTCAAAACGTTGAGGAAGAGGAAAAAACTATTTTTTTATTCCTTTTGCCACAAAATTGAATAACCACCCATTAAGGTGGTTGGAAAGAAAATATGATAGATATTATTCAAAAATAATAAAATAATATAAATAAATATAATAACTAATTTATCATATTATATTTATATTAAACTATATGTTATATTAAATATAACATATAACCTCTAGTTTTAATATTGTATCATATATAATATAGACTATAGTTTTTTTTTCTCTATTTCATGGCATTTAATATAAATCATATTTATATTAAATTTAACAACTATGAATCTCATTTATAGAAAATATATTTGAATCTCATTCAAATACTGTTTCCTCCATTAAACTATAATGTATCAAATACATTATAACAATTATATCATATATAATTGAATCAATTTAATTGTATTATATATAATGAAATTCCCTCTTATTAATTTGAACAATTCAAATTAACCAAAAAACTGATTCTCAACTAAATCCTTTAAGCTACCAAGGGGACCTTATGGACCTGTAGCTTGAAACTCCAATGGTACGTGAATAATTAATTAAACTCTTTAATTACATTATCCACCATCCGTTAACTGTCGGACATCCCACTAAAGATCGACAACTGCATTCTTTATACTACAAATATATTTATGTGTCAATTGGATATAACCAATCAACAGTACGATGACCATTCACAAATTGCTCGTAAGTACAGCTGGCCAAATTACCGTTTTTCCCCTGTAGTTACATCTAACTCCTTAAGTACCACTGATCCCTCTAATGAACAATGGATCATAGTCTTATTGTGACTAAACCCCTATCGGGCCAAGAGAGGGTGTGACATCACATTGTTCAAGACCCGAAATTAGCCCTTAAATGAGCAATTTATCTACTTATCCATACTCCAGGGAAGGAGTGAATTCCATCGTGTGTAGTTGTATTCCTAGCTCCCCAATCAGACGAATCTCCAAAATGGTAGGTTTGTTGAGTCGACAATCTAGCAATTCTCACCCATACAAATCAAAGGACTGCCCTCATAGGCAGGAGTTTACAACTCACTTAGGATTTAGGTCATGTTACCTATGATCATTATGGTGAAATGAAAGTCTCTATTATGAACGGTGTTATATAATGAGACTAAACATTTTGTGGTCGGTCTTATAAAAACTCCTTTGTATAGAATATCCCCGTTCGCATGTCCAATACATGAATGATTGGGATCGGATCATTTGTAGTACTTTACAACAATTGTAACACCTACAGAGCGGGTCATACTCGTAGTGTCACTAAGATAAGGTACCCAACCTTATCTATATACTACATACCATTTAGATTATCACTTAAACATGATCCACCTATAGGTCTACATGTTTAAGTTACAAGGATAACCTTGGATGTTAGTTTATTGGTTTGTGATTAATGCAAGTTTATTGGTTTGTGATTAATGCAACTAAAACATCACATATTTCATAGACAAAGTGAATAAAATATCATATATTATTAATCACATAAGAGTTTGTTCATACAATGTTTACAAACTATAGGACCCTATGAGATTTAGGCCATCAACCCTAACACTATCATCAAGTCGTCATCTATAGTCATTGAGGTTAAGCTATGAACACAGAGTTACTTGCTATGGAAACTAATAAAACCTAGACTATTGTTCCATTACCAAATAGCGATCATTCTATAAGGTGCAAATGGGTTTATAAGGTTAAACACAAAGTCGATGGTTCGATAGAGAGGTATAAAGCTCGTATTGTAGCTAAAGGATATACTTAACAAGAGAGACTTGACTATATTGAAACTTTTCTCCCGTTGCCAAGCTTGTCACTGACAAGTCAAGGTTTTACTTAATATTGTTGCATCGATGAATTGGCCTTTAATTCAACTAGATGTGAACAATGCATCTTTACATGGAGACATAATAGAGGATGTTTATATGGATTTACCTCTAGGGTACAAACATAACATGGCTGCTAGAAAGGAGAGCACTTTTTTTTTGCAAATTGTATAAGTCAATATATGGACTTAAGCAAGCTTCTAGCCAATGGTTTGATAAGTTCTCCCATGTCTATTGTTGATTGGTTTCTTACAGTCAAAGTCCGACTATTCATTATCTAATCGTGGTACCAATGCAACGTTTATTGCTCTCCTTGTCTATGTTGATGATATCATAACCATTGGGGCTTATTCTGATGTTATCAATACCTAAGATCTCGACTCATTGAAGTACTTTTTTGGTTTAAAGTAAGCTTGTTCTTTCAAAGTTATTGCTATTTCTCAATGGAATTATGTTCTCCAACTATTGAAAGATACAAGTTTACTGACTTTTAAACCAACCTCTCTGCCCATGGACCCTTGTTTAAAGTTGAAGTCTAATGATAGTAAACATTTGATTGATGCTTATTCCTATCAGTAGTTGGTTGGCAGATCACTTTATCTCGTGATTAGCCGGCCAAATATCATATTTATCGTTTATAAACTCATCCAATACGTTGCTCTTCCATGTCAGTCCCACATGGCTGATGCTAATCACTTGCTACACTATTTAAAAAGTACTCCTAGTTAAGGATTTTTTATTAAGCTCTTACTATCATTCCAGCTTCAAACTTTTAGTGATGTAGATTTGGCATCATGCCTTGATTGTCGGAAGTCTACCACCGGTTTTTGTGTCTTCCTTGGTAATTCTTTGGTTTCTTGGATGCCTAAGAAGCAAACTACAGTATCTCGATCTTCAGCTGAAGCCAAATATCGAGCCTTAGCCGCCACTACAAGTGAAATCACTTGGCTTGTTCAACTTCTGAAGGATTTACAGGTTCCTATTGCTTCCTCTTCACTCATATTTTGTAACAGTACTACGATTATACATATTGCTTATAATCCTACTTTTTACGAGCGCACTAAACATATTGAGCTAGACTGTCATTTTATCTGAGATCAAATCGTCAAAGGTGCTGTCAAGTTGCTACCAGTTTGAACACATCATCAACTAGCTGATATTTTCACCAAGACACTGCCTTTGTCTTATTTCAAGCTTTTGTTGTCCAAGATGGGCATTATTGGCACTATAAGGCCATTTTGAGGGGGAGTATTAAGATATAGTTTAAGTTTTTGTTAGTTTGTTATATTCTTGTTATTAGTGGTCTATCCACGTGTACTGCCATTGGTTATTTATAGTCCAAACTTTTCATCCATAGGTTTTTGAGCAAGTTAATTTACTCTTGAGGTGCTTATAGTACTGAAAATTTAGAATTAGATTGATACGAATCCTAAACTTTACTAAACTTGAAAGCTAATCATTGAATTTGTATGTTGTTAAATCACCATTGAATGTTAAATTCGTAGCCAAGTCGGTAAAGTTTCCATTGAGGTGACTCCTTTTAAACAAGTTTAAATCATGGCCTTACCTCCAACCTTTTGCTTTAGCTTTCAAGCTGTATTTATGCACACTCTATTGCTGTTAACTTTTAATTGACCGCTTTATTACCGTCCAAAACTATTTTAAAATTTTCACTTTCAGAACTCCTACGAACTTCAAGTCATGTTTTATTTGCACATACATCACAAAATCATATAAAAAATAATAAGGATTTCATTTACGTGTGTTGAAGTGCAAACATAATTTTACCTCAGTTATAAACATGAGCAAATGTCAATTTACATCTCTAACCTTAGGATTGTACAAATAAAAAACATTAATTAAAATTGTATAAATTTAAAACCTGAAATTTCACAAGTATATGAATTTATATCATCCTCCATAATTTGTTCGATCAATGTAAAGTCGCGTAAAATTTATAATTTAAGTAGATCAAACTTCTAACTTTTCATTACGTAATCAATTTAGATCATTCATCAGAATTTTTTATGAAAATTATCAATGCATTAATTCTCGAACGTGTGTAGACTTATCTTCAAACGTCGATTTTACAAAATGAATGATGGTAATTAACACATGGATGAGTTTTAAAGAAAATTTTATCTAACAATTTAAATTGATTCATTTATGGTTAATAACTTAATTGACACAATTAATTATAAGTTTGACACCAAGTTTTTATAAAACGAAACATAATTAAGGATGCAAATCGATATACTTATAAAAATTCAAGATATAAATTTAGATAAATATATAATAGTTCATGAATTAGATTGATACAACTCCTAAAATTTAATGATATAAAGTGATATTTTTCAGGCAAACAATATAAAACTTTTGCAAAATGGGCAGAGTCAATACATTATACTGATTCAGTCACATTATCCTTGGAAAGATAGAAAAATGAATACAAACTTATGTATATAATAACATCATAAAATACTCGGGAGAAAAAAAGGTTGCAAAAACTCTGGAAATAAAGTCCAACGTCGTACTTGCATGGTAACATAGTTGGGTCAACTAAGTCAAACAAACATTCATTACATTGTAAAAATATCAAAATAATTTTCTAATAATCCATAACTTAGGTTAATAACCCACAATTTGTTTCTACTCATTTAACGAGGTGTTTGATGCACATTCTAAGAAGTTAATAAAACATGAAATTGACGTTATTTAGTTATGAGTCACAGATTATTTTAGATAAAAAAAATAGTAGAATTGACAACTCAACGTCTCGTAAACTCTCGTATAAATCACATATATTGTATTGATGGACATTGATATTAAATATTTGAATTTAAAATGTATGAGATATTAATGTCGTGTTTAAATATGTAATATAATTAATGTAGTTTAATGTATGTGTTTATTTTTTCCATTTTTTATATGGAAACAAAAATTAAATAATTACAGATGAAATATTAAATTAATATAAATGTATAATGCATGTATGGAAATCTTTGGCAAAACATATGAAATAATGAAGGCTTTAGAGTTAGCAATTAACATTACAAGTGTCCTTACCTTTGATATCTGATGTTATATCTTTCGAATCAATTTGTGATGCAACTCGGTTAATTGATAATTAAAAAAGACAATCAACTTGGAATCATCAAAAAACTAATGACGATTATATATGAGATTAAGTAGGGGTGTTCATCGGTTGGGTTAAAAGACTTTTGAGACCCAACCCAATTGTTCGGTTTGTAAATTTCTTCAATCCAAATAACCCTCATTAAAAAATGAACTCAACCGAGACCCAACCCAATTGTTCGGTTTGTAAATTTCTTCAATCCAAATAACCCTCATTAAAAAATGAACTCAACCAAATCCAACCATGAAATATTTAGGTTGGGTTGGTTCGGGTTAATCGGGTCATTTAATTAAAATTTTGTTCTAAAAAGAAGCATAACGTAAATATGTAAGAATCTTATTTAATTATTTTCATATATTGAACTAAGATTAACAACTCAATTTGAATTTATATAGTGAAAATTTTCTTTCTAAAGTACAAAGAAACTACTTTTAAGAGTTGTTGAATAATAAATTATTAAACAAATATTAAAATTAAATAAAATTAAAATCAATATATGTATAAATAATTGTGTTATATGTAATAAAAAAATATTAAAGTTAATAATAAATTCGAGTTGGTCGGGTTAGTTTGGGTTATATTAGGTAAACTCATTAACCAACCCAACCCATAAAATTTGTATTTGTCCCCACCACACGAGTTGGATTGGGTTGATTGGTTTTTTGAACACCCCTAAGATTAAGGTAATTATTAGATGTAGCATGGATATTAAAGTGTACTCAATATATATATATTTTTAAATTGGAAGTTTAAATCTTTGTGTTGCATAAAAAAAAAAAGAAAATCTAATTCCCAAATAAGATCAACTACTCCTAATTATTATTGTTATCGGTATTTTAAATCGAAGTGTCCAAAGTTTACTATATTAAAAATTAGAAGTAGAATAAATTAAATTAAGAAATCACAATTAAAAATAAAAGACAATTCACTTGAGAAAAAAAAAAGTTGTTTTCTAGGAAAATGAAAAAAATATTTACAAATAATAACAAAATATAACGATTTATTTATGATAGACCGCGATAGATAACAATAAATTACTATTTGTGTCTACTTTAGTTGTAAATATATTTAACAGTCTTGACATTCAAAATAATTTATTTGAGAAAAAAATATTTTTTAAAGAATTCATTTTATTTAAACAACTTTTTGCAAAAACGGATTAAAAGGCATTCGAAAATCTATTTTGAATAATTTAAATGCTTCAATTTCATTAAAAAATAATTTATTTTTTAAATCAAAATGTATTTTAAGAATACCCAAAATAAAATTAAGAACTCAACACATTCACATAATTCAGGGATATTCAATGCAGTCAAGAAAAAAAATTGGAAACAATAATATAAAACAAGGGTCAATCATGTCACATGCACCAAAGGAGACAAATCTGTCATTTGAAATTTTTGAAAATTAAATCATCAACCATGGTTGCTAATTCACCATACCAACTCCATACTTTCAAATTACGGAAAGAAAATAAAAATAAAAAAAATCCCATAAATCCCAAATAACGAGTGAATGACATTTTATTTAACTTTGTTTAAATGGTACAAATCACTACGATGATAGTTATCATTATAACTTAAAACTTTGAATCATAAAAATCGAATCCTCAAACTTTTATAAGTATTAAAATGATTGCAGCTATCACCTAAATCACATCAATAAACTCTAGAACTTATCCCTGTTTATCAAATTTTCAATTTTTATATTGTGCGGGTATGTATACATACACTATACATGTAACAAAAAGTTCATAGACTATTTTTATGATGGGTAAAGTTCAATACCAAACTGATACAAAATTTTGAGGGTTTTTTTCTTTTTTTTTTTTTTTCTTTTTTTTTTTAAAATTTTAGTTGTAGATGAATTTGCATTACAAATTTACTGGATAAGATTTTAGATGTGTCTAACTAGTATGTAATTTCAATAAAAAAAACTAATGAAAATGATTATATGTTTTCAAATTGAAAAAAAATATATTTTAAAGGACAAAACTGTTGAAAATATCTATAAGTAATAGTAAAATATCAAAATTTATCTTTGATAGATGACTATTGTATATAGCATGATCTAAATATTTTGCTATTACTTGTAAGTATTTTGATTCATTTTTTATATATTTGAAAATAACTAAAAAAATATATGGATACTTATATAATTAAACAAAATAAACAACTAACGAAAACAAATGAATGCTATAAAATTTTATAAACACCATTTATATACACTCAACACGGTATAAATTGGCCAATATAGATATCAATTTCGAGATTTGAAGTTCGATCTCATCTTATGTATGGTAAAATTAGTATAAAAGTACGATTTAAAAATGTACCAAACTTCTGCAAAACTTACAATCTTTTTCTTTGTTTTCTCGAACTATATAGGCAAATATTCAAACTTTTGATTTATTCATTGATATATACATCTTATAATTAAATTAACAATTAATTTGATAAGTTGAATTACGTTATCGTGTAGAGAAGGCAGTTAAATAATAATAAGAGAAGCGATAGTGATGAAATTTAAAATAGGATTTGAATAATATTGGAGAAATGCGAGTGCTGTTAATTTGAAAAATGGGCATTTGGGAACTTTTCCAGGAGTTTGATTTGAAAACGCCGGTGGCCTGATTTAAATAATCTCAATTAATACAAAAAGAAAATCCAACGGGCAGTTCAATTAGATCAGTATCCGCTCCCCTTCAAGTCTCACTATAGTCTTGTTTATAGCTTTGTTTCGGACCCCACCAGAGGACCCTACAATTTGAACCGCTCAACCATTGTAAAATTCAATATAAATTACATCACGCGCTAAGAGGAATGTTGGTAAAACACGCGCTTTCCACTGCCACGCTGTCACTTTTGATTGGTTGGTACGGACACGAGTGCAGGCCGACGAGTGGGAATGGCTTTCCCCAAATGCGTACACCCGAAAATACCCTTCTGTCTCACAGAGAATGAGAAACGAAAAAAAGGAAGAGCAAAATCTCTTTCTTCCACTCTCCCCCCATCGCTTCTTCTCTCTCCCTCCCCCTCCCCTCTCTGTCTCTTTGCTCTGATTTAGGGCATCGCTTCGCAGCATTTCTTCGTCGAGACTCGCGTGTTCTACCTGTTGCAGGTATTTGCCGTATAGGAATATAGAGGTAGAGACAATTCTGCATTTGCTTTTTTGTAGATAGGATCAATAGTTAGTAAAAATGTCGGAGGAAGAGAAACTGCTTAAGGAGGCGAAGAAACTACCGTGGGAGGATCGGCTGTCGCACAAGAATTGGAAGGTCAGGAACGAAGCCAACATTGATCTAGCAGCCGTTTGCGACTCCATTACGGATCCTAAGGATTCTCGTCTCCGTGAATTTGGTGAGTCCACTTAGGTTCATTTCCACTTATTAGATCTGGTATCATGGCTTTGTAGCTCAGTGTTGACGATCGAGTGCACTGATTGGTATAGATCTTTGCTCATGCATTTTGTTTCTGATTTCTTTAGGCCCGTTATTTAGGAAGACCGTCGCGGATTCTAATGCACCAGTGCAAGAGAAGGCACTGGATGCGTTAATTGCTTACTTACGAGCTGCTGACGCAGATGCGGGGAGGTGGGAATTCTTTTGTTTCTCTATCTGAACCCGTAACTTATTTTGTCATCCACATTTGTGTTTCTGGTTCTTTAGAGTTATCAGTTAACATTCTGATTGTGTTTGCTTTTTGGAAATTGTCGTTTATAGATTTGCCAAAGAAATTTGTGACGCAATTGTTGCAAAATGCTTAACTGGTAGACCTAAGACCGTGGAGAAGGCCCAAGCAGTGTTTATGCTATGGGTAGAACTCGAAGCCGTGGATGTTTTCCTGGTATTTTTTTATGCATCCCATAGCTTCGATCGTTGATTTCAGCATGTAGCCTTTTGATTTCAGCTGCTATTCTTCCATGGTGCACGTTGGATAGTTAGAAAGTGTACTTTCATTATATACAGTTTCTTGAGGATTGCAAGTGGCTTATATGAGACCCATAGAGAATATTACTTTTTGGATGTGTACATATGCTTCCTCCTAGATTTTCATGTTATATATGGAGGTTTTGGTTTTTATTTCTTAGGGGTAAAACCTAAAAGTTTCTTTGTCAGTTTAATGTAGTAATCGATGTTAATTTTGAAACTACTTGTATATTTCCAATAATAATAATTATATTGTTAATAGCATAAAGTATTCATATGTCATTCCACCGGAATTGTCTCCACTGTGAGGGTGTAGTTTCATGGTGGAGGAGGAGCTTCTTCATCGGCCCCCTTGTGTGAGAAGGGTGCTTCCTGTGGTCTGCTATCCTTTGCTATTTGATGGGGCCTTCAGGGAGAAACACATAATGAAATTTTAGAGGGCTTGAGAGGCCTTATGGTGTGGCCTGGCTAGATATCAATCTTCTCTTTGTGCTAAGAATCCCTTGTTAGTTTAATTGGGCTCCTTGTCTTTCCATTTTTTTTTAAAAAAATAATGGTAAATTTTTGGTTTGTAATGTGCCTATTATTTTTTCGTTTGATCTTAATGAGAACGTGGTCTCTTATAAAGAAAATGATAATGATGTCTATATGCCTTCAAAAGATTTCCCTTTTATAAATATTCACAATAGACGAGAGTACTTGGAGAGTGAAGTGGATGATTAGCTGACGTCTAGTTACACATCCTTGATGACTGGAAACATAATCTATTGAAGATACCTTAAGAGAGTTTACATAGGTTGTTGTTTTCACTGAGGGTTAAGTTAAAAAATTGCTTCCAATAAAAGAGTTTCCCTGATTTTTTATGCTGCTAAAGCATGATAATATGAAGTCCATCTAAATGGTGCTATACTCACTTTGTCTGTTGATGGTCTCCTCGATTCAAGTGTGCTAGGATATATTTTTGAGTCTAGCACAGACTTATGTTTCTCAATCTTAACTATCTTGCTTTTATTTTTATTCTTCTTCTTCTTAAGTTTTTTCTGTGTGCTTCAGTGCTTGCATGATTCTTTTGGCAAACTGCACTTTTTTATTAGAAATATATATTTCATTTTTTTAAATGAAAAATAAAGGCAAACTGCAATTTCAATTCATTTGTAGATATATATGTATGTATTGAGGTCTATTCTTGTATCTCATTAGAAGGCTTATGATAATATAGGATGCAATGGAAAAAGCTATAAAGAATAAAGTTGCAAAAGCAGTTGTCCCTGCAATTGATGTCATGTTTCAAGCTTTGAGGTTGGTATTTGTATTTTATGATTTTATGATTTGTTTTTATTTTATTGTGCAAGTCATTTATGACTTTCCTCGTGAAACTAGTGACTTTGGAGCAAAAGTTGTTCCTCCAAAACGAATTTTAAAGATGCTTCCAGAACTCTTTGACCATCAAGATCAAAATGTTCGTGCATCTTCTAAGGGATTGACGCTTGAGCTTTGTCGTTGGATCGGGAAAGACCCAGTAAAGTCAATATTGTTTGAGAAAATGAGGGATACAATGGTATGATGAATATTGATAGCTAATAATTAATATAGCGTTCCATCAGTTCCTAAACGTAATGTACTTTCTAAATCTTGAATTTTCAGAAAAAAGAGTTGGAGGCTGAGCTTGTCAATGTCACGGGGTCTGCTAGGCCTTCTCGAAAAATAAGGTTAACATCTGGTCTCTTTACATTCTTGCTAGTGCGCTTTTTTTTCTTTATTTTTGCAAAGATATTATTATCATTGACTTGATAGTGATTAGGTCTTGCTCTCTAAGCTGCCGGTTTTCACGTGCCGTATTCACTTCAATGTTTCTTTCATTGGAATGGCTACCACGTCACTTAGTAATATGCTAGATCCTCTTGATTCTCTCTTCTTCTTTAACTAATGTAATATTTTGTTGAGGACCTGAGGTTGTAGTTTAAATGACAATTTTTATTTATTTATTTTATTTATTATTATTATTATTTTTTTTTATCAAGAAATAACTTTTCATTGATATATGAAAAGGAAGAAAAATATCCAAGATACAAGTCTCCTATGGAAACGGAAAAAGAAGATACATTAAAAGAGAAAGAAGCCCAAAAATAAAAGAAGATAAAACAATGAACAACGACTAACAAAGCAAAGGACACAACCGATAATGCTCCACTCTAACTAAAATTTCAGAAGCTTCTTATGGTGGGAAATAAGGAGGAATCCCTAAATTGCAGGTTTTCCCGGAAAAATAAATTCATGAATATCAATTTCCAACGATGCACTCCCTGCTGTAGAGATGGAAACCGAAGACTAATTTTACAATCCAAGTAGTTGCACCTATTAATGTAGTTCCTGACAAAATTCTTCATTACAACGGGCACTTACAACCAGCTTGAGCTGATCAGGAAAAAAAAGAAAAAGCTAGTCTTCAAAAGACAAAAACCAGGAATCATGAAAAAGATTGTCCCATTCCTTAGAAACAAAGATCCTGTCAAATAACGACGAGAAGTTTCATCCCCACCCTTGACCATGCGAATAGACCACTTAACAGAGGTAATTTCAGCATACCAAGATCTTCCATCAGAGTGTTCAACTTTCTCACGCCCTTCATTTGCCTTCCAACTGGGTCCAAGTAGATTTAACCATTTTTCTATCAACCGTTACAATATTTATCTTGTGTTAAAACCAATTCTGGGCACTGATTTTGATTTTGATTTTGATCTTGATCTTGAATTATTTATTTATTATTATTTTTTAAAATTTATAAAACCAATCGCTTTGAAGGAATCTAAGTCCTCTATGAAATTATCTTTATCGAGGGAATAACCAAAAAGAACAATTAAAACCTCTTTTCTGAGGTGACGAAGGTGAAATTGCACGAACAAGTTGTTATTTTAACTGGGATATTAGCAATTGGTTTTATTGGGTTTTGCTAACACCGATGGTAGTTTCGAGGTAAATTTTCTTTTATCAATTTAAATATATAATTTTTCTAATTGTAAATATGTTTACATAGTTATGCTGATAAGTTGAAGATTGTTGCCGTGTCAACAATTTATAGCATTGTTAATTTGAGGATAAATTGAAAATTTTGCCATTATTGAAGACTCCCTTGAGTTATACACGTGTGCATGCTTCTTGCGTTCTCTTAGTGGGCCTTGCCCCAAAGAAGCAAAATGAAAGGAAAAATGGGTTTGGGGGTGGGGGGTAGTTGACAGAAAATGAATGGGAAAAAGGTAAATGTAGAGTATTGTGGGTGGTAAACTTATGTGGTACTTATCTTGGATGAAGCTCCTTGCCACAAAGGTATATGATAGCATAATGCCACGAAAAAGACAGCGTCTAATGCTAATGCTGACAATGTATCATAATACTAGTGGTTTTCCTCCAATTAATTATTATTTAACTCTTTCTGTTGCCCTTCCCTCTACTTCGTTTCTAAACTGTTCAAATGATTTTTTAAAATTTTATTTTTCAAATTCATAAATTTGGAACTTCATTTTATTTTCCAATATCAACATTTTCTCTATTGATTGCTTACCAAGATGTTCTTTGTTGTTTAACAAAATGATCTCTAGTCTGTAGTTCTGGATTTTGCATGCTGTTATATGTTATAACTTATACGTTTTTTTTTCATCTTTTATATAAATCCCAAATTTGCTATTTTTATATCCAATTCTTTCATAGCAACCAATTTAGGTTTCCTTATTGTATTTGTGTTGAGATTAATTATGTTACTTAGTTAGGTCCGAGCAAGACAAAGAGCCAGAAAAGGAAGATACTTCTGAGGCTGTTGGTACAGGACCTTCTGAAGAATCTGTAGCTGATGGTATGCAGAAGTTTATATGACTATTTTACTCATTTATTGTGATTAAATTTTGTTTGTCTAATTCTATGTATTTTGAGCGCAACATGAACAAAGCATTTATTGATCACTAAAAGCTCTTAACATTCTAATACACTTCATTTTTGCTTATTTTGCTATTTTCCCTTTCACGGGTATTGTCTCTTTAAGCATTAATCTCTTTTCATTATATCAATAATATCATTTTTTTAAACAACATTCTAATACACTTCAATTGTCAGTTCCTCAGGAAATAGATGAGTACGATCTTGTTGATCCAGTTGACATATTGACTCCATTGGAGAAGTCAGGATTTTGGGATGGAGTGGTTGGTGATTTTGATCTTGTCTTACAATATATATCTACTTCTGTTCATACTCGCTGATTAATCTTAATGTTCATATCTTTGAACTTCACTAGTTTCGCTACCCCACAAACTTATTTGTTTATCCTTGTTTTTTGTAGAAAGCTACAAAATGGTCAGAAAGAAAAGAGGCCGTTTCTGAACTAACCAAACTTGCTTCAACGAAAAAGATTGCGCCTGGTGACTTTTCTGAAGTTTGTAGAACTTTAAAGAAGGTATGATATCTTCTCCGTGGCCCTATTTTCTCTCCCAGGACTTGAGTTGATTTCTTTGGACAGTCATATATTTTAATTTGTCTGTCTTTCAATTTGAAAATTAATTATGAGATTTCTCTGATTTCAATACCCTAGTCTGCAACTGCCCACCCAATGAATAAAAGTCACTTTTGCTGCTTTGGAGTGCTATTCTCTATTCTGTAGCATATATGTGATGGTGTAAAATTCTTATATGCATCAACCATGTTTTTTATTTTACATTTCTGGATTGTTAATGGAATCAGAAAGGAGAGAGTTTACGAAATTTGATTGCAACTTTAATTGTCGTGCAATCCATTATAGTTACCTGGATTTGCACACGTATTGAAGAAAGCTTTACTTGCATAAAAAATGGGTTCCACTATTTGACTTACCAACAAAAATTTGAACGAACATTGCAGCTGATCACGGATGTGAATATTGCTGTTGCTGTTGAAGCCATTCAAGCTATTGGCAATCTTTCCAGAGGCCTCAGAGCTAACTTTTCTGGGAGTTCACGATTCCTGTTGCCAGTTTTACTTGTATGTATATTAGCTCAACTTTTCCTCCAGTAAATTGTTATAAATATCTCAATCAAGATATTTGCCTGACATGCCACAACGATATTATATTTTTCTATGTTAGTGGTAAAATCATGTTAATGATAGTTTTTCCTTAAGGCTTTTGGCACTCACCTTCATAGCATGCTTAACAACTTGCTTTCGTTGTTTTTATAGGAAAAACTAAAAGAAAAAAAACCTGCTCTGATGGAGTCATTAACTCAAACTCTCCAAGCGGTGCATAAGGCTGGGTGCCTGAGTCTTTCTGACATCATCGAAGGTTAGTTCAATTTTTTGGATTCATCGATTAGCAAATTTTAGGCAATGTTTGGGTCATAGGGCTTTTATTATTTTTTTATTGAGAAAAACAACTTTTCATTGGTAAAAAAAAGTTAAAAGAATACATTATATCTTTCTCTTTGATTGTTGGGCTCCTTTTTTTGGGTAAGTTGTTGTTTTGTAGGGGATACCTTATCTCCCCCTCTTTTTGTATCTCTCCTTGATAATGAAAGTTAAGTTTCTTATCAAAAAAGAAAAGAAAAAAAGGGGGGAAAAAAAGAAGAAGGAATAACTACTGTAATAGGGACCTTTTAAACCTATTTTTCAAAACTGAGGAATTAAATTGGCCAAATCGAAACCTTAAGGACCAAATGCATCTATTCTTAAAAATTCAGGGACTAAAAAGGTAATTATCCCAAAGAAAAAAGAAAAGAATATACATGGGTATCCAAAAAATTGATGTCCACAAAAGGGAGTGCCAGTAAAGAAAAAGCCTCCAATTATTTTATTTAATGAATTATTTTACAAAAGACCTTTATCATTAAAGCCCAAAGCGAAGCATAAAATCTTGCAAGAAACTAAATATCATTTGGATCCCTTTCCAAACCTTTAAATATTCTATTATTCCTCCTCTTCAGAGATCCAATGACAAAGAACATGCCCCAACAAGCCACAAGAAACAATGTTTCTCCTTAAAAGGCGGATAGAGAAGGAACTTCTTGATCATCTCATTCAGGTACCTATGGTGGGCTAGTCAAACGCCTCCAAGACATAACTCGATCCTCCCAAAAATACGTTTCCTTCCCCTCCCTCACAAGATAGTGGACCAAATGAAAGGAAGAAGAGATCTCAAGGGAGGTATCCTTCCACAAGTTTGTGTGTGCCTTTAGTCCCACCTGTCAGCCACTCAAAGGGATGAAACCTGGCATCGTACGTCTTGATGCTACTGAATCATTTTTTTGTAGCTTTGGTTATTTTTTAAAAATGTTTTCCCCTTTTAAGGAGTGGCGGACTTAATTGTTTGGCTTTTGTATTGATCATCTATCATTTTTTCCTCGTTTTGTTTTTGAATATTTGACTCGGTTACTAAGTGTCTAAGATAATGCTCAAGAACTTTGCTAAAGAAAGGGTGTGGTTTTATTTAAGGATACAAAGCATTGGTTAACTTTGATTAAGCTTTGGTTAACTTAATTGGGATACAAAGCTTTGGTTAACTTAAGAATAAAGCTTTGGTTAGCTTTGGTTAAGCTTTGGATACAAACCCTATGATTCATAAGAAAAACTTTTCAGCTATATTCTTTGTGTATGCATCTGTTGTAAGAAATAAAAAGATCAGGAAAATTTAATTGGGAATGCAGAGACTTTTTCTCTCGGCTTTTTGCACTTTTGACACGGTCTAAAAGAATACTCAAGACCAATAGATATTACAAAGCATACCATCTCAATGTATGTGGTTGACTGGTTACCAATATTTATTCGACACAGTTACTAATACTTGTTTTTATTTTTCGTGGTAACTTGGCTGGACAAAAATACAAGAATATTTCCACCACTATTGGTTGGTCGAATAGTGAAAGGAGAAAGCTACAAAGCAAAATGTCTGTGAGGTTATAGGTTTAAATTATGGTAACTGATCTTTTAAAAGACCTTTTTACATGTCCCACAGGGCCACAATTGTTGTACTAAAAGAAAGTATTGTTAAAAAAGATATCCTATAAGTTTCTCTCCAGAAACATATTTCTATGGAACTATACGATGTTCTTGGTAAGTTTGTGTGGACGTTTACCATTATCCAAAAACCAGAAAAACCCCCCCTTTACCATTATCCAAAAACCAGAAAAAAACAGAGAAATATGAGAATAGTTAACTTTCTTCTTTCATCCCTAATTAATTCACCTTTTTATATCATTTCCAGTTGGAGAGACATTTTTTGCCATTCTTTAGACGATGGAGTTCTTTCCTAAGTAGAAAATGGTGGCAATGATTGTGTAATCGATGTTTTTCTTGCAGATGTTAAGACAGCAAGCAAAAACAAAGTTCCTCTTGTTCGCTCGTCGACTCTAAGCTGGGTTACTTTCTGTATTGAAACTAGTAACAAAGCTGTTGTTCTGAAGGTGCATAAGGAATATGTCCCTATATTTATGGAGGTTAGTGAATCACATGCTTGAAGCTTTTCTATAGTTAAACTTTTTAGTGTACCTTTTCAGAATTCTTTTTATTTTCATCTTGTGCACTCTTAACTATTTCAGAATTCTCCATGAGCAATTTTTTTTTTGCTTCTTTCATGTTGAGGCCTGTGGGATGGGAAGTTTGGATAGGGAGAAACAAAACTGTTCTAAGACATGGAGTCATATGGATGGGATATTTTCTATTTTGTCCTTTTTCTTTTGCTTCCGTGTCAATTTATTTTGCAACTTACTCTACTTCTTAGATCATAGTCACTTAGCCAGTTAAAGCCTCTTTTTTTTGGGGCTTTGCCTGCTGCTTTTGATGTATATTATCCCAACAAACTAGTTTCCTGTTGGAAAGAAAAGCTATATCTCTTTTCAAATGTTTTGAACAAGTATCATCATTTCTTATGCATATGTGCAGTTTGCATAATCTATGTTGTTTATTGCTTATGTCATTCTCATGTGTGGATGTGTCAAGCCGTGGACTATTAACACTTTCTACTAGTATTATCTTCCTTTAGGCTTTACCCATTTGTTTATGCTATCGAGTTGTTTTTGTCTTATTGAATCTTAATATACATTGTTTTCCCTATTTTAGAGCCTTAATGATGGGACCCCTGAAGTGAGGGATGCTGCCTTTTTGGCTTTGGCAGCAGTAGCAAAGGTAAGTAATTTCAGTCAACTATATATTTTGTGTACTTTTCAAAGTTAATTTTTTGATACTGCGTGGTGTAGACCTAACCCAATCTTATAAAAGACCCGCACATTAACCCAACAGTAAACCCAATTAGAAGGAAAATAACAACCTAAGCTAGCTGTAACAGAATGTTTTAAAAGAGAGAACAGGGTATGGACTAAATACTACATCACTGCTGCTGTAACAAACTTTCTTCTTTGACTATGATAGTTGGTTGGCATGAGACCTTTGGAGAGGTCCGTGGAGAAACTTGATGATGTGAGAAGGAAGAGGTTATCCGAGATGATTATGGGCTCTGAAAGCAATGTACCTTCTAATGGCTCAGGTTATTGACATTCTAGTAATTAGACAATTGATTAATTATTATCTTATCAATTTTTCTTTCATTAATTTTCTAATTTTTACATTTCTCTTTTTTGCCCTCCTCTTAAACAAAAGTTCGTTCTCCTATATTTTATGTCAACTTTCTAAAGTATGTCTCATGGCAATGCAGCAAACCAAGCTCCTGGTGCAAGTGTGCCATCAGTTTCGGTAGGTCATAGATATTAAGAAGATATATTTCTACTAGTTCCCTGCATTATTTCCATATATAGTCTATGTAATGTTTCATGGAACAATATGTAAAGTATGTTATTAATAGCAGTCACCTTGAAAGGATACAAATTTTAACTGTTTATGAATCCAAATGAATGATGCATTTCTATATCATCATTTTTTTTTTATTATGAGAAGCAAATCTTTCTTTGGAACATGAGAAGGAACAAAGTTCCATTTCTATATCATATACAGATTGCATGACTTGGTGCCTTGATTAAATGGGTAGCTGTAAGCGCTCATATACTTTACGGTTACAAGTCGTAGCTTTAAACTATGGAAGTTGCCTTTAAGATTCATAGCTGTAAACCCGTATGCCTTTCTATGAATTTCTAGATACTTAATCCTGTAAATTTGGGCTGTCTTGTGGGATTTATTCAATGTGCGTGTAATAATATGAAAATCCATGATTTGACAAAGAACACATGTATTTCTGTTAAGTTTTTTTGATAGAAAATGGTCTACTTATAAAAGATAATAATAAAGAGTAAAAAGATAAGCTATATCATCAAATAGGTGAACTTTCCAGATTGAATCTCTCTCTCTCTCTCTTCCTGTTTTGGCATGTCGGTTCCTATTTGCATTGCCTTCATTGTGAACAGTTTGATCTTGTATTGGTTTGTCTCCATATGGTATTATCTTAGTCTTGTCTTCGTCCTATTTTCTCCTTTCCTATTCTTTAGTATCTCTTTTTTTCTCTCCATCAAATCTTCATGTATTTTTTTTATTCATTTTCTTAATTATTATATAATGGTGATGTATTAGATCTAACATTTATACAGGATTCAGATGGTTTATTTGTAAAAAAATCTGCAGCCAGCATGCTTAGTGGAAAGAGGCCTGCACAGGCAGCTGTGAGTTAATTTTACAAGCGTTCTGGTTTCAAAGACAAATACATTTATTCACTACTTACGCAGTACTTTCTTGTCATTTTAATATATTCTAATAGTTTTGTTTTTATTTCCCAGCCTTCTAGTAAAAAAGGAAACTCGGTGAAATCAGGCACCAATAAGAAAGCAGAGGGTAGTGTACCTAGTGGTGCACCGCCAAAATCTTCCAAGCCCATTGAAGTTCCAGAAGATGTTGAGGTAATCTTAAAACTTGCCCAGTGTGTGCTAAGCGATCTGTAATTCTATCTTCTTCATGGATTTGGTTGGTTAGATCATTCCTAGTGTTTTTTATGTTTCTTCTTTCGCTTCGAGATTGTTTGCAGTGGCATGATTCCGAATCAGTGTAGTTGTTTCTTTATACCAACAACTTTACGGTTGGCTGCAATTTCCTGGATTTTGGTTTTTTTTTTTTTTTTTTTTTGAGGCACTGAATTTTGGTTATTGGTTGAAGAGGATCTAGAGTATTTTTTAGTCTCGAGTTAAGACATTGGTTTGCTTGGGACGAGAGTAGGTTACTATGTTTGTTCCAGGAATATCATGTCGATAGTAGCTTTGTTTATCTCATATTGAATTTCAGGTGGAATTGTAATTTTTAATTTGTTGTAGTTTTGAGAAGATGGAAAAAGGTTCATTGTTTTGCTTCTTACAAAAATATATTTGTTTATGGTTGGCTGCTTTTTTATGTATCGACTAATCTTGCTGCTTTTATTAAACATTTGTAGCCGGCTGAGATGAGCCTTGAAGAGGTGGAGAGCAAATTAGGTTCTCTTGTTGAAGCTGATACAGTCTCTCAATTGAAGAGCACTGTGTGGAAAGAACGACTCGAAGGTTCTCTTATTAGAACTGTTGCTATTACCTTTATTCATCTATTTATTTATTATTATTATTATTATCCTAAAAATTCTTAATATAAGAAACAAATTTCATTGATGTATGAAATTTACAAAAGAGAGGGAAAAAGCCCAAACCAAAGTAGCTACAAGAGAGTCCTCCAATTGGTCAAAAGGGAATCTCTCTCTCTCTATATATTTTTTTCTGAAACGCAAACTAGAATTTTTCATTGAATTAATGAAATGAGTCTAATGCTCGAAGTACAATGAAACAAACAAGGAAAAAAAAGAAAATATAACATAGAAATCGGAGCAGCAAGAACAAAATAAAAGATAAAAGAGACCAATCCCTAAAACAACACCCAATAAACATAATTTCCAAATGAGCATTCTTCTAGCAAAGTACAAGACTTGAAACTCGAGTGCCATAAAGCTTTAAAAGCAGAGGAGACTTGAAATGGAACTCATAACCAGACTTATCTGCAAGCTGCCAACCTCAGAAACCAAGCCAACCGATCAAATACTACCATTACCACCATCCAGAAAAAGAAGATTATGGATGGAGAGAGAACACCAGATTCCGAAAATCAATATAATGCATTGAAGACTTGCACCACCTAACCAAAATACTATAAAAACTCACTGCTGAAACTGCCCAAGATAAAAACTTCTCCAAGCATAACACTGAAAGAGCATCCACAATTCAATCAAAACAACCTTACAACTATCGAAAGGCCTCATGAAAAAACAGCCACAACTCTTCTATAGCTCTTGAAACAAAGCTGCGACCGAAAACTTTCTTTAGAAAACAATGGAGTGCTTACCCAAGAAACCACATTTTTCAATCAAGGAGGAGAATTTAGATGGGATTTGAGAAGGGGATAACTGAAAATGCAACGAGCGAGGCTTCTGACAAGAATTTTTCTAAGCTGAACTTTGGAAAAGTGATGCAACATCTTCAACTATATCTTTATGAGAGTGAAGTCCTTCAGGTGCTGAATTTACTGTCAATAATTCATCTTCATCGCTACTCACACTAACAGTGGAATCTACATCTGAGTCTTCTTGAGTTCGGGAAACTTTTTGTAGAGGAAGAAATTGGCATTTCCTTGATGAACTTCACCTTTGAGTCTGGAAAGGAGATAATAGTTCTAAAAGGAACAGGAGGTGGTGGGTGAGGATTTGAGGACTTTGTACTTGTCAAAAAGAAGCTATATTGTTCTCAAATTCCTACGTCACTTCTACTCCTAATGAATGCTAAAAGACCAATTTGTTTCTGTAATATACCTTGCTAAATCAATAACTGCTTTTCACTTTTCTCTCCATTTCAATCCTAGCGACTAACCAACTTTAATTGTCTATAATTATGTTTTAAGCTTGATGCTTAAATGGAACAACACCTATTAATAGTCATTAAAAGAATCTAAGTTGGCCAATGTGGGACTGGCATATTGGCTCATACAGCATAATATTTCTAGCTCTACTTTTCAGGGTTGGTTTCCTATTGTGGATGTGCAACGGACTAATTTGTTATTGCATCCACTCTTAAAAATTTCAACTTATTTTTCAGCAATATCTTCATTGAAGCAACAAGTGGAAGGTTTGGAAGATCTTAACCCGTCAGTTGAGATACTTGTTCGTTTACTTTGCATTATCCCTGGTTGGAGTGAGAAAAATGTTCAGGTTTTATTCTAACTCTGCTACTTTACATTTCTTATTTATTTGCTTTGCTGGGTTATTTTATATTTATGCACTTCAGCTGAATGGATGCAGGTTCAACAACAAGTTATTGAAGTCATTACTCATATAGCCTCTACTGCAAAAAAATTTCCCAAAAAGTGTGTCGTACTTTGCCTTTCAGGTGGTTAGCTTGGACCCTTGCAATAGTTAAACATGTTTAATCTAGGTAGAATTATATTATTTTTTTAAAGCGAACTCATTTTCACTGATCCAGCTGATTAGTTACAAATTGATTAATTGTGAGAGAAGAAAATCTCACAAATCTCAAGATAAACTATATTAGCAATTAAATCCACCCTGATTTAAAGTATAACCAAATGTATATACCCAACCCTTAACTGACAAAATCTCACAAAAAATCCCGCTAATTAGAGTTGATAATAAAAGGAGTATAGTTAGAAAATATTTCAAAAAGGAATTACAGCGAAGACCTATGAAACTAAAGCCAACTCAGATTTCCAATCTCATTTCTTTGCATTGAAAATTCTTTAGTTTCTTTTCAACCAAATACCCCAGGCAAAGTCCTTTTTAGTATTGGCGTTGGCACTGAGAACTTTTGGCCAAACAATTACTGCTTGATTCTATCTTTAGATGTTCCATCAAGGACCTTGGAGCTTGAAACTGCTTTAATAACTGAAACTAGAAATTTCATTTATTTCAAGAAAAGCTTGGTTTCTTAAAAAAAAAAACTAGAAATTACAGCTTTATGAATAATAGGAAGGTTTCACTTTGCATCATTTCCCTTTTGTTTTACATTATTATTGTTATCACCTTTTTTGTGACATTTTATTCCACATTGTTAACCAGTGGAAATGTGAATGTGTTTATAGGTATAAGTGAACGTGTAGCAGATATTAAAACTCGTGCTCAAGCGATGAAGTGCCTTACTACCTTTTCAGAAGCAGTTGGTCCAGGATTTATTTTTGAAAGAGTATGTTTCTGTTGTTAATAAACCGGCAGTACAATTATGACAAAATTCATTTGCACTTTTGTACTTCTATACATCTGTC